>NC_082648.1:55814778-56439778 GCF_028023285.1 Balaenoptera ricei | reverse complement strand
TAGGTTGCTTCCATGTCCTGGCTATTGTAAATAGAGCTGCAACGAACATTGTGGCACATGACTCTTTTTGAATTATGGTTTTCTCTGGGTATATGCCCAGTAGTGGGATTGCTGGGTCGTATGGTAGTTCTATTTTTAGTTTTTTAAGGAACCTCCATACTGTTCTCCATAGTGGCTGTATCAATTTACATTCCCACCAACAGTGCAAGAGGGTTCCCTTTTCTCCACACCCTGTCCAGCATTTACTGTTTGTAGATTTTTTGATGATGGCCATTCTGACTGGTGTGAAGTGATACCTCATTATAGTTTTGATTTGCATTTCTCTAATGATTAGTGATGTTGAGCATCCTTTCATATGTTTGTTGGCAATCTGTATATCTTCTTTGGAGAAATGTCTATTTAGGTCTTCTGCCCATTTTTGGATTGGGTTGTTTGTTTTTTTGATATTGAGCTGCATGAGCTGCTTGTATATTTTGGAGATTAATCCTTTGTCAGTTGCTTCATTTGCAAATAGTTTCTCCCATTCTGAGGGTAGTCTTTTTGTCTTGTTTATGGTTTCCTTTGCTGTGCAAAAGCTTTTAAGTTTCATTAGGTCCCATTTGTTTATTTTTGTTTTTATTTCCATTTCTCTAGGAGGTAGGTCAAAAAGGATCTTGCTGTGATTTATGTCATAGAGTGTTCTGCCTATGTTTTCCTCTAAGAGTTTTATAGCGTCTGGCCTTACATTTAGGTCTTTAATCCACTTTGAGTTTATTTTTGTGTATGGTGTTAGAGAGTGTTCTAACTTCATTCTTTTACATGTAGCTGTCCAGTTTTCCCAGCACCACTTATTGAAGAGGCTGTCTTTTCTCCATTGTATATTCTTGCCTCACTTATGAAAGATAAGGTGACCATATGTGCGTGGGTTTATCTCTGGGCTTTCTATCCTGTTCCATTGATCTATATTTCTGTTTTTGTGCCAGGACCATACTGCCTTGATTACTGTTACTCTGTAGTACAGCCTGAAGTCAGGGAGCCTGATTCCTCCAGATCCGTTTTTCTTTCTCAAGATTGTTTTGGCTATTTGGGGTCTTTTGTGTCTCCATACACATTTTAAGATTTTTTGTTCTAGTTCTGTGAAAAATGCCATTGGTAGTTTGATAGGGATTGCACTGAATCTGTAGATTGCTTTGGGTAGTATAGTCATTTTCACAATATTGATTCTTCCAATCCAAGAACATGGTATATCTCTCCATCTATTTATGTCATCTTTAATTTCTTTCATCAGTGTCTTATAGTTTTCTGCATACAGGTCTTTTGTCTCCTTAGGTAGGTTTATTCCTAGGTATTTTATTCTTTTTGTTGCAGTGGTAAATGGGAGTATTTCCTTAATTTCTCTTTGAGATTTTTCATCATTAGTGTATAGGGATGCAAGAGATTTCTGTGCATTAATTTTGTATCCTGCTACTCTACCAAAGTCATTGATTAGCTCTCGTAGTTTTCTGGTGGCATCTTTAGGATTCTCTATGTATAGTATCATATTATCTGCAAACAGTGACAGTTTTACTTCTTCTTTTCCTGTTTGGATTCCTTTTATTTCTTTTTCTTCTCTGATTGCTGTGGCTAAAACTTCCAAAAGTATGTTGAATAACAGTGGTGACAGTGGGCCACCTTGTCTTGTTCCTGGTCTTAGAGAGAATGGCTTCAGTTTTTCACCATTGAGAATGATGTTGGCTGTGGGTTTGTCATATATGGCCTTTATTATGTTGAGGTAGGTTCCCTCTATGCCCACTTTCTGGAGACTTTCTATCATAAATGGGTGTTGAATTTTGTCAAAAGCTTTTTCTACATCTATTGAGATGATCAGATGGTTTTTATCATTCAATTTGTAAATATGGTGTATTACACTGATTGATTTGCATATATTGAAGAATCCTTGCATTCCTGGGATAAACCCCATTTGATCATGGTGTATGATCCTTTTAATGTGCTGTTGGATTCTGTTTGCTAGTATTCTGTTGAGGATTTTTGCATCTATGTTTATCAATGATATTGGCCTGTAGTTTTCTTTTTTTGTGATATCTTTGTCTGATTTTGGTATCAGGGTGATGGTGGCTTCGTAGAATGAGTTTGGCAGTGTTCCTCTCTCTATATATTTTGGAAGAGTTTGAGAAGGATAGGTGTTAGCTCTTCTCTAAATGTTTGGTAGAATTTGCCTGTGAAGCCATTTGGTCTTGGGCTTTTGTTTGTTGGAAGATTTTTCATCACAATTTCAATTTCAGTGCTTGTGATTGGTCTGTTTATATTTTCTATTTCTTCTGGTTCAGTCTCAGAAGTTTGTGTTTTTCTGAGAATTTGTCCATTTCTCCCAGGTTGTCCATTTTATTGGCATATAGTTGCTCGTAGTAATCTCTCATGATCCTTTGTATTTCTGCAGTGTCAGTTGTTATTTCTCCTTTTTCATTTCTAATTCTGTTGATTTGAGTCTTTCCCCTTTTTTTCTTGCTAAGTCTGACTAATGGGTTATCAATTTTGTTTTTCTTTTCAAAGGACCAGCTTTTAGTTTTATTGATCTTTGCTATTGTTTCCTTCATTTCTGATCTGATTTTTATGATTTCTTTCCTTCTGCTAACTTTGGGGTTTTTTGTTCTTCTTTCTCTAATTGCTTTAGGTGTAAGGTTAGGTGGTTTATTTGAGATGTTTCTTGTTTCTTGTGGTAGGAGTGTATTGCCATAAACTTCCCTTTTAGAACTGCTTTTGCTGCCTCCCATTGGTTTTGGGTCATTGTGTTTTCATTGCCATTTGTTGCTAGATATCTTTTGATTTCCACTTTGATTTCTTCAATGATCTCTTTGTTATTTAGTAGTGTATTGTTTAGCCTCCATGTGTTTGTATTTTTTACAGCTTTCTTCCTGTAACTGATATCTAGTCTCACAGCGTTGTGGTTGGAAAAGATACTTGATATGATTTCAATTTTCCTAAATTAACCAAGGCTTGATTTGTGACCCAAGATATGATATATCTTGGAGAATGTTCCATGAGCACTTGAGAAGAAAGTGTATTCTGTTGTTTTTGGATGGAATGTCCTATAAATATCAATTAAGTCCATCTTGTTCAATGTGTCATTTAAAGCTTGTGTTTCCTTATTTATTTTCATTTTGGATGATCTGTCCATTGGTGAAAGTGAGGTGTTAAAGTCTCCTAACTATGATTCTGTTACTGTTGTTTTCCCCTTTTATGGCTGTTAGCATTTGCCTTATGTATTGACGTGCTCCTATGTTGGGTGCATAAATATTTACAATTGTTATATCTTCTTCTTGGATTGATCCCTTGATCATTATATAGTGTCCTTCTTTGTCTCTTGTAATAGTCTGTATTTTAAAGTCTGTTTTGTCTGATATGAGAATTGCTACTCCTTCTTTCTTTTGGTTTCCATTTGCATAGAATATCTTTTTCCATCACCTCACTTTCAGTCTGTATGTGTCCCTAGGTCTGAAGTGGGTCTCTTGTAGACAGCATATATACGGGTCTTGTTTTTGTATCCATTCAGCCAGTCTATGTCTTTTGGTTGGAGCATTTAATCCATTTACATGTAGTTATCGATATGTATGTTCCTATGACCATTTTCGTAATTGTTTTGCATTTGTTATTATAGGTCTTTTCCTTCTCTTGTGTTTCCTGCCTAGAGTAGTTGCTTTAGCATTTGTTGTAAAGCTGGTTTGGTGGTGCTGAATTCTCTTAGCTTTTGCTTGTCTGTGAGGGTTTTAATTTCCCCATCAAATCTGAATGAGATCCTTGCTGGGTAGAGTAATCTTGGTTGTAGGTTTTTCCCTTTCATCACTTTAAATATGTCCTGCCATTCCCTTCTGGCTTGCAGAGTTTCTGCTGAAAGATCAGCTGTTAACCTTATGGGAATTCCCTTGTATGTTATTTGCTACTTTTCCCTTGCTGCTTTTAATATTTTTTCTTTGTATTTAATTTTTGATAGTTTGATTACTATGTGTCTTGGCGTGTTTCTCCTTGGGTTTATCCTGCATGGGACTCTCTGCGCTTCCTGGACTTGATTGACTATTTCCTTTCCCATATTAGGGAGGTTTTCAACTATAATCTCTTCAAATATTTTCTCAGTCCCTTTCTTTTTCTCTTCTTCTTCTGGGACCCCTATAATTCAAATGTCAGTGTGTTTAATGTTGTCCCAGAGGTCTCTGAGACTGTCTTCAATTCTTTTCATTCTTTTTTCTTTATTCTGCTCTGCAGTAGTTATTTCCACTATTTTATCTTCCAGGTCACTTATCCGTTCTTCTGCCTCAGTTATTCTCCTACTGATTCCTTCTAGAAAATTTATAATTTCATTTATTGTGTTGTCCATCATTGTTTGTTTGCTCTTTAGTTCTTCTAGGTCCTTGTTAAACGTTTCTTGTGTTTTCTCCATTCTATTTCCAAGATTTTGAATCATCTTTACTATCATTACTCTGAATTCTTTTTCAGGTAGACTGCCTATTTCCCCTTCATTTGTTTGGTCTGGTGGGTTTTTACTTTGTTCCTTCATCTGCTGCGTATTTGTCTGTCCTCTCATTTTGCTTCACTTACTATGTTTGGGGTCTCCTTTTTGCAGGCTGCAGGTTCATAGTTCCCATTGTTTTTGGTGTCTGCCCCCAGTGGGTAAGGTTGGTTCAGTGGGTTGTGCAGGCTTCTTGGTGGAGGGGACTGATGCCTGTGTTCTGGTGGATGAGGCTGGATCTTGTCTTTCTGGTGGGGAGGACCGCATCCAGTGGTGTGTTTTGGGGTGTCTGTGAACTTAGTATGATTTTAGGCAGCCTCTCTGCTAATGGGTGGGGTTGTGTCCCTGACTTGCTAGTTGTTTGGCATAGGGTGTCCAGTACTGGAGCTTGCCAGTTGTTGAGTGGAGCTGGGTCTTAGCGTTGAGACAGAGATCTCTGGGAGAGCTCTCACTGATTGATATTATGTGGGGCCAGGAGGTCTCTCGTGGACCAATGTCCTGAACTCGGCTCTCCCACCTCAGAGGCTCAGGCCTGACAGCCGGCCGGAGCACCAAGACCCTGTCAGCCACACGGCTGGTGAATGGTTCTTCAGCAACACTCCTGCAAAGGCTCCTTTCTCTACAGATTCCCAAGTCCTCTCACCTGGAGAGGCAGCACAGCCTGCCCTAGGGGATACAAGGATGAAGAAGTTGCATCCCGACCTCAAGCACTCTCTTTAGGAACAGGCCCACAGTGAAACTGAAAGATGCAATTCTGGGTCACAGCTTGTATTAGAGTGGTTAAAATGCATAAAAACTTGTGCTGAGCAATCACAGGCGGCTTGGAAAAAATCGATGAGGTTTTGCAGTCTGTAATCCCACTGGCTTCCAAGGAGGCTCTGCGTCAGCACCACGGGCAATGATGTCAGTGGAAGGTATTATATTGCTGGTCCCGCTGACAACCTGGCAGACCTTCTGGTGGGCTCCTGTTTACTTACTTTGGATCCATCCTTGCCCTCTGGATTCTCTGGAGACTTTCTCTTCAGCCCAATGACTATGTTTGTGCAGCTAAAAAGTAAAGCAACGGGCTGGAACTGCTGGCACCGCTGCTGGATGTTGCCCCCGCTGCAGCTGCTCATGCGCAGGGCTTGGCATAGCCCAGCCTCCGGGACCTCTAGATGTTAATTTTTAAAGTATATTTACCTGTTTGACACATGGTGGAATTCATCAGTCCGATGACCCTTGTCTTTCTTTCACTCTGAGAAATTCTCGGCATTCTCTCTTGTCATATTGCTTTGAGCCCATTTTCTCTGTTCTTCCTTTTGCAGCTCCTGTTAGATTATGTCAGGCCCTCAGCTTCAACTGCCTACAGCTATATGCTTCTGTCTGATTTTGTTTTGTTTTGCCATTTTTGATGGTAATACCTTGGTTTCTCTACCACATATTTCCCCTTCTTGCTTTTAAGTCTGGCCATGTGCTTTTCAGTTTACAAGATCTAGTTTACCAAGCTATTCTATTTTTAGCTGAAGATGGGAGTTTTAGCATTGGTTCCACTCACCATCCTGACCTGGAAATCACCAGAACTTGTTTAAAAGAGAAAAGCAAATAAACAGTATACTGTGGATACATGTAAATGCAGGATGCTAAACTTATGTAACCACTTACTTAACCCCAATCAATATTTCTTTCTCTGCAATAAAATAAGACGAAGTTTTAGCTGAGTCACTCTAGCAGTTATGATTGAGTTACATGAACATAATTCCATAGGCTTCTGTTATCTACTCCTAATTGAAGAAAAAGATAACTTTCTAATTCTCCACAAGCAAATAGTTGCCCTGACTCATACCCTATTTCCCCTGCAGTTCATATCCCTTCTAGATCTCCAAGGAAGAGAAAGACCATAATCCTAAACAACTGGCCGATGGAGCCATGTAGCTCAGCAGAAAAGAAATACAGAGCAAGAAATGGCCTTTGATGCAGCAGAAAGTGAGAAATGGGAAAGATACATAGACCAGAGGAGAAAAACATTTGCCACTTTATAAGTAATAGTCAGGAGAAAGACTTTTGAATTATTACATTTGGATCCTTCCAGGTAGGCTGGTAATAGCAGTAGCTGTTACCATGACAACCTACAGATGATGTTAGAGTTCTCCAGTTCACGAGGCACTTATATTGTCAACAACAAAGCCTAAAGGAAGCAACTTTTAGTTTTTTTACTTACTTTTAAATTTTTAACATTCTTCTGACATTGTCCCATAAGCACATGCTCCCAAATGATTATGCTCCACAGTTTCCTGAAGCAAACTTAAATAAATGAATAACTCCCAGATAGAAACAAAGATGTTCAGATACGAAGATCAGAGATGACTGGCCTGATTCCCAGAGAAGAGTCAGTGACAGACCTCAGATGCATGAATGTATTGACTCTATGGCTCATAGCACTTAAATCTTCCCCATCCCCAGATCCCAAGATAGCAGGTCTGATACCTGACACTAATGTATCATCTACCTTAAAAAATACATATACACTTATTTATATATATATATATATATATATATATATATATATATATATATATATATATATATATATATGTAAATATATATATATATATATGACACCTGAAGTCAGTAAAATCAAATCCCTAAAATAGGATCTTTCTTGGCAGAAGAAAAATATATGATTTTTTATCTGATCTTTTCTTCAGATTATCTTCCAAGTGATAATTAAATTAAATTAACGTCCCAGACTGCACTGAGTGAGGTACACATATAAAATCCTAGGAACATTCCAGAAAGATAATTCTTGTTAGGGTTGGGGGAGTCATGGAATGAAATATAAAATGCAAGATCCTATTCTAGCCTAATGCCTACACAGATGAGAAATGAAAGATCTGAGAGTTTAAACAAATTATCCGAGGTTGCACAGTTTGTGGGCAGAGCCAAGAAGAGAAAACTTGTTTTCTTAACTTCCAGAGTGGTGCTTTTTCTATTGTATTACACTGAGTATGATGAGTTCCTCCCTTCACACAACTGACAGAGTCTGACGGACGATTAGGCAGGTGGGAGTGAGTAATTTGCTGTGGTAGTCATCCTTTTCCTGTTACTGTCACAGGTGGAACAGAAAGTCTAACTTTTGCTGTGCTACAAGTAGCATTGCACAGTATAAACGAACTTTCAGTTAACATTCTACACATGCCTGGTTTCTTTGTGGCAAACAATTTTACTACCTTAAAATTCAGACTGTTTGGGAGATAGAGGATCAAATATTAGAGTGAATTTGAACACCGTTTCTGATAAGGCAAAGAGAAAATCCATGATCACTGCCAAAATTGCTGCCTCTAAGTGACCTTCCGTAGCAGCAGGGCAATCGGCCCCTCTTGGGAAATGCTTGTTTGGCAGCAGCAGCTCAGGCTTGCTGTAGTTCAAGCCTTTGCTCTAACTCAGCTCCTGGTGATGTTTCCCGACGGCTAATATGCCATTTTTTGAAGACTATCAACAGTTAAAAGACGCATAGCCCATCAGAGGCATTTATCATCTCAGCTACTATTGTTTTTTCCGCTGCTCACTTTCAGTAAACATTTTAAAGAAACAGATTTAACCTTTTTACCTTCCACTGGGATCACCTGATGAGTCATGGTACGTTGAGAAAGGAAAGATGTCAAGAATGTTTAATCAGCAGTGATTTAAACAAGGGACATATTTGAGGAAATTAACAAAATCAGCAGGCACATGGCTCCAGGGTGATTTTTCTTGCTGGTAAGACTAAATGAAAATCAGAACTCAAAGCAGTAGAAGTCTTTCAGGTCCAATTGATGCTGCCAGAGTTAAAAGACTGCCAGGATGGAAAGCTGAATCACTCTCTATGCCAGTTACAGCTGTGTTTTTCATATTTATAATGAATTTCTTGATTCCAATCTTAAAAAAAAGGCACTCATCTTCCAAATTTTATTCTTACCTCCTACCCTCCATCTCTTC
Source organism: Balaenoptera ricei (assembly GCF_028023285.1). Taxonomy (NCBI): domain Eukaryota; kingdom Metazoa; phylum Chordata; class Mammalia; order Artiodactyla; family Balaenopteridae; genus Balaenoptera; species Balaenoptera ricei. The sequence goes on along the minus strand of NC_082648.1, from coordinate 56,431,341 downwards.
CCTTTCCCCCATGCCCACTCTATTCCTAGGAATTGATTGCAAAGCAGTTAAAAGCGTTTAGTATAACATCAGTCCAGAATGCCCTAATTTAGCCTGATGTAAACATCCTGAGGTAAAATATTCAGGAGAGCTGAATCCATGAGTGGTGATTCTTTTTCTTAGTGAAGCCGTCAAAGACAAGTGGGCCAGAAAAAGTGCTTAAAACTAGTAAGACAGAATGTATTTGGGAAAAACTGTAAGGTATATGTTTAAAAAAATCAATGGTGAAAGTGCAGGATGTGGAACTGATTTAACAACCATCATGAAAGAAAGGCTGTGAGATTTTATTGACTGAAAGTTCGGTAGGAGAGAGAGAAGCAGAGTTGCAAACTTTTGCTGCTTTATGAGAAGCATAGTGTCCAAGAGTAGTGTGCAAAAGATTTAATTCCACCTTGCAATAATCCTATGATACCTGGATCATCACCTATAGTTCTGGTAGCCAGATTTTCATGTAATTAATGTTTCTGCCTGGTGTTTTTGGTCACTTCCATGTCACATTTAATTTTCATAATGTGTGTCTGTGTCTTGAACTCATCTACTGAGAATTAGTAGTACTAAATACTCATGGGAAAAATGTCAAATAACATATGAAGAAGAAGCTAGTGACAGAGAGTGGGCCTATGAATACCCAGTTGCGAATTACACAGGGACTGTTGCCTCACAATCAAATACCTTCTTCAAGTAACATTAAGTAAGATTCTGATGGGGATGAAGTTACCCTTCAGTGTTCTGCTTAGAACTTCAGATCTCATGGATGCAAAATAAGCAATATTCATTTGCTTATTATGATGGAAACCAAATGGGAGTATCAAAGCAATGTATCACAGATGCAGAACCTATTGAGTAGAAAACTGATCTCTTTCAGTATTTGTGGGAATTCTGACCATGTTTGTATTGTGCTAAATGAATTGTTATAGCCAAATTTTTGTCAAAACCACCGTATTTGTTCTATTAAAAGGTGATAAGCTTGATTAATTATTGCTAGACCTGAACATTTAGCTTGGGAGAGAAGCTAAGTCATGCCATGGCAATGGTTGAGTTATTTGCCTCATGTGTGCCTGTTGCTTGCTTTGTATGATCAAGGTCCTCCAGGAGGAAAACTGAGAATAAGTTAAGGTGACTTGGCAGCGTCAGGAAAGGGATTCAGGGTTACACCACCATCTTTTGAGCAGGTGTAGAAGGACAAGCCGACTTGGTCACTACCAGTAGCAGCACAGACAACCCCCACAGACCATAGGAAACAAAGGAGCAGTTGTTAATGGTGCGTGATTATCCCCCCAGGGCTCAGCACAAAGGGGGCAAGCAAAATCACCAGTCTCCCAATCTTTCCTGGAAAGGGGTCCATCTGCACATTTTGAAAGCTGCTGCCTGAGGGTCAGGCTTGTACTCTAGCACACATCTGGAGGCTGCCTGCGATTCTCCCTGGAGACCTGGGAAATGTGGAGGAACCAGGATGGCATTATGCTAAGTGAAATGAACCAGACAGAGAAAGACAAATACTGCATGGTATCATTTCTATGTAGAATCAAAAGCAAAAGTGGAACTCAAAGAAACAGATAGTAGAAAAGTGGTTGCCAGGAGCAGGGGTGGAGGAAATAGAGAGAGATTGGTTAAAGGTACAAACTCAGGTATAAGATGAATAAGGTCTGAGGATCTAATGTGTAATATGGTGGCTATAGTTGATACCACAGTTATTGTTCAACTTAAATTGCTGAGAGAGTAGAATTTAAATGTTCTCACCCAAAAAGAGGGGTAATATATGTGAGGTAGCGGTTGTGTTGATTAACTTGATGCAGGCAATCCTTTCCCAATGTATACATATATCAAATTATCACATTACCTCAATTAAGCTGAAAAAGGAAATAAATAAATAGATGATATCTGTATCCAGAACCAATGATCTAAATAAACTCAGTTAATAGCCTTCTACAGAGTTAACTTCTACCGGAGTAGCATGATTAGATCACAAGGAAAAAATGTATTGGCCCTCTTCTCTTAAAACTGACCTTTCCAAGGTGAACTGCCCAACTTTGGAAGGGGAGAAATTGCCCTGAAACTGCATCAATCTTTTTTTTCTTCTTCCAGTTTTATTGAGCTATAACTGACATACAGCACTGTATAAGTTTAAGATGTACAGCAAAACGATATGATTTACATACGTCATGAAGTGATGATCACAGTAAGTTTAGTGAACACCTATCATCTCATATAGGTACAAAATTAAAGAAATAGAAAAATGTTTTCCTTGGGATGAGAACTCTTGGGATTTACTCTCTCAACAACTTTCATATGTAACCTACAGCGGTGTTCATTACATTTATCATGTTGTATGTTACATCCCTTCCATCCTTCTTAAATGATACTCTATGTAATTTGTTAAAGTTGGGGAGAAGGAGGGTTTTTTTTAATATATTTCAAAAATATCCCCTGTTATGAGTGATTGTCATTACTCCAAATCCAGACAATATTATTGGACAAAATTAATTTACATATTAACTGAGAGACTTCCAACTGCTTTTGAAAGGCTAAAGCAGCCAAAATTGTTAATAGAAAGCATAATCATTTCTTTGGGAGTTTCAGAAGTAAAAAAATGCTTGCTGAATATAGGAATACTTTTTTTTTTTTGGAAATGTTGTGTTAGTTTCTGCTGTACAGTAAAGTGAATCAGTTATACATGTACATAGATCCCTTCTTTTTTGGATTTCCTTCCCATTTAGGTCACCACAGATCATTGAGTAGAGGTCCCGTGCTATACAATGGGTTCTCGTTAGTTATTCATTTTATATGTAGTAGTGTATATATGTCAATTCCAATCTCAAGAGGGAGGTTTAAGCAGAGAAAATGGAGCCACAGAGGCTAAAGATATAAGAGTAAATGTCACATTTGGAGAATTTCAGATAGTTCAGAATGGGGGTGATGAGAAAGTAAGTGACAAGAGATGAGGCTGGACAGGAAAGGGGCTGCCATGAAGAGCTTGTTGGCTTCACTAAAGAAAATGAATTTTTATCCTGAGGGTTATGAAGACTATTTGTGTGGTTTAAGCAGGTGTGAGTGTCTTGAATCAGATATACAATTTAGAAAGACCACTTTCACTACAATATGGGGCAGTACTGGGCAAAGCCAGCATCTTGTAAGGAGACCAGGAAAGAATAGAAATTTATTCCAATAATTCAACAAGAATTTGGTGGATGTTGACCAAGTTAGTAGTAGTGAGGTCACAAAGAAGTAAAGAGAATCAAGGAGATCTTTGGGAGGCAGAACTCCTAGGAATTAGAGTCTAGTTTGATTTGGGGGTGGGGGAGAGACAGGATTAAGGATGACTCCCTGGTGTCTGTCTTGTGATGTAGATGGAGGTGCCTTCAGGGAGAGGAGAACACAGGAAGGGAGGGCAAACCTCGGGAGGGAAAGACAAAGATATTATGTTTCATTTTGGAGATGCTGAGTTTGAAGTGCCTATGAGACACGTAAGTGGAAATGTCTAGTAGCACTTGAATGCGTGTACCTGGAGGTCTGAAGGGAGAACGTGCTGGAGCTCCAGATATGGGAGTTATCGGTATATATGAATGTTAGTTGGAGCCAGCAGATCAGATGAAATCATATTGGAAGCATCTATAGAATGAAGAGAGAAGAAAGTAAGAGGATTGATCCCTGAGGAACATCAGCTTCTAAGAGGTTGTCAGAAAAAGGAACCCGTGAAGGAGTATGAGAATGTGCAGCCTGAGATAGGACAGCACAGTTTTTTGGTAATGATCCCAAATAGGATTGCGAAAGGAATTTCACGTAGAATACATAGAATATAATGAAGACCACATGGTGGCCCTGTTTCGAAGCATACTGGCATTCTCCCTTTTCCATTTCCGTTCCTCACCATCCTTTCACTCCTCCCATTTTCCTTTCCTATGTCCTCTCTCAAGTTGGTACAGGAGATCCGGTATTGAAAGTGATCAGGAGGAACACTTGATGGAGAATGAGATGAGTGAACAGTTTAAGGCTGTGTAAATGAGATGTGAGAGAAAGTCTTCAAACCCTTAAGGATTTCGACTCAACCCAGTGTTGTTTGGTACATCCTAGAGGAGGAGGGAGTCTCTAACAATTTTCAATAGCTAACTTATTGTCAATATGACCTAGTTTAAGTCAGTCAAATATTGAATGAGGGTGTGAAAATTTCTCCTTGTGGATTCAGATTAAATATAATACCTGATTTTTTTCTTTCTCTGTTTTCAGCCATATTTTTAAATCAGAAATCATTGTGTTGAATACTTCATGAACCCAGATTATAATTTAACCTATAAAACATCTAAGTTAAGAAAGGAATCAGAGATCATACTTTAATAAAATCCCAATTAACCTCACTGAATTTAAAGTCTCCTGCATCAGGTACAACATTTGGCACAGAGGAGGGTGAAATGAAATGGTGACTCTTGAACATGGGCATGCAGCTCACAGGAATACGAACTGACCTGGCACCAGAAGTATAACGTATTAAGGCTAACAAGTATTTTCAATCAAGAATAAGGCCAAAACTAAGAGAGATGAGAGAGAAGATAAAATACAGAAGGTCATTTGGGCCATCTAAAGAATGAAATTCTTTTTGAGGAAAACATTCTATTAAGACGCTGCAAAATAAAGTCATGAATGGAACAGCTGTGCTTTACTTCTAAAAGATTTCATGGACAATTTATTAGTATGCATCACATCTAAAAGACTGAAGTTTAATTATACAAAATTATTAAAAAGAGAAAACTTGTGTTTCTCTTTCTTTCAGTGAGAGGGCAAAACAAGTGCTTAACTGGATACCTTCAGGCTCTTTCACAAACTGAATTGGGAACATCTTTTCTTTTATAGTCTTGGGCTCTACTCATATCAGTCTCTACCTTTGAGGAGAGAAAATGCATGGTGGGAAAATACAATAGTGTATAAGGACAGCCTACAACCCCATCACCATTCCATCCCATAGTTAACCCAGTATGACTCCTTGTTGCTGAAGCCTCAAGCCAGAAACCCACAGTGGATATGAAAGGTAGATGAAATTCATTTTCTATTCCCCCACCTCAAATAAGGGAAGAGCCTAAAATATTAAGACCATGACATTAAAATTCCACAGCTCAGTCCAAGAAAAGCCTATGAATGATAATGCCTCCATGTTTCCAAAGCTGACAAGAAAAATCCAGCAGTAAATCAAGATTAGTAGAGCTGTCCAGGGTCCTGACCCCCATTCAGCACCATCTGTGGCCCTTTGTCTCCTTCCCTGTCTCTGTGTTTTAAACACTAATCATCTTGACCTTCAACATTCCTTCAGAAATGCTGACAGCTGTTGCCTGCTACTCCAGAACACTTCGGTACCTTCCTGTACAACCTGACTGTAGAAAATCTTAGTAGATGTGGCTTTCTCATTCCCTCAACCTGTGGACATCTAGGATAGGGAGCATGGAACCCTCTGGATTAAGTGCATGCTTTGATGACCCTGGAGAGACTTAAGGCCATTCATTTATTTCTAAGGACAAAGTAATTTATTTATATTTAAAAGGTATTTCCCAAGTTGGACTTCTTGGTTATGAAAGTATCCATGATTTGATATTCTTGGGTCCCAGGGTCTACCAGCTTAATTAGTTATTAAGAGATAAAGTAAGACAACACACTCATGTAAACAAGGTCAAGATTAAAAGGCCAATATAACCATGGTCACTATTCATCACACATATGTTCCCATGCTAGAGCAAATACTGCTAAGGGGAAAAAGTCAGATATTAGCATAACACAGTCTAGTTACCAGGAGGTATTACTGCAGTATTTTCTGCCTAAAGAAAGGATAGGAGAGACCATAGAAAATGTCCTGAAACTTTGTCAGGTAAGAATATCCAATTGTTTAATGTGATTTAATATTTATCACTTACAAATTTAAAAGTCTTTCTCTTGAAGCCATAAATGTTTAAAAACCCCTCATATTCATGTAATTAATATGATAGTTTATGGTTGGACACTATTTTCTTTTACTCTGGAGATTTAGATCATTATTGAAAATAATATAATCCACATGGCTAATTTTCCGAAAGCTGCTTTTAAAATCCAGTAAATTTATTCTTAAATAATGCAACTTCTGACCTGCTTAGTATTCAAAACCAAAAACTGAAATTCTGCCACCCTCTTTGCAGACTATTGATGTGAGAACTACAGCTGCTGAAATTAAACTTTATTGTTAGCACAGAGCTTTCAGCTGAGGAGGCAATTTCAAATTGGTTTCTTTTCTAGCCCAGCCTAATATTAAGTAAATATATGTCTATAAGTGTCTCTAGCAGATTATTACCTAAAGTGGTGCATGCAACTTTGCAGGTGCAGCTCTGAGAAACTAAAATCTATTTTGATGATGAGTCTTACTACCCAATGGATAAACGTTAATATTGAAACAATACACAGTTACCCTCAGAGCTCTAAGAATGATTCCAAGTTAGACATTTCTTCATTTAACATACTTTTTTTTTTTTTTTTTGACCATACCACATGGCATGTGGGATCCTAGTTCCCCGACCAGGGATGGAACCCGTGCCCCTGCATTGGGAGCACGGAATCTCAACCACTGGACCTCCAGGGAAGTCCTAACATACTTTTTAATTTAGTGCTCTAGGATATGTGCATACAGCAAGGAAATGGCCACAGTCCCTGTCCTTGAGGGGTGCCCTGTCTAGAGAGAAGACAGAAACAGAAATAGATGCTATAGTGTAGCATGTCAATAAATAGAGGTTTGCACTTTATATGATGGGAAAGGCTTCTCACTCATGTAGGGGCTAGTTTTAGGGAATGGGGAAGGCTCCTGAGAGAAAATCAAGTAGAGATTGATGAGAAAGATGTCTTTGCTTTTTTCCTCTAAAATAGCAAGCTCAATTTCCTGGTTCAAAAAATAACTCTTATTCTCTAAAAATAATAAAATAATGTTTCCCCTGCTGACATAAACACTAACTGAAGTAGCAGAAATGATAACCCATCATTTTATAGACATTCTGAAAGACAACAGGGAAAATGATGAATAGAAGAATAAGATGAAGAGCTGTGAATTTTAAATAACAAGATCAGTAAAGATATCTGATCTCAAATCTACAGGCAGTAAAATTTTGGGAACTAGAGGAAAGAAACACAATGTATTTTTGTGTATGCCTTATCTTTTAAAGAATAGCCTGCCTTTCAAAGTTATGCCTTGAAATACAATGAACAAAATACACAGAAACTTGTCTAGGAAATCAATAAAAGTTGACTTGGTTTGATATTGTGCCAATTTAAACTTACATCTGAATTCTATCAGATTTCCCTTCTTAGTGGAGAAAGCCATGGTTAGTCTAAGCAAAGATAAATCTCTACCTCAAAAAATCTCATGCCAATTTACCTGCTGTGATGCATTTTTGTGTCATAAAAATATGAGGCTGAGAGTGTTAAGTGAAACTATTTGTAAAAACTGCTTTAATCAGTTGACTGTAAAAAACAAGGAAATATAATACAAGCTATACCCTGTATCAATATAACACAAACATGAGTGACAATTTGTCACCTTGCTACATTATTTGAACAAAGGAAAAAATTAATCTGGATAATTCAATCCAAATGGATTTGGGTACAACACTCAGGAATGAGGAATAAGAAAGGAAAACCAGTATGTGGCCTACAGACCAAAGAGGCAAAACTATAAATGGTGACAAAGTCCAGGGACAATTTTATCTCCCAATAACAGTACATGAGCCAAGGCATAGACACATTCTTATTTATATGCAGTGTAACCATCACTACCACCACCATACCAACTAACATATTCTCAGCATTTATGTACTATGCATCAGGCACTATTCTAAATGACACATCTTTATTATTTTATTACATCTCTGAAACAACACCATGAAGGTTGTATTTCCACATTCATAGAATCAAAGACATCACTGACTGTGAGACATGCCATTGTTTTATACGCGTACTGTTAAGAGAGTGAAAACAAACTATGATTTGCTTTCCATTTAAGCCACATTTAGATTTAAAAATGCGAAATAATGTGCACTTGAGAATCAATGAAATTCAATACTCTGGTCTTTGTTTTACAAAAGAACAAACTAAAGCCAGAGAGGTTAAGGTAAGTTTCCCAAGGTCATATTCAAGCAAGGAAAGAAAGTGGAAAAGCCAGGGTATGAATCTGGAAATCAGGTGCCGCGACCAGGACCACTATTTCTGTGACCTTGAATGATCAACACCTGTCCGTGCCTCAGCCTCCTTTGAAGCAGGATTTTTAGTTTTGAGCTAGATTATTTCTAAGATCCTGTTCAGCTCTCACATCTTGGATCTTTATCTTTACAAACAAGCAGTGGTTTGGAATTTAATGAGAGAAAGAAATGATCATGCACAGCATAATTTCATGACCATGAAAATGAGACTATGTCCTTGGAAAGAAATCAGACTTTGGGGCAGCATAGCATCGTGGAAGCAGCAATGGCTTTTGTGCCAGGAAGACCTGACTTCTAGTACCAATGCAAGTTCTCCTTTAGCTACGTGACACAGGGTGAGATGCTTAACCTCTCTGAACTGAAGTTTCTTCATCTAAAATATAAGAATATGCCTGCTTCAAGGGGCTGTTGTGAAGATGAACTATTACAGTGAAAGTGAATCCCTTGACATGGGACATTTACTCCAAAAAGTTTAGCTCCCCATACTCTCAAAAAAGTTGTCTAAAATAAAAGTATAGTCTAGGCTGTGGCACAGGCTATTTTGGGGTTATATGTATTCTCTTCTTACAAATGTCATATGACAATGGTACTGGAAAGTTGAAAAGTATGGGGGAAGCTGTGTAGTGTATTACTAGAAGATAGATATTTTGAAAAGTAACAGTTGTAGACATTTGTTATTCTACCCCACCCAGAGTACCTGTTTCCCCTTCTTCTGGTGATAATGCCATGGGAACAACTCTCTTTTCCATTCTCAATCCATGTGCTTTTTAAAAAAAATATATTTATTTATTTATTTTGGCTGTGCTGGGTCTTAGTTTTGGCATTCAGGAACTTTAGTTGCGGCATGTGGATCTTTCAGTTGCAGCATGCGGGATCTAGTTCCCTGACCAGGGATCGAACCCGACCCGGGCCCCCTGAATTGGGAGCATGGAGTCTTAACCACTGGACCACTAGGGAAGTCCCCCAATCCATGTGCTATGAATGGAATTGACTGAACTCCTAAATCCATGGAGAAGCATGAGACTCAGGCTTGGAAAATCAAATGTCTCATCAGATCTGAAGAGATATGATCTGGAAAATTTTTCCGCAACTATTGAGAGAAAGCATGTGCTCTTTTCCACTGGACTTGAACCTTGAAACTTGAAACTTGAAGCTGCTAGCATGGGAGTGTAAGAAATAACACAATGCAGTTGAGGACAGAGCTGAGAGATGGAGACACACAGTGCCTTGATGGCATCACTTTAGTCCATGGATCCAGCCACACTGAAGCTGTGTATGACCCCTGTCTTAGTTCAGGCTGCTAGAACAAAGTACCACAGACTGAGTAGCTTATAAACAACAGAAATTTGTTTCTTACAGTACTGGAGGCTAGAAGTTTGAGATCAGAGTGCCAGCATGGCAAGGTTCTGACAAGGATTCTTGCTTATAACAGACTTCTCATTGTGTCCTCACATGGCAGAAAGAGGGTGAGAGAGCTCTCTGGGGTCTCTTTTATGAGGGCACTAATCCCATCACGGGGGCTCCATCCTTATGACCTAATTATCTCCCTCCCAAAGGCCCCACCTCCTAATACCATCACTTTGGGGGTTAGGATTTCAACATATGAATTTTGGGAGGGACACAAACATTCAGTCCATTGTAACCCCTGTGAACTAATTAGTTCCTTCCTTGCTTAAGCTTATTTAGGCTAGGTTGTTTGTTACCTGAGACCCAAAAATATCCTCAATAGCTCCAAATAAGATAGTTAATAGACCGCTTGAAGGAATTTGCCTATTGGAAAGAGAAACTACTACTAATTTTCTCACCTAATTCTCTTCCTATGACTGGACAGAACCAGGACTACCACTATCATTTTGCAAGCTTCATTTGCAAGTATCAATGTCAGGAAGTCAGGTGGGGTTCTGAAGAGCCACAGAAGAGAAAAGCCACAGCACCTCCCCTGGTTCCAATGTGTGGAAAACCTGTACTACGTCACTCCTAGAGTCATCATTCCTTTGTCTTCCTAGACACGATCATTTCATAATCAAAGGCCATATTCTAGAGATTTCTTTCAGTTTTTTTTTCTCTCTAAACCTTTTAGTAAAACTGGTAAAACTCAACTCATAAAATGGATTGGCGTCAGTTCCATTTTCTCTCATCATGGTAAAAGCACAGATGAAGGGGCCAGTGCAGATGAAAGCAGCCTGCAGGAGAAGGAGAGACCACAGGGCTTGCACCAGCTCAGTACAAAGGAGAAAAAGAAAACAGGTGTGGGAGAAATGGGTCACACAGAGTACAGTTCACATAGACTTGGAGTTACTCCTTTTATTTTTAAAATTTTTTAATTGAAGTATAGTTGATTTACAATATTGGGTTAGTTTCAGGTGTACAGCAAAGTGATTCAGTTTTATATATTTTTTTCAGATTATTTTTCATTATAGGTTATTACAAGATATTGAATATAGTTCCCCGTGTTATACAGTAAATCCTTGTTATCTATTTTATGTATAGTAGTTTGTAACTAATAATCCCATACTCTTAATTTGTTCCTCCTTCCCCCTTTCCCCTTTGGTAACCATAAGTTTGTTTTCTATGTCTGTGAGTCTGTTTCTGTTTTATACATAGATTCATTTGTATAATTTTTTAGATTCCACATATAAGTGATATCATATAATATTTGTTGTTCTCTGTCTGACTTACTTCTCTAAGTATTATATTCTCTAAGTCCATCCACGTTGCTGCAAAGGGCAATATTTCACTCATTTTTTTTGTGGCTGAGTAATATTACATTGTATATATATATCACGTCTTCTTAAACTAATCCTCTGTCGATGGGCACTTGGGTTGCTTCCATGTCTTGGCTGTTGTAAATAGTGTTGCTAGGAACATTGGGGTGCATGTATCTTTTCTAATTATAGTTTTCATCTTTTCTGGTTACATACCCAGGAGTGGAATTACTGGATCATATGATAACTCTATTTTTAGTTTTTAAAGGAAACTCCATACTGTTTTCCACAGTGGCTACCCCAGTTGACATTCCCAGAGTTACTCCTTTTAAATCAGGACTTTCATTAAGTGCTGCTCTAAATCCTATATGTAATTTAGATAAAATCCAAAGGTATATCTAATCCACATTCCTTATCCAGCATTTAAGACTCTCTATTCTGCCCCCAGACTGGTTCTCTAGCCTCTCTTCTCCCTCCTTTTCCATACTAACCAACTATCTTAGCCAGACCCAACCACTCCCATCTCTTGAATACGTCAGTGGTCTCCGATTGCTGTGACTTTTATCTCTCCACCTAAAGAAACCTCTCATCTCCTTTTAACTGTCCTAATTTCCATAGGGATCAAATCAATGTCCTCTTGTCTCATGAAGCTTTCCCTGACCTCCTCAGCCAAAAGAGATTTTTCCTTCCTCTCAACAGTTAGAGCTTTCACCTTCTCTCATTTGACCTGCACTTGTATACTGCCAGGCTCTATAAGTTGTCATTTAATGTGTATGCATTTCATTTCCCCAACTAGGTTGTTCACTCCTTGAGGTCAATCATGATTGTATCTTATGTTTCATAGTAAGCCCAGTAGTACCTGGCATACTGATTGTACACAGTAAATGTGCAAAAAATAATATAAGTTACAGGGAATACAGTCAATATTTCATAATAACTTTGTATGGTGTATAATCTATAAAAATATCAAATTACTATGTTGTACTCTCAAAACTAATATAATATTGCAAGTCAGCTATACTTCAATTAAGAAAAAGAATATTAAAAAACAAGCATTTTAGAAAAAAAAAGCAATTGCAATAATAGGGCATAAGCTGAGTTGCTATATCTAAGAAAGCCAGAAGAGTGACTCAAACAAGGTAGAAACTTATTTCTCTCTCAAATAACAGCCAAGAAACCATACAAGGCATTACCTGGTTATGATCCAAGAGGGTGTTCATGGATTTTTCTCTTTTTGTTTTATTATTCCACCATTTTCCAGGATGTTCCCCTTGTCTTTATGGACAAAGCTATCTTATCAGCACCATATCTGCATTTAAGGCTATAGGAGGGGGAAAGAGAGAAGTGGGAATTCCTAATAAGAATGTGATCTGGAAGTTGAAATCACCATTGCTACCCATTTCCCAATGGCCTAAAAATAGTCACATACCGTACCTTGCTGCAAGGGAGCTTGGGAATACAGTCCTTTGCTAATACAGGCCATTAGCCTATCTGAAATTCATGAAGTTCTATTTCTTAAAAGAGAGAGAGAGAGAGAAAGAGAGAGAGAGGGGGAATGATAGATACTAGGGAGCATCTAGTAGTCTCTTCCAAAATACTCAAGCAAATTAAATTAATATGCCATGGACTAGAAATTCTGAAGAAGTAAGAAGATATAAAATCGTTAAGGGGAAATTAGGGAATCTTATAAATAGAATTAAGCTTCAACTGATCATTAGGATTGTAATACAAATTAGGACTATTTCTAGGCTATTTGTAAGTTAGAGAAGTGCAAGAGGTGATCTGAACAGGTAGCGTCTTTTGTTTTTCTGGCTTATGGAAAAAATAACAATACTAAAAAGTAAATAACTTTACAATCCCTGTCTATTCCTTTAGAGAAGATGCCTTAGTGCTTAACATTAAAAATAATAATAGTAATAATAATAATTGGTAGATTGAGGATCGAAACTGAGTAAAATGCTTCACTGTGCATGTTTTTACTCACAATCTCTCTTGACAAGGGAGTTGGTAACTGGGTGTCAACTTTGGAAGAGGCAGAACTGTGGATGTTTGGGAAGGAATGACAAACGTTAAATGGGAGGGGTTGAAGGGAGAGACTGGGTCAGCTATGGTGTCCGTGTAGAAGCATCGTACGAAGACCCACAAACTGCACCTACACAAATTTCACGTGCAGCAAGATTGACCCTGATATATACACATAGGAAATTGTTCAGTCCAATTTCCCATCCTCCTAACGATGCTGAAGCATCTCTTTGCAGCTGGAAAGTGATAAATCCTGAGAGTAATAGTTCAATATGTACATGAGAAAGTGTGAGACCAGTGTTAGGGAAACCAAGCCTAGAATTTCAAGCACATGCACTGCACAGAGGGTGGAAAGAGCTTAGGACCTGGTTGTGTGACTGAAGTCACAAACTTAACACTTTGGAGGTTCAGTTCCCTCAGCTGTAAAATGTAACATTACTGTGACAGAGACTGCTATCAACTTAGCTAATAGACATGCTCCTCCCTCTTTTTACTAGTAGGAACTCTATATTATTGGGGTCAGAATATGCTCAGCTAAAAGTACATTTCCCATCCTTCCTTGCAGATAGGGGTGATATCTTGGTTCAGAAATCACTGAACTGGGCTTTTTGGAAATCCCTTTAAAGAGAACTTGGAATCTTCTTTAAAGAGAGCTGGGAGGTGTGTCTATCTGCATTTCAGCTTCCTTTCTTCCTCCTCCCACCTGGAACATGGATGTGATGGTGGGAGCAATATTGGCCATCTTTGCAATCATGAGGCAATCGTGAGACTAGAAGCCATTCACTAAGTCTGATGAACAGGGAGATGAAAGAAGCCTGGGTCTCTGATGGCCATGGAGCTGGACCAGGACTGATTAGAGGTTTTTAATGTGAGAGAGAAATAACCCTCTTTCTTGTTTTGGTTGCAATTTTTCTTGTCTCTTTTACCAGTAACCAAATGCAATTCTTACTTCACAGAATTGGTATATAAATTAAATGACACTATATATATAAAGAATCCATATATGTGCTATTGGTTTTTCTTTATATCATTCATAAAAGACTTAATTTTGGAGTAAGTAATGTTTAGGACCTCAATTTTGATTAAAACAGTCATTTTAGGGGTTTTTTGGGCCTACATGTGAGGTTGATGAATATTTTAAAATATTATTGCTTCACATATACATACATGAATAATTGCAAACTCTCCACTTCTACTTGTAAACTGCTCCTCTGTTCTTTTATTTGTTTTTTTTTTTTTTTTGGGCATTTGTGGGTCGGTACATAGGGTCACTGTACTTAATTCCATTTACTGCCCCCTCTGTTCTGATCAGGCTGTGGACTCACTCTTTCTCTACCCTGTCCATTTTCCCCTGTTGCTTTCCACACACAGAAAGTCCCTGCCCAACTCTCTTCCCAATGCCTGTTCATTCTTCAAATTCATCTGGTTTCCAGTCTATGGTAACTATCCTCCATCAATGCTGCTCACAGATCCTTCCATACCTGAACTCCTCTATCAATTAACTACACCAAACTATTCAGCACTGAATAATGTCCTTCTTATCTTGCCTTGTAATTGTTTAAGATGTGGACTTACGTTCTGCAGTAAACTGTTACTTCCTTGAGAGAAGAACCACATTCTTCAAGGAATGTCCAAATGAGATCAATGCACATGAGACACACAAGGATATCATTTTTGTTGCTTTAGACTCCGCACAACTTGGGTTGCTCCTCCCATCCCCCGATCTCTCATAGTGTCCAGCACAGAACTTGGCACAGAGACAATGCCTAATAAATACATGCTTAATGAAACTGAAAACTCTTTGCTGTGTTTAGGTCATGATGCGAGAGTGGAAAACATTCAAATGATATTCAATCAAGAATTTTCATCTAAAAATTCAATGTGCCTGCCCGGTGACCTTGATGTACTGGGACAAACAAGTACAATTGAAAAGAACTCTTAGCTAGTCAGAGACAGAATGGAAAAATACCAGGCTTGTCAAGAAGCATTTCCAAGTTCTCTATGTCCTTCACTGACCAAAGAATTTATTCTATCCAATCAAAAAAGTACTTCAAAATGCCAGTGATTTTCTTTCTACCTGGGGAGGCAAAGGCTGAGCTTGTCATCTTAGAAGAAACCTACACGTGCATATTTAAAATTTTCTCTTAGAATGTCTGGCACGGAACAATTATCATTTCCACCTATCTCTTGTTTAAAGGAGGTATTTTCAGCTAAGTCAGAGATTAAGCATAACATTTAATTTAATTTTCAGTTTTCCATTTCCTTTACAGCTTTGAAACAGAAATTACTTTTATTAAAGTATGAATTGAAAAGTCAAAACAAAATATGGTGGCAGAGTTTGAAACTCAAGTGTACAAAAAAAGAGAGTCAAAAGGTAAGGACTTCATTTCCACGTCTGAGAATTAAAGCAAGTTGCCTATAAACTAAAATGTGACTTGTAAAAATTCGATGAATATTTTTCAGGGGGTCTAGCTACTGTTTGCTAATAAAATGGAACATGCAGAGAAATTTATTTTTATTATACAGTGAATGTATGGTCATTAGGGGAAGATTAGAAAATGTGGATGAAGGAAAAGAAAAAAAAGAGAAGAAATATTTTAAATCATCCAAGAGCCTACCACCGAAGAAGGGAAGAGCCACTGTGGACATCTGGGGGTAGACCCATTAGGAATGTGTACGCCGTTAACAAGATGATGAGTTAGACCCTTCCTGCTCTCCCACACTTGACAGTAAATCCAGTTGAGGATGAACAGCAATCAATACTTTGCACTCTTACCTCCAGCCTCTGGGAACAACCTTCCTTCTGCAGCCTTGCTGGGAAGTACCAATACAGCACCTAGTGCCAATGTCACGCCCTCCCCTCACACAATTTATAGAAGATGAAGGGGAAAGTCAGGAGGATCCTTCTCCCTCTCTCATATGGAGAAGAGGAGGTTGTTTTCTCCCCTTGAAGCCCAGTGAGGGGAACTCCAAAAGAATCATCCCTAAATATTAGAGGTGCTGTACGGTGGGGCACCAGCACCTCATTCTCTAGCTGGATGCTGGCTCAGGGCCAGACCCTTGCATGTGCATCCTATCTAGGAGCAGAAGATGGTGAGGGAGTTCTTGGGAAGGCATTTGGGGCTCAGAACCTAGGAATATGGTAGTGGGATTTTAGCAATTCTTTCCACCTATGGGGAAAGAGGGTTTGCTTGCCATATGTTCCTTGAGGTTTGGAGAGGCACTTGGTTTGGAGAGCTCTGGAAGTGGGAGACCCTCTTTGGAAGGCCCTATCAGCAGTGCTTGAGTGTAAAGTACTTAGAAAGAAGAGTTGTTCAACTCCTCTCCTTTTTCCTAGGTGCTTATAGGGCACAAAGACCCTGGTAATTTTCCTGACTCCACATAAAGGAGTATGGGCATTCTAAGACAGGAAGCTTGAGGCTGCCCAGATGTGTATTTTGAAGGTCAAGTAATGAGGTATTCAATGTTGAGAGGGCATTGGGAATACATACAGCAGGTGGGCCAAGAGGAGACACTCCTGCTCTCGGGAGGAGGCTCTTGAGCAGTGGAAAGTGTCCAGATGAAGCCAATCACCACCCTAAGAAAATCACACTCCCAGCCTGTGAGGACCTCTCCACATCAGTTGAGGCCCCCAATATCAGATAAAACCAGACCGAACCAGAGCAAAGACAGGGTCTAGTTAACATGTATGTGAGGAGGCCTCTGCCTATCTTTGCTCTAGATCACCAACCCTGGAAGAATTAGTGCCTGGAGAGAAAGGGGAAGGAGACATCCTAGACTGTAACCATGCTGCCACGCTTCCACTCCCTACTCTAAGCAAGCAGGGAAAAGGGGAGAGGCCAAGCTTTGAATCAAGAATTAAGGACTACATCTTAAACTCAAAAATATGATTTTTCCAGAAACTGAAAGTGACTGAAAATTTATGGAATTTAGCCAAGACTTCACTGAAGGAGCAACCGCACACACATTTTTGTCCTAATGAGTTGCAAATTCTCAATAAGTCTGGGGTGTGTGTGTGTCTGTGTGTCTGTGTGTCTGTGTGTGTGTATTCTGATAATATGTAGGACTCTCTGTTGAACTCTCCTGTTGAAAACAACTAAAAATGATAGATAAGTTTTTTTAAGTCTTTTTAAAAAATAAACCTTAAGAGTATAGAAAAGATATAAATAATTATCAGATTAAAATTTAAGTACAAGAAACAACTCAGAATGGCAAGTCAAGGACAAAGTCCCCTTTAGCCTTGAGGGTGTTTGCTTAAGCAGAAGAAAATGAGCTATAGCTTTCATAGCCTGGATGGCACAGGGAAGCAGGTGAGGACCCAGAACCTGTCTATAGCTTGTAAAACTTGGATCTCAAGCTGCTACACACCTAGTGTAGAGATAAATCATGAGACTATCAAACAACTGTGTCTACCCCACTAAAAGAAGTGAAAAATAAACTTGAAAATATCTGCAAGAAACAGATAATTAGGGGCTTCCCTGGTGGCGCAGTGGTTGAGAGTCTGCCTGCCGATGCAGGGGATACGGGTTCGGGCCCTGGTCTGGGAGGATCCCACGTGCCGCGGAGCAGCTGGGCCCGTGAGCCACAATTACTGAGCCTGCGCGTCTGGAGCTTGTGCTCCGCAAAAAGAGAGGCAGCGGTAGTGAGAGGCCCACGCACCACGATGTAGAATGGCCCCCGCTTGCCGCAACTAGAGGGAGGCCTCGCACAGAAACGAGGACCCAACACAGCCAAAAATAAATAAATAAATAAATTTTAATAAAAAGAAGTGAGGATGGTGTTAAAAAAACAGATAATTATAAAAAGTGATTTAGAAGATTTTTATGTTTTTGTTTATTAGAAGATTTTTTTTTTAAGTGGGTGTGTTTAACAGCAGATCAGATAAGATACAGAGGAGAGAATTAGTGAACAAGAAGATAGGTAAGAAGGAGTTATCCAAAAGGCAGAGCAGAGAGAGCAAAAGATGAAAAATATGGAAGAGAAGTTAAGAGTCGTAAAAAATAAACTGAGAAGGTTGACTATATATTTAAGTGGAGTTCTGGAGGAGAGAGAATGAGACAGAGGCATATTTGGAGAGATTATGGCAGAGATTTTTCTACAGATGGAAGTCAGCAGTCAACCCATTCTGGAAGTCCTGTGATTCCCAAGTGGAATATATAAGAGGAAATTCACACCTAAATACACCAGAGTAAAACTGCAGAAAACCAAGCAAAGTAAAGCTTAAAACAGACCAAAAAAAATTATAAGTGAAATTACCTTTGTAACAGCATCAACTCTTAAGAGTAATACTGGAACCCAGAAGACAGTAATGATCTATTGAATGTATTGGGGGAAAAAATGACTGTCAACAGATTCTACACACAGCAAAATGATCTTTCAAGAACTAAGGAAAAATAAAGACATTTTCAGTTCAACAAACACTAAAAGAGTGTGTGACCATTAGACCCTCTCCAAAGAAAATTCTTAGGAATACTTCAGGCAGGAAGGAAATAATCCCAGAGAAAAGCTCTGATTTGCAAGAAGAAATGAAGAGCAAAGAAAGTGTTAAATAGGGCCTAAAACTAAATGTCCATTAAGTGTTATAAGCAACAGTGATAATGTGTTTAATGATGGCATTAAAACATATTTTTAAAAAAATAAAATCATACGGGGTTAAATGGAGTTAAAGTATTTAAGTCAATGACAAAAGTAAAGCTATTTGTTAATTTTACATATTTATAAGTTAAAGTATGCATTTGCAAATCTAAAGTAACAACTAAATGAATAGAAATAAGGTAAACAACATTACAATTTATAGGGGAGAGAAGCAAGTCCAAATAAGGCAATACAGAGAGAAAAATAAATATGCAGAATAATTTTTTTTAAATAATAGATAAAAAACTATATTTATCAGTAAATGCTCTAAATAAAGGACAAAGATGGCCTGAAAAAATTCCAATTATATGCTGTAGCTATATATAGGGATATATCTGAAATACAATGACACAGAAAGTTTAAAAATAAAAGGGTTAAAAAATATATACCATGTAAAGACTACAACTCCTCCCCCCCAAAAAAGTTGGTGTAATGAATTAATATTACAAAGAATGGATTTCAAAACAAAAATCATTACCAGAGAGTAAGATAATAATATATCAGAAATATTGCTTTTTCAAATTTCTATGAAATGTATAATATCATGGCTAAATTCATGAATCAAAAATTGATATATCTATAAGAAAAAATTAATAAATTCATGATTATAGTAGGAGCTTTTAGACATAAAGAGTATTCCTTCAGTTATCTGTTCCACAAAGAGACAAGAGTTTAGCATAGAAATAGAAAATATAATCAGTATAATTAACACACTTGACCTAACGGGCATATATAGAAAACAGCACCAACATCTGCTGAATATATATTCTTTTGAAGGACACAGGAAAGTTTATGGAATTGATTACTGACCTATCAAATTTTAAAGGACTGAAATCTCTGGCCACATTGCAATTCAGCTAGAAATGAAAGCAAAGAAGAGAACTAGTAAATCCCCATATGTTTGGACATTTAAAAAATATGTTTCTAAAACAACCATGTTACTTAAAGGAAATCATAATGGAAATTAGAAAATATTTTGAACTAAATGTTGATAAAAACACTATATATCAAAAATTGTGGGGTATAGCCAAAACAAGAAGGAAATTTATACTCTTACATGCAAATATTAGAAAAGAAAATAGGCTGATAATGAGCTAGGCATATATCTGAAGAAGCTAAAAAATAAAGACCAAAATAAACCCACAGAAAGAAGAAAGCAGGAGTAGAATAAAGAGCAGAAATTTATGATAATGAAACTAAACATACAGGAGAAAGAATCAACAAAGCCAAAATTGATTTTCTGAAAAGAATATTATTAAATTACAAACTGTAGAGAAAATGATCAAGAAATTAAGAGAGAAGGTGCTGTTAACCAATATCAGGACTGGAAAGATGAATATCACTACAGATGCCTCAGACATTTAAAAGATAAATTTTGGTACAGCCACTATGGAAAACAGTATAGAGGTTCCTTAAAAAACTAAAAATAGAACTACCATATGACCCAGCAATCCCACTCCTGGACATATACCCAGAGAAAACCATAATTCAAAAAGATACATGCACCCCAATGTTCATTGCAGCACTATTTACAATAGCCAGGACATGGAAGCAACCTAAATGTCCATCAACAGAGGAATGGATAAAGAAGATGTGATACATATATACAGTGGAATATTACTCAGCCATAAAAAAGAACAAAATAATGCCATTTGCAGCAACATGGATGGACCTAGAGATTGTCATACTGAGTGAAGTTAAGTCAGACACAGAAAGACAAATGTATGATATCACTTATATGTGGGATCTTAAAAAAAAAAGGGTACACATGAACTTATTTACAAAACAGAAGTAGAGTCACAGATGTAGAAAACAAACTTCTGGTTACCGGGGGATAAGGTGACGGGAGGGAAAAATTGGGAGACTGGGACTGACATATACACACTACTATATATAAGATAGATAACTAATAAGAACCTGCTGTATAGAACAGGAAACTCTACTCAATACTCTGTAATGGCCTATATGGGAAAAGAATCTAAAAAATAATAATAAAGTAAAATAAAAAGATAAATTTGATTTAACAAATAATTTTATAACAAAATTGGTAAATTTCCGGATAAAAATAGAACTTACCAAAACAGATTAAAAAAGACATAGATGTCATAGGAATCATTCAAGAAGACATAGATAATCAGTTTCAATTCTATACAATAATAATGAACTACCTGACAAAGAAATAAAGAAAATCCCATTTACAATAACATCAAAAATAATAAAATATTTAGGAATAAATTTAATGAAGGAGGTGAAACATCTGCACCCTGAAAATTATAAGACACTGCTGAGAGTAATTTTTAAAAAAACACAAATAAATGGAAAAATATCTGGTGTTCATAGATCGGAGGATTTAATACTGTTAAAATGCTCATGCAACACAAAGTCATGTATAGATTCAATGCAATCTCTATCAAAATTCCAAAGACATCTTTCACAGAAATAGAAAAAACAATCCTAAAGTTCATAGGGAACCACAAAACACACTGAAGAGCCAAAAAATTCTAAGAAAGAAGAAAAAATCTGGAGACATCACACTTCCCAATTTCAAATTATATTACAAGGCTATAGTAATAAAAAAGAGTTTGGTACTGCCATACAAACAGAGACATAGATCAATGGAACAGAATCAAGAGTCCAGAAATAAACACACATGTTTGGTCAACTAATATTTCTCAAGGGAGCCAATACTACTCAATCGGGAAAGGATGATCTCTTCAATAAATGGTATTAAGAAAACTGGATATTCATATGCAAAAAAAAAAAAAAAAAGAAATTGGACTCCTATCTTACACCACTCACAAAAATGAACTCAAAATGGACTGAAAACTTAAATGTAAGACCTGAAACCATAAAACTTTTAGAAGAAAATAGGTAAAAAGCTCCTTGAGATTGGCCTTGGTGATGATTTTTTTTGATGTGACAACCAAAGCACAAGCAACAAAACCAAAAATAAACAAGTGGGACTACATCAAACCAAAAAGTTTCTGCACGTAATAGGAAACCATCAACAAAATGAAAAGGCAACCTACTAAATGGGAGAATATATTTGCAAATCTTCTATCTGATATGGGATTAATATTCAAAATATATATGAAACTCATTCAACTCAATAGCAAGAAAAGAAATAATCTGATTTTAAAATGGGCAGAGGACCTAAATAGGTATTTTCCCAAATAAAACATACAAATGGTCAATAGGTACATGAAAAGGTGCTCAACATCACAAGTCATCAGGGAAATGCAAATCAAAACTACAATGAGCTATCACCTCACACCTATTAGAATGCCTAACATCAAAAAGCCAGGCAAGGGGCTTCCCTGGTGGTGCAGTTGTTAAGAATCCACCTGCCAATGCAGGGGACACAGATTCGATCCCTGGTCCAGGAAGATCCCACATGCTGTGGAGCAACTAAGCCAGTGCGCCACAAACTACTGAGCCTGTGCTCTAGAGCCTGTGAGCCACAACTACTGAGCCTGTGTGCCACAACTACTGAAACCCGCGTGTCTAGAGCCCGTGCTCTGCAACAAGAGAAGCCACCATGATGCAAAGCTGGTGCACCGCAACGAAGAGTAGCCCCCGCTTGCTGCTACTAGAGAAAGCCCGCACACAGCAATGAAGACCCAACGCAGCCCAAAAACAAAAAATTAATTAATTAATTAATTAATTAATTTTTTAAAAAAGAACCTCTTTTTAAAAAAAGAAAAAAGACAGGCAAGGGAATTCCCTGGTGGTCCAGTGATTAGCACTCCCCGCTTTCACTGCCGTGGGCCGGGGTTCAATCCCTGGCCAGGGAACTAAGACCCCACAGCCGCATGGTGAGGCCAAAAAAAAAAGAAAAAGAAGAAGAATCAGTTTAAAACAAAAAAGACAGGAGATAACAAGTGTTGGCAAGGATGTGGAGAAAACAGAACGCTTATACACTGTTGGTGGGTATGTATATTGTACAGCCACTATGGAAAACAGTGCAGGGGGTTCCTCAAAAAATTAAAAATAGACCTGCCATACAATCCAGCAATCCCTCTTCTAGGTATATAACCAAAGGAATGAAAAGAGGATCTTGAAGAGATATCTGCACTCCCATGTTCATTGCAACATTATTCACAAGGGCCACAACATAGAAATAACCTAAGTGCCCATCAACAGATGAATAAAGAAAATATTGTGTGTGTTTTATATGCATATATATATACATATATATACATATGTATATATGTATATACATATATATGTACACATACATACATATAAACAAACACAATAGAATACACAATAGAATATTATTCAGCCATAAAAAAGAACGAAATCCTATCATTTGTGACAACATGGATGGACTTTTAGGGTATGATGCTAAGTGAAGTAAGTCAGACAGAGAAAAACAAATACTGTATGATCTCGCTTATATGTGGAATCTAAAAAAGTTGAACTCATAAAAACAGAATTAATGGTGATGTTAGGGGCTGGAGGTAGGGAAATGGGGAGATGTTGGTCAAAAGGAGCAAACTTTCAGTTATAAGATGAATAAATTCTGAAGATCTACTGTACAGCAGGATGACTATAGTTAATGATAGTGTAATATACCCTTTGAAGTTACTAGCAGAGTAGGGCTTAAATGAGTCATAGAGAAGCTCGCTATCACTGCTTCTATCCTACATTGTAATGAAAGTCTTTAGTATCAGAGTAAAGAAGAAAATTATACAAATGGTGAAGAGATCAGGAAAGAAAATACAAAATGGTAATTTTCACAGTTATGAATGTTTACATAGAAAATACCAAATAGTCTACTCATAAATTATTAGGATTAGAGTTTAACACATTGCTAATACACTGCACAGAAAACTAAACTGTAGTTTTACAAATAAGCAATAATAATTATAATTGACATTAAGAGCAAAAATAAAATTTTCAAAAGCATCAAAAATATGAATTACCTAGGAATAAACTCAACTAAAAGACGTACGTACCTCTAAATGGAAAATTATAAAGTTTGAATGAAGGACATTAAAGACCTAAATAAAATGAAAACTCTGCCATGGTCATAGACTGAAAGGACTCAATATTGTTAAGATTTCAATCCTCCCTTAATTGATTTATGGATTCAATGTTATTCTAGTAAAAATCTCAATAGATGTCTGTGTGTATGTGGGAAAATGTATAAGCTAAAATTATATTTATATGAAAATCCAAAGAGCTAAAACTGCCATGACCTCTTGAAAAAGAAAAAGTAAGTAGGAGGAATTGCTATATCAGACAGCAGTACTTAATATAAAAGGGTGGGAAAAAGATACTTAGACCAATAGAACTAAATAGAGTCCAAAAAATAGCTGCCATTTTAAATTTTTAAAAGATGCAAACTATAATATATAAGATGGATAAACAACAAGGTTCTACTGCATAACGCAGGGAACTATATTCAATATCCTATGTTAAAACATAATAGAAAAAATATGAAAAAGAATATATATGTATAACTGAGTCACTTTGCTGTACAGCAGAAATTAACACAACATTGTAAATCAACTATACTTCAATAACATTTTTAAAAATAGCTGCAAGTATATATGGATGCTTGATATACAGTAAGAAGCACTGCCAATCGGTGGGAATGGCTGGAATATTCAATACATGATGTTAAACAACTGTTATCCATGTGAGCAAAAAAGAACGTTAATCCCCTACTTTACATCACACACAAAATTAAAGACCTATAGTTGGGGGAAAACCCAGTAACACTTTATTTTTTATTTAAAAAAAATTTTTTTTAACACCTCTATTGGCGTATAACTGCTTTACAATGCTGTGTTAGTTTCTGCTGTATAACAAAGTGAATCAGCTATACGTGTACATATATCCCCGTATCCCCTCCCTCTTGCTCCTCCCTCCCACCCTCCCTATCCCACCCCTCCAGGTGGTCACAAAGCACCGAGCTGATCTCCCTGTGCTATGCGGCTGCTTCCCACTAGCTATCTATTTTACATTTGGTAGTGTATATATGTCCGTGCCACTCTCACTTCGTCCCAGCTTACCCTTCCCCCTCCCCGTGTCCTCAAGTCCATTCTCTATACCCAGTAACACTTTAAAATGTTGACATCGGAAAGTACCTTCATGGCTTCGGAAGAGGGAAGGAATTATCTAACTATACACAAATATTAATAACCTTAAAGGAAAATAATTAAATGCAACTACAGTTGACCCTTGAACAACTAAGGGGTTAAGGGTACCAACCTCCATGCAGTCAAAAATCCACATACAATTTAACAGTCAGCCCTTTGAATCTAGAGTTCTTCCATCCAAGGAGGAAGTATTCAGGCAAACACAGACCGTGTAGTACTGTAGTACATAGTTATTGAAGAACATCCATGTGTAAGTGGACCCATGCAGTTCAAACCCATGTTGTCCAAGAGTCAACTGTACATTAAAATTAAGAACTTCTATTCACCAAAACCACCATAGAATCAGTGAAAAGATGAGCACGTAGTAGGAAAATATTATTACAACACATATAACTGATAAAAGTATATACAAAAGTGTAGTATTCATATAAATAATTTATTCAAAAGTTTAAATTGATTATCTTCAATACACCAGGCACTGGTCTAAGCAGTGGTAACATATTCCAGTAGGGACAGAGACAATAAAGTAGATACATAGATAAAATGTATGTAGTATGTTAAACAGTGATTAATGCCAAGGAGAAAAAAAGCAAAGGGCATCATCTTTGTTGTCAATGAATATACACATATATTGTCTCTCATCCACAGGTGAATGTTCTGAGTCTGGGGTAAGTTGAGCCATCCCTAAAATTTACGTAGGCTTGGGGAAGTAGTCCATCTGCACCCCTTTTCCCTCTCCACACACTCACCTGTGCATACGCACACATATTTCACTCTCCTGCTTGTGGTTATATGCAACTCCTTAAAAAGAAACAAAGCTTTTAGTTTTAAAATGCAAAGATGTCTCAGAGAGGTAACTCTGTATTGAATTTGTATTTAATTTCAAATTATCCATCTTAGACTATTTTCCCTGAGAACATACAGAGAGAGACAAGGGAGAACTAATTTCTTGTGTTGCCATCAGCAGTGGAGGGGGATGAATAGGTGGGCTGTAGAAAACAATGATCATGAAATGTATCTTACAGTTCCTGGATACTCAGCAAATAAGTGTGTAACCCGTTGTTGGGAATGTATGGTGTACATGTTGGGGCTGGGGTTGAGTTGGATGCTGAAGCGGGGCATCCAAGTTTATTCTAAATTAATTAGAAATGAGGGTGTAAAAAGGAGCTGCGGGGAAGAAATTTCAGGGTGGGAGGAGTCATCTGCAGTAACTGAGGTATTCTGCCCATTAGTGCATACCTGAGAACTCCTGACTACCTTCCATCATGAGCTCCCATATCCTAGGTGTGATGATTTGGGACCAGGTTAATCATAATCTTAATGATAAAGTAGCTGTAATCCAGAGCAGGCTCAGCTGGGTAGGGACTGCTGAATCTCTGACATGAGTCGGTAATAACTCAATTTTCAACCCTTTTATTCAATTTTTTGAGCAAAATAATGTTTTCATCCATAAAACAGACCCTGTTTTATGTGCGTATGTGTGTCCCTCCAAGTTCCTAGCAAACCAGAACATACAGTTGGACAAGAAAATGAAGGGGAGGTCCAAAGAATGAGCACAAATACCCATGAAGCTTGAAAGGAGGGATCAGATATTATCAAGGCAAGAAAATGTCTAGTAGAGAAAGTTTGGGGGCTTGAAATAAATCTTTGCTTACTATATATTTTTCCTAGGTCCTGGCAATGTTCTGCATTTTGCTAGCCTAGTCACTCTTTCCCTTCCACAATATTCTCCAAACAGCTTCAACTCATGACTTCAAAATGAAGGTAAATGTGTAGGGCGGGCAGCATGGAAAGTTGAAATAATTGGGAACATCCTGTGTCTCCGCCCACTGTTCCCAAATGCCTGCATCATTTGACTTCGTTAATGGACAGAATCAAGATCTTTGAAGTACATGCTGGCATCATCTGGGCTGAATATCCTGGATTTGGCTAATTTCTCATAATAACTCCACTATTCCCCTAAAGCAAGAAAAAGTGAGGTTTATGAGTCACAGCTATGATAATTCTGATTGCTGTTTAGTTCTGAAAAATCAAAAAGCTTTGGTATCCCTCTTCCATTAATGTAAATACACCAAGGTCATTGAAAACCTACCACAGCATGCCCACATCTATTCCTTGGTACCACTGAGCTGATTTTGATTTGTTTTCATCAGTCTGTGAGATCATTACTATCCTGCTGTATAATTGAATCG
Organism: Balaenoptera ricei; assembly: GCF_028023285.1. Lineage (NCBI taxonomy): Eukaryota > Metazoa > Chordata > Mammalia > Artiodactyla > Balaenopteridae > Balaenoptera > Balaenoptera ricei. Next base: position 56,404,444 of record NC_082648.1, on the reverse strand, counting down.
TTCTGTATTAGCATCAAGCTTTCTCAAAATGCATTTACCAACAGGGAGTGGACATTTCAGTAGTAACAATTATCTGGGTGTATTTCTCCCTAGCAACTTCTCTTATGGAATGTTTGACTTATGTTGGAGAGTACAGTCTTGTGTTGATAGCTTTTACTGAATCCTTTTCAATCCCCTCCCATCTCTCCATCATAGATACTAAAAATAAAAACCCAATTTTTGGAATGGATGAGTTAGCATATGGCAATTTTTCTCTATATGATTGTCCCAAATCTTTGATCTCTGTAGTCCTTTCATTTGGGGTTTTTATGTAAAACTGTCATTGACCTTGCAAGTACCAGCTGTCCTCTTGAAATATGAGGCTGGTAATGATGATACACAGCATTGATAATAACAAATTGTAGTTCATATTTCAGCTGAGTTGGGCTTTTATGCTCTGCTATTAAACCCAAAGTATTCCATATGAATAGAAAACATTAAAATGTAATTTAACTGGCTGATATCTTCTTTTCGCTACCGAGCAAGACATCTGGAATTGAAACCTACATTGAGTCTGCTCACGAATCAGGTCAGATCTGGCATTGGGATTAGGTGACTCTTTTAAATGGAAGATCTGAAATTCTTATTTGGGGAGATTAGATTTTTATCCAGGATGGAGACCATTTTAACAAGACTCTCAGCTCTGTCATAAACTGTAGGGCAAATTCACAAAACCGTGGACTCTATCATAGGTTAGAATGAAAATTAAGCTAAAGCAGAGCCTTGGGAATAGCAAACCAGCAAGTAAACAAAATAAAAGAAACTTGGACTCAAATTAAATTATTTTGACTAGAAAAGAGAATGTTTCTCCACATTATCTTGAAATACTGATCTCGGGTAAATTTTTGCCTTTTTAAGCACTTCCTTATATAGACCTTTCTTCTGGTCATTAAGAGATGTTCATACTGCCTTGACAAAACATTTTTATGGCATGGATATAAAGAGAAAGGAATTACAAATGTTTTGTTTTTCTTTTTTAACTAAAAAAAAAGACCTTTGATATATGGAATCTAATTTTTAAAAATGATACAAATGAACTTATTTACAAAACAGAAACAGACTTACAGATATGGACAAAAAACTCATGGTTACCAAAGGGGAAACATGGTGGGGAGGGATAAATCAGGAGCTTGGGACTAACATACACACACTACTATATATAAGACAGATAACCAAAACTCCACTCAATATTCTATGATAACCTGTATGAGAAAAGAATCTGAAAAAGAATGAATATATGTGTATGTATAACTGAATCACTTTACTGTGCACCTGAAACATTGTAAATCGATTCTACTCCAATAAAATTTTTTTAAAAAGACCTTTGAGGATCAAAAGAGAAATTCCTAAGGACATGGCATTTAAACGTTAACCACTGTGGTGGACATGGGATGTGCCTTAGATCTTCCTCCAAGGAAGGACTTGTTGCCCCTGCAGCTGGGAGTGCTGTGGGCAGAAAGCCTTCAGCTGTCAGTTCCTTCAGGAATTGCCCAGCTGCAGAAAGCTGCCTCACCTTAGGTCACAACCTTTGTGACACAGCCCACATCCAATGGCTGATAAAGGCGGGAGTAAGAAGGCCTGGCCCTCTTGTCCCAACGCAAGACCGCTGGACCAGCCGTTTTAGGTTCAGAGCTTCCACACCCCACCCCCCAACCCCGTGGCAAGAACCAAGGCTGTCAGGCTACAGAGCAGCTCGCCTTCACTTTCTAGCCAAATCCCACCTCCCTCCCTTCTTGCCGCAAGTATGGAGCCCAAAAGGACACACCTAATAAACACTGTCTCAGTTTCAGTACCCAACCTGCAGCCATGATAAAACAGAAAGAAAATAAAGAGGAGTGAGAGGTAGATGACGCTGTCTCTGAAAAGCTCTCATGAGAGTTTCTTGGGCAGGGAAAGAGAGGAGAGTATGGTGGGTGCTTGGGTGTGTTGAGGGTGAGGAGGGATGATGGTCTTAGAGAACTTTAGGGGAGGTGGAATTACAGACTCAAAACTAGATGACCAGGTGGAAAGGAGCGAGTAAATAAGTTGTGACACCAATTCCAACATGTGTGGGGTGGAAGTGGAGGGTCTCCCACACAACACCAAGCAATTCTCAGACACCAGCAGAGTGTGTGAGAATTGGTCTCAATTCTGACACCATCTACTGGGAGATAACATCAGATTCCACAGGGTGAGGGTTCAGTCCTATGAGACCGCCCCCTAAGCCCACATCAGATGCCAGTTGTTACCTGTGCTTCTGAGCTACCCTTCACAGCATTTGCTACAGAATAAAGATTTAATAATTGCTCAGAAAAGTCTAGTCACTTTATTAAATATACATGTACTCTTCTTTTGGCATTCTGCTGGCTGTTTCCATTCGACTCAACAAGCAATTATTTGTACCTGTGATGTAAAGATGCTGTAAAGATGATGTAAAAATACATAAACACATGGAATGGGCAGTGAATGATCCAAGACAGGGCATCATTAAATGGTGCAGGGCTCTAGGAGTTCTGATCAGGGAGACACCAGTCATGACAGGAGCCAGGAGGGGAGAATAAGGTGAACAGACCTGATCAGTGCCAGGGATGGGTAAAAGGAGGAGAGGTAGCTGGATACTCCAGCAGAAGAAACCATTCACAATGAGATCTATGTGGTTAGAGCACAGAATTTGCCCTTTCTGCCAGGATGAAAAACCTTTGCTGGGAATTCTAACTCTTCGCTACACAGGACATCAGATAATTTAAAACAACAATTGATGTATTAATTATTGATCATTCAAAACAATATAGTATGCAGTGTCCCCCAAATTTAAGAAAAAAATATAAATCCAGATTAACCTTTTGTGTTAGAGTAACTCACTAATATTTGAATTAGTGAAGATACTGAAATAAAGTTTTTAAAAGTTATTTTTTTAATTTCTGCTATTGTTTTATAAGGGGTTGAAAAGATCTAGAGTCACAGGTACTTAGTTGCTCCCTCCTTTGGGCCTCCATAGCATTTTGTACTTAAATCTTTCTTCACACTAATTATATTGTGCAGTAGAAGTTTGTTTGTATGTTTTAAACTGACTTCCATTTAACCAGGTTCCTGAAGTAGATGATGCTCTGTATTCTTCTGTGAAACATGATGACTGACGCTTATGACACTTACTGCTTAAAGATTCTACTCTTCAATTTGCCTTCATAATACATCAGTTGAACTGTTTGCTTATCAAGAGTCAGCTGGGCTAATTCCCAAAGCCCTTTAATATGTGAAAATTAATAAAGGGAAACCTCATTAAAATGGAGTTGGGAGGCCAGAAGGGGGACCACTCAATACCAATACAGATCCCAACAGGAAGAGACATACTTTGCATATCCCGGAGGACCCAGCTGGAGGAAGAAAAAATGTTTCTCCTCGCCTGGCAACAGCTCAGCCAATGAAAAGCCACTGTACTTCCAACTCCCAGTTTCCTCCAAGGGGCTGTTTGGAACAGCCCCTCCCAACTTCCCCTTCTCCTCTATAAAATAGAGTTTCCTCTCTTTAGTTTTAGTGGACTTGCTTGTGGTTCACCATAGTTGCATGTCTCTAATTGAAATTCTGAAATTGCTGTTTTTGAATAAACCTGTTTTGCTGGTAAAAATAACTTGCTGTTTTATTGTTTTAGGTTAAAAAGTCCAACTGTACTCTTTATCACAATAATATATTTTAAATTTATTATTTGTGCATATTGTGCACATTAATAAAAATATAGACACAAAAGAGCCATTTCTATGGGGGGAAAAATGAATGATTTAGAAACTATTAATAACGCCAAGCCACTAAAAAACCCTGTTGAAATAGATGTGACACAATTATTAAAAAAAAAAAACAACAACAACTGGGTAAAGGAATCAGACATTATTCTGCACTCAGATTGATGGCAAATGGCTTTAAATTCCTGCTCCACTTTAAAGAATTTGAAATTGGATGTAATTTATATACCAAGTGATGGGCCCATACTTTGGGGACTCAACATCAAAATATTGGTGAATTAATGCCCTTTGCAGCAACATGGATGGACCTAGAGATTATCATACTAGATGAAGTAAGTCAGACAGAGAAAGGCAAATATCATACAATATCACTTATATGTGGAATCCAAAATATGATACACTATATATAAAATAGATAAACAACAAGGACCACAGAGAACTATACTCCATATTTTGTAATAACCTATAAGGGAAAAGAATCTGAAAAAGAATATATATATGTGTGTGTATGTGTGTATATATATATATATATACACATACATATATTATATATAAAACTGAATCATTTTGCTGTATACCTGAAACTAACACAACAATGTAAATCAACTGTACTTCAATTTAAAAAAAAGAAAAAGAAAAAATGATACAAATGAACTTATTTACAAAATGGAAAGAGATTCACAGACATAGAAAACAAACTGATGGTTACCAAAGGGGAAAGAGGGGAGGGAGGGATAAATTAGGAGCATGGGATTAACAGATACACACTACTATATATAAAATAGATAAACAATAAGGTCCTACTCTATTGCACAGGAAAGTGTATTCAATATCATGTAATAACCTATAATTGAAAAGAACAAATATATAGCTGAATCACATTGCTGTACACCAGAAACTAACACAATATTGCAAACTGGATATATACTTCAATTAAAAAAAAGAAAGAACCCCAAATATTGGTGAATTAACATACATTCATTTGTTTTAAGTGAGAAAAAATCATTATAATATGTATCATACTTGAAGTATCCCTGTTTTAATCTATTTTGTTTCTATTAACTGACCAACTACTAGTCCCAATTACAAACAGGGAATCTACTATCCTGTAATGATTGGTTTACAAGCTCCTGTGTGGCTGAGGCAGCAACCTAAAGTCAAAAGTTCTGAATTGAGTAAGTGGTCCCAGAGCCAGAGCACTGGCGACAAGATCAGAGATTCCAGTGGGCTGCAAAGGACCAAAACAAGGAGGGGTTCATAGCATTTGGAACATCTTGAACTGGTACAATTTTACAGTAACATTTTGTCAAGTAAAAGTATTAAATAAACCTACCATGCGTTATCACCAATATTTTATAGGACAAGTGTAATCCTCCAAGAGTAAGAACATTAGCTAATGGACATTCCTTTAAATGTAATATTATTTAGTATGATTCAAAACTTATGACATTGTCCTCATTTTGCCCATTTTGCCTCGACTACATCAAAACCTTCATTTACCATCTGTGCTGATTCAAAGACTGGAACTTTTGAGCTCCTGAGAGTGTTGGCTGGTTAATGCAATGTTTCTAAACTTGAAAAATGTGTATTCTCATTTTAAATGAAAAGGCATGTCCACAGACACTCCCCTCCCCATGTTGCCATACATTATTTTATTATAATATTTAAAAATGCACATATTTTATGTGAATATAAAAGAAATACATGCTCACCCCTCCTATCCAACTAAAAAACAAAAGCAAGTTTACAAATTAAATACTAACAAAACCATAAAATCATTAAAAGTCAAATTAAGAGCCCTAATTTAATATGACACATGATGTTGTTTTTCTGGAACTACATTGCTGATGTAGGCTTTAATATATAAGGATGCAGCCTCAGGTCAAGTTCTATATATAATCAACTTTTACATTTTGACTTCAACCATACTAATGCAAGAAAAAACACGTTTTCTCTTAGTATGATCTTGTTTCCTAATTCAGGATAAACAGTCTTCCTGTAGAATCAAAACTCTTCCAGTGAATAATGGTCCAAGAATAATTTTCATGGAGTGTCATCTCTGTAAATTGTTTAAGATAATTCTAACATTGTGTCATTAAAAATGGATCTCTGTATGGGTATTTAATCCAATTATTGAAATAATGAATACTTCATAGCATATTTATTGTTAATGAATTTTTCCTAGTTAGTATCTGAACAATATATCCACTTATAAACATGATACCAGATGCTACAGTACAGGTTTCCTTCTTTTTAAATTCTCTACATCTATACTCTCATATCCCATGTGACCCAATTCTGCCAGCTCTTTCCTCTATTCTTTTTTTTTTTTTTTTAATTTTTTTTTTTAATTTTATTTATTTATTTATTTATGGCTGCGTTGGGTCTTCGTTTCTGTGCGAGGGCTTTCTCCAGTTGCAGCGAGCTGGGGCCACTCCTCATCGCTGTGCGCGGGCCTCTCACTGTCGCGGCCTCTCTTGTTGCGGAGCACAGGCTCCAGATGCGCAGGCTCAGTAGTTGTGGCTCACGGGCCTAGTTGCTCCTTGGCATGTGGGATCCTCCCAGACCAGGGCTCGAACCCGTGTCCCCTGCATCGGCAGGCAGACTCTCAACCACTGCGCCACCAGGGAAGCCCTCTTTCCTCTATTCTTATGACTTTGATACCTTCAGCCAGGCAGCACTCCATGATGCCATTGATACGAACACAATCATAAATACAAACATAAACTCAGGCACTTGGATTACAAAGCATTATTCAGTTAGAATGTCATCATTTTTATAAAACAGAATATGCTTACATTAATTTTTAAATTTATCAGTGAAATAAAAACATAAAGTTAAACAGCTTTTGCCAAAAACTGAGAGTGTTTTTGAGAGATTCCACAGAACTTATCATGGCTCTCTCAGGGGTCCAAAGACTAGTTTTGTTTTGTTGTTTAAAATAATATTTGGGTTCGATTTTTCTCTCTTTTGTGATCTCTTCTATTTTTATTTTTTGGTTAGCTGCACTGAGGTATAATTACATACAGTAAAATTCACCAATTTTAAATGTATAATCAGATAACTTTTGAGAAATACATGTAGCCAAGTAAATATAATACCACATCAGAGCATAGAATATTTACATCATCTCCAAAAAGTTACCCTCTGCCTCTTTGCAATTCCCACTCACTGGACCCTGGCAACAACGGATCTGCTTTCTATCACTATAATTTTGCCTTTTATAAAATTTCATATAATGGCACAAAGACTTGTTTTTAAAATTCTGGTTCAAGGCATAGTGAAGGGAAGAAGACCAATGAAATAAAGAGGATTCGCGGTATTCACAAACTTTCTAGAATAAAGCATGAAGTGTCAATCACTTTTGAATTTAAAAACAAAAGAACAAAGTTGGGGTGAAAAGCATGGAAAATAAACATAAGGGGAAAGACAGGTTCCTGGGGCAAATGCTATAAACAAAGAGGAAGTCAAGAGCTAAAGACCAAGAATGTATTCCAAAGGAAAGATCCAACTGATGGGGGAATTTGACAGGTAAGCCCAGCAAGGCCTAGGTGCCTAGGAGTTCAGCCCGAATGTTGTCAGACAGGGAGGAATCACCATGGCTCTGAGCTTTCTGCGGACATTTCTTGTTCAGTGTTTCTACCCCCAGGTACTAAGAATAGGCACTGATACCATGTTAGTTTTCCTCTTTAGACTGTAAACTTCTCAAGAGCTGGAGCACTGCCTTATTCACCTCTGTCCCTCCACCACCTCACACAGTCTCAGGTACACAGTAGAGCTCAAGTAAAATATATGGAATGAAAGAATTTCTGCACTGGAAGGAAACTTAAACACCCTCTAGACCAAGGTTTCACAAATTACAAGCTACAGATTAGGAGGTAAATTTTAACCTCTAGCAAGAGCTTCTACTGTTTCATGAAGGCAAGATTCTACTGATAACATTTATTGAGCATTTATTCTTCAAACCCAGGTCCTTCTGATTCTAGAGACTGAATTATTAACCATTTTGATATAATACCTCCAAACAGGTTTGAAGTCATTAGTCAAGTTACTAACTTTTAAAAGCCTAATTAAAAAAAAAAAAAACCCACAAGATGGGCATTATGGTGGGATTGACCAGCTGTGCACCAACATTCTTACTCTCCTTTGTATAATATAGAGTTGTTGGAAAGGTGGCAAAGTGGCCGCCCAGCCACAGACTACATTTCTCCATCCCACCTACATCTAGACGAGGCCAGGTAAAGATGGAATGTGAATGAAGGTTCTCCGTGGCAATTCTAGGCCAGGGCTTTAAGAAGTATTGTACCTCCTCCACACTCTTTCCCCTTCTCACAGCTGGATTCAGGTGACAATTGTTAGACCCTAGGGCAGCGGTCAGCAAACATTTTTCTGTAAAAGTCCAGTTAGTTAGTAATGTAGGCTGTGCAGGGCATAATACCTCTGTTACAACCATTCAGCTCCACCATTGTAACGTGAAAGTAGCCACAGACAATACGTAAATGACTGGGCATGGCTGTGCTTCAATAACATTTTACTTACAATACCAGGCCGTTGTCCAGATTTGGCCCACTGGCTAGAGTTTGCTAACTCCTGCCCTAGAGTATGGCGGAAACACAATACTGAAAGAATTTAATCCCTGCATTACTGCATGGATGAGAGTCTCCTGACTAACAGGAAATACACTTTGGATAGCTACTTGAGTGAGAAATAAATTTCTATTTAGTTTGAGTTAATACATGATTTTAGGGGAACCTATTTATAGCAACCCTTAGTGTCACCCTATAGAACAAAATTGGTAAATTGAAGTACAATGTTACTATAACAAATAAACCTAAAAATGTGTGGTACCAGCTTAGAGGACTGGTGGTAGGCACTGAGGAAGCAGAGGCCTAATGCTAGAATAACAGAGATATGCAATGGCACATTTGGTAAAACCATCGCCCACATAGCTTGGAAAGAAAACGAAGTGCCTACTGACTCTAAAGCTCTCAATGTATATGAAGGTGGTACGGAGGGGAGAGGATTGGAAAAGGCCAGAATCTTAATATGTATTGGCTGTGGCATTCATTGTTCGACTGCTGCCTTTGGTAAGATATTGCAAGAAAGTTATGAGCTCAGGTGAAGATTGATTAGAGAGCAGAATGTAAAAGGGATGAAATGTGAGGCTTCCCAGTGTTAAAGAATGTTTCTGGACCTTAAACAAAAGGAAATAAGAACTGAAGAGCATCTTTTATCTTTTATTTAGCATGAAAATCTTTCTTCCTTTCTTCCTTTCCTCCTTTCTCCCTTTCTCCCTCCCTCCCTCCCTCCCTTCCTTCCTCCCTTCCTTCCTTTCTTTCTTTCTGTTATATAAGTTTCAGGCATACAGCATTATAGTTCAGCATCTGTATATACTGCAATGATCACCACCACAAGTCTAGTTACCATCCACCACCATATAGTTGACCCCCTTCACTCATTTCCCTCACCCTCAACCCCCTTCCCCTCTGGTAACCACTAGTCTGTTCTCTGTATTTATGAGTTTGATTATGTTTTATTTTGCTTGTTCATTGGGTTCTTTAAGATTCCACATATGAGTGAAATCATACAGTATGTGTCTTTCTCCATCTGACTTATTACACTTAGCATAATACCCTCAAGGTCCATCCAAGGTCCATCACAAATGACAGGATTTCATTTTGTTTTAACAGCTGAGTATTATTCCACTGTGTGTGTGTGTGTACATACACACCAAATCTTCTTTATCCGTTTATGCATCAATGGACATTTAGGTTGTTTCCATAACTTGGCTATTGTAAATAATGCTGCAATGAACATAGGGGCACGTATCATTTAGAATTAGTGTTTTTCAGGTTCGATCCCTGGTCCTGGAAGATCCCACATGCCCCGGAGCAACTAAGCCCATGTGCCACAACTACTGAGCCTGCGCTCTAGAGCCATGAGCCACAACTACGGAGCCCATGTGCCACAACTACTGAATGTGGTTACATTTGGATGTGGTTACAAATGGAACTGACTAGGAACAAATAGATTGAAGCCTACTAAGTTTCTGAGGGACCTGGTAGACTGTGTGATTGTCCCCTCCTTCTTAAAAGATTATACAGCTCTGTCTACTGCCTTAAGACCTGCAATGCCTCCCTGAGGAAGGAATATACTTCCCTATATCATGGATATGAGACTTTGGCCACTGGAATGTGAAAAGTAATGAATGCCATCATGTCTTATCATATACCTTATGAGCCATTCCATGACTTTTGCTAATTCCAGATAGAAACTGATCCTTCAGTCTAGATCTTAGAATAAAGAAGTCACATAGAAAAAAATTTTGGCCAAACTACAGGTGACGTTTAATGTGAGCAAAAAATAAGTCTTTATTGTTGTAAGCTACTGTTATTACCAAAACAAAATTCAGCAATGTCTGACTATTATGTAAAAAATGATAACCCTGGCCCAAAACCTGTGACCATTTGAGCTTAAAAAAGAACGCCAGGTCCCAAAATCACATGGAAAGGAAGATGGCTATGAAATCTGGACAACCACCAAGAATGGCACACTCTCCACCATTTATTTTAGATGTGACCAAGGAGGATGACGCACAGGGAAGAACCTCTGAGAGAGTCAAAAGTGAACAAGAAGGTTCCTCCTGGAAAGCAGATACAAGGTTCAGTTAAAGAACTTGCCCCATTCCCAAGACAGGGGTTCTTCACAATGCCTCCCCAGTAGGATTCCATTGGATCTACGAGCCTATGAGCGATGTGTGTTTCCCATTCTTTCCTTATCCAAATGACAGCTTCAGTGGCATATATCCTTGCCCTGCTCTACCACTGAACATTTTCTTTTTCAGTTTATAGGTTGCCAGACCAAAAAAAGGCCATAAGACCTGGTGAAGATGAATATATATCACCAAGAGATCACGGAGTTCTTGGTTTCAGAAAGTGGATGGTACTGAGGCTTAATTTTCTTGGGGAGGAGTAAGCATGTCCTGTGCGTGTGAAGAAGGGTGAGCACAGATATTTCACGCTAGAGGGGCAGACTGTGCAGAGAACTAGATAAACACAAGTTTGAGTCCCCCCTCTCAGGGCATGGCGTTGTCCCTAGGAAGGGACAAAATTTCCCTGTTGCTCTTACATGATAGTGTGGGTAGGTGACTACTTCTTACCAAAGGAATGTTTGTGAAAATGATATGTATCATTTCTGGGCCAGGGTTTGTTAAGAAGTAGATGTGCCTTATTTTCCCCTTCTTTTCCCCTCTGTTGGCTAGATGCAGATAACAACAATAAGGATTTAGAGAATGATGGAACCACAAGACAGAAGGGCTGCCTGCTGATCAGGAACCCTGCCTTGCAATGATACATGAGTGAAAAATTAACTTTTATGGTATTTAAGCCATTTTTAATTTTTAAGTCTATTTCTTATGGTATCTGGTGTTACTTTAACTAATACAGAGATAATAATAATTCTTAGATTCTTTACTACTGGGAGGATTAAAGGAGGTAAAGTGTTTAATACTGTCCTGGAATATTGCGATGGCTAATCTTATGTGTCAACTTGACTGGGCCACAGATTACATAGATTTTGGTCAGATATTATTCTGGGTGAGTCTGTGAGGGTGTTTTTAAGGTTTGGAAAGTCTTTTTTTTTTTAACGTCTTTTTTTTTTTAAGTTTTTATTGATTGATTGATTGATTGATTTTTGGCTGTGTTGGGTCTTCGTTTCTGTGCGAGGGCTTTCTCTAGTTGCGGCGAGCAGGCCACTCTTCATCGCGATGCACGGACCTCTCACTATTGCAGCCTCTCTTGTTGCAGAGCACGGGCTCCAGACGCACAGGCTCAGTAGCTGTGGCTCACGGGCCTAGTTGCTCCGCGGCATGTGGGATCTTCCCAGACCAGGGCTCGAACCCATGTCCCCTGCATTGGCAGGCAGACTCTCAACCACTGCGCCACCAGGGAAGCCCGTTTTAACATCTTTATTGGAGTATAATTGCTTTACAATGGTGTGTTAGTTTCTGCTGTATAACGAAATGAATCAGCTATACATATACATATATCCCCATATCCTCTCCCTCTTGCGTCTCCCTCCACCCTCCCTATCCCACCCCTCTAGGTGGTCACAAAGCACTGAGCTGATCTCCCTGTGCTATGTAGCTGCTTCCCACTAGCTATCTATTTTACATTTGGTAGTGTATATATGTCCATGCCACTCTCTCACTTCGTCCCAGCTTACCCTTCCCCCTCCCTGTGTCCTCAAGTCCATTCTCTACGTCTGTGTCTTTATTCCTGTCCTGCCCCAAGGTTCTTCAGAACCTTTTTTTTTTTTTTTTTAAGATTCCATATATATGTGTTAGCATACGGTATTTGTTTCTCTCTTGCTGACTTACTTCACTCTGTATGACAGACTCTAGGTCCATCCACCTCACTACAAGTAACTCAATTTCGTTTCTTTTTATGGCTGAGTAATATTCCATTGTATATATGTGCCACATCTTCTTTATCCATTCATCTGTCGATGGACAATTAGGTTGCTTCCATATCCTGGCTAATGTAAATAGTGCTGCAATGAACATTGTGGTACATGACTCTTTTTGAATTATGGTTTTCTCAGGGTATATGCCCAGTAGTGGGATTGCTGGGTCATATGGTAATTCTATTTTTAGTTTTTTAAGGAACCTCCATACTGTTCTCCATAGTGGCTGTATCAATTTACATTCCCACCAACAGTGCAAGAGGGTTCCCTTTTCTCCACACCCTCTCCAGCATTTATTGTTTGTAGATTTTTTGATGATGGCCATTCTGACTGGTGTGAGGTGATACCTCATTGTAGTTTTGATTTGCATTTCTCTCATGATTAGTGATGTTGAGCATTCTTTCATGTGTTTGTTGGCAATCTGTATATCTTCTTTGGAGAAATGTCTATTTAGGTCTTCTGCCCATTTTTGGATTAGGTTGTTTGTTTTTTTGATATTGAGCTGCATGAGCTGCTTGTAAATTTTGGAGATTAATCCTTTGTCATTTGCTTCATTTGCAAATATTTTCTCCCATTCTGAGGGTTGTCTTTTCGTCTTGTTTATGGTTTCCTTTGTTGTGCAAAAGCTTTTAAGTTTCATTAGGTCTATGAGGGTGTTTTTGGATGCAATTCACATTTGAACCAGTAGGCTGAGTAAAGCAGATTGCCCTCCCTAATGTGGGTGGGCCTCATCAAATCAGTTAAAGGCCTGAATAGAAGAAAAAGGCTGACCCTCCCAGGAGTAAGAGGGAACTCCTCTTGCCTGACTGCATAAGCTGGGACATTGGTTTTTTTCCTGCCTTTGGAGTTAAACTAAAACATTAAGCTTCTTGGATCTCAATCCTGCCAGCTTTCAAACTGGAAATTATACCACCAGCTCTCCTGGTCTCAGGCCCTCAGGCTCACACTGGAACTATGCCATTGGCTCTCTTGGATGTCCAGCTTGCTGATTTTAGATCTTGGGACTTCCCAGTCTCCATAATCATATGAGCCAATTCCTTGCAATAAATCTCTTTCTATACACATATATCCTGTTGGTTCTGTTTCTCAACAGAACCTTGACTAATACACATACATTAATTGTTTTATAAATATATATTCATTCTATTTCTCAGTGCAGCAATTAAATCCTATTTTCTTTTCCACCACTGCACTTCTGCCTGCTTTTATTCCTAGTTTATGTAGCAGAGAATATTTGCTTTATTCTGGCCTCCTTAAAGGGATCTTCCTTGCCCAGGTAAGAATGCACTAAAAGCTTATACTAAAAGCTGGCCTTGGATATTAGCTCTGGTCTCTGTAATTCATCCAGAACATATTCTGGTGTATTCATTCCCATGCATAAATTTTTTTTTTTTTTTAAGAATCAGTTTTAGGTATTGTATTTATTTTTGGTTGTGTTGAGTCTTCGTTGCTGCACGTGGGCTTTCTCTAGTTGCGGCGAGTGGGGGCTACTTTTTGTTACAGTGCGCAGTCTTCTTATTGAGGTGGCTTCTCTTGTCACGGAGCACGGGCTCTAGGCGCACGGGCTTCAGTAGGTGTGGCACGCAGGCTCAGTAGTTTTGGCTTGTAGGCTCTAGAGCACAGGCTCAGTAGTTGAGGCACAAGGGCTTAGTTGCTCTGTGGCATGTGGGATCTTCCCAGAGCAGGGCTCAAACCCGTGTCCTCTGCATTGGCAGGCAGATTCTTAACCACTGCGCCACCAGGGAAGTACCCCCAGGCATAAATCTTTATTGTCATCTTCCATCACTTGACAACCTCCACTGGGCCCTCTACTGCCCCGCTCCCGATTTTCACTTCAAATTCTGGTCTTTCATACTGAATATGCATTACGCCTGTTAAACACAGTGATGATATTTGTCCTCCTGCACTATGCACCTCCACTTCTGGGCTCTGTCCACCACTTCAGTCCCACTCCCCATATCCATATACAGAACCACTCTGGAAAAAAATATTTTTGTGCTCCATGGATTTAAAAATGGCTCCCTCCTACATTTAGTAGAAGACTGATAGGTCCAATAGATTCAAGGACATTGTGTAGCTTCATGGATCATGCCCTTATCCAGGAAACTAAGAAACTTGACTAAATGCCTTTACTGTGTAAACAAATAACTTTCACCCACCCCCCTCATGAGCTGCATGTTGGAAAGCCTATCAAGATATCGAAAAGCAAATGGGGTCCTTTATCCATTACCAAAATTCCCCTTTATCTCTCCCCTCTCCAGCTTAAAAATGTTAGCCACTTGAAGGCAGGGACTTTGGCTTGTTTGTTGATGTATTCTCAGTCCCAGAAAAGCACTTAGCACATAAACATTTGTTAAATAAGTGACTACAGACCCTTGCACTCCATATCCTTTTCGTCACCTGGAAATTCGGTCACCAGCACTACTTATACCTTCATTAAGTCTCCACTTCACTTCCTCCCCATTCACTAAAAGTTATTTAAGTTGGCAACAAAGGAAGAGGCAGGGGACCTACACTTGCATAGTTAGTTCGAATATGCAACTAAACATTAGATCTAGTAACTGTTTCCAGCAAAGCAGACATATTTACTCTCATTGCTCAAAGCCAAGGCTTTCTGCAAGTTCAAAGGCACTAATTTTGGTGGTGGTCCCTCAGGCCAACTCTCACAAGCACGTTGGGGTCCTGTTAGGATTACTAATGCTTAACAACACCTTTTGAGACAATTATTTTTACTAATCCCTATTATGGACCAGCTCTATGAAAACTTGGGCTTGACAAAGTAAGACTTTCATGGTATCTACAGCTTTGGGCAAAACAGAGAATAATAAGTGATGACAGCTTTGCAGAAACATCTCAACCAATTCACATATTTGGTGACACTGTTCAGCTGGTCCAACATCCCTGCCTTCCAATGAGTCATAAAGGGGATACTCCATGACCTTCTGGAATGGAAGGTTTCTTTATGCACATGAATGAATTTTAATGAATTCTTGGTTCAGTGTTATAGCTGGGTCATTCTATTCTGTCTAAAATAGATGATCCAATGATATCATAAAAAGTGACTGCTATTTTAATAGAGGGGTATTCTACAGAACCAAGAATGCCAGGTTACTGCAAGCTTTTTGTGGCTACAATAGATTTCTAGGGTTTTCTGGTGATTTCTCTCTCATGTCTCTAATCCAGTGGTTCTCCAACTGTATTTCCCACACTAGCACCATCATTTTGGAACCTGTTAGAAATTCACAATCTCAGACCCCATCTCAGACCTACTTAATCTGAAACTCTGGTGGGCAGGGCCCAGCAATCTGTGTTTAACAAGCCCTCCAGATAATTCTGATACTTGCTTAAGTTTGAGAACCACTAACCTGACTATACTTTGGAATTCTTTACATGGGGAAAAGGGTTTTCTTGGTACTAGATATGACTGTGGCCTCACAGTCATTGAAAATCTCATCCTCTCCTCTCTAAACCTTACCTACTCTGGTTCTTCATTAGCCTTGATGATACATCATTAGAGGAAAGCATATTGTTTCAGAAGCAGATCTAAGCTCTGGTGGCCTCTGCTCTGTGATTCTCCTAGAAGTTGATCTCAGCCTAGGCTGATTACTCTATCTGGGGACAAGTGGTATTAGGGGCCACAGCCACCTTTGAAATGTGTGGGCATTCCCCTAAGGGACCCTGAATGATGCTCCTAGACAACCATGAAAAACAGAGGCAAACGTACACTCAGTTTATGTTGACTGAAATGGACCCATTCATGTGATATCTGCATCACATGCTAGGCAAACAGATCTACCTGATTTTACTAAGAAAGCCAGAATAACAGGGGACAGAAGACTCAAACCCAGGAAATCCTCTGACACCAGAGTAATAAGTGAAGATAACATGTCTGGGCAGCAGTGCCGGGCAGAAATCCAGTTCTACACTCAGATGGCCCTTCAGCCATGGAGTACTGGTGAACCTCTACCAAACCAAATATGTCTAATGCATAGAAACCATTTTAAATGTATAATGCAATCCACCAGGATTTTGGGTGGTCCCTAACTTATTTGAAACTCTCTATTCATCCTTCCCTGCCATATCTATCATGAGTCAAGAGACTACTGGACTTGCTCACAAACTCAGATATCCCTGCAATATCATCACCTTCACTTCCAACCTCACTTTTTTTCCCTAGCCACAACTCCATCCTATAGATGGGGCACCTTCTCTGTGAAATGACACACTTCCTTTTCTACATACCTCCCCCACCCCAATACCCCTGGCCCTGCACAGCACTATTGCTATTTTGTTCATTTTCTATCTCTTGGTGCTCAGTTATATGGGTCACATTTGTGGTCCTTTGTCTGTCTTCTCAGTGCTAATTTATTTTACGAATATTGGTTGAACACCTAGTATACCCCCAGCATTGAGAATACAGCAATCAATAAAGGTAATTATGCTTTCTTCCTGCCCCACCCTAGTTTTGAGCCTACTGACTGAGCACTTATTATGTGCCAGACACTAGGATGATACATTTATATACATGTACAGTTGACCTTTGAACAACCTGGGTTTGAACTACATGGATCCACTTATACCAGAATTTTTTTCAATAGTAAATACTACAGTACACAATCCATGGCTGGTTGAATCTTCAGATGCCAAATGATGGATAGGAGGAACCAAGGATACGGAGGGCTGACTCTAAGTTATACCTGGATTTTCAAGGGTGCAGAGGGTTGGCCCCCTAACCCCTGCATCATTCAAGGGTCAAATGCACAAACACTTTTTCTTTAACATATGAGGCATGTAAAATTAATATCTTTATTTTACAAATAAGGCAATTAAGGGTCAGATAAGTAATTTGACCAAGGTCATATAGCTGGTAATTGGAAGGCTTTGCATTCAAACTGAGGTCAACGCTCACGAATGTCATAAAATACTGTGTTGGCTGCTCTTACAAAGCCATTCTACTTCTTAGTGACAATTCATTCCCCTTCTCTCCAAAATAGTGACTCCATCCTATCACGAGCCCTTTAGATGAGTTGAAGTTAGCTGTGTAACCAAGCATTATATGAGCAAGAAGAGCCCATTGGCTTATATGGATGGAATTTTTTAGACTTAGCCTTACGTCATCTGTTTGGATCAACAACTCAACTAATTTTGTTCTCCAGCTTCTCTTTCATTCCATATCATCTGACAACCCCTTTGAATAATCTAACTTGGCTAGACCAGAATTTTCCCCCAGATCTTGGCATCTGTTCTCAGGCACTTAGCATCTTGCCAGTGACTAAGTCACATTTCCAGACCCTTAGTACTGTGGGAATGACTAGTCTGGCCAACACTTTGATCAACCTCCCCACCAGGGAAAGCACTGATCAGACAAAAAATTATAAAATTTTAAAAATCATTAAAATTAATAAAACATTTTTAAAAACCTAATTGTACTGGAAAACTCTGGAATAGTTCAACTTTGTTTGAATTTACATGATTACAATCATATTAAGTCATCCTCCAAGACAAACTTTTACATATGTGGAATTGTGGCCTATTCCATCTCTGGACAACTCTTAATTATACTGATTCTACTAAATCTGTCCTGTGTTTTGTTTTGTGTTGTCTAACCCTTTGTGGTCATGTAGAACAAATCTATTCCTTTCTGCATAGCACTTAGTCAAATATTTTTATCATCTGCCATGCTCCTTGCTATGCCAAGTCACACCCCTCCAACCCCCATGTCTTCTCTATCTGGCTAAACCTCCGCAGTCCATTCAACTTTTCTCATACCAGGGTCTCCAGTCTCATCCTTATATCAGAGTCACCTTCTAAATGTTCTCATTAGTCTAAATTTCTCCTAAGTACAGCATCCAGAATAGCACATGATCTTCTAGGACTTCAAAACACATCTTCCTTTTAAACGTGATTATGAAATATTCCAGACAAACAACATACATAAAGAATATTACAAATAACACCTATTTACCTATCACCAAGTTTAAACAGAATATTATCAAACAGAAGAAAACTCCTAAATATCCTCCCCTTCAGCCTCCTCTTCTTATCCTCCAGAGGTAATCACTGGAGGATATCATAACAAACAGAATGATAATCACTGTTTTCTATTCCAATGTATATTTTTTATGCCGCCAAAGACCATTTTACATTATCTTATATGCTGTCCATGCCATCTCAAGCTGATAACCATCGATCTTGTTTATATAAACCTTCCAGAAGGGAGTTAGTGTAAGTAATAGCTCTTAATCTTTGTTTCCAGCTTTTCATTATCATTCCTCTCAATGATTTTTTTAAATGTTTAACTTAAATTCTTACTGTATTACTTAAGACAATCAAATCTAGAATTGACGACAGTGAAGAAGAGGACACTTGTTCCCCATCTTCTGATGTAATCCTTTCGTATAATTTGAAGGCATGTTTTAAATTTTTTATGCAAATATTTCTTCACCAATCTAGGTACTAAGATCATCACTTTGTGTTTTCTTTTCAGGAAGTTTGAGCCTTGAAAACTGTAATCTCTTCCCATTATCAGAAGTGATATTAGTTTGGTTTTGTGAGCCTCTCTCAGGAAGATTAAATTTTCCTCCATATTTCCGGGGTCCTGGAAGTCTATTAATAGGTTAATCTTCAAGCTGGATCTAACAGATATCTATGTGAGCTTTCCTGAAGAGCCTTAAGTGATTTCACATATAACATATTTTCTGCTCCAAAGTTAGTAGGAATTGACTACATTTTCCCATACTTAGGGACTGTTGATTCTGCTGAAATCTCAAATTCTTCAGAAGGACTTGATCAATAAAATAGAATATGTTGGGAGGTGATAGGCAGCTTAAGATCTATTTTTAACACTGTAACTTCAAGAATATTATGAATATATATTTCAGAATATTTTCAATTTTCTGCTGTTTTAAATAGACCCCTCAGTGAAATGATGTTTGATTTAGATGCTGTTGCAATTGAAATAAAACTAATTCTGAAAGTGTTTTTTACCATATTAAAGAAAAATGGTTTTAGTCTCTGTTACCAAATGGATTCTATCTTCATTAGCCAGAAGGCAAAGACAAATCACTTCTGGCAGATTATACAAAGAGAAAGGAGTTAAATATAGTTTATACCCGTGAGAAAGATTATATCTGAACCTTTAATATTAACTAAGCTGGAAAATGTACAAATCTCTGTAGTTCTCAGAGTAGAATGCTAATCAAATGAATTATATAGCTTCAGTATTAGTAACAAAGTTTACCCTTTATTTGTCCAAAAGAGAAACCTATGAAACAGAATAAACAATTTCTGGAAATAATGGATTAAATTAGCAGAACCACAAAATGCAAATAATATAGTTGAATAACCATGATTTCCCTCTTTTTCTGAAAATTATTAAAATAGAGGAAATAACCAATTCCTATATATTATTCATCACCGAAGATTAACAAGTGCTGCTAACACTAATATTTTTGCTTCAATTTTTAAATTTTAATCAAGGAAATAAAATATTTCAAATGAAGTTAAAATTCCCTTTGTCTCCCCCACCTCAGTTCTAATCTCCTCTTTTCCTTCTCAGAGGCAATTTCTACTTCACTGATCATGAATGTGATGTGTATCCTTTAGTTTATGATTTTATACTGTCGACTGAAAAAAAATGCACAACCTAAAAGTTGAGAATTACATTTTGTTTGGTGGACATACTGAGGACTCACGCCTGGCAGGCAGCCTCTCAACTCTGAGGGACCTCTCCTTCTGGAGAGGTAAGGGAGAAGCCAGGATATAAAGGAGTTTTTGCAACAAAAACTGATCAAAGGATTCCTGTTCATTAAAGAAAAATCAGACATCTCAAGGTAATGAATTTAGCGCTTTTCTATGTATGGGAAGATGCAAGAGTCTGGGCTCATTGAAATCATTCCTTTGAGATGCACCTTAACTATTTAAGGCCAGGAGCCTGTTTTTGTTTTTGTTTTTTATTCTGAACCCCTCATGGTGCACAGTTGGGGGAGGAGGGTGCAGTGGCTGATGGCTTGAGGGCCACAACATCCTTTGTTTACTTATATGGCAGGCGACATTCTTTGTCTACAATACTCACTACATCTATGTGTTCTTTTTATTTGTTTTTAATTTACATAAATGCTTTCATATGGTATCTATCATTTCTGAAACTTTTTCTTCACCATCCTGTTATTCAGAACCATCAGCGTTGATTAGTATAGATCTAGGTCCTTCACTTGAATTGCTGTATACATTTCATATCATAACACAATTTACTTTTTCACTAGTGGAAAGTTTGGTCGTTTCTAAGAGTTTGCTAGTTTAAACATGCTGCTGTTGACATCTTTTACATGCCTTCTTGTGCACGTGTGCTGGAGTTTCTCCAGAAATACATACTGTTATGTGGGTGTTATTACCAAAACAGTCTCCACATCAGTTGTACCAACTACAGCTCCACCCCAGTGTTCCTGTTCCGCTGCATCCTCTCCAGGTTATGGAGTGTCAGTGTAGGGAAAATTTGTCATTCTTTTTGGCTACCCAGCACCCTGAACACCCTCCTACATTTGGAGAATCTCCAGTTATGAGTCTCCACTTCCCACTAGAGACATCAAGCCTCTCCTTCCCACCCTCCCTAGACTGCCAATCAGACTTACTCACACCAGATCGTGAATGGAAACCCAGTGACTTAACAGGAAACAGGCGCTCCTTAGAATCCACTCTTATTGGCAACAGTTACATTCATTTTTCAGAGGTTCCAAAAGCCACATTCTGTGCTGGTATTGGTGACAGGAACAGTGGTTGGTATTTAGGATTTATGAAGGGTTGTGGGGTTTCAGTGGCCTGCAGTGGTGTGTCTTCTAATAGATAACTGAATGCACCTCTAAACAGGGTGGACCCGGACGTTCCTTAAAAAACTAAAACTAGAGCTACCATATAATCCAGCAATCCCACTCCTGGGCATATACCCAGAGAAAACTATAATTCAAAAAGACACATGCACCCCAATGTTCATTGCAGCACTATTTACAGTAGCCAGGTCATGGAAGCAACCTAAATGCCCATCAACAGAGGAATGGATCAAGAAGATGTGGTACATATATACAGTGGAATATTACTCAGCCATAAAAAAGAACGAAGTAATGCCATTTGCTGCAACATGGATGGACCTAGAGATCGTCATACTGAGTGAAGTAAGTCAGACAGAGAAGGACAAATATCATATGATATCGCTTATACATGGATTCTAAAAAAAATGGTACAAGTGAACTTATTTACAAAACAGAAATAGAGTTACAGATGTAGAAAACAATTTTATGGTTACCGGGGGGGAAGGGGGAGGAGGGATAAATTGGGAGATTGGGATGGACATATACACACTGCTATATATAAAATAGATAACTAATAAGAACCTACTCTATAGCACACGGACCTCTACTCAATACTCTGTAATGACCTATATGGGAAAAAGAATCTAAAAAAGAGTGGATATATGTATATGTATAACTGATTCACTTTGCTGTACAGCAGAAAGTAACCCAACATTATAGTAAATCAACTATACTCCAATAAAAATTTAAAAATAAATAAATAAACAAACAGGGTGGACCCAGGAAACAGGTTGCTGTGTTGAAACCATTGTTTTTTGACAGACTAGCTGTGTAACCTCAGGCAAACTAAGCCACCAATCTCCACCTTGTCTTCTACAACATGTGGGAAATAATTGTACCTATTTTATAGATTTGTTGTGAGGATTAAATGAGCAAATACATATAAAGCACTTAGAACTATACCCACACACAGTGAGCAATGGGCAAATGTTAGCTTGTATGATTTAATACATTCTTTTCCTGTTTAAACTAACTGTGATTGGTTTCTGTAGTTTGCAACTACAGAACCGTGTCTGATCTATTCACATGTTTTTATTTTTTCTAACTTGATGGATGAGAAATCGTAGCTTATGAATTTTATTGCATTTTCCTCAGTGCTAGTGAGTCTATGGCTTTTCTTTTTCATGTTTATTGGTCATTTGAATTTCATCTTCTGTGAATCTCTTGTTAGCAGCCTTTGTGCATTTGCTACGGGGTTATCTTTCTTTTTCTTATTGAATTGTCTGCTGTCTTTATATATTGTGGATACTAAACCTTTGCTTTATGTGTTGCAAATAGCTTCTCCCAGTCTGTCCCTTGCCTTTAACTTTGTTTATAGTGTCTTTTATCATGCTGAAGTTTTAAATTTTGATGTGATGTGATCTAATTTATTACACTCTTCTTTTTATCAGTAAGGCTTTTTGTGCCTCATTGAAATTCTTTCCTATCCTGAGGTCATAAATATATTATCCTATTTTTTCTTCTAAGAGGTTGAAAGCATTTTTTTTTCTTTAACTTTCCAGTGTTTATACTATATGGACCATGATTTTTAAAAATAAGTTATGAAAAAGTTATAGCAATAGTAACTTTCTATTATTTCTCGGCTGCTAGCTTACCAACAAGGAGTGCAGCAGAATTGTTTGTTCAGAAACTGTAGAGCCATTTTACTAAGACACAGGAAGCAAACAGGCTGACTCTCAGGAAAGACTGATAATACAAGCTGACGAGAGTCTAGTTTTTTAGGGTCTTACTAAAGTATCAAGTAAATCTCAATACATTATCTTGTCTTTTTAAAGCCCTTCCAATCACACGCAGACACTCCTCACACATGTTTTAAATATATCTATCTGACTAACCAGAGGTCAGTAATTAAGGAGATAGTGCTTAAGTCAGACTAAGATGAGTTTTCGCTTCCCCTAAGGGAATTCTAGGCTGAAAGGATTAAGAACAGAATGAAAGAGCAGCCTAGGAAAACCTTCTGGAGCTTAAAGCTGCCAACAGCCTTGCCCTAGCCCTGCTCATGGTCAACACGATGTCCTCTAGCCTCTGCATCAGTGCTCTCGGCTGAGGCTTAAAATGGATTGTGTCATTTTAAATTAATCATTTTCAAACTTCTTTCCATATCTATTTTGGCCCAGAATAGAAGTCTGGTGTTGCAGAATCTTTCCACCACTCGAATAAAAATGACTGTCTTCATTTGCTGCCACGCCTCTCACCCAGGAGTTCATAGGAAGTTGAATTTTGTGTACATAAAATGTAAACATTTACTTAAAACTAGGTTAGTTTTGCTTGAAGTTGAAATCAGTGGGGCTCCTGTAGTGTAGTGGGAAGGGCCCAGCCGAGACCTCCGCAGTTACATTGTGCCAGTCTACCCTGGGCTTGAAGTCCTACCAATAGATACTTGAGATTTATATTGATGGGTTAAGGCATTTGTTTTCAAACTCTAGGGTCCATTAAAAACAGCTGGAGAGCTTATGAAAGTAAAGATTCTGGTTCAATAGGTCCAAAATGAGGGCCAGGCATCTGCCTTTTTACATGCATGCCTGATAAAGATGGTCCATGGATGTCTTTGAGAAAATATAGGTTATGTTATTTCATCTCTAGGAATCTTCTGTTGAGTTCTAAACACCCCAGAGCAGGGTAATACATGATACATTCATGTGAATCATGATCAGTTTTGCTAGTCACTTAAAATCCTTGGCAGAGAGGGATCTGGAAAGAAGAAGTTTTGGCACATCAGAAAGGTCAAGGTAGCGGGAAAGGCACAAGAAGCTTGTAGAGTCTGCACATGGGAGCAGGGATGGGTCACAGGGCATGCCTCACTAGCTGATCCAGCCTTTCCAGCTCTGCCTATGAACGTGGCTTGGTCCTGCACCCTCTTCTCAAGCTACATTCTCTCCCTAGCTGATCTCACTTTAAATGGGCCAATTTCATCACACGTAAATTATATCTCAGTAAAGTTGTTTGGTTTTTTTTTAAAGCATATTGTATTACGCAAAAGACAAAGTTAGGGAATTCAAAAAGATGGGTCAGGGACTTCCCTGGCGGTCCAGTGGTTGGGACTTTGCCTTCCAATGCAGGGAGTGCGGGTTCATTCCCTGGTAGGGGAGCTAAGATCCCACATGCGTCGGGGCCAGAAGGCCAAAACATGGAACAGGAGCAATGTTGTAGCAAACTCAATGAAGACTTCGAAAATGGCCCACATTTTTTTTTTAAATCTTTTAAAAAAAAAAAGATGGGTCAATAGAGCATATCCAAAATGAAGCACAGAGAACATTAAAAAAAAACAGGGGGATAACAAAGAGAGTATAAGAGATATGTGGGACTACACCAGAAGATCTAACACACATGTGATTGGTGTCCTACAAGGAGAAAAGAGAATGTGGCAGTAGCAACATTTGAAGAAATAATTGTGCAGTTTCTGAAACTGGTAAAAATAATTAATCTACAGACTCAAGAATCTCAGAGAATCCAAAGCAATAATAAATAACAAAGCAAACTACATCTTGGCACATCATAATCAGACTGCTAAAAGCTAAAGATAAGGGATTTCCCTGATGGTCCAGTGGTTAGGACTCTGTGCTCCCAATGCAGGGAGCCCAGGTTCAATTCCTAGTCAGGGAACTAGATCCCGCATGCCACAACTAAAAGACCCCCGCACGCCGCAACTAAAAGACCCTGCACACCGCAACTAAAAGACCCTGCACGCCGCAACTATAAGACCCCGCACGGCGCAACAAAGATCCCGCATACAGAAACGAAGATCCTGCGTGTGGCAACTGAGACCTGGCGCAGCCAAATAAATAAATAAATATTTTTCTAAAAAGCCAAAGATAAAAAAAAATACTTAAAAGTACTAGAATCTCTCTTACCTGGATTTTGAACATTGGTTCTAGAAGGAACAGACGGGAGAAGAAAAAGTGTTGGGAGAGTCTGGACCAAGTGATGACCTTCTCACAACTGGTGATGGACCTGTTATAAAGGAAAAAACTACAATTTTCCACTTCCTATGTAGGAAAAAAGCCAGTTCTTCCTACTGTTTCTTATTCTGTGCGTCTCCTTTATTACTCACACAGAACACTTCACATCTGCCACTTCTAGTCACCAAAAGCGCAAGGGTTTTCCCCACAGCAACAAGAAAGTCTCTGACACCAGCTGGGTGTCCTACAAGGTAACTCCACTCTGACACTGTTCACCCGGAGAGACCGTCAGAGCCCCGGTGAGGCCTCAGTCCCACAACTCATCCCCACGCCCATTTCAGACGCCAGTCAAAAGCTTAGGTTATCACCTGTGCTTCCAACCGACTGGCTACAGATCAAAGGTTCCAACAACGCCCTCCTCAGGTTCAATTAATTTGCTAGAGTGGCTCACAGAACTCAGGGAAATACATTTGCCAGTTTATTAAAGGATGAAGAGATACACAGGGGGTGGTCTGGGAGGGTCCTGAGTGCAGAAGTTTCTTTCTGTCCCTGGGGAGTTGGGATGTGTCATCGTCCCGGTGTGCATGTGTTCACCCAACTGGAAGCTCTCTGAACTCTGTGCTTTCGGGATTTTATGGAGACTTCCCTATGTAGGCATGATAGATCATTAACTCCGTTTGCAGTCCTTCTCCCTTCTCAAGAGAAGGGGGGAGGGGCGAGGCTGAAAATTCCAAGCTTCTAATCATGGCTTGGTCTTTCCAGTGACCAGCCATCATCCAGGAGCCCATGCAGAGTTGCCTCATTAGAACAAAAGACACTCCTATCACCCAGGAAATTGCAAGGGTTTCAGGAGCCCTGTGTCAGGAAGTGGGGTCAAAGACAAAAAATAGTAGAACAAAAGATGTTACTAGTGCTCTTACCGCTTAGGAGATTACAGGGGTCTCAGGAGTTCTGTGCAGGAAGCGGGGGCGGAGACCAAGCCATATATTGTCTATTATCGCACACCTGGTATCCACCATGGTTAAATAAGGGTAATAGAAATTGGAGCTGAATGGAAGAACACGCTCAAAGCCAGGTTGGCACATGTCTAGCCTCAGGGATCTGGTGAACATAAGCTTGCCCTGAGGGCACTTTGGTAACAATGTTGGAATTTATACTCATTGATTTAAACCAATCACAGAGGCTTCTAGTCATGGTGCTGGACCACAGGGTAGGGGTGCTGGGGTGGCAGGGAGGATTAACTCCACAGGGACCTCACCTGATACACATCAATAAAATAAAGAGCTTCCTGAGCAAAGGAATGCAAAACGCCTTAGAACCACACACACCTGTGTTTGAATTCTAGCTGTAGCACTGACTGGTCATGTGACTCTGGGACTTCGCAAGCTTTTGATCTCTAACGAATGGAGGTAGTATTTATCTTGGAAAAATCCTTGAGGTTAGATGAAAATATAAATATAAATGTATAAAGTAGGTAAGACTATACATAATCCTGGCATATTGGGTTGTCTACAATATTCATTTACTTTCAACTAGAAAATGAGAGGGTTCAAATTCCCAGGCCCCATTTTCAGATACCACATGATGGTGGCAGAGCTCTTGGTACACTGTGGCAAGATTACTAAAAATTACTTTTATTTTAAAAGAGAGATTTCTACTTGGTTATTTGATATTCATCTTATTCCCCAGAGACACGACTTTTTTCCAGTTAATTCAAAATTGTTTGCTCTACCACTATCGTCTTGCTTAAGAGTGTTACTTCAAAGGAAATTTTTAGCTTTTGGCATATCCAACAGAAGTGAATAAATGCATTTTGAAAAATTATTTCCAAGGACCTTTTTGCAAAAAAGAAAGTAAAATGCTAAAAAGATGTGATCTAGAATGGATTGGCTACTTGAGTTTTAAAGTAAATGTAATAGAACTCAATCATCACTCATGCCACCCCTCCAATTTGTTACATAGATAAACAGTTACCTGTGACTTTTACTTATAAAATTAAATTTAAGGAATAAAAATTTCCCTATTCAGCATACATTCAAATTCACTGCTCATCAGAGTTAAACTTTATTCATTATAAATAATTTTCAGGTGTTTCTTTCAGAATTCTGAATATTTTGTCATACATTTCCCACTTCCTTGCAAAGGAATTCAAATCTGAATGCATTTTTCTTAGCCTTATTATAAAGATGACTCAAAGATAGCCTCAGGTGGAATTATCCCTGTAACATTTTCCGTGTTAGGTGCAATCACTCTCTTATGAATATACTGCTATATTTGGGGAATTTATTTCCAGTGATATCCATTTCATTCTATACATTTCTGTTAATAAAGTTCCCAAAGATTAAAAGATCATTAGGGGTAAAAAGAAAAAAAAAAAGTTAGAGGGGTTTTATACTTTCTGGATTTAGGAAAGTATTGAGTCCTTAAGCTCACTCACAATTATTTTTCTCAAATCTCCTTGGTATAATTTCATTTAAAAACTCTCACTCTACTGTGTATTATTGCAGTTGGTTGTATTATTTAATCTGTGACAATGTTCTCTACAGTGAATAAAACATTTCAAAATGCAGTTCTTATCTAGCTGTGTGATTTTATAAATTCCTTATTTTGAAGGAGTAATGATTACTCTTTTCTTTGTGGTCAAGGTTGACAATTTCATTATTATACATGATTCAGCAAACACATTAACCATAACGCTGTTTGAGAGTTACTCCATACTTTCCTCCTAGGGAAGGTTCCAACCACTCTATAGAGTTAAGAGAAGTGATAAACAAATCTCAAATATCACAGCATTCACTCCTGAAATGTTATCTCCCCTAGGGTGAAATTGCCACTGCTTAAGAGTGCCGAGTTATGTTTCATGCTGTTTAGAGGAAGTAAGCAAGAAGGAAGAGGCCAAGTCACATTTCCAGGCGATAGGAATTCCTTATATTTCATCAACGTATTCAAAAATCTCTGGAGTACCATGGGCTATAACTCAGGTCTCTGTCCTCTGTGTCCAACTGAAATTGCATAGATACCTGAGCTGGCAGAACGTCAAACCTATATATAAGCTAGGCTTTATCTAGGACATGAAAGCTGAAGTCTGTACTTTGAGCCCATACCCAGACTGGCAAAGCAAGATGGAAAATTTAATTCATAAGATGGAGAGAAAAAATAATTTAGATACTTCAAGACAAATTTTCCAAGTAAATAGTATATTCTTATTCTCTTTGTTCTGAGAGAACATAGTCTTCCAATGTAAACTGAAATTACAGTATAATATCATGATATACTCACTACGGTGGACAGACTCTAAGATGATCCTTGATGATCCCCACCTTCTGGTCTTTACACTTTTGTGCAACCCCTTCCTCTTGACTGCAGGTAGGATGCGTGATGTGCTTCTAACTGATAAAATATGGCAAAGATGGTGGGCTGTCACTCCTGTTATTACATCTTGTTATATTAGACTCCGTATTAACATACTGGAGATAATGTTGTGAGTGTGGGGCAGTAAGTAGCTAAGTTAGAGAAATCTATGTAGCAAGGAACTGAAGGTGGCATCTAGGAAATCTATGTAGCAAGGAACTGAAGGTGGCATCTAGGGACTGTGGACAACTTCTAGGACCAGAGAGAACTTCCAGCCAACAGCCAGCAAAAATCTTGGGCTGTCAATCATACAGTGGGAAGAAAACAGATTCCGCCAACAACCTGCAGGAGCTTGGAAGCAGATTCTGGCCCAGTCAAGCCTACAGATGAGAATGCAACCGAGCCGATATCTTAATTGCAACCTTATGAGACTCTGAGCAGAGGATCCAGTTAAATTGTACTCAGTACACGGAAACTGTGGTATAATAAATTTGTACTGTTTTAAGCTACTAAATTTGTGATAATTTGTTATGTAGCTAGAAAACTAAGATACCTACCAAAATGGCAAGAAAGTAATGCAGAGAGTACCAAGTGTTGGCAAAGATTTGGAACAATTGGAATTCTCATACACTACTGGAGAGAGTGTAAATTAGTTCAACTCCTTCAGAAAACTGTTTGCAAGCATCTCCTAAAATGGAATATATGTACATACTATGATTCAGCAATTTCACTTCTAGACACATGACTAAAATAAATGCACACATGTGTACCAAAATACATGTCCAATAATGTCCTTAGTCACATTATAATAGTCCCAAACTGGAAACAACCCAAATACTTAACATCAGGCAACTGAAAGAATAAGTTGTGGCTTATTCATATACAGAATGCTATACAGCAATGAAAATAAATGAACTACAAATACATACAACATAGAACTTACAAACATTATGTGGAAAGAAAGAAGCTGGTGATTTATATTAAATTCAAGAACAAGCAACACTAAACTGTGCCATTAGAAGTCAGGATGGTGATTATTCTGGTGGGAATAGTGAGAGCGGCTTCTGCAGGCTGGTAATGTTCTATTTCTTGATACAGATGCTGTGACACACAGGTGTTTTCACTTTGTGATAATTCATTGACATACACTCACTATGTGTGACTTTTCTGTAAGAATGTTATACTTTAACTAAAAGGTTGACCTAAAGATAATAATATTTCCTCTGTACAGCCTCTCTAAACCTTTTATGCCTCCAATTCACCTGTCCATTTGTACTTTGGGTTCAAAAGAAGAAAAAGAGAAATATTAAAACTGTTAATAAGTGGTAAAGCCAGGAAACAAACCCACATCACATGTTTGTCTAATAAAAGACTTCAGGCTTTTTTTTTTTTAATTTTATTTACTTATTTATTTATTTTGGCTGCATTGGGTCTTCGTTGCTGCACGGGCTTTCTCCAGTTGTGGCGAGCGGGGGCTACTCTTCGTTGCGGTGCGCAGGCTTCTTATTGCTGTGGCTTCTCCTGTTGCAGAGCATGGGCTCTAGGGGAGTGGGCTTCAGTAGTTGCAACACGCGGCCTCAGTAGTTTTGGCACACAGACTCAGTAGTTGTGGCTTGCAGGCTCTAGAGCGCAGGCTCAGTAGTTCTGGCGTATGGGCTTAGTTGCTCCTCGGCATGTGGGATTGAACCTGTGTCTGCTGCACTGGCAAGCGGATTCTTAACCACTGCACCACCAGGGAAGTCCCCAGGGTCTTTTATATATACATTTCTGAATTATTAGGATGTAGGTTTTATACAGCATGCCCTTTTATCCCTCAATACTCCAGTGTGTTTTTTCTAAGAAAATATATTCTTATATAAACCACAGTACAGTTATCAATTTCTGGAAAATAACATGAATACAATAATTTTATTTAGTCACAGTAATTTTATCAGTTTTCTCAGTAATGAGCTTTCTAGCATTTTCCCTTCCTTCTTCCCTATTTAATCTATTGTCAGTATGAACTCATGGGTTTTCAATGGTTAATATAATTCATCGTTAGTGTTAATTATTTTGATGCTCAATTTCCTCAGAAATTGAGGTCCCTATGGAGGTCCCTTCAAACTGTCTCTGTTTCCTTTTGCTAAGTTCCACAATTTTTGAGCACTTCCTTATCTTCTCACAGAAGATGTACTAGGCTTACATTTTATTTTCCCTGCCTCAGCCCTGAAGTCAGCCTTTCTCCAAGGTACTCTGTTTGCTTTTAGTGGAAAATGATATTAAATACCAAAATTTAGGTCCCAGGTGTGGTCATTGTTACTGGCGTCCCTTACTTCTAGCCCTCTTGAGAGACATATATGAAGATACACAGATACATATATATCCCAAAGACACCTGTAGGTAAGAGAGCGTAATTGTTGGGTTTTTTTTTAGCATAACTGTTATGATGTGATTTCTTTTGTGTTGATTCCTATTTGTATGAAACATACAGGATTTAAGCTATGTTAAGTAGTTCAAAATGGCGCCACAGTGGTCAACGTGAACTTCCATATTAGTCGTTTTGAAACGTCTGTGGTAGGACTGTGAGTGTCTTAGACTGAGAAACTAGGAGAGTTACTTTAGATAAAGAATTTGTTTGACCACTGGAACAGAAGGAGCAACTGATAGAGAAAAGACGCCCTGGGCATAACTGTTACACTCTACCAACAGACTCCTTAAAAAGAGACCCAGCAACTTGGATGAAGACTCTTCTCTGGGGACCCGATTCCATGCTGATGAGAGCTGATCCAGATGAGAGCTACTGGAGGCTCTGTCGGAGCAGAGGGCAACTTCCCACTCACGCTCGTCATGTGACCCAGTAGTGGGTCATAGACTGCTGCTCGTGCTGGGACGCCTCCTTCCCAGACTTCTCCTTGGCGTGGTTCCTTACTCCCTTTTCCCTACTTTGACTGACCTGTGTTGTGTGCCCACTGTGTGCAATAAACCGAGTGATTCCTGAATTGAAAGTTGGCTACGTTTTGTACAGCATCTCTAATCCCCTGATTCTTACCTTGCCTTATGGCTGGGCCCTGAGACAAATCGTACTAAACAAGCAGGGCTTTCTGTCAGTTTTATTGCCTCTTTACTTCTGAGTTCCTAACCTTTCCTCTAGTATCACCCAGCCCGGTCTTCCTACCTACATAAATGCAATTACACAGTACTTTGTAGTTTATGAGGCACTTTCGTGGACATTATCTCCTTTGATCCTTATAACAATCCTCTGATAGAGCCAGGGCAGTATCATTCTCATCAATTTCTACAAGAGGAAACTAAAACTCCTAAAAGTAAACTAACAAGTTCAGGGTCACATTGCTAACAAGGGCCTAAAATCCCAAGTCTGGAGTTGTTACACCTCATCTTCCACAAGCGAAAGCTCATTGGCCCTCGAACTTGGCTGGACACTTCTCTGAGTCCAGGTAACACACAGGGAAGTTAGGAGTTCCCTTCCCATCTACGTGACTACTCAATCCCCAGCTTAACCCATACCTACACATGTGATGGGTGAGAGAACTGAGCTGTTTTATTTCTAACCTTATGTTGAACAATATAGTTTCGTCTCCTTAGTTTCTGTCCAAAATGATGTGGTAAACAACTAACACATTGAAATCCATCATTTTGAAGACAAAGCACTCTACGACTAATGAAAGTATGGCATAAGTGGAAAAGCAAACAGTCTGCATCTTTACAAAATCTTATCAGAAAGATTCCATGTTTAATCATTTATGAACTTAAGGAATCTTTGCCAAAAATGCAAGTTATGAGAATGTTATTTTTGAGAAGAGTCCCAGATATTTAGAAATAATAATTTTAGAGCATTGCGTTATTATACAGAGTATGTGTGTCTATCTTATCTAATACCATTCTCTCTACAGAAGTCATGTTGAATGAATTCAGTCCTATATCCATGTTTATCTCTAGCTTTATAACCCTGACGTGTATACAAAAGATAGAATTTTATGTGACAGTTGTGAAAGATCATGACGTCTTACATTTGCATTACATTTCTCCTAAGAGGAGATCTTCCATGAGCACAGAAAATTGATTTGATTCACCTAAATAATGGGGCAACCATAAAACCCCTCAGAGCCTTTTTGCTTTGCTTTGAGTAGCTTTGCTTACAGGAGGCTTAATGCTCTCCTTTGAGGGGAAAAAACACCTCATACCTTTTATAGTTGAAATAGCTGTGCTCTGTTAGGGTTTCCTGGTTTATGATATTATGGGTTGTTGGTTACTCTTCCCCCCATTTAGACTATAGGTAGTGTATATCACCACTTCCTGATTCTGTGGGAGATACTGTTAGTTAACGGCTTTTTTGGTTTTTTTCGTTTTATACAAATTTATTTATTTGTTTTTGGCTGCGTTGGGTCTTTGTTGCTGCACGCAGGCTTTCTCTAGTTGCGGCGAGTGGGGGGCTACTCTTCGTTGTGGTGCATGGGCTTCTTTGTGTGGTGGCTTCTCTTGTTGCAGAGCACGGGCTCTAGGAGCACAGGCTTCAGTAGTAGCAGCACGTGGGCTCAGTAGTTGCGGTGCACAGGATCTTCAGCGCAGGCTCAGTAGTTGTGGCATGCAGGCTTAGTTGCTCCACAGCATGTGGGATCTTCCCGGACCAGGGTTCAAACCCATGTCCCGTGCATTGGCAGGCGGATTCTTAACCACTGCGCCACCAGGGAAGTCCCGCTTTTTCTGTCTTTCTCCAACCATTCATTATCCTTTCCAAACTCCTCTCTCCTCTGTTGTTCATTCATATTTACTCTCAGTTTATAGAGGGAGCATAGTTCAGTAGGAAAAGCATGGTATTGGGAGTCAGGAAGACTGGATTATGTCTCCACTTTACCCAGAAATACCTGTGTCACTTTGAGCTGATCACTTTACTTCTCTTGGTTTCAGTTATCCACCACCACTACCATCATTATCATCCTTGAAGTTCTTCAAGCTCTGAAATTCTGGCTTCTATTTCAAGTAGAAAGGTATATACTAGTTTAACAGTAACTAGTTTAATAAGAGGAATCCCTCCACTCTGCTTGATTCTGATATGTGCCTGTACGCACATAAATATGGGGCCTAAATAAAACTTAATATTATGATTCTCACTTAGGAAGTGGGACAGAGAGTCTAAGTGGGAACTTTATTCATTCACCTATCAAGTATTTATTGAGATCTTTCTGTAAGCTAGCTACTTTTCTAGACATTGCAGATACAGCAGTGAACAAGACTGCTCAAGGTCCCTGATGTGATGAAGCTTCCATGTTAGAATGTGTGGAGAGAAAAAGAATAAATATATACAAATATTTTTTAAAAACACAATTTCAAATAGTGATAAATAATGTGAAAAAAAAATAAGATAGAAAAATGGAATGGAAAGGAGCCAGGAAGGTGAGCAGGTAGTTCAGAATAAATCATCAAGAAAGGCTTCTCTGGGACTTCCCTGGCAGTCCAGTTGTTAAGACTTCACCTTCCAACACAGCAGGTGCGGGTTCGATCCCTGATCGGGGAGCTAAGATCTCACATGCCTCGCAGCCAAAAAACCAAAACATAAAACGGAAGCAATATTGTAACAAATTCAATAAAGACTTTAAAAATGGTCCACATCAAAAAAATCTTTAAAAAAAATAATTCTTCAAAAATGTTAAAAAAAAAGAAAAGAAAAGAAAAGAAAGGCTTCTCTGGGGAGGTCACAGCTAAACTGAGCCCTCTGGCCAGTCATACAAAGATCTGGCCACAGAACTTTCAAGCAAAGGGAGCAGCATGTCAAAAGAAAGTTTTTCCAAGATGGCTTTGTGTGTTGGAGGAAGAGAATGAAAGCCAGAGTCACCGCAGCGTAATGAATGATGGGGAGTTATCGGACCTGCGGTCAGAGAGGTGAGCAGGGCAGGTGAGGAGTCCATACTGACAGGAGAACAACTTTTCTGCATGTGGCAGGAATGATGCTTGAAGGGCAGGGTTCTTTCTCCTTGGGAAGAGCCAAGTGTGTCACAGGTGTGGGATCAAGTGACATCAGCTGTCAGACCAACTGGGCCAATCATTGATTTAGGTCTCTTTTACAGAAATCCTAAATCCAGTTGGAAATCTAAGGGTAGAAATCCACATTTCAGTCTACAGCATTTACCATATTTTTCCTCTGAAAAGGCCCATTATGTTCAGCAGAGGAAACCTCAGCCTTTCCCTGAAAAGTGGATCATGAGAGACAGTAATTGAGAAAGAGAGAGAGAGAGGGAGAGAGAAAAAGAGAGAGAGAGAGAGAAACACCAGTGACAGATGATGCAACATTAAATCAGGTAACAAACTTGCTGGGAGGCTGGGAAAGGCAATTTACCTCTCTTGATGTCTGTTTTGACAACTATAAACTGAAGGCTTAGACAAGATAATCTTGAAATCCCTTTTCCATGCTATAGTGGAATTGTTTATTTGTAACTCTAAAATAGCTTTTTAAAAAAGATTTTCTTGCTATTTAAACAGTCTCTGCCATATTAGACTTAAAACAAAATTGAGTAAGAAACATAAATTTTTCTAAAGCAGATTGTAGTTTACACTTCTATCCTCAATCCTGTACGTAATTTATATTATTCAGATTATTTATTTCCATTAGCACATATGTTCTCATTAAATTTCATTATGTTAGCTTGTCCTCCATATTTTGAACAGGATAAATTGAAGACTGAGTCCTGTAGCACTCCACCAGAGACCATCATCTGGGGTCACTCATCTAATCATATAGGAATCTGCATATTTCCTTTATCCCTATTATATCATGAAACCTTGGGGTTGCTCATTTAATCAGGTGAGAATCTACATACCTCCTTTATCACTAGTATATCATACAAATGCTACCTTTTTTTTTTTTAACTTTTGTAAAACTCAAGGCAACGTTTACCAGTTTCCCGGTATCCAGAAACCCTCCTACTCTGCAAGCTTCCTTAAAGATCAGCCAACTAATCCATAAAACTAGTACTTGACACTTAATTTAATTCATTAACCTCCTGGAAGGTTGAACTCATTTGAAAGTAAATTCTCTCTGATAACTCTTAACATAGGTAGGATTTCAATTCTTTTCTACCATTGTCTAGTCTACATTTCCGGTGTGGCCATCAATTTCCATCACAGAGAATATAAAGTAAAATCAATGTATTCTTATGCTTCTCTTCAATCTAGACCCAATAAGAATGTCCTTTGTTATTTTTTATAAGTTTTAATTCTTTCTGGCATTTAGCTTTCTGATAATATTATAGTTTGGTCCATGCCATTCTTTCTTTATTTTTTAAAAATATTTATTTATTTATTTATTTTATTTATTTTTTTGGCTGTGTCGGGTCTTAGTTGCAGCACACGGAATCTTCTCTGTTGAGGCATGAGGGATCTTTCGTTGCGGCACACGGGCTTCTATCTAGTTGTGGCGTGTGGGTTTTGTCTCTTTAGTTGTGGTGTGTGGGTTTTGTCTCTCTAGTTGTGGCAGGTGGGCTCCAGAGCGTGTGGGCTCTGTAGTTGTGGTGTGCAGGGTCCAGAGCATGTGGGCTCTGTAGTTTGCAGCACGCAGGCTCTCTCGTTGAGGAGTGCAAGCTCACTAGTTGTGGCGCCCAGGTTTAGGTGCCCCATGGCATGCAGGATCTTAGTTCCCCGACCAGGGATCGAACCCATGTCCCCTGCATTAGAAGGCGGATTCTTTACCACTGGACCACCAGGGAAGTCCCCATGCCATTCTTTAATGTGTCTTAAATTGTATGTTCTTCTTTTCATATTTTGTTTGCTCATTTGCATTAAAATGCCATTTTATTTATGGGGCAAATGATATTGGATAGGCCGTTAACAAAAGGGGAAATATAAATGTAGACAAAATATGGGAATACATGGTTTATCTCACTAGTAATCAAAGTAATACAAATTAAAGTAATGAAAAGACACATTTTACCTATGAAATTGGAGAAGCTTAATGGATAGTATAGGTAAGGGTGGGGGGATATAGCACCTATCCTATTTTGATGGTTGGAAAAAAAACTTGTATAATCTTGCCATAAGGCACCATTTGATGTGCACCTTTGATCTGGCTCTTCTCTTTCAAATAATTTTTCTTAAGGAAATAATCAGTTATGTGCACAAAGTTATGTCTAGAAAGATATTTACCATAGGACCATTAGTAATTCAAAGCAATATACATGGCTAACAGCAGAGATTATGACCAGGTAAGTGGATTATTGTACATCCTTTCTATGGAATTCTAAATCTATTAAATTTAAACTGTTGTTGTACAAAAATATTTAATGACATTTCTCCATAAATGTTCAATAGCAGACAATGCAGTTTGCCTATCTAACAACCATTTTCCTCTTTTTATTATGGTAGACTCCCAATTTAGTTCAGCTGTCCATTCCTCCATTCCTCTCCAATTTGACTTGAGTAAATCCTAAATTTAAGCCAAACTCGGCAGTTCTCTTCTTGCAGTTCTGGCCAGTGACTTAAGGAGAAGTCTGTGGGTATGTATGAGGGTTGTTTCTGGGAAAGGATTCCTGATTTTAAAGAATCACACTGCAAAAGATGAAAAGAAGTAAAGATCAGTTACTTTGGCTGGATTTTATCTTTTCTGAATATGATGCAAGGAACTGTTCCAGCCATTTGTGTCCATGAGGATAATTAACAATTTCCAGCACTCTTCATTCCTTTGTGTAAATCCATGTTTCTGTTCTTTTTATTTTCTGCCTGGAGTACTTTACAATTTCTTACAGTGTGGGTGTGCTAGAGATGAAATTTTCCAGCTTTTGCATGTTTGAAAAAATCTTTATCTCATCTTCATTACTGAAACATATTTTGCTTGTTATAGAATTCTAGGCTGAAAGTTTTTCTGTCTGCTTTAAAGATTTTTCTCCACTGTCTTCTCACATACATTGTCTCCAACAATAAATCTGCTGCCATCCTTATCTTTATGTCTATACATAATGTCTTTTTTCTCAGGTTACTTTTAAGATTTTCTCTTTGCCACTGGTTTGGAGCACATTATTTATGATGTCCCAGGGTGTGGTTATCTTCATCTTTCTTGTGCCTGGGGTCCATTTAGCTTCTTGGATTTGTGAGCTTATAGTTTTCATCAATTTGGAAAATTTTTGACCATTATTTTTTCAAATTTTTTTCTGTTTCCCTATCTCTCTCCTCTCCTATGGAGACACTAACAACATGTACATTAGGCTGCTTGAAGTTGTTTCACAACTAATTGATGTTATGTTCATTTAAAGAATTTTTATCTCTCTGTGTTTCATTTTAGATAGTTTCTATTGCCTTATGTTTTAAAAGTCACTAAAATTTTCTTCTACAGTGTCTGATCTACCCTTAATTCCAACCAGTGAATTTTTTATCTCAGACATTGTAGTTTTTATAACTAGAAATTTTATTTGTGTCTTTTGTTTACACCTACCCCATCTCTACTTAACTTTCTGAACTCATGGAATACAGTTATAATAACTCTTTTTATGTCTTGTCTGGTAATTCTAACATCTGCATCAGTACTGGATCAGTTTCAATTTATTGATTTTTCTCCTCACCATGGTTCCTAGATTCTTGCTTTTCCATGCCTGGTAATTATTTATTGGATACCAGACATTGTGAATTTTATCTTTGTGGGTGCTGGATATTTTTGTATCCCTATAATTATACTTGAGCCTTGTTTTAGGATGCAGTTAAGTTACTTGGAAAGAGTTTGATCCTTTGGGTCTTGTTTTTAAGATCTGTTAGGCAGCATCAGAACAGCATTTAGACTAGGGCTAATTATTTCTCACTATGGAAGCGAACTCTTCTGAGTAGTCTACCAATGTCCCATGAAGGATGAGGCTTTCCAGTCCGGCTGATGGGACTAGGCACTATTCCCAGTTCTGTGTTAGTACTGAGCACCATTACCTCTAATCCTTTAAGCGGTGCTTTCCTCAGCCTCAGGTAGTTTCTTCACATGTGTGTCCTGATCAGTACTCTGCTGAATACTATAGGGTAACTCTCTGCAGACCCCCAGAGTTCAATCTCTGCACAGATTTCTCCAATCTATTACTCTGTCATATGAATTCTAACCAACTGAAATCTCCAAAATTCTCACCTCTATCTCCTCATTTCAGACTTGACCTGGGTTGCCTTTTCCTGAACTACAGCCTGGAAATGCTCTCAAGGCAGCAATCCAGGGCAATTGTAGGGCTTGGCTTATATTTTACCCATCTTTTAGGGACCACTGTTCTTAGTTGCTTCATAACCAATTCCTTGAAAACAACTTTTTCATATATTTTGTATCTTTGTTTGGTTGTTTCAGGTGAGGGAATAATCCCAGTCCTTGCTACTCCATCCTGTTTTTTCATATTTTTAAAATGTTCTCTGATAGCTCATCAGAGAAATTTCTCTGTAGTCACATTGATCTTTCTAGATGCTTCCCACTTGTCTTCCTCATTGACAGAAAAATATTTCTGCAAATACTCATTCTAACATTTAATATAACATCATTATAATCTCAGTATAATATCCTGAGACTATCTTCCATTTAGGTTCATGGATATTTTGGTAAACATTTATGGTCCTCTGAATTTCCATTTGCTTCATCACATATCCTTGTAGCTAGTCAGGGCCATGAGACTAGTTCTAATGAATGGCCTGTGAGTGAAAGTGACATGTGCTGTTTAAGGTCAAAGATTTTAAAAGAAAGAGTGAGTTCTCCATTCACTCTCTTCACTGTTACAGGGAAGGTTGAAACCCCAACTGGAGATGGCAGCACCAGGGGATGGTGGAAATTCCATCAGTCTAGTCATGGTTCCCTAACAACCTGCCATTCAATATGTAGTGTGACCAGAATAAACAACTGTTGTGTAAAACCACTGGGATCTGGGAGTTAATTTGTTAATGCAGTAAACATGGCCTAATCTGACTGACACACTCTAAAATAACATACATCTTTTCTACAAACAAATATGTTTTCTTAATATCTAAGTTGTAGTAACAGAATTTCAAACAAATCTCAACCTCTTGGAAATAGCAATAATAATCTTTTTAAAGCTTCTCTAAGTGACTTCCCTGGTGGCGCAGTGGTTAAGAATCCACCTGCCAATGCAGAGGACACGGGTTCGAACCCTGGTCCGGGAAGATCCCACATGCTGCAGAACAACTAAGCCCGCGTGCCACAGCTACAGAGCCTGTGCTCT
This sequence comes from Balaenoptera ricei, assembly GCF_028023285.1. Lineage (NCBI taxonomy): Eukaryota > Metazoa > Chordata > Mammalia > Artiodactyla > Balaenopteridae > Balaenoptera > Balaenoptera ricei. The sequence goes on along the minus strand of NC_082648.1, from coordinate 56,364,941 downwards.
AGAGCCTGCAAGGCTCAACTACTGAGCCTGCGTGCCACAACTGCTGAAGCCCTCGCACCTCGAGCCCATGCTCCGCAACAAGAGAAGCCACCGCAATGAGAAGCCCGTGCACCGCAACGAAGACTAGCCCTGCTCTCCGCAACTAGAGAAAGCCTGTGTGCAGCAACGAAGACCCAATGCAGCCAAAAATAAATAAATTAAATAAATGTTAATTTTCACAAATTAATGTATAGGGTTAATGTAATTATAATGGAAAATCTGAAAGGATTTTTCTCGAATTTTATATATTCTAAAATTCATCTGGAAAAATAGAAAGAGGATATATGAAATTTTGGAAAAATGATGGTATCATTCAGAGTCCAAGCAGGAGACAGAAACAAAACAATAATTCAAACAGGGAAAGTTTAATAATAAGAATTATTAACTGTAATAGAGGATTGGAATAATGAAGGGTTAGTCAGTTAGAAGTAAAGAGCGCTAAAGAATATAAAAATAGCGTCTATACTAAGCAGCCATGAATTCTAAGGCTCCTAGAAGGAAGAACCTCCCGCAGGGCTGAGATCTAGACATTGTTGAAGGCACAGCTGTGGCTCACTGAATGGAAAGAAGTCACTGTTGTACTGTACCAGTGGAACTTGCTTGAAATTTGCATTCTAGATGCTGGGGAAAGCTGTTCACTGGAAGATATCTCACTAAAAGCCTTTTATCACAAAACTGTCCAAAAGGAGTGCTGGGGAATCTGTTGGCTGCTGGTTACTCCAGACTACTGTGTACCGCAAGAGCTGGGCACTAGATAATCCATGCCTGCTGCAGACTGCCAAGGGAGCCGCACTCCAAAACTGAGACGGAAGGCATCTTCTCTTGCCGTGTCTCTTTAGCGCCCTCTACTGACAATGATTGCTATCACGCCAGCTGGCCAAGGAAAATATTTAAAAGACCCAGCTCCATTTTCCCAGAGCATTTGATGAAGGGTAAATTTGGAGCTGAGAGTCAATACATTGATTACTGGCACAGAAGGTGATTTGGATTACCACTACCTGATGTTAAAATATGCTTTAAAACTGTAATGATGAAAACAATATGAGAGTGGCACAAGACTAAATAAACTAATGGAAAAGAATAAGAGAATAAAAAGCTCAGAAGCCGATATATATATATATATATATATATATATATATATATATATATATATTCATATGTGATATACTTAGCATTATTATGTGTGTATACATAAGTACATACGTGTGTATACATAAATATATAAATTTAATATATGAAAGAGGTAGCATTTTGAATCATTGAGAAAATAAGTCATTATTCGTTAAGAAACTTAGCATAAGATTAGATTTCTATTCCACACCATACACCAGAGAAATTTCAGTTGTATTAAAAAATTAAATTCCAGAAAGCTTAATCCTTTAATTATTACTGCATCAACTGACCCTGGTCCCACCAATGCAGCACAACTTCCAACACCACTCCACTTGCTGGCATCCATGACAACAAGTAGGACTCTGATAGAGAAAGCAGTCCTCTTTCAGTTTACTTGAAGGAGCTTAATCTGGAAATCAAGAGCTCGGCTGGAAGAGTTTCAGTAAGACACATCCAGGGTGATAGGAAAAAAATAAAGGTTCAAATAGAGGATGCTGTAGGATAACAGCAATGCTGAGCTATGATATTTGCATACCACCACAGAGAAATAGGTACCTCATCATTTATAATAATGCTAAGTGTATCACATGTGAAAATATAGAATGGTAGTTGAAAGATTGAAAAGATTATGCCAATAGAAACATCATAATGCTTGTGAGGAGCGGTAATTATTTACTTCCTCTTAAGGCAGTCCCAGTAGATGAAGCAAGAGATTTTACTAAAGAGAATGGTCCGTCATCCATTGAGACACCCACTCGAAACTGCACAAATTTAGAGTTGCTTTACAGGCAGTCCTTCCAGGAATATAACACATTGTTTCTCAGAGACAAATGAAAGATGTGAAAGTGATCTGTCTCTAAACAACAATATAACCCTAGTTAAGTTTTTCCAGCCACTAATAAAAAGTCAAAAGTACAAGGAGGTCATAACAAATAAACCAGTTCTCTTCTAGCCTAGAGTGCTGTGTACGATTTAATTTGCAGGTCATATACTTTAAAATATATGAGATTCACGTAGCTAAAAACTGTATTCAATTTTTAAAAGAAACCTTCTAAATTTGCTCAAAAATAGGGTTAAATATTTGTCTGAACTCAGAGAACACAAAGTCTTTCTGAACGCAACAGCAAATGAAAAAACAATTATGGAAAATATTGATATATTACCTAAAGCTTTAAATCTCAAACATGAAAAGATACCATAAACACAATTTTAAGGCCAATTTTTAGAAGAAAAACTTTAAAATTTTATGAAAATTTTTCATTATCATTAATATGTAAAGAGTTCTGGTAAATCAAAAAGGAAAATGTAAAAGTCAGTAGAAATTATGCCAAAAACATTATCAGGTATTTGTAAAGTAATCTAAAGCCAATAAATATCTTACCTCATTATTAGTCTAAGAAACATAAATTTAAAGAAAAATACATTTTTCTATCAAATTGGCAAATATATTTTAACTATATCAAACAACTTTGAATTATTCATATTCTTTCATCCAGTAATTTTATTTCTATAACTTTATCGTAAGGCAATAACAATGGATATTTACAAAAGAGTATGGCCAAATTTGTAAATGATAGCATTAGTTGTAATTGCCTAAAAATGGAAACCCTTGAGAAGTTCAACAATAGGGGATTGGGTTAAATCAACTTTGATAAATTTCTACAATAAGAGAAGTACCGTAAAGTAGTTGTTAAAAGCACTGACTGTAGTTTTGAATTAGCTAGATTCAAATCTGAATCTTATAATTCTTACCTTCAGAGCCTTGGCCAAGTTATTTATTTTCCCTAAATCTCAGTATAAATGGGGACCCTAAAAGTGCTTAACATGACGGCTGACATGAGCATTAACTGAGATAATCCAATAATGCACTCATTATGTAGTGTCTAGTACATAGGGCTGATGAAAATTAACTCAGTATTTTCTTTTAATAGTGTATCATGTAGACATTAAAATAATGTCTCAGTAGACCATGTAATAAAGTGGGAAAATGTTTATGATGTACTGTTAATGGAAGAAAGCAGGGTATAAAATTTTATGTAAAGTATAACACAAATTGTATAACAAGAGAAACATAACACAGGTATTAAAAAGCCAGGAATGTACATCAAAATGTTAACAGTGCTTTCTCTAGATTACTATTCTATTTTCTCCTTTGTAATTTTCTACATTTTTTACATTCCTCTGCAATGACCACCTATTTTTCAATAAAAAATGATTATCATGAATAAAAATGTAATCTGATACACGTGTAGTTTTCCTCTCCTTGACTATCACAAAATATTATACCACATCATTTTATTTTCCCAAGGTTCTAGCACTTAATCAGCAAATTCTTTCATGGAGGCTATGATTAGATCCAAAGAAACATTTGTTTCCCTTCACTGCTTTTCTTGCCTTTTGGCAGATAGAATTATCAGGAAGGCATGTCAAGAATGTATTTTCCTGGTAATAGTTGATTTAATGCCAGTGTCACTTTGAAAGTGGTGGCTTGATTTTTTTCCTTTGGACCCTGATATGATTACGAGTATAGGTATAATAGTCCGTTGTTGATTGCCAATATTCAGTAGAAAGTTTTTTCCTTTGTTAGAAATAAAGCCAACATAGCATCTATTTGCACCTTTGTGTATTAACTATTCTATGTTGCCTAAACAACAAATATAGAATAATGTTAATAATGATAATGATGATAATAAAATGATAATATTTTAAGTGCCAAGTACATAATATATGATCAACAAATATTTGTTTAATATTGAATAAAATAGAACTGAAACTGGTATCGGGCACTGTGTATAAAATGTTCATATTAAACTTATTAAATTGTTAATAAATTTCAGAGATGTGTATTTCACTATTTTTGAACAGAAGACTTTTATAAAGTTTTTGCCTAGGAGACCCATACTTAGCTTTGGGGACCCATTTAACTTGGGGACCCATATTTAACTTTGTCAGTGGGCTGTGTTATTCAGGGCATCCTTGACAATGGCAATTAGTGACATTTTTTTCTCCCTTTTGTAATAAATATCCCTGCATTTGCTGCCCATCCTACAAAAGCCCCTGTCTCCACTATTCTCCTAGAGTCTGCATTCTAAACCCTTTGCTCAACAGAGAATCCCATATTTATTATTGTTAACTAAGTACTGTTATGCTTTCTGTTATTATTGTTTGGATGCAAAACACCATCTTCTTAACTCACATTTATCAGAATGCTCAGGAATTAGCAGTTTCACTCATTTTACTCCCTAACCTCTTTTTTAGATTTCACCTAATGTCAAAACAGTAGGCTCTTTCTTTTTAAAATCTCTCAGAGCCATTACTTTCCTTTCACTCACATTATAATCACCTTTACACAACCCTCAACATATCATATCTAGAGATAACCCCCTTCTGAATTACAATATCTCTCTCTTAAATTCATCCTAAAGGATTTTATAAGATAGATCTTCCTAAAGAGCTGCCAAAAGACCTCATGGTTAGGGATTTGGGAACTTGGGATCTAATCTCAGCTTTGCTCCTTCAAACAGTGTGACGTCATGAAAACCACAAACTCCTTTAAGACTCAATTTCCTCCTCTGTGAGGGAGAGGGGTTGGGGGAGGGATGGAGTGGGAGTTTGGGGTTAGCAGATGCAAACTATCATATATAGGATGGATAAACAACAAGGTCCTACTCTATAGCACAGGAACTACAGTCAATATCCTGTGATAAGCCACAATAGAGAAGAATATGAAAAAGAATAGATATATATTTTTGTATAACTGAATCACTTTGCTGTACAGCAGAAATTAACACAACATTGTAAATCAAGTATGCTTCAATAACATTTTTTTTTTAATTTCCTCCTCTGATTTTAAGACCAAGTTACGGTAGGAGCACAATAAAGTTCTCCAGTGGTGGAAGAGGTAGAAGTAGCATGCCTTACAGCTTTCCCTACTCCTTTAGATCCCATAATCTCCAAAGTGACAACACAATTATCAGTGGCTTAAATCCAGGTGAGATATACCCCTTACACCGCCACTGATAAAGGGGTAGGAGACTCCCCAATCTTATTGCCCAGGTACCCTACAATTTCACTGCCCTATAACACTTCTAAATCACATGCCTCCCCAACTTAGAGACCATCAGTGGCTTCCTATTCCTATCCATTCATTAACTCAACAAATATGTACTGAGCACTTAACATGTGCCAAATCTTTTCTGGGTGTTTAGTGGAAGGTGTCCTCAGAGCATTTGAGTTTAGCGGGGAAATCACACAATTTAAGAAGCAGTAGCAATAAAATGTGATATGTGTTTGGTAAAAGATATTGTGTGGGCATTTAACTGGAGCATTTAACCTCATCTGGGGAGATCAGAGAAAAATTACCAAAGGAAATAAAGTCCAACCCTCTTTTCTTCCAAACTTTCCATCTTCTAATCCCACCTACTTTTTTTTTTTTTTTTTTTTTTTTTACTGTGTGTTTGCTACTCTCCCTTGCATACCCTACTCTCCAATCAAATGAAGAATACATTCTGTGCTGAGTGTCCTCTACACTGTTATAAGACCACTGTCGGAGATTAACCAAGATGGCGGAGTAGAAGGACGTGCTGTCACTCCCTCTTGCGAGAGCACCAGAATCACAACTGACTGCTGGACCATCATTGACAGGAAGACCCTGGACTTCACCAAGGAGGATACCCCACGTCCAAGGACAGAGGAGAAGCCACAGTGAGACGGTAGGAGGGGCGCAATCAGAGTAAAATCAAACCCCATAACTGCTGGGTGGGTGACTCACAGACTGGCAAACACTTATACCACAGAAGTCCACCCACTGGAGTAAAGGTTCTGAGCCCCACGTCAGGCTTCCCAACCTGGGGGTCAGGCAACGGGAGGAGGAATTCCTAGAGAATCAGACTTTGAAGCCTAGTGGGAATTGGATTGCAGGACTTTGACGGGACTGGGGGAAACAGAGACCCCACTCTTGGAGGGCACACACAAAGTAATGTGTGCATCGGGACCCAGGGGAAGGAGCAGTGAGCCTGGGGGAGACTGAACCAGACCTACCTGCTGGTGTTGGGGGGTCTCCTGCGGGGGCGAGTGGTGGCTCTGTTTCACCGTGGGGATGGGGACACTGGCAGCAGAGGTTCTGGGAAGTTCTCCTTGGCGTGAGCCCTCCCAGAGTCTGCCATTAACCCCACCAAAGAGCACGGGTAGGCTCCAGTGTTGGGTTGCCTCAGGCAAAACAGCCAACAGGGAGGGAACCCAGCCCCACCCATCAACAGTCAAGTGGATTAAGGTTTTACTGAGCTCTGACCGCCACAGCAACAGGGAGGGAACCCAGCCCCACCCATCAACAGTCAAGTGGATTAAGGTTTTACTGAGCTCTGACCGCCACAGCAACAGTCAGCTCTACCCACCACCAGAGCCTCCCATCAAGCCTCTTAGATAGCCTCAACCACCAGAGGGCAGACAACAGAAGCAAGAAAAACTATAATCCTGCAGCCTGTGGACCAAAAACCACAGTTACAGAAAGATAGAGAAGATGAAAAGGCAGAGGGCTATGTACCAGATGAAGGAACAAGAAAAAACCCCAGAAAAACAACTAAATGAAGTGGAGATAGGCAACCTTCCTGAAAAAGAATTCAGAATAATGATAGTGAAGATGATCCAGGACCTTGGAATAAGAATGGAGGCAAAGATTGAGAAGATGCAAGAAATGATTAACAAAGGCCTAGAAGAATTAAAGAACAAACAAACAGAGATGACCAATACAATAACTGAAATGAAAACTACACTAGAAGGAATCAATAGCAGAATAACTGAGGCAGAAGAACGGATAAGTGACCTGGAAGACAGAATGATGGAATTCACTGCTGCAGAACAGACTAAAGAAAAAAGAATGAAAAGAAATGAAGACAGCCTAAGAGACCTCTGGGATAACATTAAACGCAACAACATTCGCATTATAGGGGTCCCAGAAGGAGAAGAGAGAGAGAAAGGACCAGAGAAAATATTTGAAGAGATTATAGTCGAAAACTTCCCTAACATGGGAAAGGAAATAGCCACCCAAGTCCAGGAAGCGCAGAGAGTCCCATACAGGATAAACCCAAGGAGAAACACGCCGAGACACATAGTAATCAAAGTGGCAAAAATTAAAGACAAAGAAAAATTATTGAAAGCAGCAAGGGAAAAACGACAAATAACATACAAGGGAACTCCCATAAGGTTAACAGCTGATTTCTCAGCAGAAACTCTGCAAGCCAGAAGGGAGTGGCATGATATACTTAAAGTGATGAAAGGGAAGAACCTACAACCAAGATTACTCTACCCGGCAAGGATCTCATTTAGATTTGATGGAGAAATCAAAAGCTTTACAGACAAGCAAAAGCTAAGAGAATTCAGCACCACCAAACCAGCTCTACAACAAATGCTAAAGGAACTTCTCTAAGTGGGAAACACAAGAGAAGAAAAGGACCTACAAAAACAAACCCAAAACAATTAAGAAAATGGTCATAGGAACATACATATCGATAATTACCTTAAACGTGAATGGATTAAATGCCCCAACCAAAAGACATAGACTGGCTGAATGGATACAAAAACAAGACCCATATATATGCTGTCTACAAGAGACCCACTTTAGACCTAGGGACACATACAGACTGAAAGTGATGGGATGGAAAAAGATATTCCATGCAAATGGAAATCAAAAGAAAGCTGGAGTAGCTATACTCATATCAGATAAAATAGACTTTAAATTAAAGAATGTTACAAGAGACAAGGAAGGACACTACATAATGATCCAGGGATCAATCCAAGAAGAAGATATAACAATTATAAATATATATGCACCCAACATAGGAGCACCCCAATACATAAGGCAACTGCTAACAGCTATAAAAGAGGAAATCGACAGTAACACAATAATAGTGGGGGACTTTAACACCTCACTTACACCAATGGACAGATCATCCAAAATGAAAATAAATAAGGAAACAGAAGCTTTAAATGATACAATAGACCAGATAGATTTAATTGATATATATCGGACATTCCATCCAAAAACAGCAGATTACACGTTCTTCTCAAGTGCGCACGGAACATTCTCCAAGATAGATCACATCTTGGGTCACAAATCAAGCCTCAGTAAATTTAAGAAAATTGAAATCATATCAAGCATCTTTTCTGACCACAACGCTATGAGATTAGAAATGAATTACAGGGAAAAAAACGTAAAAAGGACAAACACATGGAGGCTAAACAATACGTTACTAAATAACCAAGAGATCACTGAAGAAATCAAAGAGGAAATCAAAAAATACCTAGAGACAAATGACAATGAAAACACGACGACCCAAAACCTATGGGATGCAGCAAAAGCAGTTCTAAGAGGGAAGTTTATAGCTATACAAGCCTACCTAAAGAAACAAGAAAAAGCTCAAGTAAACAATCTAACCTTACACTTAAAGAAACTAGAGAAAGAAGAACAAACAAAACCCAAAGTTAGCAGAAGGAAAGAAATCATAAAGATCAGAGCAGAAATAAATGAAATAGAAACAAAGAAAACAATAGCAAAGATCAATAAAACTAAAAGTTGGTTCTTTGAGAAGATAAACAAAATTGATAAACCATTAGCCAGACTCATCAAGAAAAAGAGGGAGAGGACTCAAATCAATAAAATCAGAGATGAAAGAGGAGAAGTTACAACAGACACTGCAGAGATACAAAGCATCCTAAGAGACTACTACAAGCAACTTTATGCCAATAAAATGGACAACCTGGAAGAAATGGACAAATTCTTAGAAAGGTATAACCTTCCAAGACTGAACCAGGAAGAAATAGAAAATATGAACAGACCAATCACAAGTAATGAAATTGAAACTGTGATTAAAAATCTTCCAACAAACAAAAGTCCAGGACCAGATGGCTTCACAGGTGAATTCTATCAAACATTTAGAGAAGAGCTAACACCCATCCTTCTCAAACTCTTCCAAAAAATTGCAGAGGAAGGAACACTCCCAAACTCATTCTATGAGGCCACCATCACCCTGATACCAAAACCAGACAAAGACACTACAAAAAAAGAAAATTACAGACCAATATCACTGATGAATATAGATGCAAAAATCCTCAACAAAATACTAGCAAACAGAATCCAACAACACATTAAAAGGATCATACACCACGATCAAGTGGGATTTATCCCAGGGATGCAAGGATTCTTCAATATACGCAAATCAATCAATGTGATACACCATATTAACAAATTGAAGAATAAAAACCATATGATCATCTCAATAGATGCAGAAAAAGCTTTTGACAAAATTCAACACCCATTTCTGATAAAAACTCTCCAGAAAGTGGGCATAGAGGGAACCTACCTCAACATAATAAAGGCCATATATGACAAACCCACAGCAAACATCATTCTCAATGGTGAAAAACTGAAAGCATTTCCTCTAAGATCAGGAACGAGACAAGGATGTCCACTCTCACCACTATTATTCAACATAGTTTTGGAAGTCCTAGCCACGGCAATCAGAGAAGAAAAAGAAATAAAAGGAATACAAATTGGAAAAGAAGAAGTAAAACTGTCACTGTTTGCGGATGACATGATACTATACATAGAGAATCCTAAAACTGCCACCAGAAAACTGCTAGAGCTAATTAATGAATATGGTAAAGTTGCAGGATACAAAATTAATGCACAGAAATCTCTTGCATTCCTATACACTAATGATGAAAAATCTGAAAGAGAAATTATGGAAACACTTGCATTTACCATTGCAACAAAAAGAATAAAATACCTAGGAATAAACCTACCTAGGGAGACAAAAGACCTGTATGCAGAAAACTATAAGACACTGATGAAAGAAATTAAAGATGATACCAACAGATGGAGAGATATACCATGTTCTTGGATTGGAAGAATCAACATTGTGAAAATGAGTATACTACCCAAAGCAATCTACAGATTCAATGCAATCCCTATCAAATTACCAATGGCATTTTTTACGGAGCTAGAACAAATCATCTTAAAATTTGTATGGAGACACAAAAGACCCCGAATAGGCAAAGCAGTCTTGAGGCAAAAAAATGGAGCTGGAGGAATCAGACTCCCTGACTTCAGACTATACTACAAAGCTACAGTAATCAAGACAATATGGTACTGGCACAAAAACAGAAACATAGATCAATGGAACAAGATAGAAAGCCCAGAGATTAACCCACGCACCTATGGTCAACTAATCTATGACAAAGGAGGCAAAGATATACAATGGAGAAAAGACAGTCTCTTCAATAAGTGGTGCTGGGAAAACTGGACAGCTACATGTAAAAGAATGAAATTAGAATACTCCCTAACACCATACACAAAAATAAACTCAAAATGGATTAGAGACCTAAATATAAGACTGGACACTATAAAACTCTTAGAGGAAAACATAGGAAGAACACTCTTTGACATAAATCACAGCAAGATCTTTTTTGATCCACCTCCTAGAGTAATGGAAATAAAAACAAAAATAAACAAATGGGACCTAATGAAACTTCAAAGCTTTTGCACAGCAAAGGAAACCATAAACAAGACGAAAAGACAACCCTCAGAATGGGAGAAAATATTTGCAAATGAATCAACGGACAAAGGATTAATCTCCAAAATATATAAACAGCTCATTCAGCTCAATATCAAAGAAACAAACACCCCAATCCAAAAATGGGCAGAAGACCTAAATAGACATTTCTCCAAAGAAGACATACAGATGGCCACGAAGCACATGAAAAGATGCTCAACATCACTAATTATTAGAGAAATGCAAATCAAAACTACAATGAGGTATCACCTCACTCCTGTTAGAATGGGCATCATCAGAAAATCTACAAACAACAAATGCTGGAGAGGGTGTGGTGAAAAGGGAACCCTCTTGCACTGTTGGTGGGAATGTAAATTGATACAGCCACTATGGAGAACAATATGGAGGTTCCTTAAAAAACTAAAAATAGAATTACCATATGACCCAGCAATCCCACTACTGGGCATATACCCAGAGAAAACCGTAATTCAAAAAGACACATGCACCCGAATGTTCATTGCAGCACTATTTACAATAGCCAGGTCATGGAAGCAACCTAAATGCCCATCAACAGACGAATGGATAAAGAAGATGTGGTACATATATACAATGGAATATTACTCAGCCATAAAAAGGAACGAAATTGAGTCATTTGTTGAGACGTGGATGGATCTAGAGACTGTCATACAGAGTGAAGTAAGTCAGAAAGAGAAAAACAAATATCGTATATTAATGCATGTATGCGGAACCTAGAAAAATGGTACAGATGAGCCAGTTTGCAGGGCAGAAGTTGAGACACAGATGTAGAGAATGGACATATGGACACCAAGGGGGGAAAACTGTGGTGGGGTGGGGATGGTGGTGTGCTGAATTGGGCGATTGGGATTGACATGTATACACTGATGTGTATAAAACTGATGCCTAATAAGAACCTGCAGTATAAAAAAACAAACAAAACAACTAATACTAAACTTTCATTGGGTTATTTGTATGGAAACATGTTAATATAAATGTTTCAGACATTACATGAAATTTCTAAAAATCTTATATTTGTATTTGTATGGAAATATGTATGGAAATATGTTAATATAAATGTTTCAGACATTACATGAAATTTCTAAAAATCATATTTGTATTTGTATGGAAATATGTATGGAAATATGTTAATATAAATGTTTCAGACATTACATGAAATTTCTAAAAATCTTATATTTGTACTTGTATGGAAATATGTATGGAAATATGTTAATATAAATGTTTCAGACATTACATGAAATTTCTAAAAATCTTATATGTTCTGGTATAATGTTATAAGTAATAATCCTATTTATTACTTTAAAATGTATATCTCAGAAATAACTAATTTTCTTGTCAACTGCATTATTATGAACTGTCATCAAATCTTTAACCGTGGTCATTTTTAAGTCTTTTGTCATTTACAGACAGTTCTGGGTGTACTCTGATGATTTTGCAAATATGTTCCTATAAAAGGGTTTCATCTTCAAGAAATACATGGAAAAGACTCTGACAAGTACAGGTTTCTGGTAACGGACTGTACTGCTGAACTGAATGAATAAGCATTTTCAGAACTCTAATGAAAAACTGATGAACTCATAAAAGTGCTAACAAAAGATCAAGATGAAAAAAAAAAATTAATTACATGGGACTGAGTGAACTGATGAGGATGAGTATAATTTTTGTGACTTTCTGTCTGAATTTAAAAAAAAAAAAAAAAATTCCACAAGGACTCAGAGGCAAAGAATATACAAATCAATTTTCACTGCAAAGTAAAGGAGCTGTTACAGTGGAGGATTACTGGACTGAATATCAATACTATGACATAGTATGAGTGTGTTTCATGTTTGGTAATTGCAATCATTGTTGCTTTTGTTGTGGTCATCCATGTACAATGCTTGGTGTCAGTCGATTTATCTCTTGTAAAAATAAAATACAGTGTGTGTGTGTGTGTGGAAAAAAAAAAAAAAAAAAAGAAACGAAGACCCAACACAGCCAAAAATAAATTAATTAATTAAATTTAAAAAAAAAAAAAAAAAAAAAAAAAAGACCACTGTCTTCTTCTCGATTAGAAAGATATATATCCTGGAACCCCTCTCTCCTGCCTATTGCTAAGCCATAGATATTTCCAAGCAGTATTTTAGAATTTGGGGAGCTTTTCATTCTAGCCTAGCAGCAAAGTTTTGGGCGCATGTTTTTCTGGGCTGATTTTATAACTAGTTTGTCTCCTTTACACTTACTTCAAACTCTGCTGTTCACCCACGACTGCACAGCAGTCTATAATCCACAAAGTAACTTACTGGACTTGTTACACTAAGGTACAATCATTTGCTCCAAGGAAGTTTATCAATGGTCCCCTCAAGGATTCTGGGGATGTTTGAAATCCATCGAGATAGAGAAGTATGCTGGAGACTTTGAAACATATTCTAAAATAGCATCTGGGTCCCTTGTTGTAACATCAGGCATGGGTGCATAAAATAGATTGAGTCCAACTGTGCCCATTATGTACTTGTGCTTCACACCATTAATGATGGGCGAGAAACCAAATCAAGCATTTTCAGCGCTATCTCAACAAGCCATTCCACCAGGAAATCATTGCCTTCAGTCAATCAGGCACTGTGAAGTCATTTCAAGTATTTCCATCACTCTCATTTCAGCCAAATGCTTGCTGTGCTTCCAATAGTACAATCCTTTCTGAAAGGAGTTTAAGATACAAATTGACATTTGAAGGATTCGACAGGACAGCGGTTGAACTCTGTTCTGAGCTTGGATTCTGCCACTCATTTCCTGCATGCCTATCACAAGACACCAGCCCACCCACACCTATTTTTCCATTTGGAACTAGAAATTGATGGCTCTGGGGAGGTATGTGCCTAAAAGAGTATCTGTGAAATTCGTGGAATGCTTTGAAGAGACTGTCATATAATTTAAGTTCATCACTATTGATATTAATCAGCCATTTTTCTTGACACATTATTCATATCAATTAATTAATATAATTACTAGTACTCAACTTTGTCTTTCACAATGAGCATAGCACCTCTTTTGTCCTTATTCTTTTTTTTTCCTCTCTTATTTGCATTTAGCCTTTTACTTAGCAGTAATCAACCATACATACTTCACTCATGGAAAAAACAACACATTAATCATTATGAGTCATTAAATAAGTTCTTTTATTTTTGAGAAAAAAAATACTCCCTCCCCCAAATAATCTCTACTCTCTGCCAAGATTTAATACAGTGACTGTTAATAATTTTTCCTGCCATTTCTACCTATAAAAAGCTGAGAGTCTGAAAGCCAACAGCATTTGATCACCTTTTTCATGCCTTATGCAATAATTCGTTCACCTTGAAAACATTAGGACTGGCCTCAGTGATGGACTGAAAATTCTCTTCATTGCAAGACTGAAGCATAGACATAGCCTGAGGCAGTCTGAAGTTTTGACTTGGAATTTACATCAATTAGACTGGGGGTTAAGGCAATATTGAGCCAATCTAAGGCAAAAATCATATAAAAGGTAAAATCTACTTTGAATGCCGTCCTCCTACCTTCTATTTTTATTTTACCCCAGTATCCTTATGCTGTCCATAGTTCCCAATTTCTTCCCAGCTCTATTCCCCGCTTATGCTTTTCTCTTCCCCTATGAAGTCCTTCTAGATCAATATTACTAAAATCCTAGAATCTCAGAGTTGGAGAAGAATACAAGCTTGTCTGGTTCAAACGTCTAGCCAGTGCATCAATTGTACCTACAATATTTGTCAGAATATTTTCCAGCTTCTGCTTGAAATCTCCTGAAATGGGAAATTCACATCCTCTGGAGGTAGCCCATTTTATTGTAAAGATTAAAAGAATCTTAATTGATTAAAAGAATTTTTTTCCATTGGATCAAAATCCTCTGTTAGTTTCTACTCATGTCATTCATTTTGTTTGTTTATTGAGGAGGGGACAATTGGGCAGAATCTTTAAGGGTAACTCTAAGCGTTTGCAGAGAAGAGAGGATGTCTTCACCTCCAGCTGGACAGAGAAAGCAGAAAGAGCAGGATATGAAAAAGCACAGAAAATTTGGCTGCAAGTAGTTTGGGGCAGATAGTTTTACCCCTCCTTATCTGTTTCTTTCATGTCTTGGAGAATCTTTCATCCTTTACCAACCACCTTCTTCTCCAGGACCTTGTGCTACCAGAGATCACCTTTGTTATCTTTTGTATTTCCGTCTCTCCTGCATCCGTTCAAGTCTTCCCCAACATAAATGCCTTCCATCAACCCTGCCTGGCCTCAAGTTGCCACCCTCCTTCTTCATTTCATAAATAATTCATGGCAAGAGTCGCCCCATGCTCCTTAAGGTATGGTTCATGAACAACTCACATCAGACTCACCCAAGTGCTTATTTAAAAAGCAGCCTCCTGGGATCCAGCTTCAGCACTAATGAAAGCTGTGTGGCAATCTGTCATTTTCTTCTTTCAAATCAAAGTTGCGCACCACTGTATATAAACTAGATAATCAACAAGGACCTAGAGTATAGCACAGGGAACTATACTCAATATTCTGCAATAACCTATATGGGAAAATAATCTGAAAAAGAATGGATATATGTATAGGTACAACTGAATCACTTTGCTGTACACCTGCAACTTACACTACGTTGTAAATCAACTATACTCCAATATAAAATTTTTTTTAAAGTTGCTCTAAGATTTGAGAACCACTGAAGTAACCAATTGTCCCAGTGTCTTCAATCCACTGTACAAAGCCTCCACCCCATCTCTTTACTAGAGCAGTGCTTTCAAAGAGCATCAGTGGACGCCACAGTGTTAACCCCACAGTCTCTGCTCTACAGCAATTACCCCCCTTTTTCTAGAATTTAAAAGTGCAATAACTTCAATGAAATATTTACTAGATAATCTTTTAAAAAAATTTTAAGGTTTTTTATTGAAGTATAGTTAATATAATATAGAAATATATATATATATTCTTTTTCAGATTCTTTTCCATTGTAGGTTATTATAAGATATTGAGTATAGTTCCCTGTGCTGTCCTGGTTGTTTATCTATTTTATATATAATAGTTTGTATTTGCTAATTCCAAACTCCTAATTTATCTCTCCCCCGCTTCCCCTTTGGTAACCATAACTTTGTTTTCAAAGTCTGTGAGACTGTTTCTGTTTTGTAAATAAGTTCATTTGTATCATTTTCTGGATTCCACATAGAAGTGATATATGATATTTGTCTTGCTCTGCCTGACTTACTTCACTTAATGTGATAATCTCTAGGTCTATCTATGTTGCTGCAAATGGCATTATTTCATTCTTTTTTATGGCTAATATTCCATTGCATTCATATACCACATCTTCTTTATCCATTCATCTGTCGATGGACATTTAGATTGTTTCCATGTCCTGGCTATTGTAAATAATGCTGCTATGAACATAGGGGTGCATGTATCTTTTCGAATTAGAGTTTTGTCCAGATATATGCCCAGGAGTGAGATTGCTGGATCATATGGTAGCTCTATTTTCAGTTATTTAAGGAACTCTCCATACTGTTCTCAGCTATTATCCCTTCCCAAAGTTCTAGCCCCTTGTTTTCTGAAGTCACCAGCTTTTGGTGATTTTTCTCCTTACTTTTGACTCCCCCTTCTCTGTTCTTTTCTCTGACTCTTCACTTGTTCATACTTCAAATGAAATTGCTTTCCAGGTGCTCATCCATGACCTTTTTCTCAAACTACATGTGCTCGCTGAGCAGTTCTTCTAAACAATGGCTCCAATTCCCATCTATATATCTATGATCCCCAATATCCATGATCTGCTCCAACTCTATTACAAGCTTTCTACTGGTCATAACAAATGATCAAAGTCAACATTTAAAAAATAGAGTCCTCTCCATAGTCCCTCCTCCTCCAACCTGTTTCTCCATTTTTGAGTTAATAAGATATCAGTGAGGATGCTTTTAATGTAAGTAACAGAAAACCCAGGTCTAATTAGTTTGAACAAAAAGGAAAATGTATTATTTCATATAATGAGAATTATGGAGATAGGTCAGTCCCTTGATTGGTTAACTCAGAGGCTAAATGACATGAAGCAAGACCCAACATCTCCTGTTTTTACTTCCTGCCATTTTCAGTCCATTGGCTTATCCTCAGGCTGGCCTCCCTTGAGATCACTGCTGCTATTCCAGACATCATATCAAGACAGGGAAGTGTCCATTGAAAGAAGGTAGGAGCTATTCCTTTTTCTGTTTGTCTTTATATCAGAAACAAAACAAAACAAAACAAAATCTTTCCCAGGAGCCCTCTAGAAGACTTCTCCTCACATCCCACTGGCCAGAATTCTGTCACATGCACTTGTCAAAATCACCTACTTTAAAATGGAAAGAAAGGGACCACTGTGGTAGGCTTGCCCCTCTCACACCATGTGGTTGCCTTGAGGATTGTGGGTGTCTGAATAAAGTAAGGGTTCTGTTAGAAGAGAGAGGGACTTCCCTGGTGGCCCAGTGGTTAAGAATCCGCCTGCCAATGCAGCAGACACGGGTTCGATCCCTGGTCTGGGAAGATCCCACATGCTGCGGAGCAACTTAGCCTGTGCACCACAACCACTGAGGCTGCACTCTAGAGCCTGCGAGCCACAGCTACTGAAGCCCGCATGCTCTAGGGCCTGCGTGCTGCAACTACTGAAGCCCACTCGCCTTGAGCCCGTGCTCCACAACAAGAGAAGCCACTGCAATGAGAAGCCCGCGTACTGCAATGAAGAGTAGCCCCTGCTCGCCGCAACTAGAGAAAAAAGCCCACGCACGGCAACGAAGACACCACGCAGCCAAAAAAAAAAAAAAGAAAGAAAAGAGAGCAGGTAGTTGAATCAGTTATGATTAGGTTTGACCCAACTCAATGGTAGTTTAAATATATAAAGAAATCCAGAAGCAGACAATCCAGGACGGTTGTATTAGCTCCATAAAGTGATGAGGGGTCCAGGCAACCTCTAAACTTCCTGTTCTTCTGTATGAGGCTTCCATGCCACGGTCCAGCCAGCATCTTCACTCTAGACAATAGGGTCCCAGAAATGACAGAGAAGAGCCCAATCTCTTTTAAAGAGACTGCCCAGAGGTCCCAGGCAAGGTTTCTACTCACATTGTAAAGAAAGCTAGTAAATGTCATTTTCAGCCTGATACGTTGTCCAGGGCTTTGTTACCAAAGAAGAAATTCTAATGGGAGGCAACCAGCAAACCTGCAATGGGGTGAATGGTCGTATAGGCTGCCAATCATGTCCGCTACTCCCACCACCCATCTCAAACCATCCAAGCTAGAAACCAAGCATCTCTGTTTCTTACCATTGACATACTCAGTAGCACACTGAGACCCAATGATTCTGTCTGTAACAGATGGAACAAACTTTTTCTTTTATCTTAACTCCCACTGCCTCTGCCTTAGATCAGACCTTTATGATATCCAGACTCTTGTAATATCTTCCAGTCCTCTCTGTATCTGGACTTCTTATTTCAGTCTCTTCCCCACACTACCTTCAGGTTCTTTCTTAAACTCAACTCTGATTTACTAAAAGAACTACAAAAGCACTCTACAGCTTACAGAATAAAGTTAAGTCACTTAGTATGCCAATCAAAACTCTCAATACTATGACCCCCAACCAACCTCCTACTATTCCCTGCACTTTAGTCACTTCAGACCAAATCCTTTTAGAGCCACCAGCTCTGATTAATTTAGTGATTTTTATTTTGATAATATATTACAATATGCTATTAATTTATATTTTTCCCCTTGCTCCATGGGCTGCCAAATGATTTCAGCCAATGAGATCTCAATGTGCTTTCCTAAGTTATGAATATTCTGCAATGTGTATGGCCTCTCTATCATTTATTTTCAAGATTTGGCAGAGTTTGAATACATGATGGCTAACTAAAGGTGCGCACATTATATTCTTGAACTGATCACAAAGGAGCAAATGGAAAATAACTACCTGGACTTAAAAGGCAGGGTTTTCATTTGTTTGTTTAGTTTTTTTTTCCAGCTTTATTGAGGTATACTTGACAAATAAAAATTGCATGTATTCAAGGCATACAACATGATATTTTGATATTTGTACATCATGTAAAATGATTGCTATAATCAAGCTAACTAACCTATCCATCACTTCACATAGTTATGATTTTCTCTGTGTGAGAGAACACTTAAGATCTATTAGTAAATTTCAAGCATACAATACAGTATTTTTTTAAGGTATACAATGTGATGATTTGATACACATTTATATTGTGAAATGATTACTGCAATAAGATTAGTTGACACATCCTTCACCTCACATAATTGCCGTTTGTTGTTGTTGCTGTCGTTATGGAGAGAGCATTTAAGATCTATTCTCTTAGCAATTTTCAAGTATATAATATAGTACTGTTTTCAATAGTCACCATGCTATAATTAGATTCCCAGAACTTATTCCTCTTATAACTGGAAGTTTGTACCCTTTGACAAACAGTTCCTCATTTCCTCAGCCCCTGGCAACCGCCAGTCTATACTCTCGGTTTCTGAGTTTGGCTTTTTTAGATTCCACATATAACTGCGATCATACAGTATAAAACGCAGGTTCTGGGGGCTTCCCTGGTGGTGCAGTGGTCAAGAATCCGCCTGCCAATGCAGAGAACACGGGTTCAAGCCCTGGTCCGGGAAGATCCCACATGCTGCGGAGCAACTAAGCCCGTGCACCACAACTACTGAGCTTGCGCCCTAGAGCCTGCGAGCCACAACTACTGAGCCCACATGCCACACCTACTGAAGCCCACACACCTAGAGCCCGTGCTCCGCAACAAGAGAAGCCACCACAATGAGAAGCCCGCGCACCACAACGAAGAGTAGCCCCCACTCGCCACAACTAG
Source organism: Balaenoptera ricei (assembly GCF_028023285.1). Taxonomy (NCBI): domain Eukaryota; kingdom Metazoa; phylum Chordata; class Mammalia; order Artiodactyla; family Balaenopteridae; genus Balaenoptera; species Balaenoptera ricei. Next base: position 56,345,353 of record NC_082648.1, on the reverse strand, counting down.
AGAAAGCCAGCACGCAGCAATGAAGACCCAACACAGCCAAAAAATAAATAAATAAAATAAAAATTAAATAAATAAAACGCACATTTTTAAGGAGGCTCAAGACATCCTCAAGGAGGTCGGGGGAAAAAAAGAGTAGCAATGCACAGATAATTAGGGATTGGTGAAAGTTCTTTGACATTTGAGAAGCACTATAAATATTACTGCAAACCAGGAGGATTAACCATATATTATTTAAATTGGAAGATGCTTAGGTTGGAGACACATCATGACTCCAGGGATCTGAAGACAAATAAAGAGAAACAACTGGGGGATGATACTGGGAAAATATTTCCCAAAATTTATGCTATAATAACCCACATTTATTGATTTAGTTAGTGCTTTTATTTCTAGAAATGAATCCCATTTTAAAGTACTGATAGGCAGAAACAGATTTATCATGAAGCTAATTAAGCTTAAGCATAAAGACCCCACCAGTACAAGTGTTTTCTGAGTTCATGGCAGGGTCATAGCTCTGTGTTCATGTGGTTGGATAGGTATTTTTAATAATTTAAAAGTGATAGCAAAATTGCAAAAATAAAATTGGCTGTTGCCAATTGTCCCAATTATGTGCTTTATAGCAAACTTAGGACAATGTATTGTATTTACTTTTTTTTGCATGGCTTTTTTTTTTTAATTCAAGCATAGTTGATTTATAATGTTGTGCTAGTTTCAGGTAGACAGCAAAGTGACCCAGCTATACACATACAGATACATCTATTCTTTTTCAGATTCTTTTCCATCATAGGTTATACATGATATTGAATATAGTTCTCTGTGCTTTACAGTAGGTCCCTGCTGTTTATCTACTTAACGTATAGTAGTATGTATCTGTTAATCCCAAACTCCCAATTTATCCTCCCCCCTCCACCTTTCCCTTTGGTAACCACAAGTTTGTGCATCATGTCTGTGAGTCTATTTCTGTTCTGTAAATAATTCATTTGTATCACCTTCCTAGATTCCACACATGACATCATATGATATTTGTCTTTCTCTGACTTACTTCATTTGTGTATGATATTCTCTAGGTCCACCCATGTTGCTGCAAATGGCATTATTTCATTCCTTTTTATGGCTGAGAAATATTCTATTGTATATATGTACCACATCTTTATCCATTCATCTGCCAATGGACATTTAGGTTGCTTCCATATCTTGGCTATTGTAAATAGTGGTGCTATGAGCATTGGAGTGCATGTATCTTTTTGAATTAGACTTTTCGTCTTTTCAGGATATATGCCCAGGAGTGGGATTGCTGGATCATATGGTAACTCTATTTTTAGTTTTTTAAGGAACCTCCATACTGTTTTCCATAGTGACTCTACCAATCTACATTCCCACCAGCAGTGTAGGAGGGTTCCCTTTTCTCCACACCCTCTCCAGCATTTGTTATTTGCAGACATTTTAATGATGGCCATTAAAATGGCCTCACACCTGGTGTGAGGTGATACCTCATTGTAGTTTTGATTTGCATTTCTCTAATAATTAGCGATGTTGAGCATCTTTTCATGTCCCTGTTGGCCATCTGTCTTCTTTGGAGAAATGTCTATTTAGATCTTCTGCCCATTCTCTGATTGATTGGGTTGTTTGTTTTTCTGATATTGAATTGTATGAGCTGTCTGTATATTTTGGAGATTAACACCTTGTTGGTTGCATTATTGTATTGCATTTACTTTTAAGTCTCTTTCAGTCTGGAACTGTTCCTTACTCTTTCCTTGACTTTTATGACCTTGGTGCTTTGAAAATTACAGACCAGTTATTTTGTAAAATTTCCCTCAGCCCAGGTTCATCTGATGTTTCCTCAGGACTGGAGTCAGCTTTTGCCTTTGTAGCAGGAACATCACAGAAGTAATGTTGTGTTCTCATTGCATCTTATTGGGTAGTACATGATTTCCATTTGCCCTACCACTGCTGATGTTAACTTTGATCATGACTGAGGTGGTGTCTATTGGGTTTCTCTAGTCTAAAATTACTCTTTTTCCCTTTACAATTAACGTCTTGTGCAGAAGTGTTGGGTTTTTTTTTTTTTAATTTATTTATTTATGGCTGTGTTGGGTCTTCGTTTCTGTGCGAGGGCTTTCTCTAGTTGCGGCGAGCGGGGGCCACTCTTCATCGCGGCGCGCGGGCCTCTCACCATCGCGGCCTCTCTTGTTGCGGAGCACAGGCTCCAGACGCGCAGGCTCAGTAGTTGTGGCTCACGGGCCTAGTTGCTCCGCGGCATGTGGGATCTTCCCAGACCAGGGGTCGAACCCATGTCCCCTGCGTTGGCAGGCAGATTCTCAACCACTGCGCCACCAGGGAAGCCCAGAAGTGTTTTAATACTAGGTGAATTTCCTATTCTTTCACCCACTAGTTTTAGCATTCATTAATGACTTGAATTATTATTATACTGGTTGCCCAAAGATGATCATCTTATTTGCTCATTCTTTCTACATATATTAGCTGGTATTCTACTGGAAGAGCTTTCTCTTCTTCCTATTTATCATTCATTAATTAACTAATATTGGTGTGAATTCATGATTGTTATTTTATTCAATGAGCAATAATCTGTTATTATCATACTTTATTTTGATCTCAAGTTGTCCCAGATTTGGCCAGTGGGCACCCCTTCAAGCTGGTTTCTGTGAATCTTGACATGTCCCCGGAATCTCTTGCTTTCTAAAAGAACAATATTTCCAAGCTTATCTTGTAATTTCACTGCTCTAAACCTGCAAAGGTATTGACAAACCAAGATCTGGGCACTGGGAGTGCTCATTCCTTTGGGGGTATTGCTATTCCCAAGCCTTCTCAGTGGAGAAGCTAATGAACATACTCATATACACACATTTACATCTATATTTATTTTTATATCTTTCCATACATGAGTTCAACCAATACCTTCTATTGCAATCCAACATCACAAGGTTCATTTTAGTTCATTTAGTTTAGCATATTTATAACTCTGCTCTCTGACAGTGAGAAACCTGGCTCCCAAACCTCTATTTATCTTTTGGGTCAATTCCCCCTTTATGTAATCAATCTTCTCCCCCACCCCTGCCACATGGTTGCCCCCCTCACCTTGCATCAGAGACCACCTGACTGACCATGCATTGGTTTTCTCCTCACCCAACTCAGGTTCTGACACCCTGCTCTGGGCTGCCATGGCCACAACCTCAACCCACTCATTCCTACCCTACCCTGAGCTCGGATTTCCTCTTTACCACTGTTGGACTCCAGTGTCCTACACGGGGCCTCATGGGCACTCTGGTCAGTCTTCCTGGTCTCTGAAAGCCAACATCTATCCATTTCCTCTTCCCTCTCACACAGATGCCCTTTACCTTCACCCCATGGCTTTGATACCTCATGCTGCCACCACTGCAACTGCCACTCCTGACAGACACCTACTTTGCTTGGTCCCAATTAATGCTGTTTGGACCAAATTATTCAGAAAATTAGAGTGGGAGGGAGGAAGGATTTTTATGTTTTTATAAAATAAGGATACTTATGCTTTCATAAGTTTGGAGATAGATATTTTTTAACCACAATCAGTTAAGAACACTATCTCTTCCCACTGCAGTTTCCCCTCGGTTACATGATCCTGATGGAAGAAATTCTCACATATTGAGGTATGGGCAACTCATCCTGGCTTATACATGATTTAACTTAAACTTGATGCTACCTAGGACAGCCTGTCCTACAGCCTGTCGAACATGCATTGTATATCTGCTGTAACCATTAGAGAAAAGAATCCATTTAAAAATCAAAATGGAGTAACTGTGGTTCAGGCATCCAAAATGGAGCCAAGTGGCCATTGTGAATGTGGTTTCAGACACATTTCTGCATCACTGAGAGCTTGAGTTTTCTGAACTGCATCAGACTCAAGTACACTACCAGCCATTCTCAAAACAGTATCTGGAAGCAGCTTCCAGCTGCAACCTTATGGTCTCAAGTTCTCCCCTTGTAACTATGCAACCAAGTTAGACCCCAACCAATCCTTACTTAACAAGCACCCTTACTTCTTGCCATCTCTAACCCTAATTCTTGGGAAGCAGCTTAGTCATTTTGCAGTTTTAGCCTCTATAAGCCTCCCCCATTTTGTAGTCTGGCGGAACACAATTCAAGTACTTCTTGAATCTGTGTCTCCCAAGCTATAGTCCTCAGTTTGGCTCAGATAAAACTCTTCTCTATTCTTATTACGGATTGGTTGATCAGTTACTTCCGTCGACAATCGCTTGTGTTGACTGGCACTGGAGTGGCCATCTGCATTTTGGGGATCCAGCTAAGGAGAAGTTGACCTGGAACTATATTTAGTCTGGATATACTGGAATATATTTATGTGGAATAAATATTATGTATTTATTTTTAACTTTATTTTGCCAGCTGAAAAGCATTTATGTGTGACTTTATTGAACAGAGTAAAACATCTGTTCAGTTGTAACCTGCCACTAGGCAACATTTACAATTAAACATTGTGAAGATATTATTATTGATCATGAATAAGTTTGCAGAATATGTGTCATGTGCAGTTCACTCCTTAATCTTGCTGGAGAAGAAACTGGCCTACAGTTCCTGAGGTTGTTGATTACCTTGGTATTTTGTAAAAGCTGTATGTTTTCTGGTTCATCTCCTAAATAGGGTATCTAAACCCGCAAAACCAATCTGGATTTTTTTTCAGTCTGGATATAACAGTGTGATCTACCCGTTATGAAGCTTTTCAGGATTTGCAACATGAACATAAGATGCAAAAAGTTTGCTTAAAAGTTAATAGAACTCAAAAATGCAATTTAGCTGTAATTTGGCAGTCATTTTATAAACATTTCCATAGGGAGAAATTACAGATTCCTGATTTGGTTGTATATGAAGGGGACCTCCTTTTATCATAATTAAATTTATGTATTAAAGAAATGTAAAATATTCAGATGAAATTAATTAAATATGAAACACGATGAGTGGTAAAATCTATAGAAGTTATTGTGACAGTGAAAAGTCATTCACAGGAAGAGATAAATTTTGAATAAAAGTAATAAAAAGGCTCATGGATATTGTTCGATAATCTAATTAATTGGGGTGAAGCATGTGAATATAGTGCAAAAAAATATTAAATTTCTTGCCGATTTGACACAAAATAACTGACATCGAGAAAGAGGAAATAAAACACGTGATATGCCACCAGAATGAAAACATTAATGACAACAGGATGATAATGTCATTAATTCAAAGAGAACTGAAGATGAGTCACTGCCAAAAAGAATTTCAAACACCCTGAAATCTTACAGCTTATGCGTAAAAGTACCTTGACGGTGTTTCCCCAAATTTGAAAACACTCCTAAAAATTTAATATGGCATTAATAACAAAGAGTTGTAAAATCGAAACAATTTTTCTAAACTGATAATAAGAAAAATCAAATGTTATCAACCATTCAAGGAAAATTAATGAATTATATTTCTCTTTTCAATATATACCACGTTGCAAAATTGTTGTCATATGAAGAGGGTATCAAAGAGTTTAAGCCCCTCCAAAATGACAGGGAAAAGTATTATAGCTAGCTAGCTCATTCAATATTATTCATTCAGTATTATTGAATATTATTGAATATTATTTTGTTTTTCTGGATTTTGTGAGCTTTGTGATATTTGTCAGTTTTCACAGTCATAACTTGTCATCTACTGTCTCATTCTAAATAAATCTTCACTTCAATATTTAATTGTATACTATAAATTTATACCATTTTCATTAAAGAGGGTCCCCCAAGTATATGATCTCCAGGACCCACATGGTCTGAATCTACCCTTATAGAATTTATACAATTCAAGCAGGCTGTCAAGCCTTCACAGATGCTGTTCCCTGTGTCTGGACCTGCCACACACCCTTCTTTTGTTACTTATTAATCAATATGTAACTCAGGTAGCCTCCTCTCCCTGTAAGGAGAAACCTTACAGCCCTCACCCACCTCCCAGGCAGAGTGCTTTCAGAGCAGTGTGTATATATCGTATTGTAATAAGATATATAATTATATCCGCTAATAGGCATGAGCTCCTTGAAGCCAGGACAGTGCCACACTGTCCCCAGCCTTGTACCTGTTAGGAAGATTTAGTAAATACTGGGTGACTGATGAATTTATGAATGAGCTGTAATATCACACAATAGGGTGAAATATTAAGACATACAGTTGCCAATAACCAGAGATAGTATGGTCCTGTCTTTTTTATCATGTTACTCAGATTTCTGGGTCTTTGCCTGAGCGCTTCTGTGCCTGTAATCCAACTCTTATAGCAGGTCTTCTGTTGGTAGAAAAACTTCTCATTTTCTAAAGTTGTTGTTAAGGTATCGTTTACAAACAAGTAATTCATTAGGCCGGATAAAAAGGAAGAAAAAGAGAAAGCTGAGTCCACAATTTCAGGGAGGATTTGTCATTTCTTTGTAGTGTGGACAGAGGAACAGGAGCCTTTGGAAAGAATTTCTTTTCATTTCCTGATTCATACAGCAGGCTATGCTTATACACGCTGAGCTTTTTTTCTGCTTTTGTTCCTCCTTCCTCCATGGTATATTTCATTTCCTCCCTAAAATTGGACACATTAGCTCTTTCTCTGTGTCAGCTCTTGTGCACTGCTTAATATCAATGTGCTTAACTGCAGAAGTCACTTGTCAGGCCTGCCTGCTACTGTTATTCCTGTCTGTTCTCACCATGGGTTCAAGTCCAAGCCGACTTGCACGAAGCCATACCTGTCTTTGCTCAGGTCTGTAATGTATACGGTGTCCTAGGCTGGATATACCGCCATGCCCAGGACTTGACTGTCCTGCTGTGCACTGCAAAGTTAACTGGAGCCTCCATCATTTATAAACAACATGCTCCCCATGTTCTATATCTGAACATTGTTTATTGAGATGCGGGCAGCCCTATTATCACTGAGCAGTTTGATTATTGCCTTGTGCTTACACTTTATATTCATTTATGCATTCGTTTATTTAACAAACTATAACTGAGTACTTCGTATGGATTAGGAATAAAAGTAATAAAAAGGCTCATGGATATTGTTTGATAATCTAATTAACTGAAGTGGAGTGAAGCAGGTGAATATAGTGCAAAAAATATTAAATTTCTTGCTGATTTGACACAAAATAACTAACATCAAGAAAGAGGAAATAAAACACATGATATGCCAGCATATTAAGGTATTGGGGGTATAATTCATAGGACTGGGTCTTTGCCCACCAAGAGTTTTGCGTGTAATTATAGAGTTAGGGAAAGCAGAGGACTTTTGGAGCCAGAACATTTGGGTTTGTGTCCTGGCTCTGCCTCCTACTAACTGTGAAAGGGTTTACCTGTCAGGTCTTCAGCTTTGTTATATGTAAAATGGGGAAAATAATATTCATGTTCTAGTGTTGTTGTTTGGATTAAATGATATAGCGATAATTTTCAAATCATCATTAAATGGTAGATTAGGGAAGGGTATGTAAGCATCCCCAAATTTTCTCTATTTTAATTATAAACACACCTTTTCTCCTTCGAGGAAATGAAAAGGCTGGGGCTACCAAACAGCACCAAAGACCAGAGAAGTGGTCTCAGTGCCAAAACCCAGCCCCAGGAGAGGCCAGCCCAACATAAGGCAGAGGGAGCCACGTCCTTGTTCCTTCCTAAGCCTTTCCAGCACCAGGCCCCAGGCCCAGAGCTGGCAGCAGTAGTGGCTAGCACTTGATAGTGACATTGACTGGAAGAAGCATCAAAGAGAAGGAAGCTGTGACAGCTGCCCGCAGCCCCAGAGCAGCAACAAGGGTGAGAGCACTCAAGAAGTGAAGATTCCAAAGACAGAGAGCCATATCCCTCGGATTCCCAACTTCCAGGCACTTAGTACAACGAATATGACCTTGACAGCAGCTTTTAGCTGCTGCAGGAGAAGCCAATGACTATCCCTTGATGCAGAAGGAAACAAAAGGGTCCAGGGTTGGGACACAGAGGGTAGAGAGTTGAGTCCAGAATGATTCTTCCGGGGACAGTCAAGAACTGTTGGTTTCACTGAATTCTTGTATTTCCTGTAACTACACACCACTTTCTTTCCAGTTTCCTGCTTGGGAGACACCTGCTACCTGACCAGAACTGCAATCCTAGTGCATTGAGTACTTTCTGTATGCCAGACACCTTACTAGATCATATGTATCTATCTCACCTTCACAGCTTCATAGGAGCGTTATTCCCATTTCACAGATGAGGAAGAGAAGAAAAGTATCTTTTCCATGATCACACAGGGAAGAACTTGGATTTCAACCTGGGAGACTGATTCACACAACCAGGCTGCTTCCAGGTCCCACTTTGCAGGTGCTCTGCTTTTATGGCTTGAATATTGAGTGACTCATGGGCCTGCTTCCCTCTTCACAAGGCCCAAGAGATTCAAATATGGGCACTTAACGGTTTTCATGGCTATTACTTACTTTGTCATCTCCTGAGGAGGGCAATGGAACTGTGGATTGTACCCCAGGGAATTGTTGGAAGTGCTGTTCAAGGACCTTCCTCCACTTCAGATGACGCCGTGTGTGTGTGTGTATGTGAGTGTGTGTGTGTGTGTGTGTGCACACGCACACACACAGCTACTGCCTGAACTAACATTGCACAGAGGGGACTGCGGTCTCACAGTCAGCAGTAGGAACAGGGTAATATTCCTGTCTAGTGTTTACATCACCTCACTTCTCCCAAGAAACCTCTCCTGAATGAATCTACCAGGTTGTTCATTCTCACACGTGGCTATATAGAATGATTTATCTCAATGCTAACGTAAAAGCCTTTTCTCTGTTTTGTTGATATCCATACTGAATAGTGTAGGTGCTCAGGAAGTATTATCACTTTGAAAGCACGGTGATTATGTTGGGGGTGGGGAATGGAGGGGAGAAAGCAGTGAGAGGAGCTGGGCTTTCCCCCGCTCCGGTGGTGCCGCGGCATGTGGGATCTTAGTTCCCTGACCAGGGATGGAAACCGTGGCCCCTGCATTGGAAGGGCAGAGTCTTAACCACTGGACCGCCAGGGAAATTCCAAGCTGGGCTTTTTGAATAAAAGGCACTTGCACGTGTAACCTGTATTTGCCCAGCCACAGAAGCCTTGGGGAGATTTTTTTTAAAAATCAAGGGACTTTTAACAAAAGAGTATCTGTCTGGTCTGGTCCTTCCAGATGAATCGTGGGAAGCTCCAGCTCCCTTCCAGGCTTCCTGGGGTAGCTAAGGAAATCCTCAGAGGGTGTGTCACCTCACACTGGATTTAATCCTGCAGCATGGAAGCGTTTGCCCCCTCTTCCCCAGTGGTACTTGCTCGCGTGTCAGGTTGTGGTCATACCCCGCGGCCAGATGGCCGTGGTCCTTGCCTTTGACTCAGGTAGCACAGCCCAGGAGATCCCAGGTGAAGAGCATTTCTGGCTTGTAACCACTGCGACCCGTGCCAACCACCTTCCAGCTGAACTGAGGAATTTACTCCGCTCCCCCATTTGGGTTGTATTCTGTTACAGGCCACAGAGCCGCGCTGCCCAGCCTGTATTTTACAAGACGCTGATGATTAGCTTCTTATCGGACACTCTTCCTCCCTGGACTCTGGTCTCTGGCTACAGCGAGGGCCGGAGGGAATCTGAGCAACATGAACCTTGCTAACCTCAGGCCGCCCCTCCCCTCTGACAATGACCCACTGTCCTTGGTCCAAGCTTGCACACCTCAACCTTCTTTGAGTGAACTCCTTCCCACAGCCTTCCACGGTTCCTCTTGCGAATCATTCCCTGGCAGGCAGGACTTCCTGGCACATCCTCCAGACATGGTAGTGGAATATCAGCCTTTGCACTTGTTTCCCAGACCCAGGTCTCACTCTAGAACTTTACTAGACATCGGCTCCCCTTGGTTATTTTGAACAGTGGAGTCTAAAGACTCCATGCTACCCATCTCTAAACTGAAAATTTCTCAGACATCTACTGAAGGAGGTTTAATGGTATTCCCACTGAGGACAAGATGAAAATTTGGGGCAGCTAATTATCTTTGAGAATTTTTTAAAAGGTCTTGACTTTAGGACCTCTACTGAGAGAAAAGCTAAATTTCAGTTGCTTCTCCTATAACTTTTAATACCCCTCCCACCAAAAAATGAAAAAAAGAAAGAAAAAGAGAAAGCTTATTTAGAATTTAATTAAACACAATCACAGCACACAGAACAATCACAACAAACACCAAAAAACACTTTTTTTTTTTTTTTTAGTTTGGGCATGCTGAGGAGTTAGCTTCAATTTTTGAAATATTTAAATTAAGTAAGTGGAATTTTGAATGTATTATCTTAGCTGTTATAATGTGGCTAATCTTGGTTAAGCTTGTAATGTGTTGCTTAGAAAAAGGCAATTTAATTTTCTTATTTCTTATCCCCAAGGAGAAGTTTATGCATATGTAATCAGAATAATCCTGACTAATAATTAAACTAAGGGTCTTCCAGCTTCATGATATTGTGAACTTGTCCTAAATTTTTTCACTCTCTCCAGCAGTTGTTTTAATTTGGATCTTGTCTGTACGAAGTGTGTAGAAGTGAATTGTGATGTTTTGCATGAGTTTTTTCCTGGATTCACTGGACTCATTTTTATTGAACTAAATGAAACAGACCAAGAGAAAAATATACAGGGGATATACTTGTTTGAATAGCTTAGTAGAGATAGCTCTATTGCATAGTAAACAAAGGGCAAATGCCCCGTGGCCCTAAACTTCAGTGGCTTTGTAAAGCAGTAGAAAACAGGCAAGTGCAGGTCAGTCTCTGAGAGGCAGAAAGAGAGAAGTGGAGGTACACTGACAGCAGCCGATAAACACAAGACTGGAGGCTGAAGGTAGAGAGTGCCGTCACATTAAACAATTATTTCAAATAATCTATGCGATTTCAACTATGCTTTCTTGGGAGACAGAGAGAGAGAGAGAGACGTTAAAATAGCACCTGCCTGCCATGCCCCTCAACGATCATCCTTCCCAGAGTGCGTCATACAAGAGACATGAGTCTGATGTGACCCGAGTCTCAGTTCCCTTGTGAACCTCTTACCATATTTGCATATTCAGCGTGGCCCTTCAATACAAGTCAATTATGTTATCTGCTGCTCAACCAAAGAAACAGATCTACTCCAATGCCAAAAGAAAAACTAGCAGTTCATGATAGATGGTCTCATCTCCAAAGGGGGCTTTGCACAGAAGTTTCAAGGGTAATTTTCAACATCTCCACTTTATCTTGAGCTGATTTGAGAATGCCACCTCTGAGTAATTTGCTACTCCGACATACAACCATCTTATTACCGTTTACCTCCATCCCCATTCCCATCACCTCTCAGGGAAAAACCTATGATTTCTCTTCTCTGTTCCATATACACTTGTTAAAATACGGGACTAAGTGATTTGTCTCCAGATCCCTCTTCAGCCAGGAGGAGCTCAGCAACGCCATCCAAACCTGGGCCATTGTTGACAACATACACCACTGTATATTTCATCAATTTCTGCTCAGTTTCAACTAGTGGAAACCCTGATTCCAACTTCTCCAGTCTGAGACTCTGGTGTCACCGTCACAGTGAGGTCTGCCCCCACCAAGCTATTTAAAACAGTGATATCACTTATCAACATTCCCAATGCCTCGTGCCTTAGTGTCTTTTTTCTTTTTCTCATGACTTTATCACCATCTCACTTTTTTATTTTGGCTATTTTATTCTGACTTTTCTTCGGACACTTCCAACTTTCTTATTATTTTATTGTTTGTTGCCTGTCCCCCCTTCCTAGAAGTAAACTCCACAGGGCAGGGATCTGTATCAGTCTGTCCACTGATGCATCTCAGTCACCTAGAACTGTGCCTGGCCTGCGACAGGTGTTTAATACATATATGCTGAATGAATATGTGAGGCTTCTGCATCTGAATTTCCTGGGGAGAAATAGTTTCAGGGGTAGTCACTGGCTTATAGTTCTTACATCTGTGCTACATTCTTTCACTTTATCATCATAAAAAAAGGCCATTGCTAATTAGCAAAAATTTTCAAAATTGCTCATCAGTTACTAAACGCACATGAAGGTACAATGTCCAAAACGATTGACGATTTTTATAATAGATCAAAATCCATTACTGCAAATAGATTTGGAGCAGAAATTTGTATGACAGAAATATCTAAATCTAGCCAATGGTCCATTTATTTTAAATTAGGTTCTTAACCACAAAATCCTATTACTGCAAAGTGATTTAAAGAGATTCTTCATCTTCTCTTTAATGTAACTTAACATTAAGTATTAAGGAGACTTCAATTAGCTAGTTTGATGAGGAATCTACATTTTCTAGACCACAAGAGTAAGACAAATGACACTTTCCTAAACTCTGCTGTTATCAAACTCTCAATAATGGCTGTCTCTTTCTGAAGTGTTTTTCGTAGTGAAGTAGGCAAGTCTTGAACTTTTACCTCTTTAATTTTCACCTGCAAGTGCCCTCAAGGGTAAAAATAATATTTTTTAAAGTTTGAAGAATTATTTAAAACACCAATCCACATTTTTCTTAATAACATTAGAAATATAACACTGCCTGCTCACTTCAGGTGTACCATGATGTATCTGATGGAATTGATATTAGCAAATCAATGAAGTGCCATTTCAGCGCTGTGGGTCACATTTTTCTCTTTTTATTAAAAGTCTAGATTGTCCAGAGTCTCATTTTCTCATGTTCAGCCATTGTAATTTGTACAGCTGATTTGAGCTGCAAATGTATGGAGACCATGTTTTCTGAAACCAAAACAGGTAGCATGCTGTAATGGTTTTGAAATTCAAACATGCGTTGATAAGTATTCTGCAGGCACCCCTCGCGGGCTGGGCCTGATCTTAGGCATGTTCTCTAACTATCCTGAGACTCAGTTTCTTCATCCAGAAAACGAGCCTATTAACACCCAGTTGGCAGTATTACTGTGGTTAAACTCTCAATACAGTGTCTGGCACCTAGAGCCTATTATAAGCCATAAGTTGTAACTGTAATCATAATCATTAATTTTTCTGACCTGATCCTTAATTTATCTGAGAAATATCATACAGGCACAAAACATAAATCTCTTAATTATGTTTAATCAATTGCTTTTACAGAAAAACATTACATGGAGTCAATGTTATCCTAAAAATCCAGGTCATAGAATCATTCTTTATAGATCTTGATTCTTGTCCAAGAACCTGGAAGTAATTTTAACATTTTAGGAGGCCCAAAGATCACTGGTGGTCTTTGCTTAAGCAAAGGGACATATATACCATATATTAAGCAAAGAGACATATATACCATAATATACCATATATTTCTCATTGTTTTGGGTTGAATTGTGTCCCCTACAAAAAGACGTCGAATCCTAATCCCCAGTACTTGTGAATGTGATTTTATTTGCAAATAGGGACTTTGCAGATCATCAAGTTGAGGTAATTAGGATAGGCCTAATTCAATATGACTGTGTCCTTATAAAAAGGGGAAATTTGAACACAGAGACAGAGGCATACAGGGTGAACACCATGTGAAGATGAAGGCAGAGATCAAGGTGATGCTTCTACAAGCCAAGGAAGACAAAACAAAGGAACACCAAATATTGCCAGCAAAATGCCAGAAGCTAGGGGAGAGGTCTGGAACAGATCCCTTCCTCAGGGCACTCGGAAAGAACCAACCCGCTGACACCTTTCTTGGACTTCTGGATACTAAATTTCTGTTGTTTAAGCCACCAGTTTGTGATACTTTGTTATGGCAGCTCTAGCAAAGTAATAGATTCACCCAAGTCACACAGTGACTGCTGAGGGAAGAGGGAAGCAGTGTATTTGCAATTCCCAGCATTGCTGCAACATCAGTATGCTCAAATTCTAGTTCTGAGAAGGTGAGCAGAGTCTAGAGTGTGTATTTCACCTGGCAATCAAAACATACCTTGTTGCCTGGCCATCGGCTGAAAAGGGTGAGAAGTAAGTTGAAGACATGCAAGCTTGCTGAAGTGTTGCCAAAAAGATGGTGTTGATACAGAGGTCTTAACGTTCTTTCCCCACCTCAGCTTCAGGCAGAGAAATCTTGCCACCATCAGGGCGGGGATTTTTTTTCTTTTTATCCAAAGAAAGAAAGCTTTAAGCATTCACCCTTCCCCTAGCTTCCTAAAGTGAGCTGAAGCAGCAGCAGCTGGGCAATTACCAGTCTTAGCCTGCAAAGCATCATGGGGCTAAAAGAAGATTCATCACTTCCCACTTCCCCACCCCAAAGCAGACCTTATCCAGCCCACCTGTGGCTAGTGCGCCCAGCAGAGCTATCAGCTGTTGGTGCTTATCCTGAATCAACCAGTGTAGTGTTGGAAAGCATCCATCAGGACACACACACACACACACACACACACACGTTTGGGGTCTCTAAACAATGTAGTCACTAGTAGTCAAAGTTTATCAACTACCTGGTTTATGCCAAGCACTGTGCTAAGCATTTTGCTTGCATTATTTAGCAAACATTCATTCAACTATGATTAAGAGCCTACAATGCGGAAACCATTGAAGAGGGTGCAGGAGATAAGATGATGACTAGGACAGATACAGTCGTTACCTATGGCAGAAGGTATTTTTTGCTTATCAAATATCCACTACAACTTTCTTTCCCAATTTAGACTGCAAAATCTCACTCTCCCAGCCTCCCTTGCAGCTTGGAGTTGCAAGCAACCTAGTTATGGCCAAGCTCAAGAATGAAAAGTTTGCTTTCCCACTAAAATGAGACAAATATGGCTATCTTCATCTCTTTTCCTTTCTTCTGGCTTTGTTTTAGATGTGATGGCTGGAGCTGCAGCAGCCATCTTGAACATGAAGTAAAGCCCAAAAGAGCCAAAGGGACATCGTGATATTGTTGAGTCTCTGAAACATTACCAGCAGCCACTATGTCTGTACTTTTCTTCGATGAGGAAACTGAATCTCTATTTGTTTAACCCACAGTTAATCAGGTTTTCTGTTAGTTGTAGCTAAATGGATACAGTTGCTTTGATGACATTTGTAGTCTATCTGGGGAGACAGACATAACCAATTTATTTCACAAAAATGATTTAATTGGCATTGTGACAAGTGCTATAAAGGAGAATTATAGGGCACTAGGAGCATGCATAATGGGTCTGTCCAATTCCAAGTCCATGCTCTCTGAGAACAGAGCTGGGGATAAGCCAAATTCTGCCACTTAACTAGTTGCATAACTTCGAGCCCATTACTTAACCCTTCTAAGCCTCAATTACTTCTGTAATCTGTGAAATGGGGAATATAATATTATCTCTCATAGGCTTGCTGTGAGGATTAAGTGATAAAATACATGTAAAATGGTTTGTAAGTTCCTAGCATATAGTAAGCCTAATTATTATTATAAGTAAGCATTATTATATTGTGGTATTATATTATGTATCACACATATGTTAATAGCACATATATATATTAAGTATTCCTATAGTAGGCAGAATTCTAAAAGACCCCCACAAAATTCCCACTCTCTGGTATACAAACCCTGTATAATCCCCTCCCCTGAGTGTGGATAGAACTTTTTATATAATAATATAGATTCTGGGTAGTAAATTATATTGACAAAGATAAGCAATGAATAAGGAGCAAATTTAGTAAAATTTTTTATCATACATAGGAGTGATTTAAAATGTTGATTCATTTTTGAGTACAAAAATAAGAGAAATATATTTTAGAGGGTTTTAAAATTTCAAACATATCCTTAGGAGAATTAATAACAAGATGTCCAGATTCTAAATCACAAAAAAAGTGGGCAAAAATTTCTTTATATTGCCGAAGGAAAACAAAACAGTATGAAAAGCAAGAAAACATTAAAAACGACAGTATAAAACAAGATGATATAAGACCAAACATAACAGTTATTACAACAGATATAAACATATTAAACATGACTACTGAGAGATTAGAAGTCCAAGATACCGTTAAAACTTGAAATTCAAACTATGCTCTAGGACACAAAGTTGGCAGATCTGGGATTCTATCCTCCTTCTCTTGGGCATTGAAGCTTATGCGCTTTCTGCTACATCATGCTGTTTACCTAAATATGCTAACGAAATGAAATTCTTTACATTTCAGATATTTAAGTTCATTTTATCTACATATGTAAATAATATGTGCTAATTAAATAGTATAACGTTTCTTTTATTGTTGAGGGAGTAAATAGGTTTCCTGAAAATAGATCCATTGTGTATTCTGATATACAAAATTTTTAAAAAGTACTTGAATTTGATGATATACCACTCCTGTGATTATATCACCTAATATGGTGAAAGGGAGGTTATCGAGGTGGGCCTGCCCTAATCAGGCAAGCTCTTTAAAAGCAGAGTTTTCTCCAGATTGTAAGAATCTGAGAAAGAAGTCAGAGAGATGTACTCCTGTTGGTCTGAAAGGAGCACTGACCATGCTGTGAACTGTGGCCACATGACAAGGAGCTGCAGACAGACTCCAGGAACTGAGAATGGGCCTGCCCTACAGCCAGCAAGAAAATAGGAACCTCGGTCTACAGCAGCAAGGAAATGCATCCTGTCAACAACACACGAGCTTGGAAGAAGGGACCCTGAGCCTTAGGTGAGACGGGAGCCCCAGCCAACGCCTTGATTTCAGCCTGGAGAGACCCTGAGCAGAGAACTCACCTAAGCGTGACCTACAGACCTGTGAAATCATAAATTTCTCTTGTTTTATGGCACTAAGTTTATGGTCATTTGTTATGCAGCTATAAAAAATGTATATTATATATCATATTATATTTTGTGGAAAGATATGTTGCATTATATATTGCATCAGGTTAAAGTCTAAGATGCTTTTTCAAAGAGATTCAAAAATACAGTGGATTAGAAAATATTGGCATTTATTTCCCTCACACACTGAGGTCCTGAAGTGGGCAGGGCAAGTCCGGGTTGGCTTTCCTCTGCATAGGCACTCAGGTGCTCCTGTTTCTCCCATTTGGTTACCCTGGCAACCCCCCCCCCCCCCCCCCCCCCCCCCCCCGCTCAGAAAGAGCCTTGTCTTCACCTGCATGGTCAAAAATGGGTCCTGGGCAGACTGGGAAGAGGGAGAGAGATCAGGCCCAGAGCATCAATTTCATTTTAAGCAAATGATGCAGGAGTCATACTCATCACTTCTATTCACATTCCATTTTTGAGAACTGAATCCTGTGACCACACCTAGTCTCAAAGGAGAAAGGGAAATGCAATCTTGGGGCGGGATGGGGATATGCCCAGGAGAGGAGAATGGATTTTGGTTAACAGTGAGCAGTTGGTACCACAAATATTATAAAATACTAATAATCACTGTGCTATACCACCAAATTACTCTCCGGCCTTGCTTTCCTGCTGAGCTCTTTGTTTTGATTTTACTTCGGAGAGGGCCACATTTAACTGCAGCAGAGACACCTCACAATTTTGTTTTGCTGAGTCATTCATTCATGAGGCAATGTTGACCTCTGCCTGGAATAGCAGTTACATTAACATCCACCATACTGCTCGCCGCTAATTATTGCAATTCATAATCAAGTATAATCTTCTTAGTGCTTTGTGAACAGGTACGAATATGTTCTAGTCAGTGGTTTTATCCACCTACCCATCCTCACCTGTGACCTGGCGGGGAGGAGGGGAATGCTAAAAAAGGCAGGAGGCAGAGCCCTCCCTACACACAGCCTGGCATTTCCCTCCCCTTCATCTTGCCCCCTCCGGAGGATTTTAGGAGGAGGCCTGGTACAGGTTAGGGCCCATTTTCCTGGTACTTAGTCAATGGGCTAAGAGAGTTGTGCGTTGCTGGACAGCATGGTACTCGTGGCAAGAAAAGCCATGAGGGCAGCTTCCCATTTTCTTTGGGGATTAGGCTGATCAAAACACCCCTCTGCTGAGACTCCCCCAGGGACTGCGGATGGGTGTTTTGCAGGGATATGGAGAGAATAAATCTTATTTTGTTGAATGAATAGTCATTCAATAGTCATTTCCCTTATCCATTTTAAGGGAAAAGGGAACATTTTCCACAAATTTTCAGAACTCCTGTCACAGAAGCTTATGGATTGTTTATTTCCTTTCCTCTAAAGTTAGAGCCCAGGGTCAAGGATATTTTTCAAAATATCATGTATTTTGCCAACTGTATATAACTCCATGTGTTATTTCATCCACAAGACTTTTTTCTAATGCTCTTTTCTCTGGGCTGTAAGTTGATGATACCACCAGGCCTTGAGAAAAAGTCAGTCTTCCAACAGAATTGCTATCAAGTATCAAAAGCTCTCAGATTCTAATAACGTCTTTTATAAAGGAACTCAAAGCACCTCCCCAAATGATAAGCCCCTTCTCTTATCCTGGTCTACACTCTCACAGCAAATAGGACACTTAGTTATTAGCAATATTTAGTTATTTTTTTCCTCCCAAGAATATTTGTGTGTTTTTTTCTGTGTTTTTTTTTTGCTTTTTTTTTTGTCACACTGCCTGGCCTGTGGGATCTTATTGCCCCAACCAGAGATTGAACCCAGGCCCTCAGCAGTGAGGGTGCAGAGTCCTAACCACTCGACTGCCGGGGAATTCCCCAAAGAGTATTTCTTTTTTAATTTTTTTAATTTTTTTATTTTTTTATGGCTGTGTTGGGTCTTCGTTTCTGTGCGAGGGCTTTCTCTAGTTGTGGCAAGCGGGGACCACTCTTCATCGCGGTGCGCAGGCCTCTAACTATCGCGGCCTCTCTTGTTGCGGAGCACAGGCTCCAGACGCGCAGGCTCAGTAATTGTGGCTCACGGGCCTAGTCGCTCCGCGGCATGTGGGATCTTCCCAGACCAGGGCTCGAACCCGTGTCCCCTGCATTAGCAGGCAGACTCTCAACCACTGCGCCACCAGGGAAGCCCCCAAAGAGTATTTCTTAAGTAGCAGAATCCATTTTATTTCCAGTCAACCCATCTCAACAAATGGTTCAGTTCTCCATACACTAAATTCAATCTCTGCAGAGGCAGAAAGCTGGCCTTTGTAACTCCTGGCTAGGGCAGTCTTATGTAAGAAGAGAGATCATTACCCTCTGGAATGGCTCAAAGTATGGTTAATATACTGACCAGACAACCTAAGCAAGATGGGATCTAAGGCAGGAAAAGGAAGAAGTAAGGAATGTGACTCTCTTACTGCTGTCTCTTTCCCAACATTTCTCAATTCCAAGGACAAGGGATGGACCTGTGCTTTATTAAAATAATAGGCAAGCATGCAGGTGAGGAGCACGGCTGCCAGCGGCGTTAGGTCTCTATCTGATCAGGTAGGTACAAAGAAGAAATAACTTTCTCCTCTAAATTTCTGAGAACACAAGTTCTAGGTACCTGTACAGAAGGAGTACTCATTCCCATTATGGTTTGAGATTTTTTCCAGACCTCTCATGAGCTACTGAAGTAGGTCTAATTAAACATTAAACAAACTAACAATATCTTGAATTTGCTTGGCCATTTGTAGTCTTCCCAGCGTTTCACATCTTTTGTCTTGGATGTTGCTCACAGCAGCTCGTGGGAATGATAATTATAGGAGCTCTATCACTGGACCTTTGTGGACATGCTGTGTGCCAAGTGTACACATGCTCACTCACTGAATCTTCACACAGTCCTGAGACTTAGGTTCTATTATTAGCCCCATTTTACAGATGAGGCTTAGAGAGGTTGAGATTCCCAAGTTCACCCAGTGATATGTGACAGAATCAGCACTGAGAACCTGTCTCCTAGGCTCAGGTGCTAAACCACTACACTTTGTTGGCTCAATGACGTTTAGAACATAAGTGACCAGTAACAAGGAGCATTGGAACTAAGACCTATTTGCCCTGTTGCTTTTTGTTAATTTCACCATTCTGTTGGTTTGGGGGCCTCTGATGCTTTATGCTGTAGATAATATTCTCACCTAGATCCACTGTGGCTGTGGTTTCCTTCACTGTGGTTACTCGGGAATGAACCTTTTCTCTCAGGTCAAGTTCAGGATTTGAAAACTTTAAATTCCTTCAAGGTGACATTTTACCGTTTCATAGTCTCAAGCCTCCTGCAGCTTGTGAAGGAGTGATT
The DNA here is from genome assembly GCF_028023285.1 of Balaenoptera ricei. Lineage (NCBI taxonomy): Eukaryota > Metazoa > Chordata > Mammalia > Artiodactyla > Balaenopteridae > Balaenoptera > Balaenoptera ricei. Next base: position 56,325,311 of record NC_082648.1, on the reverse strand, counting down.
TCTGACATCTACTCCCCACAGCTCAGAGAACAATTCATTTCAATCCTGGGACATTGCCCAGAATTCAAGAAAACTAGATGATCCTTTCTGTCTGGCTTTTCATTTCCTTTACTGTCAAAAGCTCTGTCTATAGGCACAAACTACTAGGTAAACAGGTGGGGAAAAAACAGCGTTCTAGATCAGCGGTCCCCAACATTTTGGCCCCAGAGACCAGTTTTGTGGAAGACAATTTTTCCATGGGGCGGGGGGGCGGGGGAGGGAGATGATTCAGGCGGTAATGTGAGCGATGGGGAACAGCAGATGAAGCTTTGCTCACTTGCCTGCTGCTTACCTCCTGCTGTGCGGCCCAGTTCCTAACAGGCCACAGATGGGAACCAGTCCGAGGCCCAGGGGTTGGGGACCCCTGTTCTAGATGATAGCCTTTACCTGGTGTTTTGTGTTGGGAAACAAAAAGTCCAGATAATTGATGAGTTTATTATTCATCTGGATATTTTGGAATCATGTATACATTGGAAAAATATGCTCTATAAGGATTTATCACTAATTAAGGAATAGTAGTATTAACCCACCCAATTTAATCATAATAAAATCTGTTCAATAGATCTAAAATAAATCCAATGAGTCTAGGAAAAAGAAAAGTTCTAATTATTTGTGCCAGAGAATGGCTTTAAAAGATAAACATTAGGGAAGTTTCTATGACAGTCTTTTGACAACTCAAACGTATTTGTAAGTGGAGACAGCAAATACAGTAGAAATGTCTTCAGAGACTTAGCTTGAAATAAACAAAATTATAGCATTCTCCTGGGGACTCGTTCTTGATAGGATGGCTATTGATCAAAAACAGTCTTGAAAAAGTGATAAAGGGGCTACGGGGTTGAACATTTATTTTCTCTGTTCCTTAAGTTCTGCTATATACTATCAGTGACTTTTAAAAAAATCAGCCAAAATTTAGAGTTGTCAGCAGCTAACCTAATTTAATTTTAATTTTATTTAAAATTAAATTCAATAACAAAGTTCTATTATATTTAAAAGAATCAAGTGATTCTTTTAAACAATAAGCATAAAACCCATTACTCAAAGTCAATAACAATTCTAGAGATTGTTTTAGTAGAAAGTAAGGCTATTTTTTAACAATGGCAAAGTTAAACATTATTTGCAAATTTATTTTTTTTAATATTTCATAAATTTATCAGCAAAGGAGTTGGCCATCTCCAACATACCTGGTATAGATGACATGGAAAGAAGAAAGGAGTTAACATTTAGTGATCCAGAGCTATATATTGAGGAATAATATTAAAAAGCATAAAGATCTTTATGATAGATAAGCAAAAATTTTTACGATCTATTGTCTGCCAGTATCTCCACATCCCATAGCCCACCCAGAGCAGAGCCATCCCTCAACCTGGACTGCTTACTTAAAGATTACAATGTGTGAGGGAAATAAACTCCTCAAACATTACATTATTCTCTAATCCTCCATAATTTAGGATCTCTTTGAAAAAGCATCTTAGACTTTACTTGACACAGTGCTCAGGCTAATTGCTTTAAAATGACAACCTTGTCCCAGCCCAAAGGAATTCAGTTTTTAAATATGTATCACTTAGGTTACTTGCTTTTTGCAAGTCTGATGCCCAATCCATTGGCAATGTTGAGAATGAACTGGACAAAAAAAGTCTTTTGGACCAGATGGCATCAGTAGGAAACTCCCTTCCGGCTCCCTTACTTCTGTAATGGTGGGATGGCAACTACTGGTAAGAGGCTGGGCAAGGTATTGTAATATTTTGACTCATAACATTTTCACAAAAGCAACTCTTTCCCCATCAGGTTTGGACAGGTCGTGTACCTGACTTTCCTGGTGTGGGAATGCCATGTGCTAATAAAACCACATGAGAGGTAGATTCTGAGGTAGATTCTGCTACCTCTCAGTGTATCTTGTTTCCATTTATCCCAGGACCCCAAGTGGCCAAAAAAAGTTTTAAAAGGAAGAGTGGGGTTCCTGGTTACTTTAATAGTATATTTCACAGTCTATTTTAAATTTCATTTTCACAACAAACCTTCAAGTTAGATAATACTCTGCTCATTTTACAGATGATAAAACGCTCCAAAAGGACAGGAAACTTGCCAGAAGCTAGTGAGTTGGGAAGAAATAAAGCAGGATTTAACGCAGGTGAGTTTGCCTCTAGAGTCCCAAGCTTTCCCACCGACTCTTCCCTTTTCTTCCTTCTATGCCATGTCAGCTCTCTTCCGCTCCCACTTAAGTAAGGGATTGGCATTTAACAAGGGGTTGGGTGGGCTGCCAAGATAAGAACAACATCAAGTGGATAGAACAGAGCTGCTCGTTAGAGGACCCTTCCATATGCAGAGGCAGTTCAATGAGCTGGGAGGCAGAGAGTGCAACGGAAAAAAAAACAGATCTTGAACTCAGAGCAGGGTTCAAATTCCATCTCCACGGTTACTGAATGGTGTCTGCTGCCTGCAATTAGTGTGGTTACATGTGACATTAGATTCCTAGGAGACACATAATCAATGCACCACAGCCTCTCCTACCCTCCCTCCCTGCAAAGTGTGTGTTCCTGACTCCCAAGCCCCGCCTGCATGTTAGAGTGTATACCAGGGGGCTCTGAGCCCTCTTTCCCAGTCCTGCCAGGCCTGAGAAGTCTTTGTGGTGGCATCTTATCCCCAACCTACCTAGTTTTCATTCTCTAATTTTTAGTCAGAAATAGAATTGGACTTGTCATGGTTTGAACTTCTTGATGTGGAAGGTAGATTCCTCCCTAGGAATCTTCCAGCCCCCTGTTCTCAGTTTCCTCTAACCCTGCTACTTTAGCAGAATCGTACTCCCTCCTCCCAGTCCCAGCATGGAGCTGCCAGCGTGCCTCATGGCTCTGGCTCCCTAGATTATTTCAGAGGTAGCCCTGGAACACTTGCTGGGCACTTAAGGGGATTTGTGCTCACTTGGATTTGCACAAATCACCTCCAGCCTGGCTCTGCATATCCCTCTCCAGAGGGGTGAGGACGAAGCAGAGATTCTCCAGAAATAAAGGATAAATCTGCCACTTCCCTGGTGAACACCTTTCTTCCCACTCTCCCGTCATTCAGTGTCTACATTTTCACAGACAGCACCATATTTTCTGAAGATTTTGGGGGAGGTGAGAAGAAAGTGGGTTGAGAGTATCGCTATCCTAATGCAGAATAGATTCCATTTGATAAGGTATAATTTCTAGAATAAGCTTCTCTCTTGACATTAGAGTTCTTATTGCATTTGCAGAGAAATGTATTAGTTATTGAATCTTTCACCACTTTGTATTACGATAAATTTTAAACACATTCAGAAGTGTATAGAATAGTACAATGAACTACCATGTAGCCATCACCAGCTTCAATAATTGTCAATTCATGGCCAATCTTCTTTCATTTATACTCCATTCCACATCTCCCATCTCCTAGATTATTTTATACAAATCCAAAAGTTTATATCACTTTATCCATGAATGTTTTATAATACGTCTTTTAAAAATAGGGATTCTTTCTTTAAAAAATAAGCACAATACCTTTATTACACCTAAAAGTTAATAATAATTCCCTAATATTATCAAATACCCAGTCTTCAGATTACTCTGATCATTTGACCTAAGAGATCATTTGTTTACAATTGCTTTGTTCAAATCAGGAGCCAAAATTATACATACATTATTATATTAATGTGTACAAGAGCATATGTTACACATTAATATGTCTCTAAAGTTCTTGGAATATATGTATCTTTTCCTTTTTTGTCTTTCTTGCTGTTTGTAGAAGAAAGATATTTTTTCCTATAGAATTTCCCACATTCTGGATTTTGCTGATCGCCTTCCTGTGATATCCTCTGTCTCCTGTATTTCCTATAAAATTGACAGATGTAGCAGCCTTGATAAGAATCTCGTTCAGTTTTTATGAGTATTTTACAGTTAGGGTTGTATATTTTCTTTTGCATCATATGGGGAGGCACAGAGTGTAGAGTTGATTCCTTTTTGTACTGTTAAACTTGATCAGTGGGTTCTGATATTGTCAGCTTGATCATTTTTTATAAAGTTCTCCATTCGTTTTTCACCTATGGGTTTAGAAGCCATTGACGATCATTGCCCAGATTCTTTATTTCATTAGGGATCATAAAGTGGTGATATTTAAATTCTAGTATCCCTTCTGCATTTATTAAGCGCAATTCATTAAAACAAACAAATGAACTTGACTTCATCAGCTCTTTGATTACTCTGAGATAACCATGGTTCTTATAGTAAAAGCATGGTAAAAGAATGATAAATGCTTGATTCTGTCTCTCCTCCTCCTTCTGGTTACCGGTTTCCAAAGATGACTAATGAGTATTTTTAAGTATCATTATAAACTTGTGTATTTTTTAACATATTTAATACAGTTCTCTATAGATAACATTCTTTAGACTGTAGGTATGGATATGCAATTATAGATAACAGAAAGTCAAGGACTGTATGCTAATCTAAATCAGGAAATTCTGAAGGTATATAAAGGACAGTTGGCGGAAATTCAATCAAGCTACGAAAAGCAATCAACCACATAAAAATCCTCAAAGATTTTTCTCCAGCAAGCAAGGAGACAGGGAGCAGTGGAAGATCCAGGAGTGATGGGCAGACTAAGGAGCGGGCAGAGCCAGTGAGTCAGCGCTGGGGCAGTTGCAGTGAGAATCAGACTTTGAATCCTAACTAAAGAGGTAGAGCTGGGAGCCAGAGAGGAAGGTGTGAGTAAACCTGGGATCAAAGGGAGGAATGGGAGCCAGCAAACCTAGCAGGGAACCTCGAGAGACAGCTTTTGAATTAGCGTAAGGAGTTAAACTACAACAGCCTAATTTAAGTTGAAGCAACTGTGCATCTGTACCTTGACTAACTGCATATGAGCTAAGATGCGCTCACTTCTGTCGTCGTGCAGTCCTGCTGGGCATGTATTACAGCTCAGAGGTAGTAACAGGAGGAAGGCAGCACAAACAGGGGAAAGGAAGAAAGAGAAAAGCCTTAGGTTCAAGAATATAATCTTCGGAGCAGAAATCTTTCCATTCTTCCCTTTTCTCATGCAGTAACCCAAAGACACTAGGAAAATTCTATGGAGATTGTCGAGGATCTGTGTTATCCCAACAGAAAGCCATAGCTGACACAAATATTTTTATATTCTGCCTTGAGCTAATGTAAAAATGAATGTCACAACAATTTTGATGAAGATTTTTACCATGAATTTTAAGGAAAGGTATAATAAAATCTTCAGAGATCACAGTGTAGGAAAGGCTCTTAAAGGTCATATAGTTGTAGTCCTAAATGAGAATAAGACAATTCTTATTCCATTAGAAAAAGTTGACATTTAGATGAACTAATTCAGCAGAGGGCTAAGCTCTTGCCTCCTGGGCATGGAAGAAATAACAGCTTTATGAAAGAGTTTCAATAATAAAAAGTAACAAGCAAAACAAACAAAACTCACAATCGTAAATTTTTCTTACAAGAAGTATTCTCATATTTTTGAAATTGTAGATTGCCTATTCAATTTTCCTTTTAGAATTAGTAGTTTCAAGCCACCTGCAAACGATTAACCTTGAGATCAGAATTTAGAATAAATATGGAAGTATTTTGAACTGAAATATGAAATCAAACATGTGGATTTGGGGAAAATTATATTTCGTTGATATTTTTCTTTTTGTTGAACATAGCTTCATTTATCTACCCTTAACTAGAAGAGAGAAATTTTATGTTTTTAAAAGATTCTTATCTCTTGGCCTTCTTTTACCCTTCCTTTTATTTGAAATACAATATTAAGCCCTCTGAAAAACAGAAAGTTTACCAGACATAGTATATTTTCACTTAAAATATTGTGACCATTTGTAACATGTCTTATGACAGAATGGTCATACCCTTAACTTCAGCCTGTTTTTCCTATTTTTTAGCTGCTAAAGGAAGCACCCTTTCCAAAATTGCCTACAAAAAAGTCACATTTAATGGTTAAAGCATAACTTGACTTTTGAAAGTATTTTCACTTTCTTAACAAGGCAAATCCTCATTATTAACATTGAGTATTTTAGGGCAAGTTCACACATGAAGTTGGAGCTCACTCTTCACCAACATTCCTCCCTAGATATGCAATCTATTGTTTTTTAAGGAAATGCTAGATGAACATCAATAAGTGTGTACATAAATCTGAAAATAAGTGTTTAAACATAACACACATTAATTAAAAGAGTGTATTTGGAAAACTATTTTAATGGATATCTCCTAAGGCAATGGCAATATTACCTCTTCAAATTGTGTTTGTGTGTGTGTATGTGTGTGTGTGTGTGTCTCCAGATGATACCAGAATAACCATTACAGTATTATGGAGTATTATTTTGAGGATGTAAATGAAGATTCCATAACTAGTCTCTACAAAATTTGGTGTTACCCTCTTCTCCCCTACAATAGTTTTAAAATATAATTTTAATTATGCTGTGCAGACACTTATGAGCTTAAATGAACCAAATGCTGTCCTTGCATTGTGTGTCAGAAGACTAAGCCACAAATATCCAATGTTCTATTTAAACAGTAATAAGACAAATTCTGAATGCCTCGTTATTCTTATTTTAACAGAAATCATGATATTCTGAATATTTCATAGGGATATTAAAACCTCAAGAGCCAATAATTTTGAAGTAGTTGTCCCATCTAAGTAAGATATGACTTATTTAGATATGAAATATCTTAAATCAGATATGACATATCTATAGAAGATATGGCAACAAAATAGTTACATGAATTCCATCAGCCAGGCTTGAAAACATGTCTTATTATTGTCGTCACACTCTTTCTGAAGACCTGAGTTACTCTGTAACCACTACCCATCTCCCAACACTGTCCTAACCAAAGGAGGTAGTATTCTTGGAAACTGTTTACTCATGGGAATGACTGTTACATTATTTGTCAAAGTAAAAATGGTGTGGAAAAATGGACCTGACTTAGAAAAGAATGATTGATTCTTTCAAACTTCCCACCCCCTCTACTTTTGTGGAGTTAAACAAAATAGGTAGACAAAGACAGAGTAAGTTGTGTGTGTGTGTGTTGTGTTCCAGAAAGATTACTTTAAACCAGACATAAGTTTAGGTATTTTACAGAAAATAGCTCTGTGTCTCTCCATGGATCAGTGATATGGTCATTTTTGACCTCTTGCAGCACAACTCAAATAATAAAAAATTCAAGTTAGACTTGCCATTCATTCCAAAGTAAAACTGACTTTCAGATCATTATCAGAACAAAAGCTCAGTAAACAAACTTTTGAACCGTGAAGCAAGTAACTCCCAGGTGGTACCTCCTAGAGTCAGGCAATTCTAGCCTTCATTATGGAAAACAGAAGATGTCTCCATAGAAGCAAGCCTGTGTCAGCATGTCAGTTCTACAACCCCTCTCCCTCTTCATCTTAGGAGTAGTGTGATGTCCAAGGTAAAGCCTGGAAGACCCCTTTCCCAATGTTTGTCGTTGTTGGTTTTTTTTTAATATAAATTTATTTTATTTATTTTGGCTGCGTTGGGTCTTCGTTGCTGTGCTCGGGCTTCCTCTAGCTGCGGTGAGCAGGAGCTACTCTTCGTTGCGGTGCACGGGGTTTTCATTGCAGCGGCTTCTCTTATTGAGGAGCACAGGCTGTAGGCATGCGGGCTCAGTAGTTGTGGCTCGCGGGCTCTAGAGCGCAGGCTCAGTAGTTGTGGCACACGGGCTTAATTGCTCTGCAGGATGTGGGATCTACCCGGACCAGGGCTTGAACCTGTGTCCCCTGGATTGGCAGGTGGATTCTTAGCCTCTGCGCCACCAGGGAAGTCCCTGTCATTGTTTTAATGTAGTCATAAATCACTTGTAAATAGATACTACATACTGTCATGTGGCAATGTTTAGTTTGAGGGATATGTCAGGAAGAGGTGCAGAGGAAATGCGTTTCTGCTGCCTACCTGATGGGGGTGGAGCGTGAGCTTTGGTCCAGTTGCACATTCGAGCCCCGGCTGGTTGGCATCATCACCTCTCCCAACCTATCTATGCTCATTGGGTCTCTGTCCAGCAGTAAGGATTTAGCTGATACACAAAACACGGAAATGAGTCCATCCCTTTCAGTCTGGATTCACTGCGTCAGTGGGACAGATCTGCATATGACCCATTGCAAAGGTTAAAATGGTGCCCTATCAGCTTGTACAACGAAGAAATTAAAATTAGGAAAGGCAAAATTGAATAGGCTACTATTTGACTGCAACTTCTGCCTTTATTTCATTGGTTACACCATTTGATCACTACCTATAATTGTTTTGAGGCTTTGGAAGACAAAGGACTATGTTACATGATTATTTTACATGTGATTTCATAATCATCTGTACCAAAACCGAGCTTTTAAGTCAACACTACAAAAATTCACAAGGTAGTGTTGTCTCCCTAACCATGAGGTATATCACATAAGGGAAAAAACTAGGGATTATATTTCTTTTGTATTCATGAAGCAACTGTCCTAGCACTGAATACCCTAGACATATACATATGGCTCCTTGATTATAATTTGTTTAAAATATTCCATGGTAGCTCTCTCTATAATTACAATGTCTAAAACCTTTAAATCACAGAAGTAAATTCTAGTAGAATAACATCTAATTTTAAAAATTTGTAACAGCTCACTTATGGGGTTCTTAGTATGTTCCCCCAAAAGTAAGTACTATTATTATCTCCATTTTACAGACAGAAAAACAAAGTTTCAGTAAGATTGCTCAAGTTTACATAGATAGTAAGTGATGGAACTGGGATTCCAATGCAGTTCTGTTGGATTCTATGCTGTCAGCCACTGTGTTACTCTTTCTCCTATATTTACACATTTCATGTGAGCCGTCTGTACTTGAATTTTTATTTTTCAACTTTAAGTTTTTCCAATTAAAAAAAAAAAACGGATGAGCTATTGTGGGAAAAATATTTCAAATGGGGATGGTGTGAGGTAGCTGTCAGTTGTCCTTGATCCCTTAAGTTTATCTGCCCACCCATGAGGGTTGACGTGTTCTCCATCTTTGTTACTGTCTGCACTTTGAAAGAGCCCAAGAATATAAAGGCTACTTACTCATCAGTGCCTTCAGAGTGGACCAAGGAAGAGCAGGTTACCGATTTTCAGTGTGAATGATTTTTATCCAATTAGAAGTCAGGCAGTCTACTGATATTGCTATCAGAATTAAATGCAAATCCAAAGCTGCAAAAAAACTCTAGAGCTGGTAGCAGGGGACCCCCAGGAATGTTGTAATGTTGTAGCTGATATATTTTGTCCTTCTTGCTTCAGACTGGATATTTTATTTAAAGAACTGCTTGGAAACAGTTGCCTCAGAAGAATTGGGAGGTGTGGGGTTAGTCTCTGGAGGGACCCTTCAGCATGAGTTAATTCCCCATTTCCTGGTTGGGCAGTGCCTTCCTGCTGCCTGTCTAGGGATTTTTCCATCTCTTCACTGTAAGTCTGTTTTCCTGAGAACAACTCCCCATCTGGTTTCATCCGTCTCCCTAATCTCCTGGCAATTTCTACCTGCTGAGCTGGTTGCTAGTTGGTTAAAATGTGATAAATCAATCTGATTATGTCATGACTGGTGCTAATAAGTTAATGTTTTACATACCTCAGGTATGTTTTAATGTGAACTTCACGGAGACCATGTCACCTTGACCCAAAGACTCTCTTTCTAGGAGTGGGAAGTGCAATCTCAGTAACAGAAGAAAGAATAACACCATGGTGGTCTCAGAGTCTGTAGGATTAAACTTAGAGGCAGAAAAAAGAATTACTGCTCAGAAAATAGCCCTGGTTGGTGCTTATGTCAAATGATTGGGATCACTGAACAGATCAGGTGGGAGAACGGTAATAACACAAAGCTCTTGACCCCAATCTATACTTTGGTTAACAGTTTTCCCCCTTTAGAGAATACATGCTATAGTGAATCTTTTGAAAAAATTTTTTTCCTTTTGGTGTCTTAATAAATCTATAGTTGTAGTATAATCATGAACAAGAAATTCTTACTCTTGGTTTAGTAGAGACTGTTTAATAAATTACATTCTTAAGAGAGACCATTGAAGCAGTAAAAATTGCTAGTCTTCTACTCCAGCTGAAAGCCTTTGTCTGAGCAAGTTGTTCGAACATGTTCAGAGATGCCTAACGTGGGAACATATACGAAGATCAATGGACTGTGGGAGAAGGCAGGGATTAGTCACTCACAAGTTGGCAGCGTAAAGACTAGGTAAAGGGCTGTACACCAGACTGACAACCATGAGATGAACGGACACCCTGGTTTGGTTTGGGTGCTCGCTTATTTCTTAATGAATGAATGAGTTTTCCACACACTTTATTAATAAAACTGCAAAAGAAAGAAGGTTAGAATACAATTTAGTAAAGGGTATTTAAAGAGTTTCTCTATTCATGGTATATTCCCTAGGGATTATTGATTTCCCAATAGTGAAAACAATGGTTAACCAGTTGGATAAAGTGTGAAACTATAAATAAATGAATACTTAACATGTCAAGTATCAAATACTAACGTAACGAGAACACTCGTGTTATGCAATTGCTTGATTACCTCAAAATACCTGGTCTAGGGTAAATTCTTACTAGACAACACCCTGGTTTTCAAGTATCCCATGATAACCAACATAACCAATCTGCTACCAATAGGGCTACTTTATTTGCTGAATGTTTCTGAGATAAGGCTGATGCTAGCAAATATTTTATCACTGACGCTCTTACGGGATCCCCTCCATATCACATGCTGCCATGGTCTACTGTGGATAGGACTGTGTAGAAGGATGGTGAATTGGGAGTGATTTTAGGAAGGAAAGGGTCAGTCAGGCTGAAGGGGTTTGGAAGCACCCATGAATAATCAAAAAGAAAAGTATCATTTTCTTTCTGGAATAGAGATGGTGGAAGTGGATAAATGCAGAAGTGGCTGTTCTTAAAATCCCCAACCCATTCAGTGTTTTCAAAAATGGAATAAGGCCAACTGTCCCCCTCCTCCTTCCAGGATCATTGGTGTGTATATCAGAGAAACATATTGAGAAGAGGAAATAAACTAAAGAAAAATTACATGATGATCTTTTCTCTTACCAGTCCTTTTATTGCCCCTGTTCTACGTCTAGTTTAATCTCACAGAATGAGCTCCTAAGTCTTGCTGGTAGCATCAGCCAATATCCAATTCATTGCCCATTATTTCTACAAAGCATGATGATTTTCTCCAAAATGCACGTAAGCACAATGAACACTTGAAGTATTTTCCATTGCCCTTACCATGTAAGCCCAATTAAAAATTTCTTGTAAAAATTCATCACAAAATGCAGAGACCTATATGAATATTTCTGGTGCTTTGTATTACATCCTTAATATTTTTTGGAAATAGCCAGGAAAGAATAGATTCTAAAATGCAGTGATTCATCTCTCAGACCTCATTATTCTGTCCTCACAATGTGTAGCACAATGAAATGACTGACTAAGGACTTTGAATACAAGTAAATATAGAAGCTCTATGTAAATATGCTTGTCGAATCAGGAGAAAGGAAGAAAAAGCTCCAAGGAGCTGTTCATGCTTGCTTTTATCTAAAGTGCCATTTTCTCTGTACATCAGATAACATATTGATTTCAGTGTACTTCAATTCTCAATTTTCCATAAAGCATAAAAACCTTAATGACTTTTCCAAAGCTCAAGTGAGAAACAATCAATTAATTTTCCCAGTAGTTCAACTCTGTCAAAATTAAAGTGCTATTTTAATGAATTTTTCAGACATTTAGGATCTACACAGCAGCAGCTTAATGCCAAAAGCCTTTCTCTTACCATTGCAAGAAAAGTTTAAATATATACCAATTAAATAGAGAGTTCAAATGTTAACGTTTGTTATAGACATGAAAATGCAAGTCGCTTTACATGGCATGTTTCTAGGGTTTAACCTAATGCTGAGTCCACAGCAGCTCCAGACAGAACTGTTGCAGAATCATCTATAATATAATAGTCAAATCAGCTACAAACCTTGTGACACCATTCCTCTGTGTTGTGATTGAAGAATAACCAAAAGAGCTGTCCAGTTTTCCCCCATACGTCTCATGTCTTACCTAAAATTCCCACTGCTAATACTACCTCTTTGAAATAAGGCGTTCTTTTTTTTCTTTTCTTATTGAAGTATAGTTGATTTACAATATTTTGTTAGTTTCAGGTATATAGCAAAATGATTTGGTAATACATATATGTATATGTCTATACTCTTTTTTTATTCTTTTCCGTTATTACAAGATGTTGAAAATAGTTCCCCGTGCTATACAGTAAATCCTTGCTGTTTACCTATTTTATATATAGTAGTGTGCATCTGTTAATCCCATACTCCCAATTTATCCCTCCCCCCACTTCCCTTTGGTAACCATAAGCTTGTTTTCTATGGTTGTGAGTCTGTTTCTGTTTTGTAAATAAGTCAATTTCTATCATTTTTTTAAGATTCCACATATAAGTGATATCATATAATATTTGTCTTTCTCTATCTGACTTACTTCACTCAATAGGATAATCTCTAGGTCTATCCATGTTGCTGAAATAAGGCATTCTTTAAAAGGCCCTAGTAAAAATTCCTGGAAGGAAAAGAGGTTAGGAAATCAGCATGGTCTCATTTGCACAGTAGTGACCTATAGTACATTAGCACATCAGCATGGATTAGTTTATCAGATTAGTCAATTGTCACTTAGAAAGCAGGGATCACAGTTGGGACAGGTGCAGTTTGGGGATGGTAGACAGGAGGTGAGAAGGTCTGTATCTTGAAGTGACAACATGGAAGGTTCCAGGGAGAAAGAGAACAAACAGCAGTGATGGAAAACAGGATGCTGAGAAGGGTCAGAATTTGAAAAAGCTAGGGGCAGCCTCAAAGTAAAATTTCTTTCAGGCTGCTCGGAATATGACTAAGAAGCATAAAACACTAGAATAGTAATTGGAATTGTGAAGTGAGTTTAAAATAGAACTAAATTACATGGAAAAAGGATACTATTGTCGAAGTTTCACTAGTAGCACGTGGACCGTTCTTTGTTGAAATACAAGTTCAGTGATGTTGCTGGCTTGATAAAATTCACTTTGTTTGGGGGCCTGAGAAGATCAACTGTGGTCCTGAGAGGATGCCATCATGGCGTTTCATCCGTTAAACAGACCAATTTGCAAATTGCTGCTTCCTGTTAGATTTCAGGGTGGCTGTAGACAGTCCCATTTCTTGGTGCTCATCTAGTCTATTGTTCCTTCAAATTTTTAAGTACTTCCTTTGTCTACCCTTTAATCATCTATAGGCATTTCCAGAGTATAGGTCTTTTTTGATGTCCCTTGGGGCTGACTGTGAAGTGCAGGGCGGGGGTAGCTTCTTGGTCAAGCTCTGGGACTTCCTGCTTCTTCACTTCTGGAAATCAGGTTGGCATTTCTTCTTGGAAACTGAATTGCCTCATGGTTTCAAGGAGGAGCTAGCGAGTGTCATTCTGAGCTAAGGGCAGTTATACCTCCCCCAATCTTCATTTCCAGTCACACTGTTTCTTAAAGCTTAGGCTACGGTGTGGGCGGGCAAAAGGAAGGGGCTGATTATCATTCAGGGCATAAATAAAAATCAGGAGGCAACCCAGTCACCAAGCACAAGAAGGAAAATCATGTCATAAATCTCAGAAGTTATTTCCCATTTACATAACCAGTAGCAAATATCACTTGCAGGGCTTAAATAATGTAAATGTAAACTAGGAGCGACTCTATCCATGGATCTTAAATGAAATATCATATATAATAAGTATGGAATAAAAAGGCTCATTGAACAGATTTTTAAAAGTCAAAGAGAATGTAAACAAATGCTCATACATGCATAATATATATGTGTCAAGCGCTTTGCATTCAACCCTGAGGCTGGAATTTTCAGGTTATAAAGATAAATAAGCTTACAAATACCTAAGGGGCATCTTTTTTTTTTTTTTTTTTTAAAGTCTTTTGGTACATCAGACAGAAACTGATCTGAGGTTGGCGTTCCTGGGGATTTCAATAGATTGGCTGGTCTGGACCCCACAGCTAGTGTAGAAACGAATGCTGCTTAGTGATAAGTTAAAGGGGAGACAGATTTGTCTTCACAAAATGCCTTGTTCATGCTCTTTGCTCAGACTCCCTGCAATTATGATATCTATTTGTTTCATTCCAGATGTTCACTCCCTGCTACTTTGAAGTAGGCAAGTGAGCATTATTGTGTATTTCTTACACATAGGAATAGGAAAATTCTAGAAAGCTCAAACTTTTTGTAAATGGCTAGGCTGGCAGAAGAGAAAATGAAACCCAAACTTCTCAAATTCAATTTCTTAGCCTATTTACTACAGAATTGCTGATAGATATTCCAATTCCAGAGTACTTGGAAAAAAATTTCGTCTTCAACTATTTGCTTTCACTATTGTTTTTAAAGACAATATTTACTAAGATTTTCCTATTTAAAATATAATATTGCCCTTTAGAAAAATTGAAAAATATAAAAAAGTATAAAAAGAATAAAATTCACAGATAATGCTAATACCCAGAGAGAACATATTTTGACATTCTCTCTTCCCCTCTAAAAAAAGTTAGATTTATACTATATATATATATATATTGCTTTTCATTAATCTAGTAGGTCGTCCATTATATTAATATTATATAAATACCTATTTTATGTACTATTAAGAAACAAGGGAAAATTGCTGATAATTTGAAACAATGCTTAACTGCTTAGAATTATTATTTTATACTTGTTGAAAAAATCCTCTAGACATAGGTTTTTATCAGATATCTTGAGCTTACATGAATAAAACATAAGTGAAATTAATTCAGTAGGTATTTCTAAAACTTTTTCATACTCGGACTTCAACTCTTATGATTCAATCTGTGATTCAGACTTTTCAATGTTTGTGTTTTTTTGCACAATTATCTTCTTTCCCTGCTAGGGTATTGGTGATAGGGCATTTTTTGAAAGTGTTCTGCTATTGTCTCCAGAATTTGCCTTTAAGCTGATATCCCCAATGTGCAAGTTTTAATATACAATGCACAGGCAATTAAGCTCTAAGAAACACGATGATTTTAGATATGTAAAAATACGAAAAACTATGCATCTTAGAATCTATGAGATATGGTATATGCAACCTTCTTTTTGGCTGAACTTTACATCAAGAAAACTTACTGCTATCTTTTAAATTAATGATATTTAAGGGCTGTACAACATTCAGTATAATTTATGTAAACAATACCCTATTATTGCACATTTAGGACCTTTCCAATTTTTTGCCATCGTAAACTAAAATGTGATAAACATCTTTGAGAGTAAACCTTTGTCCACATCTTTGATAATTTCCATAAGAGAGAGTTCCAAGTTAGCCTAACTAGGTAAAATGATACGCAGTTTGCACTTCCTGTACACTGCCAAATTGCTTTCCAAAATGATTGTATCAATCTGTATGTTAACCAGTAGAATATGCAGGCACACGGTGTTTTCTAACCAGTGCTTTTCACTATTCATCAACAGTATGTACACGTTAAATCTTGCTTCTTGGGCTTCCCTTGTGGCACAGTGGCTAAGAATCCGTCTGCCAATGTAGGGGACACGGGTTCGAGCCTTGGTCCAGGAAGATCCCACATGCCAAGGAGCAACTAAGCCTGTGTGCCACAACTACTGAGCTTGCGCTCTAGAGCCCGCGAGCCACAACTACTGAAGCCCGGGTGCCACGACTACTGAAGCCCGCGTACCTAGAGCCCGTGCTCTGCAACAAGAGAAGTCACCGCAATGAGAAGCCCGTGCACCGCAACAAAGAGTAGCCCCGGCTCGCTGCAACTAGAGAAAGCCTGTGCACAGCAATGAAGACCCAATGCAGCCAAAAGTAAATAAATAAATAAATAAATTTATTTAAAAAAAAAATCTTGCCTCTTGGGCAACCTACCCTTTCCTTTCATTTCTTCCTTTATTTTTATTTATCACCTGCCAACATGACAAATAATTCCTTTCCCTTTTTGGTATTTACTCCTTTACTGAGTCCATGAATTTCAACCAAGAAAGCTCTTAGTTATCGCTCAGCCAAGTTATACGAGACGTGGCTGGCTACCTTAATTTTCCCTCTGAGGTCAGTTTCCTTAATCACTTCACTACTCTAATTTTTTAGATACTCAAGGGGCTAAACCTGAATATATTATTAGACGCTTTTGGTCATGAAGGTAGGAAGCATCTATTTAATTTTCTTGATGAAATGCTTATTTCTGTCTATTCCTCCGTTCAATTACATATTTTTACTCTTTTCATAATAATAGTAAAAATAATAAAAATTCATTGCTCTCCATTCTAACCTAAAAGGTTTCTTCTAGAAATATTGTCAAGCCTTGTTGAAATAAGTGAAATTTCCATTACTAGCACATTTATAGGCCAGTCTTCATGATCATTGGAGATTTATTTAGGAAATGAAAACTATTTTTAATATTCATCCTTTCAGCAAGCATCCATTGGGCACGCACTACAAGGTACAATACTTGATGTCTGCAGCAATGCTAAGAAGCAAATGCCACATTTCTCGCCCTATGATGATGATGATGATGATGATGATGATAATAATCATAGAAATTTATTGGATTCTCCCTGTACGCCAAGTACAGGTCTAAATGCTTGACATGTACTAACTCATTTAATCCACCCAACAACAGTATGAGATTGGTTTTATTATTATCTCTATTTTATAGATAAGGAAACAAAGGCAGGGAGAAGCAAGTAATTATCCAGGACCACACAGATGGATTTGAACCTGGACTATTTTAGTCCAGAATCAGCTGGCTTAATGTATACTTCCCTATAAAAACTTGAGTACAGTAAGATAGACTTATACAACATAACTTGCAGTAATATACTATCACTAGTATAATATACTATCACTAGTAGGAAAATATGGTAGTACAGAGGGCTGGGAAATTAGAGAAATCAAGATTCAAAGAAGAGGTAGAATATTAATGGGCCTTGAAAGATAGAAACAATATTGTTTTGAGTAGAAATGAAAGTGGATAGTTCCATGTGGGGTGGAACGATAAACTCTAGAGCCCAATACCTCTGGGTTCAAATTATGACCCCAGCACATACTAATTGTAAGGCAAATTCACTTAGCCTCAGGAACTCAACCTATTTCAGTTGTAATGAGCAAAGATATAAGAGTTTGGAGGCAGATGATTTGTTTAGGGAATGGAAGTGATGCAAAGTAAAGGGGGTTTAAGGGGCTATTGGGGGCAGTTCAAGGAGAGAATGAAGGATGGGAGGAAGGGAGGGAGGGAGGGAAGGGAGGAAGGAAAGGAGACAGGGAGGGAGGGAAGGAAAGGAGAAAGGAAGGAAGGAAGGGCAGGCATATGTGGAGAGCATTTGCATCTGAAGGCAAAATGAAATAGGTATGAGGACTTGCTGGAAGACTTGAGACAGCAGAAAGAGAGCATGTCATTTTACTCAAAGGGAAACAACAAGGTTGGCAGCGGTGTGGTTTGGAGTAAGGAGGGGCTGAAGAAGTGAACCCGCAGGAGACTACTGGGATTGTCCAGGTGAAAGATAATAAAGGCAGGAGTCAGGGCAATGTTCATGGAAAGGAAGGAGAGAGAGTCAAGAATAATTTCAAGAATAATTTCAAAGGTAGATTTGAAAGAACTTGGTAACCAACTGGGGATTTGGGACTGAGTCAAAATATTCCTCTGGTTTTCGCCCCAGGGTCCTGAAATGATGATCATGCCTTTTTGCAGAGAGAAATTGCAGTTAGTTTAGGAGTGAATCAGAACTGAAAACTTGGGTGTCAGCAGTATGGATGACTTTGTGAAAAGTTTGAATTTAAAGGGAAAGAGAGGATGGAGAGTTTGAGTGTAATTCTAAAGCTAATTTACGAAGATAAATCTCTTTTGGATTAACTCTTTTCTTTAGCAAAACCAAAAGTTAATTCTATTATGGAGTCTTCTTCTCATTCTTATCAGGGACCTTTATTCTCTTTTTGGATTTGGAATTCCTGTGAGAACTTGATGAGAACTATAGACTTTCTTGTATCCCCAAGTGCATGTGTGGCGGGGAGGTGAGGGGCGATGGAATCATAAACATTCATACAAACATTTGCACACAATTTTAGGGAGTTCTTGTACTTTTTGAAACCCAGCCATGAGTCTCAAGAGTCTGCTCTGCATAATTTCTTTTTTAACCAATGCATTAATATATTTTCCAACTACAATTAACTACATTTTAGGTCCTGTGCTAAGTGCCTAAGTGCCAGCTCATTTAATCCTCGCCATTACATTGCCATATAGGTATTACATTTCAAACGTGAAGGAACACATAGGTTAAATAAATTGCCCAGAGTTACAGAGTTATTATGTGGTAGAGGCAAGATTTGAACCTAGGTCTCTGTATTAGGTTTCTCCCTAGAAACAGAACCAGTAGGATGTGTGCGTGCGTGTGTGTGTGTGTGTGTGTGTGTGTAAAGAGATTTATTCTAAGGAAGTGGCTCATGTAATTATAGAAGGTCATGAGTCCCAAGATGTGCAGTCAGCAAGCTGGTGACCAGGAGAGCTGAGGCTGTAGTTCCAGTCTGAGTCCCAAGACCTGAGAACCAGGAGAACTGATGGTGTAGTTCCCCTCCAAAGGTTGGGAGGCTTGAGACACAGGAAGAGGTGAAGTTTCAGTTTGAGTCCAAGGACAGGAATAATCTGATGTCCTACTTCAAAGAGTGTCAGGCAACAGGAATTCTCTCTTACTCTGGGGAGGGTCAGTCTTTTCGTCTTATTCAGGCCTTCAACTGATTAGATGAGGGCCACCTACATTAGGGAGGGCAATCTGCTTTACTCAATTCACGAATTTCAACATTAATCTCATCCAAAACACCCTCACAGAAACACCCAGAATAATGTTTGACCAAATATCTGGGCATCCCATAGCCTAGTCAAGGTGACACATCAGATTAACTACTAGTAGTCCCAACCACTGTGCCCTGTACTGTCATTTAAAAATACACTCTAGGGAATTCCCTGGTGGTCCAGTGGTTAGGGACTTGGCCCTTTCACTGCCAGGCCCCCAGGTTGAATCCCTGGTCAGGGAATTAAGATCCCACAAGCTGTGTGGCATGGCCAATAAATAAATAAATAAATACACTCTAATATTTTTCTTAGATGAACTTTCATTTGGCTTTCACACATGCCTTACTTAAATTACTCATGTTAGAGCTGCTGCTTCTCCCATGTTTCCCCTTTCCCCAGTTACGTTCTCCTAACGGAAGATTTTAAAGTAAAACCCACTTGGATTCATTCTGTTTGCTTGCTGCTCCCTTTATTTTTTCCCTAAGAAGATAAACTATCCAAGGAAGCTTCCTCTTGCGTTTTAAATTTTCAAAGAGGGTTTTGCAGCTAAAAGTGAGTTAACAACATCTAAAAGAATCCTTGGGTACCCACTAGGAGTGCATATTAGGTGTTAAAAGAGTTTTCAAATTCACTGCATGCAGTAGAAAAGAAGTGCTGGGTTTTGGTAGCAGTATTGAAACTTCCAGGTGGCTGTTCAGTATGCAGTGTGGGTGTTCGTAAAAGTCAGTGCACGATTAAAAAAATATATTGTGGATGTTTTTAGGCCCTGGAGCCAATCCAAAATAACAGCTGGGATCTTACATCTCCTGGGGGACTCCTCAAACTTATGAAATTCAGTCCCAAGAAGTCATAACACTCTGTTAGAGTGAAAGGCCCTGTGAGCAGGAGACTGGAAGCTTAATTGTCGACACAGAGGAAATGGAAGGGCAGCTACGGACTCTCTCCATCACACACATTTCCAAATTCTTTAATGAACTGAGTGCATCCACATAAGCTTGAAAAGGTGATCAAGCAGTCACATTAAAGCCTTTGGTTTACAGGTTTTTTTTCCCTTTTCTACCAGGTGAGAGAGGCGCTAGTAGTAAGAAAACATGTCTCTTCTCCACCTTATTTTGAAAATTGTAAATAGAAAAGTAGATCAAGCGAGGCCACATTTAGGAGTGTCCTATGCCCTGTGCAGTCAACTGTGTACCTGTCAAAGTAAAACAACTGATTTAAATTAAACTTTGAATTCTGTAAATGCAGACTGCAAAGCCATTCAAAGTGCACAAATACTTTGGAAGGATTTATGTTCAGAAAAGGAGCATAAATTCTTAAGTGAGCAGACGTTTAGAAACAGACATTGCAATTGTAGTTGCAGTTGTAATCTTTAGAGAACATTGATTTTCAAATTTAGTAAAGGAAAAAATAATATATCTTATATCCTACCCCAATAGCACTGTAATTTCCTTGGAATAGATTTTTAAATATAATGCTTTGAATATGAGATGGCTTTGGACAATGGAACCAAATATATCAGACTGAATTTTAAATGATTTAGTTCTTTTTTTTTTTGGTTTGATATTATCAAGTGGTGATCTCACAGTGTTAGGGCCTATTTCCCTTAGATAATATGCTAGGGGTAGCCCTAGTGAGGTTAAATACCATCATCATCAACCATCATTGACTGAGAGCTTACTGTCCCTGGCTCTGGAGATGGAAAGAGATAAGCCCTATTTCCCCCTGACAGAGCTTAGAGCCTAACTGATGACTTAGATGTACATACAAAGATGAAACAAGGCATTGGATATTGTTGAACAAGGGTTTAGACAGTAAGTACTTTGAGGTTGGGGAAGATATGAATCCATTCTTAAGAGTTTCTTTACCAGTCTCAGTTGTATAATCTGTAAAATAATATTTGACCGTAACACACAGCAGAATGTATTAATTTAATATTCCACTACTAAACATCAACTTCCTTCTTGTATCTCTAGCTTTTAGCCCAGAGTCTAACACATAGTAGGAATTTTGTCTACCCTAGTTAAAATACTATTATTTTAACAGTTGTGAGCTGCAACTCCCTAGCAACTGTAATCTGTCACTCATCTTGGCAGGATAACTGCACCACTGATTGCAATGTAACTATAAGAGTATGGTTTAGTCTCTACCTTAGTGTGTAGGTCTTCTAGAATTAGGCTTGTTAGAACAACCACATACATAATATGCTATATAAGATGCTATTAAAACAAAAAGCAAGCACGCCAATGCTGCAGTCATTTCTATGTTGTCAAAACCTAAGTCTTTGCGGTGTACAGGCACCGGCTGTCCTGGTTATGGCTGGGTTTACCCTGTCCCTTTGGGAGAATCTATGACAAATGCCGTTCTCCACATAAGACTGGTGGGACTACATCTTGAAACAAGAGCAGGACAAGAGGAAAATACCCAAGGAGTCTTGTTAATTTTAGGATGGAGAGTGGGTCATTTAAGGGTGACAGGTGCGACATTCATATTGATTTTCTGGATTTTACTTCTCAAAGAGTCTGGAAAGAAGATTTGAGCAGCTCAGATGGGATTTCTACTGATAACCCCTGGGATGGTTTGACTCTGCCCTTCCTTTAGCCCTTCAATTCCTTTACTCATTGAGGCTCCTGGGCCTGGGCCTCTCCTTTGTTTAGGAGAGATAGCCACTTGTCTTTGGCAGCTCGGCAGTTCTGTAATGACAGACAGCCACCCAGCCAAGGGGCAGCAGCAGGAGCAAACATCCCAGCCTGATAAGACTGCTTATGCAGTGGCAGGGAAAAAAAGATTCTATCTTCCTGTCTTTTGTAGTTATTACATTCCTCTGGCTGTATTATTACGTTTCCAAGGGAAGAGAGAGAGAGAGAGAAGCCTGGCAAGGGCCAATGTCCTCAGTTTGGGAGAGCAAACTGCAGTTCCTTCAGAGGCCAAAATAAACTGCAGGACAGAGAGAGGCATAAGTGGTTGGTCCCTGACAAATACAAACCAGTAGTTATAGCCTCAGGGGCCCCAAATTCTTCAGTCCCCATCATACACTCAGGAGGTGAAGACTTAGGTATTATCTAGCTGGGCCCCCAGCTAGATAACCCAGCAGGACAGGCAGTTAGTTGCCAAGTGGAAGGCTGTCAGGAGCCCCTCCTAACAGTATCCTTGTGAAATCACAAGCAAGCGCCCCCAAGTCCGGGCGGAATCTTCCAGACTCTACCGTAAAGCTGCCCTCTCCCCTCAATTCATTCTTCCACCGATATTCTATGAACCTATGACAAGGGGAAGAAACTAATCATAAAACCTGATCATAAAACCCTTCTTATACTTGAAGACAACGATTAAATATTCACTGAGCCAAGGTCTCCCGGCTTCACTGAAAACAAAAGAGGTTCTCTACTCACGCCCTTCCCACCCCAGCAGAAAATGTATTCCCGGCCCCGGCCGGCTCTGACCAGGCGAAAGTTGCGATTTCTCTCAGCTGAGGGCAAAGTTAGCGACTCCGCAGCTGCAAAGTCTCAGCTAGGGGGAGGGGGCGACAGCCCGCGCCGGGGGGAGAGCGGCGGGAGGAGGGGCTAGAGGGAGAGACACTGCCCCCTACTTCAGCAAGGTCGTCGTCCAAGCCGGTGCAGCCGCCGGTTTGGGTTTGGGGAGGGAGGGGCGGCGGCCGCGGCTCGGCGCCAGGCTCGGTACCTGGCAGGCCGGCCGCCCGGAGCGCGGAGAGTGTGAGCGCGCGCGCCCCCTCCGTGCCCGCTCAGCCTCGCGCGCGTCTCGGGGGAGGCTCCGCCACCAGGCGCCTGGGGAACCCGCAGCCTCAGTCCTGCCGCCGGCGGAGCTTTGTGCGGCGGCGGCGGCGGCGGCTCCGAGTCCCACCTGCTGGCGGCGGAGAGACAAGGAAGGGGAAGAAGGAGAAGAAGGAGGAGGAGGGGACAGAGGCGGCGGCGCGAGTCCACTCCCGCCGTCCGCGCCCACCTCCCGGGGGCTCCGCAGCCCCTGCTCTCGGCCTGTACGCGCCCCCCGCCCCCGGCCCGGCCAGGCCTCCCGGCCACACCGCCGCCGCCGCCGCGGCTGCAGCCCCTTCTGCCCGGCCCGGCCAGCCCGGCCCGGCCGCAGCCACCCGGAGCCGCCGGCGAGTTTGAGGCGAGCGCGGGGCGCGCGGCGCCGCCTCGATGCGCCCGGGAGACGCCTCGGCGCCCCAGCCCAGCTGAACAGCCCCGAGAGCGCCGCGGCCGGCCCGGGAGGGCGAGTGGGAAGGCGCGGGGAGGCGCGGCCAGCCCCGGGAGACGGAGAGCGAGCGGGCGAGGAGGAGCGAGCCCGAGAGCGAGCGCAGGGAGCAGACACCATGCCGGGCTGGAAGAAGAATATCCCCATCTGCTTGCAGGCGGAAGAGCAGGAGAGAGGTGAGCGGGGCGACCGGGCGGGGAGGGCCGGGGAGGGGGTCCGGGCCGGGGGCCGCCCCGGTGCCTCCCTCTCCCCGGGCTCCCTCCCGACCTGTCCGCGGCCGACGGGGGAGGGGCGCCGCGCCCTCCGGGGTCTGGGGGGAGTCCGGGCGGCGGCGGCGTGCGAACTCAAGATTTCTTTCTTTTTTGGGGGGGCTGGGGGGTTGGGGAGAAGGAGGGTGCTGCAGTAGGGAACTTTTAAGTCGGGCAAAGATTTTTTTCTGGAGAGGGGGGAACTCTAGCTTCTCCAGGGCCCATTTGCACGTGGAGCCCCGGGCGGCCTTCTGCGGGGTGGGTGCTGGGGTGACCGGGCGCCGGGGTGGGGGGGAGTCCTGCAGTGTTTTAAGTGACTTTTCAAACTTTCCTCCTCCCTCCCGTGGTCGCTTTCGCGGTGTCCCCGCCTCGGGCTGGGCTTTGATGGTGCTGCCTAGCCCACCCAAAGTTGCTGGAGAATCAGCAAGGAGGAGGAGGAAGAGCGTGGGGGACGGCAAGTGGGCGCTGCCGCAGGTCTCCGGAGGGGGAGGGGAGGAGGGGGAAAGCCGTCCCTAGGCTGAGGGTCTGGGACTGAGAGTGCCTCGGAGATGAGTTATGCCCCAGCGCAGTCCCCGCTGTCAAGTTAATACCGCAGGACTGCGGGCTTTTCGTAATTGCTGTCTGTTTCCTTTGTAAAAGGCAGCTCTCGGTGCCAGGTGGCTTGTAGACCTTTTGTGATTCAGCCTGACAAGTGTACTGGGCACGTTGCTTTTAAGTGACTTGCGGCGAGGAAAGTTGAAGGCCTTTTTTGCACCTCCAAGGCTCGGTTCTGTTGAGGTCATTTCATGGTGTTTGGATTGTGCGGAGGTTGGCCGAGGAGTTCAGCTCGGTAACCTGGAGATGGTGTACTGAATGTGCCAGAATTTCCTCTACGGGCCGCTCGGGGCCGGGGGGGTGTGCGCCGTGGCTCTGCTAGTGTCCAGAGGGACTCTGGCTGGCAAGGTCCACCAGGGTTTATTCCTCTGCTCCTCCCACCCCGGCCTGCCCTGCTTCGAGGAAAATGCTTTAGAGTTGGAAGTGTTTCAGGATGCTGGGTCCGCATGGGCTGTGCGACCGCCTGTGACGAGGATGAAGGGTGCTGCGTGGGTGGGGGGCGGTGAGGAGGCCAATCTGGTGAGTGGAGTAGGCAGAGTTGTCAGGGGAGCTGAATCCAGCAGAATGATGAGTTGGTACGGAGGGTGGCTTGGTTATTGGGCATGCCAAAAGTTTCAGGTTTTGGAAATAATGCCTACTACTGAAGAACAAATGTACGATTTTCAGTTTTTCTCTAGGTGGCACAACCTGTCTTTGGTTTATATCCTGTTTAATGACTCAGGGAATTCATCCCTTTTTAACCACTTCCTTATTAGAGATGTGCGTTCATTTTCCAGCACACGTTCTGGTGACCGAACTTACGTTCACCGACTCAGAAGGCACCCCTGCTTTAGAAATACTTCTGCTTTTCCCTTTAGTAGGTCATATCTTAAAAGGTGCAAATAGTAGTACCAATAATTTATAAGCAGGTAAAAGCACTAAAATGAAAGCCTTCTGTCAAGCGTGGAGTGTCTGTCCTATCAACTCAGCGTCACAGTGCCCTTGGTGTTAAATGTATCCGTTTGCTAAAAAACCATTGCAGTGCTGCCAACAGGTTTTATCAGAATGCTGAAATGGGTAGATTTTTGGATCGTGACAAAAGGTACTTGTATGTCTTTTAGAAATATATGGTAACTTTGAAAGATGATCGCCTAATCTGCTTGTTGGGGATAAGACTGAATTTCCTCCAGAAAATAAAAATCTGAGTCAGAAATTGGGTATTCTGCCTTAACTTCTCCAGTAGGAGAAAACAGAGAACGTTTGTTACTTGGTGTCTTTTTTCACTAAAAAGTTTCTTACTTCTTGCTTATATTAAGTCATGCTTTTCTAATTAGTATTGTTTTTGTTTGGTTGTGGCATTTCTTTTTGAGGCCCTGCTTCATTGGGAATGCACAAATGTGTGTTTTGTTTCTTTTAAAATCTCCTACCTGGTGTTTGTGTTTCAATTGTGTGTGTGTGTGTTAGTGTATCCATATATATATGTATACATATATTTGAATGAACTGATTTTTAATGCATGTGTCAGAGGATACTACTTGAGATTGTCTTATCGTTTTGGAAGAATTTTATTGTAGAATAATGAACAGTTTTCTATTTGCATTTGAAATCAGATTGTATTTAGCATTTTTCCTTTTAAGTGATTCAAATGGTGTTGAATTAGGTTCTTGTCAAATATAAACAGAAATATTAAACTATCAGGTTGGTTAGGAAAATAAGGAACATAAAGGGAACAAATACATTTTAAATTTTGTCTGGGGATAACATTGACCAAAAAGTCCATTTCTAATATCTTACCATTAAAATCTAAGGTTGGTTGTGCTCATAGAGCCATTGTTCTTTCCACATTCCCCCAACCCCAGTTTACATTTAAACATTCTAAAACCCATTATGGAGACTACTCTAGCATACCATTTTTTCATGTAGATTTTATTTAGCTAAATCTCTTTCTGAAACTTCATGCAAATTAATACAGGCTGCTAGCTTCTTTAAGGACCACGTATTTGAACAAGTATTTCTAGGCGTTATTCTTGAAAAAAAAAAATGCTAATCTCAATTCAAAGATTTAGGGAACCTGCCTTCTTGGTATTGTCACATACAAAGAGAGGTTTGGCCAACCCACATGACTTCCTGCCATACCTACACACCATTCATAACTTGGGTTCACCTTGAATGCCTCTGTCAAGATGATATTGAGTGAACTATTGCTACTGCATGCAGTGCTGAGCAGAGAAACTGTAACACATGAGTTGCTGCAGGAAATGCCGTCATTTCCAAAATGGCATGTTAAGATTCACCCATGTACGGTAAAAATTCACCCACGTGCTATTAAAATTCAGGACACATTTCTCTGTCTTCCCCCCGATTTTCTGCCTGAGCTGATAAACCCAGTCCATTTAGAAACTGCCTAATACACTTTTGGGTAAATGTTTTAGAAGAAGAGAAATGATTCTGAAAACTGTTCTGTTTAATATCCCTTCCAAGCAAATTAAATTAAGCAATTTATTTGTTGTTTTAATCTGCTTATTAGCTGATCGTGTGTAATAAGAATATAGTTGTTAAGGAAAATCTTAGTGTAAAGGGATAGGTGCCTCAGTAATTAATGATGCCTTTCTTTTGCCTTGTAGCTTCCCTTCTGATTTGTGTGCACTTGGTTAGTAAATGTTTGTGTGTGTGTACACATTCTCCATGGGAAAATGTATGCATTTTGTATATCTCCCCTCCCTCTTGCCTTTCTGTTCTTCTCGTAAGTTTTGGAGGTCTACAAGTGATCTTGAGAACTTCCCTTTGGACCCTTGTAGGAATTACTGTGTCTGGGGTTTTGCTTCTGTTTTGTCAGATGAGAGTATTTGGATCTTATTAGACGTAAAGAATTAGTGTTTATAAAATATGTATGAGAAAGCACAGGGGGCTTAAGTAGTGTGCCTTTATTACATCTTTGGTTTGTTTCATTTTCCACATCACAAGGAGATCTGGTGACCCTACCCCACATAACCTGCTTAATAAAAAGTCCAATTTGAAATTTGAGTCTTGACTGGGGAATGCTGTGGGGAAAAGAGAAGAGATCAAAATGCACAAGAGTCTGCTGTGCGTTGGGCACCGTGTTTGACATTTCCCGAGCATTATTTGGTATAGTCCTTACCACGTGCCAGTAAGGTAGGTATTATTATTTCCCCTGACAGTGGAAGAAAGTGATGCTCAGAGAATGAAAAAATTTGCCTCAAGATACAAAGCCAAGACTTAGGGCACCAGTTTCTAGAGATAATTTGAAAAAGAATTGTTACTTTTCCTAAGATGAAGTTTTTAACATTATATTAACATTATAATGTCTTACGGTTTTTCTTTTGGACAGAATTTTAATAAACTGCCACCAAATATTTCATTAAGAATTCACGAGAAGAGTTTTGTAGTTACATATCCTGTGGAAAAGCTTCCAAAGTATATTTTGGGCTTTTGAAAAACTGTCTTTGCTAGATAGATTTATTAACCCTAGCTGTAAGGATTGGCATGTCAGCATATTTCTAAGTGGAATTATTTGATTAAACTTAAAGAGACTCATGTAAATGAATGGCTTTCCCCCCAAGGACTTGAAATATTACATAGTTTTCCTTTTTTTCAGAGTGTTTGCCATGACGACAAGAATTAGGTATTTTCCCTCACTGTGATGAACTAGGAAACTACTCTATTGTTAATAGCCACTGTACATTTGCTCTTTTGCCAACTTTTTATTTAATTAAAGCCATCCATCTGAGCTCTCAGCCTGGCTATCTATCAGAAGACCCAGTGGCCAAAGGGGCAGCAGATAATGTTTTCTGCGGCAGCCTTATTGGTTTTTCATGAAGAAAAAAGAAGTATCAACTTAAATTGGTAAAGGATATTGAGAATTGAATATCATGGGTTTTAAAATGGTTATATTAAATGCTGTGTGAAGGCTGATGGTTTAAGGCATTTAGGATTTGATCAGTTTATTTTCAGTTAAATAGTTGAGTAATAAAAAATACAAGAATAGTAGTAATACAAAGTAACACATCTAACAGAGAATGCTATTCAAACACAAGAGCAAAACCTGGGTTTAAATCTATTGTTTTATCTTTTAGGAAAGTTTATTTCTCCTTAAATTCAAAGGTGTCCTGAATATAAATATAAAAATCTGTCGGAACAAAATTCCATATTCAAGATATCTGTTTATTTAGACAGGTCAGTGGCCAAAGGGTGTTGTCAGTTTCACGGGAAAGTTAACGTTCTTTAAGTACTATCTGCTGATTAAAATGTGCCTGATTGAATTTCTTACCGCCTTTCATTTCAACAGTGATTAAACTTTAAGTGCTAAATCAGGTGTTGCGTAGAATGTGAAGACAAGGCTAGTGTCCTGGATAGATTCCTTTGCCTCACCCAGCAGAGTGATGCAGGACAAGGTATTTGAAGTGAAACAGCTGTGGGTTTAAAGCCACTTCAGCACCTCTTAGCTCTGTGATCTTTTAACTTTTCAAAGTCCTTGTGTTTTCTTCTTTAAAATGAGCACAAGTAACATCTACCTCGTGGGAGGAGTAAATGAAATTAAAAAGTGTGGGGGAATTTCTGTCAGTACCTTGTATATAGTTCAAGGCTCAGTAATGGCAACCAGTATTATTTTTACGCTATCTTGATATAGATCTGTAAACTCGACACCTCAAGGCGTCCTGATGATGAAATGATAAAAGTTTTTATTCTTTAAAAACTTCATAAACCAGTAAAAAAGAAAGTCCAGTGTTTTGTGAAAAGCTGTGTTGAAACACAGAGCTTTATGAGGCCAAGGTCTTTGATATATTCTAGTCTGACCCTCTCATGAAGGAGAAGAAACTCCAGTATAGGGGGAAATGTACCCAAGGCCACATTTCATACATGTAGTAAACAGTTATTGACAACTAACTGACATTTGGGTGCTGGGGATGAGCAAATCATCATTCCCATTGTCACGAGATTATCGTGCATAGTTACAGAGTCATGGATATGATAGCCTCTCTCCTCCTGTACAGATTAGCTCTGGGGGAGCAGAGAAGAGGGGTTGAATGTGCCAAGGGCAGGTGGGGAGAGGGAAACTTCTGAGGACGCTCTCAAAGGAGGTGGCAGAGGAAGTGTTAAAGGACTTGAAGGAAGGGGAGGAGTGCAGAAGAAGGTTGGGAGGGGATGCGAGGACAGATATTTCAGGCAGGGGGCATGGTGTGTTCCAAAGCATTATGGAATAAAATACTTTAAGAACCACTACTGGTTTCTTAAGGGGCTGAAGCATAGAGTATGAATACGCATATGGACTGTTGAATAAGAATAACGTATTTCCCCAAGAGGTGGGGAGACTGGGTGGGAGAAGATGAGACCACATTTGGAAGGACTTTGTATGCCAGGTGGCAGAGTTCAGATTGTATCCAGCAGGTGATGAGGAGTTAATTGAAGGATTTCCAGCAGAGGAGTGAAGGGATCAGATTTATGTCTTAGAAAGGTCATCTTGGTAGCAAGGAGGGAAGCTTAGGAAAAGAAGGGACTGGAGAGGTGGGAATCGGGTAGGAGTCTACTGCCCTGTTGCAGGCCATGCAGAGATGTTCAGGAGGAGGACTTGGTGAGCAGGTGAATGTAGGAAATGTGGAGGACATAGGTCTCTGGTGAAGATAGTGATTAGATTTACAGTTGTGGCTTGAGACCCAGTACCTTGATACAAAGCCTGGTATTCTTTCCACTACATGTTGCCTTTCTTTACTCCCCCCTCCCCAATCTATGTAGGGGAAAAATGTAAACATAATCTGGTAGAATAATGTAAAAATAGACAACCACCAAAGTGATTGGGTACCAGGCTGGGTCATGATGATAGCTTAGTATGCACTAGTTTTTTCTTTGAATTATATAAAATTCATATACTATCTAATCTTAAAGAAAAAATAATTATTATCCTGTACACTTATATCTGAATACTAATCTGGAATTTAAAGTGTTTTTTTTAATGGAAAAAGAGAAAAGTGGTAGTTATTATCTTATAGAAATGTCTTCCCCTACGAACAGAATTGGGTGGGGTTTTAAAAAATTATTATTTTCTGAAAACAACTAAATTCTCTATGAATAAAGTTTAAAAATAATTCTAACATTGGACTCAAAATTCAAAAAGTGGGTTAAAGTCCTCCCTTGGCCATGTTCTTGATTACCTGGTCTAGGCACAGCCTGCCCGTCTGAACCTCCATTTGTTCATCTGAAAGTAGAGATGATTCTTGTCATACTGACCTCCTAAAGTTGTTATCGGGTGAAAGCTATTATTGCTATGTGGTTACATTACAAAGGGAAGAAGTTGTTGAAAGAACTGAGATTCTTAAAGCACATCTATTAGCTGGCCATTTCTGGATGGAGGCGTTATTGCATAACTTCTGTTTCATAAACTGGAAGCCTTCATTAAAGAATCTTAATTCTTAGTTTTCCAAAATGAAGTTCAAATATGAGAGTCCCCCCCTTAGGCTCCCATTGATAACAAAATAGCTCAAGTGATGTGACTGAATTACACTATATACACACAGGCTGCACAGTTCTTGGAAGCAGCCTCTTTCCCCACTGGCCTTGGAAGTATCCTGCTCAGATGCTGAGTGCACCTTGCTACCTCTCCCTCTTCAGTTTCTGCTGCTCTCCAGCCTAAGCTTCTGACCTCAACGCAAAGCCCAAGACACCATTACTTCTCAAATTGAAATCATGTATGGAACCTTTTTAAGGAAGAAAAAATTCTTGCAGACCTCCACTGCTGACTTTATTTCTGTCACGTTACTTAAATATGTACTAACGTAAAACTAGGTGTAAACTCCTGATGCTTATAGGTCTCATACAACCACAGAACCAAAACAGATTTTACAAATGAAATGTAAACAAAACTACCCCCAAAATCAGTAACTTCCAAATGAACAGCATTTACTTCATGCGACTTGATATTGTTTGTCTGAAACAAAATTCCCTTTTGTAGTACGAATATGGTACTTGCTGCTATGGAAAGTAGTTGAACTACTTTCACTTTTTCCCTAGTTGAACTCCCATGGAACATTGGTCTCAACAGTCTGATGTCACCAGGTCTTTCTGGGGGGCATGAACATGTCATTTGCTTGTGAAGTTCTCTATTCTCATTGGTCTGTTTTGCACCATTGTGATCCTAAATACAAACCCGAGTATTGGTAATGTAGTTGGTGGTAGTATTAGGCTGATCTACATTAGTACTTCTAAGACTACTCGTGGTGAAGGGCTGTTTTTCCCCCAGTCTGATATGTGGTCCTATAGTGACTGCACCATGTGAAACTCCCCACGTGAGTCTGACCACACCTGAACTTGTCTACGTCCTGTTCAGTGAGATGTGCCCATTCATCACGGACTTAGATGTTGGGGCAATGCCAGACTGCTGCAGGAATTTCTAAACATCTACCCTCATTTTCAGTATTCATCTAACCATGGATGGGTAATAAGCAGTTTTCTGACTGGCACTGTCCGTAGACCACACTTTGGATAGTACTGGTTTAGAATATGTTTATGTAGCTAGTGTTGGGAAGCAGAGTTCAGAAGGATGGGTGTATGTGTGTGTGAAAATGGACACGCTACTATTAAAATATACAAATGAAATGTAATTTATTTTCTATAGCTGCTTTCACTTTGCCTTCAAGATCCCATTCCCACTGAAGACACCTGATCTTGTCCATTAAGAGCACGTTAGTTTCCAGTTTAAAGACTCTATGGTTGTTTCATTTCTCAAGGATTTTCCCTTCCCTCATTCCCAAGATGGCGTTCGGGTGAACGGGAAAGCTCAGTATCCTCATGGCCCTGGGTGAAGGGCATTTTATTCATTGTGTGACCCTCACTGTGTCCACTGCTTTGGAGTTGGCATGCTTGGTGACTGTGAGTTGTGCCCTGGTATCCACTGAAATGAGACTGTTCCCATTTGGTCTTTGAATGTCATCCTGGCAGCTGATTTGGGCTTCCTGGACCTTGCCATTGAGTCTGGTTGTAACATCCTTATAGCCTGTGACCTTTTTGTCAAACCCCAGGCCTTATCTAGGTTCCAGTCCTGTCAACATTTCTATATCCCTCCTGGGAGCCAGAGAACACAACAATTTCCCCTGAATCATGATGGAGTTTGTGGGATCTTGGGAGGTGCCCACATCCCTACCTGTCTTATGCCACCTTCTGCATATATTGCCACTGTATTGTTCCAGTGCTACCTTGAATTCTGCCTATGCCCAGTAAGGGACCTTCATGCTAGCAAGACGGATCATTGGTCAGAATGTTTACTAATGTCCTCAAAACCAAACGGGTGTTAGTTTTTCTCTCCTTTTGTGCTTGTCACGAGTCTTGAATCCTTGCAGGGTATTGGATACTTACGTCTGATCTTTTGTCCCTCCCTTCTTTTTTTTTTCTTTTTTCTCTGCTGTCCCAGATATCTGGAGTGGCTTAAATGACTTGAAAACTTAAAACTGGAAGGGACAGGAGTCAGCAGGGTGAATAAATAATAAGGGAGAAGAGTCCAATAGGCCATCATTAGGTGGACACCTGTCCGTAAGATCTGAATGTCAGAGAAAAAAGATATAGAGAAGAACTGTCTAACAGCCCAGAGATAACATAGCTTGAGGCTGGCAAGTAAGTTTGACCAATGCCTTCTCTTGGCCTACCTTGTACACAAACCTTTCTCACTTAATAGTTTTATTAGAAATCTGTCCTTTGTATTTCATCAGCAAATGTGTGAACTTGAGAACTGACATATTTCTTTTCATGGTTGGTCGTGTAATTGCAATGTGCATTTTCTGTTATTCATGTATTTCAAAGGTTTACTTTGTATTTTGAATAAAGATCCTTAGAAGAGATTAAGACGTTTTTGTATGAATTGATGTTAGAATTAATAAATATATTTTTTACTGGTGAAGTGTTCATTTCTTTTGCTTTCACAGTTGTTGAATATAGCAGACAATATGAAAATTTGATAGTTTGACAGCATAAGTTACTAGAGTTTATATCTTTTTTAGGTACAGTTCATCATTTGAGAAAAAGTTAGTGAATGTAGCTTTTACCTGTTAGCGCATTAAAAATAACAGCAAAACAGTGGAAAATAATGTAGGTAAACATTCAGATAATAATGTAGTAGATATTTATTTGTTCATGTATTCTGATATATAATCTGAGAATAGTTTTCCTCCTTGATACCTTCTGATGTCAGGTATTTCTCCTGTTATCAACATTCAGAATTTCCATTGAAAAAGTGCACTAATATCCTCAACTTAGTTAGTCATAAGGATTTCTACCTTGCCCTCTTCTGAAGTGTCAGGATTGTTGATTAAAAGAGGGTGGCATTTAAAATTAGATTTTTCAGATGAATTCAAGTGTTTCTTTTTAATATGTAATTTTCTAGTATGTGCAGAGCACATTTTTGTTAAATGAGAACCTTGAACAAGGGAATATAAATTTAGTTTCTCTGTTACTATTTCACTTCCCCCTCCTATAATTTTAGTTAAGAGAATGACAGTTTGCCAGGCTAGAATCAGATACCTGTAGTGCTGCATCTACCAAGAAGTAAGAAAGCACCTCATCTGGCTTTCTAGTGAATTTGAATGCCGATACACACACACACACACACACACACACACACACACACACACACACACACACACACACACACACACACACACACATGTTTATCCTACCACCAAAGAGTAGCCCTAGTTTTCTCACCAGCAGTCATCTAAAATTATCAAGTGTGATCTGGGCTCTACATTCCATGACTGCATTGACTCAGAATCCTATCCTCTCAGCCTCTGCTGCTCATGCTGAAGAAGCAGGGAGAGCAGTGTATTAGTCTGCTTGTGCTGCCGTAACAAAATACCCCAGGCTGGGAGGCTTAAACAACAGAAATGTATTTTCTTACAGTTCTGGTGGCTAGAAGTCCTTGATCAGTGTGTCAGCAAGGCCAGTTTCTGGTGAAAGCGCTCTTCTTGGGTTGCCAGTGGCTGCGTCCTGTCTGTGTGTGCTCACACGGCCTTCCCTTGGAGCATGCATGAGGTTGGGGGGTGGGGGTGGACAGAGTTCTCTACTTTTTCTTCTTTTAAGGACACTGATCCTGTGGGATCAGGGCCCCACTCTTATGACCTCATTTAACATTAATTGCTTCCTTGGGAGCCCTGTCTCCAAATACAGTCACACTGTGGGTCAGGGGTTTCAACATAGGAATTTGGCAGGGTTGGGAGTGGGGGAGACACAAACATTCAGTCCATAATGGGCAGGAACAGAAGATTAATCAATGGTTTAGGTAATGTTCCTATAAATTTCATCTTCAAGTGTCTGGAAATGGCTCCTTTTGAACAGAAGGTGACATACTCATTGCTTCCCCTGTGCTCTCTCAAGTGGTGGCAGTTGTCTCTCACATACCCCTGGAGGAGGAGTAGAAGGTCCTCTTTGTCCTTCTTTGCTACTTCCAGACTGTTCTTCTCTCCTTCCTAAAAATCCTGAATATTGAATCTCGTGCCATCAGACCACACAAACCATGGTTCCTCCTTGTTGCAGTCACTTCCTGCAGGCTTTGACCACTTTCACTACTGGCTTACTATTGTTCCAGGCCTACTTCTGTCATAATTCTTGTGATTTCAATATTCACATAAACTGTCCCTCTAGTTTCTTCGTTTCTCAGCCCTGCATCCTCCTCTCTTTCAGTTGTTATATCTGCCACATGGCCACACCTTAGACCAGCAGTTCTCGAAGTGAGTGTTCCTAAGACGCTTTGCGAAGGTCTGTTATTTCCATAACGATACTCAGACATTAATTGCCATTGGAACTTTCATGCATTTATGAGTGCACAGTAGTTTTCAGAGGTTACATGACATGTGATGAATATCTTCATTCTGGCAGCCAGTGAAATGTGTACTTGTATATTCTTATGTTTAAAAATTTTCTGTTTTAATTTTAATATGGTAAATATGAATAGACCTCACCCATGTTACCAAAAACTTTTTGGAACACTCACTTACTTTTAGGAATGTGGTAAAGCCACCCTGAGACCAACATGTTTGAGAACTGCTGCCCTCAACCTTGTCACTGCCAGTGACTGCTCCCCTCTGGCTCATCTTCGGGTGTCCTGCTCTCCAATCAGCACCTGTCTT
The DNA here is from genome assembly GCF_028023285.1 of Balaenoptera ricei. Taxonomy (NCBI): domain Eukaryota; kingdom Metazoa; phylum Chordata; class Mammalia; order Artiodactyla; family Balaenopteridae; genus Balaenoptera; species Balaenoptera ricei. The sequence continues at coordinate 56,290,296 of NC_082648.1, read as the reverse complement.
TCTAACTCAGTCTCTGTGATCCTGACTCCAATAATCCTCAATCCCACTAGGACCTAAAACCCATTGATCCCACCCCCTTTTTACTATTCCACACCCCTCTCACGTCCTCCTTTCCCTTCTTTCCAGCCTCAATTCCTTCATATCATATAATCAGTCTCTTGGGTGTACTCTTAATTTCCTCTTCCCTCTTCCATGTTGTAGGTCTCATCTAGAAAACCTGGTTAAACTCAACTTTCTACCACCCTCATTTTTGCCTCTGCCGTTTAATATGGTTGGAGAAAAACACTCAGCCAAGCTGACTGGTTTCACTTTAATTTCAAGATTGCTACTCTCAAATGCACTTTTAGTGCTGCTGGCTTACCAAGCTACATTTGCTTGGTCTTCATTCGTGCCTCTGCTCTCCTAGATGACCGATACTCCTGCTTTCTCCTCTCTCCTCAAATCTTCACCGCCTCTGCTTCCATTCTCACCCTTTGTTAAAGACTTTGCTCCCTATTTCACTTAGGAAATAGAAGCCGTTAGAAGAGTTCTGTTTGCATCTGTGCCCGTATATTCTGTCTTCACTCCTGCTACTACGGTTGAACTGCGTGCTTTTATTCAAGGCCAGCCTTCCACTTGTGCATCAGATCCCATGCCCTTGTGCCCCCTCCAGGACGTGGCTCCAGCATATTCTCTGTCTCTCCGGCATCATTAGTTTCCCTCTCTACTGAATTATTGCCATTCAACCATGATGTTATTTCACCCACTTTAAAAAACAACCCTCTCTTGACTCTTACTCTGTCCAGTTACCACTCCACTTTTCTGCTTCTCTTAAAAGCAAAATCCCTTGAGAAATTTGTCTGTATTCACTCTTTAATATTGAATAGTTCTCCACTTATTCTCTCTTGAACCTAGTCCAATCCAGTGTTTGTGCCCTATTCTGTCTCCTTCTACCAAGGTGACCAGTGACCTCCATATTGTTAAGCCTACTAGCTAATTCTCAGTCTCGTATTACCTGACCAGTCAGAAGCATTTGAGATAATTAACTACTCCCCTCCTGGAAGCCTTTATTCACTTGGCCTCTAGACTGTCACATTGTCCTACTTCCCTTCTCATTCCTACTTGGTCTCTTTTGGTTTATTTCTTAGGTCCCTGATGTCTAAATATTGGAGCGCACCAGGGTTTGGTCTTTGTGCTTCCTCTTCTTTTGTGCTGTCATCTGGTCATCAATACATGATGCTTTCGAAATTTGTGTCTCCAGCCTGGTCCTTTTCCTGAACTCTAGGCTTCCCTGTTCACAGGACTTCCAGCATCTTCATTTGAAGGTCGAACAGGCAAGCAACTTATCTAACATATCCAAAGTCAAGCTCCTCGTTCGCTCCCTCAAACCCGCTCCTCTCCAGTGTTCCCCATCATTGTAAATGGCACATCCATCTTACCACTTGTTCATGTCAGAGCCCTTGGTATCTTTGTGGGAACCTCTGTTTCTCTCACTGCACATCCAGTCTGTCAGAAAATCCTGTTGACTCCACCTTCAAAATATTATATATCTAGAATCTGACCATTGTCATCTACTTCTGCCACATCCAACGCAGTTCAAGCCACTATCATCTATATTTACGTGGCTTATTGCATTCTCCTCCTAGCTGGGTTTTCTGTTTGTCCCCTTGTCTTCTGTTCTGACAAATATTTTATGCAGAACAGGCATAGTGACCCTTTTAAAATATCTGAGGTCTGCTCAAAACACTTTAGTGGCTTCCCGTCGTGCTCAGAGTAAAAGCCAAAGGATAAGGCCCTCCATACCCAGGCTTCCTGCTACCCACGTGTCCTTGTTTCCCCATACTCATCCCTCACTTGCTCTACCGTAGGCACCCTGGCCTTAGAAACACCCAGTTGGCTTCTGTCTCAGGGTCTTTCTTCGCCCTCCCCCCCCCCCCCCTTTGCCTGTGTGACGCCCTCTCTCACCTTCTTCAAGGCTTGGCATAAATGTCACTTCCTTAGTGAGGCCTCCCCTCCCAGCCGTACTTGAAATAGTAACCTCCCCAACACCCCTCCTCTCTCTTCCTTGCTTTCGTTTTTCCCATGGCACCCTAGGACGTGCTATTTCTTTTACTTTTTTATGCATATGTTGTATACGCCTATTGCTTTTTGTTAATGGAAGCTCCACGAGGGCAGGGATTTTATCTGTTTTGTTAACTGCTCCATCCCCAGCACACAGAAGTATTGGGCTCGCTGTAGGCACTCAGTAAATCTCTGTTGAGTGAATTGAGGTGCCAAGGCAGTGGTACTAAGAAAGCAAGAGAAATGGTTTTCAGATGACGGAGTAGTTATGTTCCTATTTACGTTTTGCTTTCAGGGTTTGCGTTTGAGCTTTACGCCATCTTGATTCCAGGGGAAGAGGAAACAGGAACAGTTTTAGTACTACTCCCGTATCGTTCCTGGTCTCCCCTTTGGGGTTGAAGAAGAAAGGAGGCAGATGAGTAGAGAGTTTCCCTTCCAGTACTGGCAATCTGTGGACTGGCCCTTGAAAAGTGCTCTTTAATGTCTTAAAACTATAAGTATTTTCTGCTAGAATATACCTCTGTTGATGATACAGTTGGTGTTGGAAAGCAGAAAAATGACCGAGGAGTGTTTTACAGTGAAAATCTTTTTCTTGATGTTCTGAAATATGATTGTTGTGTCAGCAGCTGTGTCGTAGCCTTATTTGTGTCCACGCTGCCTACCATGGTGCAAGGCACTGTGTAGATATTTAATATTTGTGAAATGAATGAATAAATGAGACAAAATAAGTTTGCATTATGAAAAATCATGATAAGAAAGAAATAAGCCTATCTGCTCCCCTCTATCTAGAGACAAAAACTATGTACAAGTCAAGAGTAGAGTATATTACTACCTGGTACCAGGACACATCATTGGATTACATCATGCAATTGCTTTAAGTGAAAAAATAATTTTTGTTTTTGTTATATGTGGCATTTGAAGAAGCTGTACCAAGGACAAGGTGTTTTTAAAAAGCTAATCTGAATGGTTTACATATTTCTTTATCTATACTTTTTTTTCATTGTTGATTCTTAGAAGAGAACTGAAAGCAGTATCTTTCTAACAGCCTCTTTCTGGCCCTAGATAAGTCCAGTTGGTTTTACCAAGTGTGTAGTAACATGCCAGTAAAATGAAGATTAGTATATTTTGCCCTAATTTTTCTAAGCCAATTCATTATACTCTAATGGAGTGAAATAAAAAAAGTCCTTTAATTGAATAATTTATTATGTCATTTGTTTTTTTCTTGATATGAAACACAGGAAGCAGTACTTAATTTCCTTTCTTATTACTGAAACCAAAGGGCTGAATAGTTATATGGCAAACCTATTAGGGAATGTTTATATGTATTCTTAGGAAAACATTTATAATGTTATTATATAGCATCATTCTTTTTTTTTTTTTTTTTGGCCGCACCGCACAGCATGCAGGATCTTAGTTCCCTGACCAGGGATCGAACCCATGCCTCCTGCAGTGGAAGTGCGGACTCTTAACCACTGCACCATTAGGGAAGTCCCTATATAGCCTCATTCTTGGTTTTAAGGCTGTGTTTCATATGTACCTGCACTCTTAACTAGTACAATATTTTTTCTTTAGATATGGTTGATTGCATGGTAGATAATCTCAAAGTTCAGCATAACCATGAATTGTACCTAGATTAAGGAAACCAATTTAATGCAATTGTTCCTCCCCACAAAGCACCTCTTTAACAACTAATTTTCCTAGGCTCCTATTACATGTAAACTGTCATTTGCTTGTGTATCAGTGATTCTTTATCCTCACAAGATCCCTACTTTATCTCTTTCTAAATTCCCAAGGTATTTGCTCGGTTTCCCCCCTCATCCCCCAACATTAGACTATCAGAATAATGATCAATTCTATTACTTCCCTATGTTCTTTTGTCATGCCTGGCACAAAAAAGTCTCAGGCATTCAGTAATCACTTGTTGATTGATTGATCTAAACCCCTTCACCTCCTGTAGACTGTTTGACTTAAGGAAGACTCCCAAATGAATCGAAGGCCCCTCCTGGGTTCCTTGTCATGTCATCTAGATTTGGGATGTATGCAGTGGATGAGGAAAAATACTCAGTGATCAAAAGTTTACTTTCTATTATGGGAAAACAATTTAGGAAACTTGACTATACTGCAAGATAATTAGAGATTTCGGCTTGTAGGGTCAGAATGGAATTTGAAGACTAACTCCTACACTAACTGGCTCTTTGGCCTTCGACAAATTATTTGGCTTCTCCTTTGTTTCCTTTGTAAAAGGAACATAACAACACGTACTCAGCAGGGTTGTAGTAGCTTTTAAGAGTAGCTCTAAAAGTACCTGTCAGTAAAATCTAGAGGAGTGTACTAATTACAAGATGATATCAAGGTAAGTCCAGGTTTTTGTGTAATTGTGGGTGATGCAGTTACCTGAGGATTGTTTTTCAAGGTGGGTTCCAGGATGTTTGGAGATCCCTGTATCCCGTGAGGAGTAAGGGGGTCATTCACAAATTTCTGCTGCTAATATAAATATTTGGTAATAGTAACAACTGGTTAAAAGTATTTGAAAAAGTGATTATGAACATAACCTAGAAATTCATCTAGGCTAATTTGCATCAGACTTAAGGGCCTGAAACTCATTGTAGAATTATACATCTCTGGATAAAAGGACTGATTTTAAAACCACATGCCTCCATTTATTTCACTGCTGATATGTGGTTCGGTTTGACATCAAGCTTGTGAATCACAATTTCCAGTTCTTTTCCTGTCAGTGACTGCATTTGAAGAATAGCTTTGTTCACTGCAAGGCTTTCAAGATATGTTAAACCAAGACAATAAACTAAACACACCAAGTAAACTATTATCCTTCAGTGTAGAAAACCTGCAAAGACGTGATGATTTATAAAGATATTGTTTCAACACTACAGTTAAATGCTTACAGACAAATGCAAAGCAATACAAAGCAAAAACAGCAGAGCCACTCTCTGACAAGGTTGTGACCAAGCTAACCTGGGATCCAGAGAGGATTCTTTTGCCAGCCCAGACCCCTTCTGTCACTGGAACCTTACATTATTTACAGCCAAAGGAGCTGCCTGGCTTCTCATTCCACTGACGCCTAGATGTTACCTCGTTGACCCCACTCTGTTCACTGTCTAACCCGGTTCTGAGTCTCCCAGGGGAACCCTGCCTGGGAGAACTTGATTTGTTGTCGAAGTCAGCGCTGATGGCCCCTTCCACTTGGTACTCTGTCCCATCACAGTAGGTTTAAAGAACGTGCTGCCAGGGTACCAGTCTAAATGGATGCTACACATCACTGAAATAAATCAGGAACATGGTGCTGGTTATAATCCAAGCTTTCACACATCACTCCTTTTACTGTAGTGGACAGATCGTCAAGTGGAAAATTTTAAAAAATCCCTGTGCAGAGTGCATTGCCCTGCCCCTAGTAAATGAGTGCTGAATAATTAGCCTGGCTCGGAAGCAAATGATTGGTAGCCATAGGGATCCCACTGCATGCTGTGGTCCAGCCCACCTCTTGGTTGGGGTGATGAGGCTGCCACATCCCTCTGGTCCATCTTCAGACTCCGCCTGGGTCCCTGCTTCCTGTTCCTGGTTCCTGCTGCATGATCTTCCAGGATGCTGATGCTTACTTCTTGCCCACTCTACCATGTAGCCTGAGTCCTGCCAGCATCCTTGAATGCCTCCTGTCTCCTCCAGTCATTGGTCTTTTTCTGTGTCCTAAGTATGTGCTTTGTCCAGGATCTTCCTGAATCCCAGAATACTGATTTTAGTTTTTGCTAGGACCCATCATTTCCCTGGTTCCCTCCTTTCTGTCTGGGTACCCCAGACAAACTCTGAACTCAGTTTCTTCTCTGTCTCCTTTGAAAACGAGTACCTGCAGAGTTTCTCAGAGGTTTATTTTTGCAGAAGTTCATTGTGCCTCTGGTATGCGGGTGAGTTGAGAAGGGGTAAAGCAATGTGAAGTGGTTGCCAAATTTATTTGATCACAGGATTCTTGCTGTTGGAGCATCTTGAAGGGTGATGTAGTTCACAGCACACTTAGAGAAATGTTGCCCCATAGACTAGTAGTGATATTTAGGGCTTGAAAAAAATGTTAAGAGCAGGTGTTATCTCCTCAACAACAGAAGAACATCAGTGCTGTAGAATGTTTGATTTTGAACTTTCTTGATGTTTTCTCTGTAGTGTTGTAGTGTCAGCCTAATTAAGATCTTTCCTCTCAATTCTGATGTTTGGTTACTGAGTTTGCCTTTTCTGACTGCTCTGTTCTCTCTAATTGAGGAAAGTCAGCATTTGTCGAGAACCTACTATGTGTCATATGCTGTGCTAGTTGACGGAAACACAAATAATGAATACGCTAGGCCTGCTCTTGAAAAACAAATTAGAGTGCAAAACAGATATTTTATAAAGGTGGTTCTATATCAAACCAATTATTTTGTTTTTCTTCATTTCAGGCCTCAGACTTTTATTTTTTAAAAACAGGGTTTTTCACTCCAAATAATAAAGGATCCCCTTAGGGTAGAGAAGAAATTTCTGAGCATGTTACAAAAAATAAGAAATAGAATACGTGCATGAAAATTTAATATTTCTGTACACCAAAACCTACCATAAACAAAATTAAAATGCAAACTATAAACTAGGAAGAACATTTGCAACATAAAAGACAAAAGTTTACTATCCTTAATAAAATAAGCACACAGTAGCTTTTAATAAGTCATTGTTGGATGAATGAGTGAGTGAATAAATGAATAAATGAATTCAAAGCAACAAGGACAAAAAGCACCCCAGTAGAAATATGAGAAAGATTGGGACTTCCCTGTGGTGCAGTGGTTAAGAATCCGCTAGCCAATGCAGGGGACATGGGTTTGAGCCCTGGTCAGGGAAGATCCCACATGCTGCGGAGCAACTAAGCCCGTGAGCCACAACTACTGAGTCTGCGCTCTAGAGCCCGTGAGCCACAACTACTGAGCCTGCGTGCCACAACTACTGAAGCCCGTGCGCCTAGATCCCGTGCTACGCAACAAGAGAAGCCACCACAGTGAGAAGCCCGGGCACCGCAATGAAGAGTAGCCCCTGCTCACCACAACTAGAGAAAGCCTGCACGCAGCAACGAAGACCCAATGCAGCCAAAAATAAATAAATAAAATAAATAAATTTATATTAAAAAAATATGAAAAAGATGTGAGGAGTGGCATAGCACAAGTCACGTGTGTGTGCACACACAGAAGTACAAATCCAAATATACAAGAAAAACAAAGAGATGGAAATTAAAACAAAATAACTTTTTAATCAAATCTTCCTTAATTTGATAAATGCTTATTAAACACCTGTTATCACCATGTTGTTAAGTTGCTTTATGAATTGTATTATTTTATTTAAACAACAATTGATATAAAATAAGTATTGTTATCCTCATTTTACTGATGAGCAAAGGGCTTAAAGAAACTGTCTTTTTTAAAAAAATTTTATTTAAAAAAAATTTTTGGCTGCGTTGGGTCTTCATCGCTGCGTGCGGGCTTTCTCTAGTTGTGGTGAGCGGGGGCTACTGTTCGTTGCGGTGCGCGGGCTTCTCATTGCAGTGGCTTCTCTTGTCACAGAGCATGGCCTCTAGGTGCGCGGGCTTCAGTAGTTGTGGCATGCGGGCTCAGTAGTTGTGGCTCGCGGGCTCTAGAGCGCAGGCTCAGTAGTTGTGGTGCACAGGCTTAGTTGCTCCGTGGCATGTGGGATCTTCCTGAACCAGGGCCCGAACCTGTGTCCCCTGCATTGGCAGGTGGATTCTTAACCGCTGCGCCACCAGGGAAGTCCCAAGAAACTAAGTATTTTAATTAGGATTTTGGAGGCAACATTTGAACTCATAGCTGTATGCCTTTAAAGTCCATGCTCTTATCTACCATAGTGTTCTGTTAGCATTAAAAATACCATGAAGGGCATTTGATGTATGGCAAGTTGTTTATGAAATAGAGTTAAGTAAAAAAACAATTGCAAAACAGTATGCACACATGATCCCACATATGTTCTTTTAAAAATATATATATTGGGCTTCCCTGGTGGCGCAGTGGTTGAGAATCTGCCTGCCAATGCAGGGGACACGGGTTCGAGCCCTGGTCTGGGAAGATCCCACATGCCGTGGAGCAACTCGGCCCGTGAGCCACAATTGCTGAGCCTGCGCGTCTGGAGCCTGTGCTCCGCAACAAGAGAGGCCGTGATGGTGAGAGGCCCGCGCACCGCGATGAAGAGTGGCCCCCGCTTGCCACAACTAGAGAAGGCCCTCGCACAGAAATGAAGACCCAACACAGCCATACATACATACATACATACATACATAAAAAGAATGTAAGCAGACAAGAATAGCATTAAAAAAAAAAAAAAAAAAAAAAAAAGTTAAAAAAAAAAAAAAAAATAAAAATATATATAGCGTAGAGCAAAATTTGGAAAGATATATACTAAAGTGTAAACAGTGCTTTTCTGTGACTTTAATTTTCTTTTTGTTTACCTATACTTTCTAATTTTTCTACAATGTATATATTGTGTTATAAGCAACAATATTTTAAAAATTTTATTAAATTTGGGTGTGTCCTTGCGTGAACATGACAGAATGTTTTGAAGTTTATATAAGAGATTTAACAGAACCAACTTTTGCCCAAAAGGAGGTGAAAGAGGAAACACCCAGGGAATAGAAGAATATGGCTACCGGTGCAAGGAATTCAGAGTGACTGAGTAAATTGCTACATGATATGGCTAGACAGCTCAGAGAACGGGAAATACAAATGTTTAATACATATTTGGAGAAATAGTCAATATAGGTAATTAAAGACCTACAAGTAAAACTACCATGAGATAACTTTTTATCTGTTAGAGCAGGAAAGCTTTTTCAAAAAGAGTGCTGAAATAGACACTCCAAAGGTACTACTTTGGAGAAAGCAATTTGATGATTGGTATCAGAAGTCTTAAAATTGTTTATACAAGACTTGGCCCAGTAATTCAACTTCTGGAATTTGATCCCAAGTAAATAATCCTAAACCCCGAAAAATCTTTATGCAAAAAGATACATGGCATTTCCCATAATAGTGAAAAATTGAGAACAACCTAAATGTGCAGAACTATGGTCATGGGGTAATAAGTGATAGGATAGATCATTTTATGATTAATTTATCCTACAAATATCCAGCCACTGCTTCAGTGTTGAGGACACAGCAGTGAACAAAACCTTTTCTCCAAATGATTTTTAAAAAGAGGATTTCCATAACATGGGAAATGCTGCCTTTTTAAATGTTGGGTATAAAAAGTGAGATATTAAATTGTAAATATATTGACCTCAATTGTGTAAAAAAACCCCAACAAAACAGAAAAAAGCTTAAAAGGAAGTGCATGAAAATATTAACAGTTATCTTGCAATTGGATTGTGGATTTTTTTCCTTTATATTTTTCACTATGTCCGAAATTTTCTACAATAAAAATATATTGCTTTTTAAGTTAGAAAAATAAACGTAAAACTTAATTGCTATTATTTATTATATGTTTGCAATACTCTCTTTAAATAGGAAAATAGGAACTTATGTCCAAGCTATGATGGGAATTTAATAGATCTAATTAAAACTACCAGAATTCATGATTTTATTGAGCTCCTAAAACATCTTTGGTTTTACTGATATGTTTAAAAGCCTTTAAGATGCTACTTTCATTAAAACACTTCTGTAGTAAATGGTAATTGTATATCAAATAGATAAAAACTTACATTCAGCAGATCAAAAAGTCCAACACGATGTCAATTTGATTAGGTAAATGCAAGTTTAACAGCCTAGTAATTCTTTAGTCTTCTTATTTTGCATGCCATAAAGAGTGCAGTAATATAATTAAAATTCTGAAAACGGCTATTTAGGATAATGGTGTGTTTTTTCCTTTTCCTCTTTTATAGTAAGATGAGGGAATTTAAATTTCCACTCAAGCATTATTTCCTATAGTGAAGGATCCCACTACTGTGATTCTAAGTAAACTTTAATTATGTTCTATACTTACGCATAAATTTATTTTGTGTAATTGGTTTGTGTTTTGAAATGTTTTAGAGTCCCTTAAGTTTAGGCATTGTTTTTATGCTTTCTGTTTGAAAACTGGGTTTGAATTAAAAATAAAGATATTTTAAATTTAAAGTTATAAAAGTTCAATAATGGCTTAAAATGTTGAGCAAAGGTCAGGACATTATGTATTCTGGTTGTACGAGAATTTATTATGACCTATGTAAATGCACCATAAAATATAAAACTCAGGACTCAAAATTATTAAAATTAGCCTGAAATTCAGTCGTGTTAGAGTCAGTCATCGAGCAAAAAGCCTGGTTAGAGAACTGAAGCAGTGGCAGGAGTCTTGGGTAGACTGGAACCCAGGTGGATTGCATACTTGCTCTTTCACATGAGATTGCATCATGGAGGGGAGCGCTGAGGACGGAGGTCCTCTGTCTCCACAGTCATTGCTCTCAGCACCATACTGTACACGTTCCTGCCCCTTCCAGTGGGGCAGGAGGTGAAGACTTGTTGGCTTTGACTTGGAGGCTGAACCCAGTTGGGAAGCAGAGGTCAGTGAAGAGAGCTCAGGTTGCTTTCTTTCCAGATTCATCAGATGATAAAGTGGCTGTTGCCCCTCTGTCTCCATGTCTTCTCTGTGGAGTGCTCTTCTCTCCAGACAGCCTCACCGCTGGGGTGTGCTTCAGACGCCAAAATGTGTATCCCAGAATTGGGGAAGTTAGTCGTGTGTGTTTCAGGTTCATGTTCCCGTCTAAGGAGTCCGCTATTCAGGCCTGGCCAGTGTGTCCAGTCATCCCTGTACCTGGTGCAGGTCTGGTGGCTGCGGTGGCAGTGCTGGCGGTGCTGGCGTCCCTGGTGCCATCACCAGCATTTGACCGGTGTCGGTGATCACGGACAAAGCTCTCAGTCGGTGTGAAGTGTCACGTGTGCGAGCGCAGCCTCCAAACAGAGTGGTCTGGACCAGCCTACAGCCAGCGTGGGCATCTTCCTCTCAGTCTTTTATTTAATGGGGCTGCACCTGAGTTGAAACTTGAGGCTAATTCCTTAATGACCTGGGAATTCCATTAGGTCTCACACTGGCTTCCGCAGCCTTTTCCTCTCTGTGTAGAGTTTGGCCTCCCCAGACCCAGACTGTGGGCAAGGGACTCCCTTTCCCCTCAGGGAACTAAAACAAAAGGTCACGGCCTTCATGATGGCCCTTACAGGAAAGCTGCATCCTGTAACAGACATGCTGTGGGGTTGGAAGAGTAACACAGCAGAAAGAACATTTTTCTCGAGTAATACCCTGTTTCCTGTTAACTTATTAACAGGGTTCTAAGCAGTAGCATGATCTGGATTTTCCTGCTTCCTCAAAACTCAGCAGAAGTTGATGTTGGACCTCTTTCTTCCTCTGTCACTCTGTCTCTGTGTCCCTCCCCATCCCTTTCCCTATCCCCCTCTCTCTCCCCTGACACAGGATCAACAGTATTTTGCTTGCTAATTAACTTAAAGGAAAAAAAAAAAATCTGAGAATAAAATGGCCCATTCTTCCCAGTGTAGATGTCTTGATTTTTTTTCTAAACAATGTTATTTAATTAATTTTTATAATAACTTTTATTATTTATAATAGCTTTAAAATTTATTTTTAATTATTTAGGTGCTAATTATTTATTTATAAAAAAATTTTTTTTAATTAATTTTTATTGGAGTAGAGTTGATTTACAGTGTTGTGTTAGCTTCTGCTGTACAACAAAGTGAATCAAATCCCATCTCCTCTGTGTTGTTTGATTTTCTCCATGGGCAGAGCTAAGGTAGAGTTGACAGCACAGACCCTAGAGATGGCCTGCTTCCATTTAAATTCTGGCTTTGCCATTTATTGGTTCTGTGATCCCAGGCAAGTCTTTAATGCCTCTGTGCCTCAGTTTGCTAGTGGTTGAAATGGAGATAATTACAATACCATCCTCATCTGGTTGTTGTGAGGATTAAACGAACTAACATATGTAAAACTCTTAGTACATGGGAAGTACTCAGTAAAAATTACGGTGTTGGCCAACTCAGACTCTCCTTCTGGATTAGTAGATGCAAAAAGCATTTTAAAATAATGTCTTCAGGGCTTGGATTGTGTTGTAGAATTCTTTGAGGGTTTTTAAAGAAATGTAGACTACTATAGTACATGAGTCTAGATTAGAATCTGTTTAAATTCTGAAACAGAAACATTATGACAGTCACTAGAGGAGAATTAGAAGTAGCTGGTGTCAGCTTGAACACAGCAGAATGAGATACAGGGCAATTGCGATCCATGACATCCTGGGAATCAATGGGAGTTTTACAGTAATTATGACCACAGTTGTACTACGTTTTCACAGGAGCTTTTTCTTTTTTTTAAAAAATTAATTAATTTATTTATATTTGGCTGTGTTGGGTCTTCGTTTCTGTGCGAGGGCTTTCTCCAGTTACGGCGAGCGGAGGCCACTCTTCATCGCGGTGCGCGGGCCTCTCACTGTCGCAGCCTCTCTTGTTGTGGAGCACAGGCTCCAGACGCGCAGGCTCAGTAGTTGTGGCTCACGGGCCTAGTTGCTCCGCGGCATGTGGGATCTTCCCAGACCAGGGCTCGAACCCATGTCCCCTGCATTGGCAGGCAGACTCTCAACCACTGCGTCACCAGGGAAGCCCTCGCAGGAGCTTTTTATTTCAAAGATTTTGAAGGGAAATGTACAGTCACTTAGAAAAAGCTGTATAAAAAAACTGTAATCACTTTGGTTTTCTATAGAAGGTAAATGTGAGTAAGAAAATGGTACAAAGGTTTAATAATACCAGATCTATCAGTGGTAAATCCAAGCAGCTTAATTTCTGATTTACTTCTTTAGTATCTAGAAATCCTTGTTCTCTCAAGATGGGAGCAATTTACATGTGAAATTTAGGAGAAAAATTCTTTGGATTAAATCCCTTAGGAGAATGTAACATGGTTTCCTTCTGCAAAAATATTTAACTGGTTGAAGAAATGCCCCTACTACCCACCCCCCTACAAGCTACCCATCCTAGGAACAAACTGATGGAAATAGCTCTGGGTAGAAATTGGAAGCATCATAAGCTTTTGTCTAAGCATTAGTGTGTTTTTCTAGTTCTTTTAGAGTTGAATATTCAGAATTAATAGGCAAATGTTTTAAGATTAAAACTCATGGCTCTATTATAAAAGGTGCTCTCAGGGTCAGTGTTACTCGTGGGTAGAGTGGGCTCTAAATAAGTTGTTTCAATTCAGTGGCTGTGAAATGCCTTTGAATTCCTTCCAAATAGTTTCTTTATTTATTGGCTGTTTGAAATTCCACATTAGATTCTCCCTGTTTTTAAACTTCAAGTTTTGTTACCTTCTACAAATGCAGATGTCGCAGGCATGACTAAAATAATATGTCCAGCCTTACAGTAATGTGTTAGTGAGTTTATAAACTCTTTTCCTGATTATGGAGTTTTTGTTTGGCCTTAAACAGTACTGCGTAGGGAGGGCGCACTGTGATTCTTGGTTGTTGGGAGATGCCCTGACTGTGATGGTGGTGGTTACCTAAAAGTGGGTGGCTAGAAGCCACATGTCATCTGCTTCGTTCCTTTGCTCTGGGATAGGCCTTCTTTTTTGATCTTTGAGTAAACAAGCGGAAAAAAAAAAAAAAAAAACCTCTAACATTATGCCTCCATACTTTTCATTGTATCTCTTTTTTTTTTTAATTAAAAAAAAAATTTATTATTTATTTATTATTTTTATTTTTTTGGCTGTGTTGGGTCTTCGTTTCTGTGCGAGGGCTTTCTCCAGTTGCGGCGAGTGGGGGCCACGCTTCATCGCGGTGCGCGGGCCTCTCACTATCGCGGCCTCTCTTGTTGCGGAGCAGAGGCTCCAGACGCTCAGGCTCAGTAGTTGTGGCTCACGGGCCCAGTTGCTCCGCGGCATGTGGGATCTTCCCAGACCAGGGCTCGAACCCGTGTCCCCTGCATTGGCAGGCAGATTCTCAACCACTGCGCCACCAGGGAAGCCCCATTGTATCTCTTTTAAGAGGGGCTGATATATTTTGCTTTTGACTGAGAACTTAGGATCACCCTCTCTTGTCCTCTGAGAACAAAGAAGATATTTGGGAACTGGACACTTACAGTTTTAGTGAAAGTGAAAAGATTTTCAGATCTTCCTAAGTTCTCCTAGCTGACTTTAGGACTTTTTCCCACTGTTTAGCCATTCCTTCCATCAGCAGGCTCCAGGAGATAATGTAATAAAAATGAATATTTAATCCATGGCTCTTAAGAGACTGAAAACCAAAGAAAGAGTCTATGCTGTCTGTATCATTTCCAACAATGGCAATAGACCTCCAAGGGCTCCCAGAGGACCATCCTCTTCGGCTGCAGTCCCCGGCACCTGCAGAGCCATCCTTGGCCTCTGTCATCGAACAGCACACACCTGCTAGCCTTTATCTCCCCACACTAGTGAGGCCATTTAAAACCAAGACAGTGGGCAGATGGCCCTGCCCTGGGATCCTTTGTCATTCCAAATTGGGCTGTCATGTGGACAAGTCCATTTGTCTCACAGGAGGCTCTTCTCTGCCTGTTTCCTTGCAACTTGCCTGAAAGATGTGTTCTGTTCCTGTCCAGATCGTTCCTCTGGACACTGACCCTTTCCTTCTCACTCATACTTAAGAGTCTAACCCTTTGTGCTTCGCTCTGTCCCAGTTCCCTTGCTCTGACTTCACTCAGATTCTTGCAACTCACAGTCATGATACACCCCTTGCCCATCAAAACTTTAGTCTTCCAATCTGGTGCCACCCTAATTGTTCTCACCACTGAATTGTCCTCATTCCTGGCCTCCCGACCACTTGCAGCCTGGCCCTCTCATAGATTTACGTTTCTGATAATTAAAGAAATAAAGGCACTTAAAGCCAAATGCTAGGTAGGAGACTGGAAAATTAGGACACACAATCCATGAGACATGAGACAAGGAAAGAAATATCAATAAAATGCCTGGCAGAGAAATAAAGACATTTATATCCTGTGAATTGAAATAGAATGAAATTACAGGGTTTTGAGATATCCTTTGACCCTCTGCTAAACAAAAATATGGTAAGAGATTGTGAAAAATTCCATACTTCAAAGACATGAAGCTGATTTATTTTATTACCTTTCATAGAAAAAGGGGTTTCATTTTATGATAGTTTTATGAGCAAAGCCCAGATCACAGAAACATATGCCTACAAAAATCAGTAGGCAATAAATGAATAATCATGTTGTTAACATCACTGTGGTTTTGCTAGAAAGATGCAGGCATTGGATATGCTCTGAAGGAGCTTACAGTGTAACATAAGTTCAACAGTAAAACACATAAATCAATTAATTTACTAATTGCAAGTCTTCTTTTGCTGTTGCTTTTCTTCCTTAAAGTTTCTTACAAAAAAGAGACAGACATATTAAAGTTTTTAAATGTATTTGCAATTCTTAGGAATGGGTCCACACTGATATTTTGGTACCAAGTCATCCTTGGATGCTAGGTGAACTACTTTGGGACATTTACTTGAATATCTGGTTTTGCTGAGGATTATCCAGTCCTTTTTTGATTTGAAGAAGTTTGAGGTAATTCAGCTTTTCTTCCTTTCTGTCTCCTTTGTAGTTGAAATTACAGGATGACCAGTGTATTTGGTTGAATGGTGTAATAGTGATGATGATTATAAATAATTCTGATAGTAATTGTACCAGTCGGGGTTCTCCATATATGTATGATGACAGAGAGGAGAGGGAGACGTGGGGGGTTGGGGGGAGAGAGAAAGAGATATTGATATATTTTAAGGAATTGGGTCGTATGATTTTGGAGACTTTGCACGTCCAGAATCTGGTGGTGAAGGCTGGCAGTCTGGAGGCTCAGGGAAGAGCTGCATTTTGAGTCCAGAGGGAGTCTGCTGGCAGAATTCCCTCTTGCTGGGGGAGGTCAGTCTTTGTTCTATTAAGGCCTTCAGCTGTTTGAATGAAGCCCATGCACATTATGGAGGGGAAGGTGCTTTACTCAAAGTCCACCAATTTCAATGTTTTCTCAGCCAAAAACCATCATCATAGAAACATCCAGAATGTTTGACCAAATATCTGGGCAACGTGGCCAAGCCAAGTTGACACATAAAATTAACCATCACAGTAACCAACCTTCACTGAGCATATTTTGAGTGCCAGTTTTTTTCTGAGCATTATCTCATTCACGTCTCTTATTAACTCCATTGTTGGGCATCTTAATTCCACAGTGGAAGATACCTTAGGGATGAAGTGGATAAGTTACCTGCTCAAGGGTACACAGACAGTAAGCGGTTGAGCTGGAATTCATGTTTCTTTTTTAAAATTTTTAAAAGTTTTAATTTTTAAAAACTTTTTATTTTATATTGGAATATAGTTGATTAACAATATTGTGTTAGTTTCAGGTGTACAGCAAAGTGATGGTTATACATGTGTCTATTCTTTTTCAATTTCTTTTCCCATCTAGGTTGTTACATAATATTGAGCAGAGTTCCCTGTGCTATACAGTAGGTCCTTGTTGGTTATCTATTTTAAATATAGCGGTGTGTACATACCAATCTCAAACTCCGTAACTATCCCTCCCCACTACCCGTCCCCCCTGCCCCGGTAACCATAAGTTCATTCTCTAAGTCTGTGAGTCTGTTTTGTAAATAAGTTCACTTGTGTCATTTTTTTAGATTCCACATATAAGCCATATCATACGATATTTCTCTTTCTCTGTCTGACTTCACTCAGTATGACAATATCTAGGTCCATCCCTGTTGCTGCAAATGGCATTATTTCATTCTTTTTAATGGCTGAGTAATATTCCATTGTATATATGTACCATATCTTCTTTATCCATTCATCTGTCGTTGGACATTTAGGTTGCTTCCATGTCTTAGCTATTGTAAACAATGCTGCAATGAACATAGGGGTGCGTGTATCCTTTCGGATCATGTTTTTCTCCAGATACATACCCAGGAGTGGGATTGCAGGATCATATGGTAGTTCTATTTTTAGTTTTTTAAGGAACCTCCATACTGTTCTCCACACAGTGGCTGTACCAATTTACATTCCCACCAGTGTGGAATGTGGAATTCGTGTTTCTTACCTCTCTCCTTAAACATGAAAAGGACAGATGGGTAGTAGCTGTTGGGGTCCTGTGAAGGGACATCTAAATTGAGTTCCAAAGCACTATCTGTGAGAGCAAATAGTTTATTCACTTCCTGAGATTGTGATCAAAATAGGGATTTATATCTTTATGGGAAGGATCCCAGGGCAGGGCTCAGAAAGATCCCTTGCAGGTGTTACTGACAGACTAAGAAGCATAATTTAAAAATGGCATATTTTGTGTCTGAGGTTGAGGCAGAGGCTTTCTCTAGTTACATGGAATCAGACTATTTCAACTTGCTGCAGTAGCGGCTGGCCACATACTATTGGAGCTCACGCCTTACTTGCTGGAGAAGGACGGGGTGTGGGATGGAATCTACATGGGCTGTAATTACCCTGCAATTATCTGGAACTTGGCTAATAACCGGAGAGTATGTGAAAGAGGCCCACAAATGCCATAAAAATCATGGATGGTAACCCAGGCCTTGAGTCAGCCTGTTTGCTCTTACTGGAAACACTGGTTTCTAAGGTTAGGGCAGTGTGAGAGGCTGTCAGTTAGAAAGGGGGGAGGGAGGAGAAACCTTGCAATGGGCAGACAGCTGGAGAGAAATAAGAAATAATAGCTGGTTGACTAAACTGGGTGGAAGGGAAAAGCTTAATAAAAGCAAACATAAACCTAAAACATACCACAAGCAGAGGCCATGCACATATTAAAACATCCTTTCGCACCAAAGACCATTTGACACCATATAGTAATTGTCATTCATAATAAGTTGCCAGGAGTTCAAATCAGATTTTGAGCACTTAGTAAAGAAGGCCTAGAAGTATGCAGTACATTCTAGAAGCATCCCCTGGAAAATCGGTAAAATGTTTTAATGCTTAGCCTTCATTTATCTAGAAAGAGATTTCTCCATAATGTTTCACACTCCCAGGTTCTGGATATAGATATCTTTATGAAACAATAATCATTATTATGAGACTCTTTTGAATTCCTCCTATTGGTACAGACCCAGTGTTGCAGTGCTTTTTTGGAAATGGAGCTGTCAGCCTTAATTGACTTTTGACTAGCACCCATGTTGGCTGTAGAGTTAGAGAGCCCAGCTGTGCTGAATTCATTTCCAGTGTTAAAACTCAAATTCGTACTGCCTGTGCAGCTAGCCTCACTGCCTTTTATCCTGCATGAAACAAATTTGTTTTCATTTGATATACTCGTAATGGAAGAGTCACTATTTAGAATTATTTCTTTGTGCCCATGTCTGGTAGAATATGGCATGTAAAAAAGACCCAGGACCTGTTTTCTTTTATCTAAACATGTGAGAATAAGCCTGGTATTTAAGCAGTAATTGAATTCGAATAGTGTATTTACCAGTTGTGCTTTGGGGAATTGCCAAACAGTTAAAAATGTAACATTCTACCTGACCCAAATATAAATCTTGTCTAACTCCTGATTTTCAGTAAGGTTGTTTATAACTTTAAGTTTTCGAGACCTCTATTTTTCATTTTAAAAATGTTTTGGGAAAAAGTGCTAAGAGTGTATGTATGTGTCTGTGGTTTGTGGCTTTTTCTTGTTACGTGTGTATAGAGATTTGGGGATGAGTTTGGTCATATTGCTGTGGAGAATATCAAGGCCTTGCCTAGGACTTGAGGATCTGTGTGGAGTATGGATTTGTAGTGAGTGCATATAGTTATGCTACATTAAGGCATTGATTGATCATATTCTTAGTCAGTAGTGGATCATTTAAAGTAAAATGGGTATTCGTGGCCATCAAACTAATTCTGAGGGGAAAAATGCCCTGCTGATTTGTATAGAATCAGCCTTTGCTAAGAAGGAATGGGCAGATGCTTGTGTGATGGATATTTCTGGGATGTTTTCCTCCACTCTTCCCCCTCACCACCATATTCTGAAGCTAAATTTGAAACGTCTTGGTTGAGAAAACACATTGTATAAGTTTATACTAACGTATACATCATTGTTTTTCAGAATAGGCTCAGTGGAGCAGTAGCTCAAAGGCTGTTAGTAGATACGAAAAAAAGCTCTACTGGTGCACTTAGTTTCAAACATACTGTGAGAGTTTTCGGATGCTTTTATATTAATGTGCATTGTGAAACTCTAAGGATAGAGTTCTCTTTTAATAGTTAAAGATGTTTATTCCAAGCCACAGACACCGATTGGAATTAAATTGAAAAGAGAGAGAGAATTTATTAAAAGGATTTAGAGATGTCTCATGAAAATGATGGTGGGGATGGAGCCTGGGTCACCAGAATGGGCTGGAAAACTTTTAGCATCCTCTCCTCATGCCCTTATTTCTGTTTCTCTCAGTGCCTCTGCTCAATTTCTTCCCTTTCTCCATTGTTAGCCTTACGTAGTGAGTCTCCTTGGAAGTCCTTCTTCTTTTAATAACAGTAAAGAAAGCTCTTAAAAAGTCATTGGTTAGTCCTTCATTAGCTGGATTAGTATTGGGTGGTCAGACAACAGTTACAGAGGTCAGATGGCCAGTGCGAATTGTATTGATGAGTATATGTTTGTCATCAACTTGAATATTTAAAGTTGATAAATAGCTTTCATCAATTTCAGTATATTTAGTTTAGTGTGTAGCTTAAAGTAGCTTTAGTCATAGTAAACCCCCCGTGTTGAAAACTTACTTAAAGAAAAACCTGTGTGGAGTTGTAGTTGACCTCATATTTAGCAATCAGATGAAACTTTCTACAGTCTAGGTTAATGTCCTACTGATAGACTGAAATATAAAATGAAATAAAATTCATAACCTTAACATTTGCTTGAGGACAAAAGGTTGAGAAAACTTTTCTGGTCATCACCCATGCTAAATGCAATCCTACTTCAATGGTTTAGGACCTAGATTTAGTCTTTCACATGTAAGGAAATGATAAATATCAAATTTAACTCTTTTGCTTGAAATATAGCTCATTTTCTTTATGCCTGCTTTTGCTTCATATGAAGAACATTGTAATTCCTCTTTGTCACAATGCTCTGAAGTTCCATTTATTTGGAATCCAAGAGCTTAAATAATCATATTTTCTTTCTACAGCAATGTATAGGGAAAATCGATGTTCAAAATAATGCCCTTCAGGCACTGCAAGAATTGACTTCTGAATCTCCAAAGGAAGTTTACATTATGTTGGTATAGCATCAGCGTTAGAATATTATATTCTTATTCATACAGCATTGGTACAGTATTTAACTATGTGCTCATAGCCCCCAAGCCATCCCAGTTTACACACTTGCTATAGACTCTGTGGGGTTTTCATGCCTCCAGAAATAGGGATAATGTTTATTTAGTGTGTTTATGTCTTTGGATTCATATTTTTGTGAAATTTGGAAGGAGAATAGGGGCAGGAGGTGATCGGGAGACAACTTGGGCAACTTGTGGAGAGCAGTCAAAGTTTCTAAGTTTCAAAGCTTCTAAGTAGAAAGGGTCTTAGAAGCATTGGATTGGAAGGTTTAGTAATTTGGAGCTACAAGAAGGAGGGAGGATTTTAGAGGCCAGCAATTTATGAAAGAGATTTAATTACGATGTTATTACAGCTGAGAGTGCTGTGTAGGTACAAAAGTGCTGCCATCTTTATTCTCTGTTATTGTGACTATACTCATTGAGTAGAACATTAGGCAAGTAGCAGGGGACGCTAATCTATTCTTGTGATAGTGACTCTGACAGAAGCAAAAAAGTATAATGAAGTGCAAAGTTGGCTTCTAAGTTTTTCCTCTGTGTCCAGGCTAATTAATGATAAGACTTTGTACAAGTCACTTAATCAGCCCAAGCTTCCAGTTCCGGTGGTGAAAAGATGGGGTTGAACTTGATGTCACCTAGCTGTAAAAGCTGAATGATTTTTATGAATATTTTAGTCGAAGAGAAGTCATATTTACACCAACTCTCTTCAATATATATTATAATCCATTAATTTTTATCCATTTATTTCTTTAGCAAATATTTTTTGAAAACCTAGTCTGTGGAGGACTTGGGCAGCGTTCTAGTGTTGAGGGTATAGCGTTGTCCCCGCTCTCTTAGAACTTATGTTCTATTGGGAAGGGAGGCACAATGCACACATGTTAAAAAAAGATCTGTTTGTATATATAACATGTCAGGGAGAAGTGAGCTATTTTCCATAGGGTGGTTGGGGAAGAGAGTTTCCAGTTTCTAAGTGGAATCCAATTTATTCCCTCTCTCGTGTTTTCCTGATATTTTTGATGTCCCCTTGGCAGCCTCACGTGCTCGCTAACCTCTCCACTCCACAGGATCACATTTTCCAGCAAATACACCACGAGCACTTATTTAAATGCCTCATCACTGGCAGCAGTGCGGCTGTGTTCATCATTGTCAATTCTGATTTGTATGATGTTCCCATCCAAACTTACCTCAGGGTACATTTGCACATCTAATTACAACATTAAAACTATTAATAGCCCGATAAAATGCGACTCAGACAAATGTCTAAGCAAACAGCTGGCTGTTCCATTGTGTCCTGTAGGACAGGCAGATTCAGACTTTGTTCCCTGACTCGAGGGCCTGAATTCCAAACTGCGCCATGAACACCCTACCGAGGGGAGGCTTAGGCAGGAAGTATCTAATTCAAAGAGATGTCTGGAGATGAAAAAGCCTGCATGAAACCGGAGCTTTATGGAACTGCGTGGAGGAAAAAAATGGTTTTCTTTCATTTTATCCAGAGGAAGACTGCGACTAAATTCACACTGGGCCAGAAGACAACAGAATATTGGTACAAGGTGTTATTAAAGTGCCTGACCATTCTACAGAACCCAGAAAGTTAATATCTAAAATTTCTGAGGAAAGAAGGCTAGGAATAACTTAATCATGCTTTTTCGATATTTGAAGGAGTCATGCTGTTATCACATGGAAACAATGGCAGGCTCTATTTTCCACAAGTGATTGAGTTTGTGTGTTTATTAAGAGAGAGAAAATTTGGTAAAATTGGTTTTATCTTACTGGCACACAGTAAGCCTTCCTACTAGCAAAACCAGTGAAGTGGGATATTTAGGAAACAAGTTAATTCTCCTTCCGTGGTAAGTTTCAGTGCAGGAGGCAGGCTGTGATCCTAAGGGGAGTAGGGAATTCTTCCTCCAGGATTGATCTGTGTCCTCTGGCAGGTTGCGTTTGCCCACGTGGATTGAAGCTAATAATTAAGCTCTTTTTTTGTTTCTGAAACATCGACGGAAAAATGTAGACCTTTGGGAAAACTTTTTTTTTGGTGGGGGGCAGGTGTAGTTGCTTTACAATGTTGTGTTAATTTCCGCCGTACAACGAAGTGAAACAGCTATATGTATACATATATCCCCTCCCTCTTGGACCTCCCTCCCACCTGGACCTCCCTCCCACCCTCCATCCCACCCATCTAGGTCACCACAGAGTACTGAGCTGAGCTTCCTGCGCTACACAGCAGGTTCCCACTAGCTATCAGTTTTACACATGGTAGTGCACGTACGTCAATTTCAGTCTCCCAGTTCATGCCCCCCCGCCCGCCCCCCGCCCCTGCATCCGTATGTCCGTTCTCTATGTCTTAGATTATAAGAGTTGTCCCTTATTGGAATGTACTGTTGAGAGAGGTCTTACAATCCTTCCTTTAAAGCTTTTACATAAAAATTTATAGTTTCATCGGCCTTGATAGATTAGCTATAATACTGCTGAGGGGGAAAGAATGGGTAAAAACAAATCTCCAAGTTGCTTCTTACCTTCTGATTCTATTATGTGCTGCCTTTTCAGATCCAACAAACATTTAGGATCACAGGACCACTGAGCCTGATATTTTCAAATTATTAGTTCATTTGAGGTAATTCTCACAAAAACAAAGGAGATGACATTGTTTCTGTTGTCGGTATGAAGAAACCGAGGGTCCAGTAGGTGAGTGAAGTTGTTCATTGAAAACAGCACAGCTAGGAAGGGGTGGGGAGAGGGCTTGGAACCATGGCTCTGGACCTGGATGCTGCCAGTAATGAGTGCTAAGGTCTCAGGCCGATTTCTGGTCCTGACTAGACTCTGGTTTCTTCATTTGTAGAATAAAGGGTTTAGAATGCGAAGATTTGGATTAAGTTTCTATCCCAAACCTCTGTAACACATGTCCCAGGGGGAACTTGAGAGAGGTCAGTACTTAATGAACAGGTTTTCATAAACAATGTGAGAGCACCTTCTGTAGAGTACTGAGATACGTGTTTGAAAATAATAGAGTATTATTCCTGGGCTGGGGATTTTGGGTGTGGAACGCAGATAAAAACTGACATCTCTACATGACCTACTAGTGAAATGCACTGAGGCGGTGGAGGAACGGCATTCTCTTAGAGACATTTCTTGATTTTCCTTATCTTTTTCCACATTTACTTTCCTATCCCAGATCCCCTATCATCCATCTCCTTTAAAATTTTCTGATCCTGAAACTTGCTATATTTGATTATAACTATGAATAATTAGGAGGCAAGAAAAGAAAAGGTTTCTTTATTCTTCTTGAAAAAAATGAGTTCTCAGCCTAGGGAAAACTGTCCAGGGCTGAGCTGTTCAACACGGTGGCTACTAGTCACAAACGGCTGCCAAGTAATTGAAATGTGACTAGTCTTAACTAATATGTGCTGGATTTCGAAGACTAGTAAGAAAAAAAGAACATCAAATATTTCATTAATAATTTAAAAAAATTGATTACATGTTTAAATGGTAATATTTTGAATATGTTGGGTTAAATAAAATATAATACTAAAACTAAATCTGTTTCTCTTTATTTTTTTAATGCAGCTTCTGGGATATTTAAAATTATACAAGTAGCTTACATTTGTAACTTTCATTATATGTCTGTATCATAGTGCTGGTTGAGATTATTCTCAACCACAGGCAACTCCCTCCTCTCAGTACGTCTCGCATCCTCCAAGGTGTATTTGGCAATGTCTGGGGTCACGTCTGATTATCACACTGGGCATACTACTGCATCTAGTGGGTGGTGGCTGGAGATGCTGTTAAACATCCTACAGTGCATAGGACAGATACCCACACCCCACCACAAGAATTATCTGGTCCAAAATGTCAAGAGTGCTGAGGTTGAGAACTCCTGTACAGATGGTTCAGAAAGGAGAAGTAGGGAAAAACGCTGGGAGCTAAAACTGCTTATAGGTTAATTTGATTTGAAATATTAGACTGCATAAGTATTTAGCAGCATTAAAGAATGACTCTTATTGTAGGTAAGAGTAAGGAATTGGAGATGGTTAGGGTTAAAGCAACAGGCTTTGTTAGTTATTTCAACAAATATTTATTGAGTGACTACAAATCTTTCTTAGAACAAGATGAGGGAAGAATAAACACACATATATATATAAACATACACAAATACTGAAATCTGAGTATATGCAAAGCTTCTACAGGGAAAATAGAGATAAATAAAATACAACTTCTGCCTTCAAAAAGCCTGCAGGCTGGTAGGGGATGGCATGAGAAATGCACTCTCTTGTAAGCAGCATATGATGTCAGAAGAGAGATGTGGCAAAAACGACAACCAAAAGAACTATGGATTTCAAAGGAAAATGTACCAGTGTTGGTTGGGGAAACCAGGTAAAGTCTTCATGAGACTCTTCTGTTTGAAATGTACCCCCAGTGGACAGGGTAGCAACCCATGGAGATGACGGAAAGGCATACACCGCAGAGGGCACAGCATGGCCCAAGGCAAAGGGGAGTGTGGGGAATATTCAATAGTCAAGTTGACTTTAGAATCCCAGTGTGGAGCACTTAAAAAATGAAAACCCCAAACAAAAGAAGTGAACAAAAACAAACAACAAGACTGAGGTCATTTATAACAGATTGGCAAGATGAAAAGAGAGATGAGAGACACAATAGGGACAAAGTGTCTAGGACGAGGCAATTGACTTGAGGTCAGTAGATAAAGGAGAGGAATGAATCAAGGATGATCCTGGGGTTTTAAGCTTGGGTGTCTGGGGACATTAATAGGGATAGGGCAGGAGGATGGGTTGGTTTGGCAAGAAGGGAAAGATGATGAATTCAGGATTGCCTTGTTGAGTTTGAGGTAATAATAAGTATCCAGGTGGTGGAGAGGTTGAGGAAGCCCCTGCGAATCAGATCTGAGGCCAAGAGAGTAATAAGGACAAGAAACAGAGATGTGGGGGATCATCTCAGGTAAAGTGGTCACTGAAGTTTTGAGAATGGAGAAGATTACTTGAGGAAGGTGGTACCCAGTGAGAAGGCTAGGATACACCCTTAGGTGTGACTGTCTTTAGGTGATGAAATGAGGAGAAGTCAAGGAAGGAAGTAAAAGATGAGGCAAAAGACATAGAAAGAGGATTCTGTGTAATTTAGCATCACAGAAGTAATCATAGAAGCTAGGAGGAGTTTGCATTGGGAATGTTCCACAGTGGTCAGCAGTACTAACAGAGTGTGGAGGTTGAAGCTGGAGCGACGTCAAGGAGTTGGATTTTACCACCCAAAGGATGTTGGTAGCCTTCTGGTACCGGGTGGAAAGCAGATGGTAAGGAACGAAGGAATGGGCAAACTGCTTCTGGGGACCCAGACTATCCCAGAGCTTCTGTTGGGGAACAAGCACGTGCTGATTTTGTGACATTCTTTCTGTGGGGTCATTCATTCCTTCAACAGGTATTCATTGAACATGTACCTGTTTATTTATCTACCATGGGGTGAGTGATTAGGTGTGTACAGAGACCACTAAGGTGTAATCTCTACTGCCGCCTCCACCTCTGGGCTCAGGAAAACAGAGCTAACAGGGTCACTGCTTGAAAAAAATGACAGAAGGAAATTTTTAGTAATTAGGCTCCTAAATCCTAAAACTGTGTCCTTGTCCATATTTCTTCTCTATCAAAGCTCTGACAGTCTTGAGTTGATGTCCTAAGTAAGGGATCATGTCTAATTCTACTTGCCCTTATGCATTTGGGCTAAAGAGAGTGTTTCTGGTAAAATAAATAAAATGGAAATGATGGGGGGGGTGTTAAAATACATACGTAAACTCTTCCTAGCACTGATCACCTTTTCATAGCTAGAAGTAAAGTAATTTGAATTTTTAATTTTATCTACTGTTTTTAAAATGGTGAAACTGGAGGTCTGACTGCTTCATTTTAATATTTATTCCTGAGGGGGACTTGGGAAATAGCTGAACAGGTTTTTATGGATTAAAGAGAGAAAATAACAGTTCCAAATTGGAAACTTTTGCCATTTGAATATTAAAAAAACATGTTAAATGGTTATTCTTGGTCTTTTCTACATGTACCTCATTGCTAGAGTTATGGTACCACAAAGAGGTGGTGTTTCTCAGTCTGGGCTGGGTGGGGGATGTATTTATATTTTACCTTAAGGTTTACATCCCCGTGCATGTCATGGTTGATAACTTTTACTTCCCTACAGCAATGATCTTTTGATGTCCTAAGGAAAGTTTGTAGTAAGACTCTGGATAAGATTTTTTTTCTATATTATTGTTATTGGAAATAAGTAAATAAAAACATGTAAGCAATTCACATTTGAAGAACTTAAACATTTTAAAAGACAAAAGTACAGAAAAATACAAAAATAGAAACACAATTGCTAGAAATTGCCTGCAGTATAAATAGTCAAGGTTTCAGTCAGCATAACTGGCAGACGTCATGACTGCTTTTGTGGAACTTTGATTTTAAAAATAGATGGAAAAGTCAAAGCAGTGTTGTGTGGTTGCCAGAATTTTGGATTGGTAATCAAAATATATCAGCTTTACCTCTGAATTTGCGAAAGGTTCATTATTTGACCTTGGTTAAGTTTTACGTAAACCTATTTAATATTTAAGCCCAAGGCTTCATGTTTATAAAATGAGAATACCAATGAATTTCATTATCAGCTTCCCAGCGATTAAGTCTACAGGGCTATCTTAGGTGCTGCAATAAATAAAATCATAAAAACTTGAGAAATTCTATAGCCAGTGTTCCCCACAAGTGATATTGCCTGCTTACTTTAAAAATTGACTTCTAAAGTATTAGTAATGTAAAGTGTAAAAAGTACATTCACTAGGAGTGTAGTAAACAGTAAGAGTATTCCTGATCTCTGCTTTTGGGAAATATTACTTCTTAAATTATTGACATTAAAAACACGGTATGGAGAAAAAGGGAAAGGAGTCACAGCATTTAATCTTTTTAGTCAAAGATATTAAAGAGGTGGAAACTATTGAATAAAGAGAATTCTTAAAAATTATTCATAAATGCCTATCCACCAAGCTAGCTATGTTCTGCGTAAGAGTAGATAACAGGGGTATGGGTGATGTTTTCTTTCCCAGCAATCTTTTCACAACACTTTCTACTTATATGAATACTGAAAATTGCTGTCATAATTACAAGTATCCACTTGATCCAAAATATGCTTGTGAAGAGACTACTAAAAATGTCATTTATTTAAAATTGCCTCTGTTCAAATATGGTTCGTTAATTGTGATGTTCAGTTTTCCAAAGGCAGTGTTTGAAATCTCTGGATTTGGTGATTGGTGTAAGCACAGACCCCAGTTCTCCCCAAATTCCTAGCAGAATGGCTGGAAGGGTATAGAAATAGGGGGAAATCTGCATTAACAAGAGAAAGCAGAAACAAGGAAGGATACAGTCCCTGTGGCAGAAAGTGAGGGGAATTTTTGTGAGCAGTTCCTTGGTGGGTCTGGATTGAAGGATGTCCCAGAGCCTTTTCCCCTCACTGGATCCAGAAAATAAGCAAGTGACGGAGTGATGCAGTGTTTGGAGGTGAGGGCAGGTTGAGGGCCGGCTGGTGAGCATGTGACCACAGCATCTTGAGACTGAAATTGCCTCTGCGTGTCTCCCCACATCATTCTTACCCTCTTCCAATTCCTTCTCCTCACTAGACTCCATGATCCTTTTAAGAGGTAGGTCTGTTACGTGATCCCTTTGCTTAAGTGCCTCCGGGGGTTTCGACTGTTTTTAGGATCAAGGCAGACATCCAGCACATGGACCTTTCTTGCCTTCCAGTTCCGTGTCCCCTATGTCTTCCATGCTGCAGCCACCCTGACTTCATGGGCACCACTGGCTCTGGCTTTTCGCACTGGCCCCGAACTAGTTCTACCACTTGGACATCTTCTTGCCCCTCTTTCCTAGTTAATTCCTCATCATCCTTCAGATCTTGGCTGCATTGTTCCTTCCTTAGGGATCATCAGAGATCTGTGCTGTCATGGCATGCTGTGATTCGAATTGTACAGTCATTTTCATGATTATTTACTTAGGATCTGTCTCCCCTGTTAGACTATGAGCTCCACTTATGAGTGGTATCTGTCTGTGTGCACCGTTGTATCCCTAGCATTTAGCGTAGCACTTGGCATATATTAGATATTCAATAAATATTTATGAAATGGATGGATTGATGGATGGATTGAGGGATGGTAGCATTTGGATTTCAACAGCTACCTAGGATACCCTTTTGACCTTTTCTCCCTACAGAGACAACTGCCACAAGCAAAGGACCAGGCACGGTGATAGGATGTGGTGTGGCTGCCATATCAGGCAGAGGTTTTGGAAAATGGGGCATTTCCCAAAGAATAGGTTCCACGTTGGAGGCCCAGAGACTTTCATTCTGGTTCCTTCACTGTCCCCACAGGCTGCTGGATGTCCTTAACTGATAAAACAGCCTTCTTCTTCCTCTTCTTCTGCTCCGGATCATCTTCTCTTCAATCTAGATAAGGATGTGTTTCTAAGAAAGATTTGGATGGGAATCCACAACAAATTCTGCCAAAAAGCAGCTCAACTCCTATTAGGAGATTATTTTATCAGAAAAATAAGGCTCCCTTACATGGATTCTATTAAGAGATTCTGTTATTCAAAAGAAAAGGATCACTGTTTTCCCTAAAGCTTCAGAGGAATTGTTTCCTCTGTGATAGGTTGACCATGAGATATGAGACGATCTTAGAAAATATGTTTTTCTGTTTTCAGCAACACTTGAGGGTTTGTTGCACGTATGGAACTATAGCAGTCTAAACAGGCCATTAGGTAAAGGAAGGAGAGGAAGGATTACACAGAGCTGAAAGACGTGGGAGCCAGCCTCATAGAAATAGTGACAAGAGCTAATGTTTATCAAGCACATACCAAGGGCTAGGCATTTTTCTAAGGCCCTATGTGTTTTAACTCATTTAATCTTCATAACACCCCTATGAGGGATATGCAGTTATTAACTCCATTTAGAAAACCTTTGTCGAGGAGACAGTAGACAGTGGCACACTGAGAAACAGTCACAAAAAAAGTAAAGTAGAAAACAAACTTGAGGAAAAAATTCAAACATAAAGGAAAAGGGATGAAAATGTGGAACATGCGAAAATCTGGGGAAACTGTAGTAGCTTTTAAAGGTTTTATACTTGGGTGGTGAGATTAGGGATGGTTTTTACTTTTTTCTTTATACTTTTCAATTTTTTAGCAGGAACGTTTAAAAAGACACTGTTCTTTGAACAAAAAGCATAGTTGGCAGAAAGCATCTAAGGTTTTCAATAAATAATCTTAATAATTCAATGAAAATTAAATTGCACTAGAGACAGTGTTTAGGGAGTTAGGCAAAGAGTGAAGCAGCCCAGGTAGGAAGTAAACCTCCTAATTGGGAAAACAGACCAGAGATTCATGCTGCTGAAAGATGGTGACTATGCACTTTCACTCTTCCAAGTGGGGGGGGGGGAAAAAAAAAAAAAAAGGGAAAAAGAACAGCACTGGCTAGTTAAGAGCATTTTGAGAATTCAGATTAGAGTGCTGAGAAAGCACTGCTGTACACAATAATTAGAAACTAGTTAATAATGTATGCTTGTAATTTCAATAATTTATTTATTTTAATAGAATGTGCATAATTGCCTGGGTCATGTGTTCTTTCATTTATCCACGTCTGTGGTATAATAAACCTAGCTGACCGACCCTTGCCATCATGACCCAAGATACCACCTGGTGGCAGGTGTAGAAATTGCAAGTTAAAACGCTGGGGAGAAATAAATCTGAGCTAGTCCCGCCTTAGATATTCACATCCATGAGGTGATACTAAAGGTAATGAACATTGAAAAGTGCTAAGGCTGTCTTTGTAATGCACATTTATTTCTTTTAGCTTATATTACTATAGAAATAAAAGGCTAAAGTGTAAGCTTGCCCAGAAGAAAAAAATAATTATAAATTAAATGGATATGGAATTTAAAATTCCTTATTTTCTTAGTTTTCTAAAGGCAGTCTTCTGTTTTTTGAATTGCAGATTTTTTTTTCACAGGCTGTGTGATTGTTCTCTCTGCTTATTCTTATAGAGGGAATTTTATGCTTTCTCATAGTCGAGTAGAGAAGGTCTCATGCAGAAATTGGCATAGGTTCTCAACCACATCTTTTGGAGGAATCCTCTGTATTAAATTAGTGGAAAAAATGGCAGTGAGAAAATTGTTGTAATTTCTTTGAATGGAAATAAGTTTTTGAATACTGTTGGTAGGAGAACCACTGACTAGGAATAATCATGACAAACATATTATTGTAATGATCCTCTGCTTAAAAATACATGTGTGTCAGTCCTTTTCTTTCTTTGATTGTACCAGGAATTAAGTAAAATTAAATATGGAAGAGTAGCCATTTGTATTTCTGATCTTTTGTAAGTTTCTAGGACATAAAGAGATCTAAAAGATTCCGTATGTGAAGCGATGAAGGTCATGATATTTTTCCTCTCTACAATTTATAATTTAGACTTTGTACTTAGGATGCAAATAAAATGGTAAGATTTTTTTAAATGGCTCTTTTATTACAGAGGCAGCCCCTGACTTACAGATAGGTCTGTGAATGGCCAAAGGCCTTTAGAAACAGTGAAGCAGTCAGTTTTATTTCAGATATGCAGCCTCTGCCAGGATTACCCCTCCTTTCTCCTTCATGTCCCTTTCATTGCTCTGGTTTAAACCCCTCTCCCCTTTCTTCCCCAGCGGTTTTTGTTATCCACCCCACCCCACTTTTTATGGCTGCAGGTCTGTCCTTCTTTCTACGCTTCCTCCTGCTCATCCCAGTGTAGCCCCAGCCAGAACTCTTGAGACACTTTGCTCCTCAGCAGGAATTTCCCATGAATCTTCAGTCTTTAGGGCCATCATGGTTATGATCCTTTGTATTTTATCTTTCTCTAGAATGACGGAAAGTAAAGAAAGGGAGGATGATGAGTGATGGGAGGAAAACATTATTATTTTTGATAACTTTTAACTACTTGTTGAGAAAGGACCCAATGTTCCCCAAATGTGGACCTTCTCAAAAGGGCTTTTTGTTTGCTTCGGGGACCTGAGAGTTGAGAAATGGCTGTGAAACTTCAGTTTCCAACCCTGGCTGAAAGGTGCTGGGGTTAACAGTGGAAAAGGAAGTGGGAGAGCTAATCTGTAATATCCTCATGAAAGTAAAGAAGGAAGGAGAAAAGAGGAAAAGTTAAGGGAAGGAAAGTAAAGAAAAAGGAGAGAAAAAGTGAAAGAGGGAGATAACCTTGGGTCCCCATTGGGACATACTGGCCAGAGACACCTTACCCTCTGTCTGGTTTAATCTCAGACTCTTACCTTCTAGCCCCTAGTCCACTACTGGTGTGAGGCTGACAGCGAGGGAGGGAGGAAAGGATGGGAGTAGAAGTTCTGGATTCCACTGCCTTAGATTACTTCTCCCCAAACCGATTTATAGAGTCAGTGTAATCTCAGTCAAAATTCCAGCAGACATTTTTTTTGTGGAAATTGACAAATGGATTCTAAAGTTCCTATGGATAAGCAAAGGACTTAGAGTAGCCAAAAATAACTAGAAATGAAAAAGAACAAAGTTATATGACTAGATAACTGATTTCAGCATTTATTATAAAGCTACATTAATCAAGGCAATGTGGTACTGGTATCAAGACAGATGAATACGTCAGTGGAACAGAATGGAGAATCCAGAAATAGATCCACACATACATGAACAGCTTCTTTTTGATGAAGATGCAAAGGCAATTCAGTAGAGAAAGGATAGTCTTCAACAAATGGTGCTGAAAAAATTGAATATCCATATTTAAAATATGTGCTTCGGTCTACATCTTACATCATAAAAACTTAACACAAAGTGTGTCACAGGCCTAAATATAAAACTTAAGAAAGCATAGAAGAAATCCTTTGTGACTTTGGGTTAGGTAGACATTTCTTAGATACATCACCAAAAGCATAATCTAAAGACAAACAAATTGATAAATTGGATTTCTTTAGGAAAAACAAAATCTGCTTTTCAAAAGATACTGTTAGTAAGTGAAAAGACAAGCCACAGACTGGGAGGAAATACTATATTTGTAAGGCATATATCTGATTTTGTATCCAGAATATAAAGAACTTTCAAAACTCAATAAGTAAACAAACAACCCAATTTTTAAAAATGGGCAAAAGATTTGAACAGACACTTAGGCGAAGAAGATATATGGATGGCAATTAAGCACATACAAAGATGCTCAGCATAATTAGTCATTAGAGAAGTGCAAATTAAAGCCACCGTGCCATACCCATGCACATCTGTCTGATAGGTGTAAAATGAAAAGATGAACCATACCAAGTGTTGGCAAGGAAGTGGAGAAACTGGAGCTCTACTACACTACTGATGGCAATGCAAGATGGCACAACCGCTGTGCAAAACATTTTGGCAGTTTCTTAAGAGGGTAAAATTTTACCTGCCAAATCATCAAGCCATTCCACTCCAAGGTGTTCGTGCAAGAGAAATAAAAGCATGTGTATATTCAGATACTTGAATACATGAATATTCATATCAGCTTTATTTGTAATAGTCAAAAAAGCAAACAACCTAAATGTCTATCAACAGTAAATGGATAAACTGTATCCATACAACAAACACTACTCAGCACTAAAAAGAAATGAACTATTTATACATGCTACAACATGGATGAATCTCAAAATAATTACCCCTGATCCTCACAAAGGAGTGCATACTCTGTGTTCTCATTTATATTAAATGTGAAAAATAGGCAAGCAGATTGTTGTTCGCCTAGGGACTGGAAGATAGAGTGCGGTGGGCAGAAGGGATTAACAAAAAAAGTTGTGAGTAAACTTTTGGGGGTGACGTATTTATTATCATGATGGTGGTGATAATTCCTTGGGTGTATGCAGAAGTAAAAACTTATCAAATTATATATTTTAAATATATGCCATTTTTTGTATGTCAATTATACTTTAATACAGTTGATAAAAAAAATATTAAGTTTAACCCACTAATGTGTATTTACTGTCACTGGTTTAAAGGTGCTTTTTTAAAAAAAATTTATATTTATTTATTTATTTATGTATGGCTGCGTTGGGTCTTCACTGCTGCACGCGGGCTTTCTCTAGTTGTGGTGAGTGGGGTCTACTCATTGTTGCGGTGCGCGGGCTTCTCATTGCAGTGGCTTCTCATTGCAGAGCACGGGCTCTAGGCACAGGGGCTTCAGTAGTTGTGGCTCGAGGGCTCTAGAGCGCAGGCTCGGTAGTTTTGGTGCCCAGGCTCAGTTGCTCCGCGACATGTGAAATCTTCCCGGACCAGGGCTTGAACCCATATCGCCTGCATTGGCAGGCGGACTCTCAACCTCTGGACCACCAGGGAAGCCCTAAATGTGCTTTTGAAGAGTACCTGGTTAACACTTTCTGATAGTTTAAGTTGATGATTAAGTGTTTGTCATATTTAAATGTTTTTAAACATTAAATGTTATGCACAGGCTTAAAACGACACCATTGGAGAACCAAAATTTCATGAGAAATACTGTGAAATAAAGAAAGATTAATTATTAAATCAAAACTTTCTCCACATGACACTGTAGAAAGTACAGTGTAATGTCATGCTTTGTACTAGGGTTGAAGACTCTTCTACATTTATTCATTCGTTCCTCAAGTATTTCTGTATTAAGTCCCTTTTGTTTACTTGATACATAAAGTGAAAAAAAAAGTCACAAAAAAAGAACTGACTGCCAGAGGGGTTCATGTTTTAGTTGCGAAGATGAGATTAATATACGTAAATTAGTAGCAATTTAAGAAAGCCATTAATTGAGATCAAGAGTACGGTGCTTGAAGTTTGTTTCCTGTAATACTTACCTTTGCAGGTATTGATTGAGAGCTCCAAACTTCTGCAAAGATAATGACGTTTTCTCATGTTTCAGGTCTTTACATTAATCTTTCATGTGCACACATTTTATCACGAACCACCTCTCTCTATTTTAGTGATTACATCTAAGGATTATAGGGGAATTTATTCTGCGTTTATCCTCCTTTTTAACATATCTACCCGAGACCTGACTTGATAAATCACTAATGCCGTTGCTGGCCTTGTCACCCTCTCTTGAAATTATAGCAACAACATTCAGAACTATTAGCATTTTTTCTAGACGTTACCTCTCCAGCTGTGAAGATTTTCCTTATGATTCATGGGACACTTGCAAACTGAAGGTACTTTCTGGAGAAGCACTTACCTTTTCTCCTGCTCTTATTTGGAGTGGCTTTACAGTGACCATTTTTCATGGTGTACGTCGTTAACATATTTACCTTCCTTCCGTCGTATTTCATCCTTGAGTATTACAGCTCTGCGTAGTCAGGGCCAGAGGAGCCGCTGGGTGCCTGTCGCTGGCTCCCAGGCCAACTGGGTGAGAAGAAAGTGTCTCTATTTACATCTTGTTATCGCTCAGGGCCCCCTGAGGTGCCAACTATGCTTGCTTGCGTTGTGCAGCTGCTCAGCACGTTTTTGGATGGCCCGCTTCTTCTCCCATAGATTCTATACGTGTATGTGTCTGTGTGCCAGCTGTGGGCAGAATTTCTAGAAGGCAGTTGACCTGTTGTGCCTGAAGCCTCATTTTTTTTTTTTTTTAACATCTTTATTGGAGTATAATTGCTTTACAATGCTGTGTTAGTTTCTGCTGTATAACAAAGTGAATCAGCTATACATATACATATATCCGCATATCTCCTCCCTCTTGCATCTCCCTCCCACCCTCCCTATCCCACCCCTCTAGGTGGTCACAAAGCACCGAGCTGATCTCCCTGTGCTGTGCGGCTGTGAAGCCTCATTTTTGAAATCCTTTCTCTGTCCCCAACTCAGGACCCCTTTTTTACCCCTTTTCAGGTTCACAGTTTTTGTGCTTTGTTCTCCTTATTAAAACCTGCTCTTAGGAAAAAAAAAAAACAAACCCTCTTATCAGCTTCATTTAATGTGAGTTTAAGCCAACTTTCCTTTGATGTATTTGCATTTTAAAGTCTTATTTCTGAGTGTGGTGTGCAAGCTTTTCAAGTGTTTCTCAAGTGTTCTGTCTTCTATCATCTTTAGAGAAAGAAACCATTTCAACCTAATTTCTTATACTTACACAGACACAAGCTGTGAAGCAAAGTGATGTTTCTCTTTCAAGGGATGGTATCATGTGCATCTTAAACAAATACATAGACAATTGAAACTACTGTGCTACAAATGGCGTGAAGGACCTCTGACCTCCCAGTAACCCAGAGTTACATGGCTCTGGACTTAAGATGTTATTGTGCCCTTAAATCCTTACTCCAGCCCTGGAGAAGCAGATAACAGCAGTGATGGTGGGGCCAGCCATAAACCACAGCTGGGAGTCCTGGTAACCAGAAGTCATCGTAATCAACCATGCTTTTTGCTAATGCCACATTGTTTTTGCATCTCGTGTGGGGATGATGTTGTTTCTGAGGCCCAGCAGCATTTTCTGATTTTATGCAAACTGTTCTGTTGTCAGCTGCCAAGACTCCTCCTGAACCATGTACCATGCATCCTTCCTCCCGTAGAAATTGAAGGGAAATCGCTCTCTTGCCGTCGCAACATGGTTGCAGCCCCGAAGCCAGATTGTTTGCACTTGGCATCCAACGAGGGTTGTTTGTTTCCTTCCTTGCAAGGCTTTGGGTATTCAATGCTGTAGTCAAGACATGCATTCTCCTTCCCCCCATACTCTCTCAATTTCAGATACCCAACGTGGAATTCCTGTCAGAAGTCTTTTCAGAGTGGTTTTCCAAAGCTCCAAGGATGTTCTGAATTATAAGAATTCACCAGACTCAAGCTGTAGTGAAGATGCCAGTCTGCTGTGAGCAGGATTGATTTTAGGGCATCTCTGAAGCTTTTTGTTTTATTCTACTCAGAATCAAGAGAATGTCTCTTGAGGACAGTGAAATATGCCCTGGCACATTTCTCCTGAGCACATTTATATTTCAGCATGAAAGAGTCCCCTAAGCGTGCTAAGAATTTATCTAGTGAAGTTTGCAATTTCTGAAGTCCCTTGTAACTACTGTTGATTTGATTTCTGGGATAATACACATCTTAACAGTGTGGAAGATTATCAGTGTACACTCCTTTTGATCAGGGTAGAACTCTACTTAGACATAATTACTGATGTGTATGAGTGCATGTTTTCGTAGCTTTTTTCTCTCCTAGATAATAGGAGAGAAGTCATAGCACCTTAGAAGGTGCTATT
This sequence comes from Balaenoptera ricei, assembly GCF_028023285.1. NCBI lineage: Eukaryota > Metazoa > Chordata > Mammalia > Artiodactyla > Balaenopteridae > Balaenoptera > Balaenoptera ricei. Next base: position 56,253,746 of record NC_082648.1, on the reverse strand, counting down.
TTAGTTTTGTAGTAGACATTCTGTTATTCACCACTCGTAATTAGTCACCAGAAGAGGTGAGGTTTTGTTTTTTCATTTATTTACTTACTTCAGTCTTAAAATTTTTAACCATTTTGTAAGGAAATCTTTCTAGAATATATTGAATACTTTTCAACTTTTTAGACCAAAAACACTCAATGTAGTTTGATGACTTTTTTTGGATGACTCAGAGTCATTAATTAGTGCCTGCAGCTTTTCCCAAATTGGTGTCAGCAGAATAGTTATCTACTGCATAGTAATAGGTGTCTTTGAAAAACAATGCTCTGTGATCAAATAAATTGGGTAAATACTGAGTAAACAAAATGAAGTAATTTTCTTTTTTTTTTTCAGAATTACTCAGAGCTTTTACCATGTTCATGTATATTTTAAGTCTCCACGGAGAGTTAGAGAATGGAGCTTTTCTCAAATATAATGAACCAGAGAACCCCCTTTGTGTTAGATTGTTGTAGTTCCTGAAGAAAATCTTTAGAAAATTTGGGGAAAATGCTGCTTCAGTGTGATAAGCCTCTAGGGCTGTCAGTATATATGGGATTATTTGCCTCTATGTTGAATGACTCACATTGCTGCTGGATTTTTATGTCTCCTTTTAAATTACATTTTCTGTACATTCTTGGTTTTTACCATTTTCAGTTGTCACTGTGAGTGTTCTGGCCTCTCCTAAATGCCGGAGCCCCTCCCCTCACATCAGTTATGATTGGGGCACCCATATAATTGGTTATTCAAACCGGAATACTTTTGGAAGTGAAAGGGAACTCTGTTAATAGTTATACAGGGACAGTAGCTGTAAACTGACTCTCCAGGGCAAACCAAGATTGTTGCGGCTAACACAAAATTAAGACAAACTAACCTAATTAAACAATAGAGGGGTTTTACTGGCTCATGTAACTGAAAAATCTCAGAGGCTGAGTTGGCGTCTGCTGTGGCTTGGTCAGAGATCTGGCTTCATTTTCCTGGCTCTAAGTATATGGTTTATCCTTGCACTGGCCTGCATCATGGTGCAAAATAATTGCAGTTTTTTCAGGTTTTACTTCTGGCCGTCTGTGTTGCATAGTTTGCCATCAGAAAAGAAGAGCATCTTTGCCCAGAATTATTAGTAGAAATCCTGAACTTTGTGCTGATTGGACAAACTCCTGAACCAATCCCCAAGGAATTCTAAGTGCTTATTTATTGGTTTGGATATGATGCAGCAATTAGTGTGGAAGGGAGATGGGAAATTCTGGTATTACCATGGTTATCAGAGAATATCCCTGGAGGGAGGAGTGAATCCCACCTAGATAGAATGGCTGGTACACATTGGAGGCTGGATAGAATGGATGTTGGGGAGACATGTCTACTATATGTCCCTCCTTATTTGTTTCTCCAATTCTGTAAGTGATTTCATTACCAGATATCTAAGTTTATTAGAATTTTCTGTAAAATAATAAGATGGGCCCAAAAGGCCCTCCTGTAATGAATGTGTGTGAATACTGGATTTGTCACATGTATTTGGGCTGTTCAGAGGCTTTTTTTGCTTCCTTCCTAATTCTCAGTTGTTTTCCAGGTAGGTAGATGGAGTAATTAGGAAGGATTTGGTCAATAAATTACTGAGAAAATATTAAGAGTACATCCCCTAATCAGATTGTTTTTGACCATTTTATTACACACGTAATATATTTTCATCATTAAAAATATAGCAAAGATAGATAAGCAACTTGAAGATAATAAAAAGCATTTGGAATCCCATTGCTCTGACTTAAAAACAAGAATAATTTTTGACCTCCTTCTGAAACAAATATGCCTATTTTTATGTAAGCTTTTGTGTATGGAAATGGAAGGTCTACTGTGTCTTTGAAAATCAGAAAAAGCAATATTTATTCTGCGCTGCACCTGATATTTTCTTTCCCCAACAAATGTTACCCAAATTACATTATGTGGTAATTTATAATGTTACCTGACTAATGCTTTAGCTACCTGTTTCCCCTTCTATGAAATGTAGATTGAAAAATAATAGATTTTCTCACAAAGGTGGAAATGTTTCTCTTAGACATAAATTATTTTCTATTTACAAAGCTGTTATATTTATTTAGCATATCTCAAAGGAAGATTGTTTTCCAAAATGATTGTTTCGAGACACACAGTTCTTCAACGTTCCGTCAGAGCCCTATAAGGAATTTGATGCACATTTCTTTTTGAGAGGCTTATCTTTCAGTCCTAAATATATAGGGACATGCTGGGAATTGCATGTCTGTAAATATGGGGGTCTTGGGGAGATGCTTGAGAAGGGACTGGCGTGGCTGGGCCAGGCAACGGAGTTTGTGATAAGAGTACAGTCACAGCCCTGTTTGGCTCCTGGTCCTGCTTCTACCCCTTCACCTTACCATCCCTGAGTCTCAGCTTCCTCTCTACAAAATGAGGATAATGCCATTTACACTTAAAGGGTTGTTTCAAGAATTAGATAGAACATGGCGTATAAGGCTCTTGCCCCACATTAGGGACATGGTAAATACGTTAATTGCTCTTCATGGGCAGGTCCCAAGTGAGAAGTTGGAAGGCATTTTGGAGGTCTTCTGGTCCAACCTCCTGCCAATGCAAAAATCTGTCCTGGAGCACGTCTGATTGATGGGTCTTCAGGCTCTTATTAAGTAAGCCAGGGGGCCCCCACTGCTTCAGAAGGTAACCTACATACGTTTTTGGTCAGCTCTAATTCTTAATGATAGCAACACAACATTTTGCTTGTAGTTTACAGAATGTTTTCACATCTGTTATTCTAGCTGATCTCTGTGGTATAATGTGTAAAGTTGGTAGAGCTTTTAGGAAGCTTTTCCTTTGAACCAAACCTGCTCTTCTCTAACTTGTACTTTTTGATCTATAGAGCTTCATGGAGCCAGTTTTATTGTGACAGTCTTTCTGACTGGATCCATTCAACAACTATTTATTGCGCAACGGCTGTGTACCAGGTACTTAAGCAGCAGAGATATAGTCGTGAGAGTAAAACAGTCTTGTTCCTGCCTCCCTGGAAGTTATAATCTAGTGCAACTATAGCCTTCAGTTCAAATCCAGCCCATTGTCTGTTTTTATAAGTAAAGTTTTATTGAAATATAACCACACCCATTCTTTACATACAGTTTATGACTGCTTTTGTGCTACAAGAGCACAGTTGAGTAATTGCAACAGACCCTGTGGTGTTTATAACATAAACTATTTACTTTCTGGCCCTTTACAGAAAAATTTTGCTGACCCCTGGTCTGGTGGGTAAGGTAGATATTAAATTCTTGAACGCATCACTAAATACGTCATTGCACATTTCTGTAGTGCAGAGCGCTAGGAAAAAAACAGGGAGAACCTAATTTAGGTTGGGCAGTAACTCCTCCCTGAGAGAATAACACTGAAGCCCTGAAGGACAAAAAAAGAGCCAGAAGATTGTGAGGGTGTGAGGAACACATAGGCAGAGGGACAACTCACAGGAAGTCCTGCAGAAGGAAGAGGGCTTGGCATAATTAAAGAACTAAAAGGCCATTGTGGCTGGAACCAAGTGAGGAGTGAAGGTAGGTGGTTGGAGGTTCAGCTAGAGAGGTAGGCAGGGGCCAGATCAGGCAGGGCCTTCTGAGAATACTGTACTTTCCCTAAGGGCACTGGGACATTACTGGAAGGTTTTAAATCGATTTGCATTTTAAAGCAATTACATGGAGATGGAGAGAAGTGGTTGGATTAGCTCTTTGGTGGACCAGTTGCTTTGGTGGGTGAGTAAAGGGGAGTAAGGAATCTGGGATGATTCCCAGTCATCTGATGTAAGCAACTGGGTGAATGAAGTTGCCATTTATGAGATGGGGAATTCTGGAGGGGAAGCAGGTTTGGTGCGAATTGGTGGTGATTTGAGTTTTGGAGAAGTTTAGTTTGAGGTGCCAGTGAGATATCTAAGTAGAAATGTCAAGAAGACAGTTGGATGCGCTAATGTGGAGCCTAGAGGAAAGATATGGGTAGTTATTATAGTTTGGATGCCGTCAGCATTTGAGGTTCTTTGAAGTCATGTTGGTGGGTGAGATTGCCTGGGGACATGAGTACGGGGGGCGGGGAGAGGGCTAGGCTCAAGTCCCAGGGGCTCCGACATTGATTATTTGGGCGGAGGAGGAGAGGGACCCTCCAAAGGACAATGAGGAGGAGGAGCCAGGGGAGTAGGAATCGGCCTAGGAGAAGTGGCATCCTTCTGCTAAGCAGAGAGAGTGTTTCAAGAAGGTGGGCAGGTTTCTGTGCCCCGTAGCACTGCTGCTGATTGTCAGGCGGAGACTGAGCGTCCTTCAGGTTGCAGACACGAAGAGCACTGGTGACCTTAGCCAGGAGCAGGCTCAGCTAAGCGGTGAGGGCAGAAGGCAGGTGAGGATAGGCTGAGAGGTACGTGAGTAGGAAGGGAGGACGAAGAGACATTTTTCCAAGTTGTTAAGCTGTGAAGGAAAGGAGAGAGAAGGCAGCTGCTAGAGAGGGAGAGGAGATGCAGACAAGAAGTTGTATTTGTTTCTAAGATGTTGAGCCTCAGTGGGAAGGAAAGAGTAGGGTGGGGAGGGTGAAGAGACAGCAGAGTAAAGGGTACCAGATGAAGCCTCTGATATTCCTAGAGGGGAGGGAGCCTGAGCCCCCAGGGGAGGACTGGCTTTCCATAGGAGGAAGGACACGCTCTCCATAGGAGGAAGGACACGCTCTCCATCGTAACAGGAAGGAGAGTGGACAGGAGAGATGCAGGTGCAGGTAGGCTTGCCCATGTGCTGGCAGGAAGTTGCGGGAATGTCCATGAGTGGCTTCTGTCTTCTCTGTGAAATATGAAACACGGTCACCTGCTGAAAGGGGGAGGGGTAGATATCAGGAAGGAAATAACAAGAAAATGCAGAACACAGGACATCGTTGTTGCTGAGAGGAGGGCGTGTTCATCAGAGAAAGCAAGTAGGGTTGCTGGTCAGTTGAGGGTGACGTTGATAACTTTACCGTGAACTCATCTCTGGTTTTGTGGTTGTTCTGCAGGTGAGCTCAGATACTTGAATTCATGGATTGAGAGCACATGGGTAGGTGAGGCAGAAGGTGAGATGGGAGGGCAAAGGGCAACACGAGTAATGGTGTCTCCCAGAGAGTTACTGTAACGATGGACTATGGAATCTAACTTGGCAAAGGAGGATAGTGCATTCAAGAGGGGACTTACAGATAGGGATAAAGGATCAATGGGTTGAAGATGCCTCAGACACACACACACACACACACACACACACACACACACACACTGTGGTGGTACTTGAGCTACCAACCTGGAAGTATAGTAGACTGTGGGCAGTGAATAAGATATCTGGATTAGTGACTTCAATTTTGGTGCCCAGGAGGTGGTTAGTGAAGTTGAAGAGGTCAAGGAATCGAGATACCAGTGTATTAGGTCACACAGGATGATAGAGAGATTTGGGGTAAGACAAGACCTTAAAGGAGTCCTTAAAGCTTCAGTGATGGAGGTGAGTTGATAGAAAAAAGAAAGAGGGGAAAGTCGATCTGCACCTTAGAGGAACAGTGACCTAGAAGTGGCCTTGGAAGACCAGACTCCCAGTACTGGCCCTAGGTAAGGTCTGAGAGCCTAGGCAGGTGTGGCAGACCTGAATCCTCTGGCGATAGCCAGGTTTCAGTTCAGGTAAGGAGGTGAAGGCAAGGAAGTGAAAATGGCTGTTCAGAAAAGAGGCTGAGGATATGGAGGTTCAGTGGTCTCTGCAGTTCCAGAGGCCACATTTGAGGATGTAGGAGGGTGGGATGTGTGGTCACTGGCAGGGCAGAGAGCGTCTATTGAGTCACTGGGGAGATGATAGCTGTGGTGGTCTGTACCGCTCGAGGCTCCAGTGAACCATGCCTCCCTGTGTCAGGTCCTTACACAATCCCCTTCACTTGAATTTGACCTGAGTCTGTGATGTGCTTTAACCAACAGAACGTGGTATTAGTGAGGCAGTGCCAGTTCTAGGATTAAGCTTCTGCTCTCCTGAAAGCCCTCAGATGCCATTAAATGAATCTGGCTTCCCTGCTGGAGAGACCATATGGAAAGGCCACGTGGAGAGGGAGAACCCTTAACCCTACGTGGGGAGAGAGGGGGAGAGGGGAGGGAGGAGAGGAGAGGCCCAGGTCATCTTAGCCGAGCCCAGCCCTCAGCCAGTCTGCCAGCTGAATGCAGTCACCTGGTGACTAGTAGCAAGGTCAACAGAAGAACTGTCCATCTAAGCTTAGCCTACACTGCACAGTAATGGGAAAAAAAAGATGATTTTAGTCCCTAAGTTTTGGGCTGGTTTGTGAGCAGCAGCAGATAACTGAAGTGGTGTTTGAGTGCAGAGGCCTGCGTTTAGGAGGTAACCAAGGAAAGCAGAGAATGTAAGGCCTCCTAGTGGATTTGGTTTTGATGTTCCCCCAGAAGTAGGACATAACACGATTCAGCTGTGGCCTGGAGCCTACATTCCCCGTTTCTGCACTCAGCTCTTGTTGACGGGTTAGTTACAATGAGGTGCACACACCACCACTAGCCTGTTCCACCAGAGGTTTTTCTTCTGGCTACTGTCTTAATTCCTTCAGTCCTTTTTCACATCTGGTTTTGAAACTCCTTAACATTCTTAGCACCTTCCCCAGGTATATTCCAGCTTGTCAGTGGTTTTCTTAAATATGGTAGCCATAACTGAATTCGTCAGTTCCTGGTATGGTTATCGCTTTCATAATAGAAAGGGACTGTCACATTTTCTTGCTTTAGGCACTTTTCTTTTAAAATGTAATTTCAGATTGCTTTAGCTTTTGGGGGAAACTGTAACACTGTTGACTCAAATTTTGCTTGAAGGCAACTGAAACACCTATATCATTGTCGTTGTTGTCGTCTTTTTTTCTTAACACAAATGGCTATTAGGTCAAATCCTATGCTTGTGCAGTCAATTTTTTGAACCTAGGAATGGAGGATTAAATTTAATTTGCTGTGTTTTGGCTCATTCATCTAATCTGTGGTCACCATTTTGAATCCTGGTTTTGTTTTCTTTTTTCCCCTTTTATATTACCTGTACTCTTAGCTTTGCATTATGCACAAGTTTAAGTATATATATGTATACTTTTTTATCGTCATCTGAATCACTGATGAAAACTGTGCAAAAGGAAGGTTCGGAGACAGTGCTGTGGTATACCCATGGACACTTTGTCTAGGTTGACGCCAGACCACTGAAAAACACCCTTTGAGGTGGTGGTTCAGTGTGCCTCCTTGCGTTTGTTACTCCTCTCCCTTTAGTGAAAGCTCGCTGGGGAGGTTATTTGAAAATTGAAAGAGAAGTATCATGAGAAGGGTATCATGAGCACTTTTGAAATTCTTTTCTTAGTGATAGATCTTGATATTGGTTCCTCAACTAGAATTTCTCTAAGATGGACTCAAAGTTTAGTCTAAAGTCTTTTTAAAAAGGTAGCATTCGGTTTTCCCCAATTCCAGATCTGTTCTTTAGGTGCACATCCGGGGTGTACAGCCTTCTCAGAAGCCTTCCTTGAGTCCTGTATCTGTCTTGGCTGAGGATACACAGATTGTAGTCTATTTCAGTCAGATGTTGAGGAGCCATGAAGGACTTTCACACCATTGATCCATCCATCTGTGGTCAGTCTTTAATTCACAAGTGGAAACATTTTGGGCCAACTATAAATTCAGCATGAATCACAAGCTGTTAATGTTTCTAAAGAGTCTGTGCATATAAAACCATTCTGAGAATGATGGTAGGTAAGAATATGCTCTTTGTGGGTTAAATTCCAATCCTCAATTATATAAAACAAAAGTAGTGTGTTCTAGCTATTTTGACTTTTAACAGCACCGGATACGTCACACATAGCTTTTTAAAAAATAATTAATTAATTAATTAATTTTTGGCTGTGTTGGGTCTTTGTTTCTGTGCGAGGGCTTTCTCTAGTTGTGGCAAGTGGGGGCCACTCTTCATCGCAGCGCGCGGGCCTCTCACTGTCGCGGCCTCTCTTGTTGCGGAGCACAGGCTTCAGACGCGCAGGCTCAGCAGTTGTGGCTCACGGGCCTAGCTGCTCCGCGGCATGTGGGATCTTCCCAGACCAGGGCTCGAACCCGTGTCCCCTGCATTGACAGGCTGATTCTCAACCACTGCGCCACCCGGGAAGCCCCCACGTAGCTTTTAGATGAGCTGAGTATGTGCCCTCCTGTCAAAGTTAAGTGAAAGATAAGCATCTTCCTCCATGCTGTTAGCAAGGCAGGTGAATCCAGGGGCTGATTACTCTCAAAAAGAAAGCTAAATAATTCCCGTTGTCAGAGTCTTTGGCAATTAGAGTTACAATATCAAATAAATTACTTTTTTGCTTGATTCTCATGGGAAACAGTTTGTAGCTAATTCAGTGGAGGGACACAACAGGATGCAGTTTTTAAAAATAGAAATCTTGATTAAAGTAGCCAGCTGGTAGTTCCTGCTCTTAAAATATTTCAGACCAGGGGGCTTCCCTGGTGGCGCAGTGGTTGAGAATCTGCCTGCCAATGCAGGGGACACGGGTTCGAGCCCTGGTCTGGGAAGATCCCACATGCCGCGGAGCAACTGGGCCCGTGAGCCACAGCTACTGAGCCTGCGCATCTGGAGCCTGTGCTCCGCAACAAGAGAGGCCGCGGTAGTGAGAGGCCCGCGCACCGCGATGAAGAGTGGCCCCCACTTGCCACAACTAGAGAAAGCCCTTGCACAGAAACGAAGACCCAACACAGCAAAAATAAATAAATAAATAAATAAATTAAAATCACATGGAAGCTAGCAAACAACAACAACAAAAAATTAAAAAAAAAAAAAATTTCAGACCAAAGTCACTGCTATCTGTTTTATGATAAAAAACTCTAGTGTCTCAGCTGCTTAGGCCCTTGAAACACGTGCACAATGAATTCCTGAACCACATTTTATCTCCGGTTTGCAGGTTTTCTTCTAGGCCACCTTTGTGTCAAGGTGAAATGACTTTTTTTCTTGGAGACGGGAAGGGGCCAGCTTCTTTAATTTTTATAACTATATGGCATGTACGTATTTGTTAGTGAAAGCATATAGATTTTTTCTTTTTTAAATAGTTAATAAGGACAGCCTGGCAGCTTGGAGAGTACTCTTCTAGAATCTCTTATTATTAATTACAAAATTAACAGCATCTGTAGTTTCTTGAGCACTTACTATTTGAATGCTAGCTTGGTGCTAGAACTTTATGTATGTTATGTATGTTATTTCACACATAGCCCCGTAAGAGGTTGGTGTTATCATTGGTGTTTTATGGGCAGGAAAATTGAGGCTTAGGGATATGAAGTAACTTGTTCAAGGTCACATAGCTAGTAGGTTGTAGTGCTGTAGTTCAGATCCCTTCCTCTCTGCCTCCAGAGTCTGAGCTCATAACCACTGTGGCAAACTGCTGTTTTATCTGCTCTGATTGGATGTGTCTTTTATTGTATAATTAAATCAAATTCCTTTTTTGAAAGTAAGCAGAATGTAAATAATAATGTATTGAGTGACCTTCTGTTAAAATGAATTCCTAGTCTTATTTTTGGCAGTTTTTAATATAAATTTATTTATTTATTTATTAACATCTTTATTGGAGTATAATTGCTTTACAGTGTTGTGTTACTTTCTGCTGTATAACAAAGTGAATCAGCTATAGGTATACATATATCCCCATGTCCCCTCCCTCTTGCATATCCCTCCCACCGTCCTTATCCCACCCCTCTAGGTGGTCGCAAAGCACCGAGCTGATCTCCCTGTGCCATGCAGCTGCTTCCCACTAGCTATCTATTTTACATTTGGTAGTGTATATATGTCCCTGCCACTCTCTCACTTCGTCCCAGCTTACCCTTCCCCCTCCCCATGTCCTCAAGTCCATTCTGTACGTCTGTGTCTTTATTCCTGTCCTGCCCCTAGGTTCATCAGAACCATTTTTTATTTTGGATTCCATATAAATGTGTTAGCATATGGTATTTATTTTTCTCTTGCTGACTTACTTCACTCTGTATGACAGACTCTAGGTCCATCCACCTCACTACAAATAACTCAATTTCGTTTCTTTTTATGGCTGAGTAACATTACTTTGTATATCTGTGCCACATCTTCTTTATCCATTCATCTGTCGATGGACACTTAGGTTACTTCCATGTCCTGGCTATTGTAAATAGTGCTGCAACGAACATTGTGTTACATGACCCTTTTTGAATTATGGTTTTCTCAGGGTATATGCCCAGTAGTGGGGTTGCCGGGTCATGTGGTAGTCCTATTTTTAGTTTTTTAAGGAATCTCCATACTGTTCTCTATAGTGGCCATACCAATTTACATTCCCACCAACAGTGCAAGAGGGTTCCCTTTTCTCCACACCCTCTCCAGCATTTATTGTTTGTAGATTTTTTGATGATGGCCATTCTGACCGGTGTGAGGTGATAACCTCATTCTAGTTTTGAGTTGCATTTCTCTAATGATTAGTGATGTTGAGCATCATTTCATGTGTTTGTTGGCAATCTGTATATCTTCTTTGGAGAAATGTCTGTTTAGGTCTTCTGCCCATTTTTGGATTGGGTTGTTTGTTTTTTTGATATTGAGCTGTGTGAGCTGCTTGTATATTTTGGAGATTAATCCTTTGTCAGCTGCTTCGTTTGCAAATAGTTTCTCCCATTCTGAGGGTTGCCTTTTCGTCTTTTTTATGATTTCCTTTGCTGTGCAAAAGCTTTTAAGTTTCATTAGGTCCCATTTGTTTATTTTTGTTTTTATCTCCATTTCTCTAGGAGGTGGGTCAGAAAGGATCTTGCTGTGATTTATGTCATAGAGTGTTCTGCCTATGTTTTCCTCTAAGAGTTTGATAGTGTCTGGCCTTACATTTAGGTCTTTAATACATTTTGAGTTTATTTTTGTGTATGGTGTTAGGGCATGTTCTAATTTCATTCTTTTACATGTAGCTGTCCAGTTTTCCCAGCACCACTTATTGAAGAGGCTGTCTTTTCTCCATTGTATACTCTTGCCTCCTTTATCAAAGATAAGGTGACCATATGGGCTTGGGTTTATCTCTGGGCTTTCTGTCCTGTTCCACTGATCTGTATTTCTGTTTTTGTGCCAGTACCATACTGTCTTGATTACTGTAGCTTTGTAGTATAGTCTGAAGTCCGGGAGCCTGATTCCTTTAGCTCCATTTTTCTTTCTTAAGATTGTTTTGGCTATTCAGGATCTTTTGTGTTTCCATACAAATTGTGAAATTTTTTGTTCTAGTTCTGTGAAAAATGCCAGTGGTAGTTTGATAAGGATTGCATTGAATCTGTAGATTGCTTTGGGCAGTATAGTCATTTTCACAATGTTGATTCTTCCAAACCAAGAACATGGTATATCTCTCCATCTGTTTGTATCATCTTTAATTTCTTTCATCAGTGTCTTATAGTTTTCTGTATACAGGTATTTTGTCTCCTTAGGTAGGTTTACTCCTAGGTATTTTATTCTTTTTGTTGCAGTGGTAAATGGGAGCGTTTCCTTAATTTCTGTTTCAGATTTTTCATCATTAGTGTATAGGAATGCAAGAGATTTCTGTGCATTACTTTTGTATCCTGCTACTCTACCAAATTCATTGATTAGCTCTAGTAGCTTTCTGGTGGCATCTTTAGGATTCCCTATGTATAGTATCATGTCATCTGCAAACAGTGACAGTTCTACTTCTTTTCCGATTTGGATTCCTTTTATTTCTTTTGCTTCTCTGATTGCTGTCTCTAAAACTTCCAAAACTGTTTTGAATAATAATGGTGAGAGTGGGTAACCTTGTCTTGTTCCTGATCTTAGAGGAAATGGTTTCAGTTTTTCGCATTGAGAACGATGTTGTCTGTGGGTTTGTCATATATGGGCTTTATTATGTTGAGGTAGGTTCCCTCTATGCCTGTTTTCTGGAGAGTTTTTATGATAAATGGGTGTTGAATTTTGTCAAAAGCTTTTTCTGCATCTATTGAGATTATCATTATGGTTTTTATCCTTCAATTTGTTAATATGGTGTATCGCATTGATTGATTTGCATATATTGAAGAATCCTTGCATTCCTGGGATAAACCCCACTTGATTATGGTGTATGATCCTTTTAATGTGCTGTTGGATTCTGTTTGCTAGATTTTGTTGAGGATTTTTGCATCTATGTTCATCAGAGATATTGGCCTGTAGTTTTCTTTCTTTGTGACATCTTTGTCTGGTTTTGGTATCACGGTGATGGTGGCCTCATAGAATGAGTTTGGGAGTGTTCCTCCCTCTGCTATATTTTGGAAGAGTTTGAGAAGGATAGGTGTTAGCTCTTCTCTAAATGTTTGATAGAATTTGCCTGTGAAGCCATCTGGTCCTGGGCTTTTGTTTGTTGGAAGATTTTTAATCACAGTTTCAATTTCAGTGCTTGTGAGTAGTCTGTTTATTTTCTGTTTCTTTCTGGTTCAGTCTTGGAAGGTTGTTCTTTTCTAAGAATTTGTCCATTTCTTCCAGGTTGTCCATTTTATTGGCATATAGTTGCTTGTAGTAATCTCTCATGATCCTTTGTATTTCTGCAGTGTCAATTGTTACTTCTCCTTTTTCATTTCTATTTATGTTGATGTGAGTCTTCTCCCTTTTTTTCTTGATGAGTCTGGCTAATGGTTTATCAATTTTGTTTATCTTCTTGAAGAACCAGCTTTTAGTTTAATTGATCTTTGCTATTGTTTCTGTCATTTCTTTTTCATTTACCTTTTGGTCTTTATGATTTCTTTCCTTCTGCTAACTTTTGGGTTTTTTTGTTCGTTTTTCTCTAATTGTTTTAGATGTAAGGTTGGGTTTTTTATTTGAGGTGTTTCTTGTTTCTTGAGTTATGATTGTATTGCTGTAAACTTCCCTCTTAGAACTGCTTTAGCTGCATCCCATAGGTTTTGGGTGGTCGTGTTTTCACTGTCATTTGTTTCTAGGTACTTTTTGATTTCCTCTTTGATTTCTTCAGTGATCTCTTGGCTATTTACTAGCATATTGTTTAGCCTCCATGTGTTTGTATTTTTTACAGTTTTTTTTCCTGTAATTGATATCTAGTCTCATAACGTTGTGGTTGGAAAAGATACTTGATACGATTTCAGTTTTCTTAAATTTACCAAGGCTTGATTTGCGACTCAAGATATGGTGTATCCTGGAGAATGTTCCGTGAGCACTTGAGAAGAAACTGTATTCTGTTGTTTTGGGATGGAACGTCTATAAATATCAGTTAAGTCCATCTTGTTTAATGTGTCATTTAAAGCTTGTGTTTCCTTATTTATTTTCATTTTGGATGATGTGTCCATTGGTGAAAGTGGGATGTTAAAGTCCCCTACTATGATTGTGTTACTTTTGATTTCCCCTTTTATGGCTGTTAACGTTTGTCTTATGTATTGAAGTGCTGCTATGTTGGGTGCATAAATATTTACAATTGTTATATCTTCTTCTTGGATTGATCCCTTGATCATTATGTAGTGTCCTTCTTTGTCTCTTGTAATAATCTTTATTTTAAAGTCTGTTTTGTCTGATATGAGAGTTACTACTACAACTTTCTTTTGATTTCCATTTGCATGGAATATCTTTTTCTATCCCCTCACTTTCAGTCTGTATGTGTCCCTAGGTCCGAAGTGCGTCTCTTGTAGACAGCATATGTACGGATCTTGTTCTTGTATCCATTCAACCAGTCTATTTTTTTTGATTGGAGCATTTAATCCTTTTACATTTAAGGTAATTATTGATATGTATGTTCCTGTTACCATTTTCTTAATTGTTTTGGGTTTGTTACTGTAGGTCTTTTCCTTCTCTGTGTTTCCTGCCTAGAGAGGTTCCTTTGGCATTTGTTGTACAGCTGGTTTGGTGGTGCTGAATTCTCTTACCTTTTGCTTGTCTGTAAAGGTTTTAATTTCTCTGTTGAATCTGAATGAGATCCTTGCTGGGTAGAGTAATCTTGGTTGTAGGTTTTGCCCTTTCATCACTTTAAATATGTCCTGCCACTCCCTTCTGGCTTGCAGAATTTCTACTGAAAGATCAGCTGTTAACGTTATGGGGATTCCCTTGTATGTTATTTGTTGCTTTACCCTTGCTGCTTTCAATATTTTTTCTTTGTGTTTAATTTTTGATAGTTTGATTCATATGTGTCTTGGCGTGTTTCTCTTTGGGTTTATCCTGTATGGTACTCTCTGTGCTTCCTGGACTTGATTATTTCCTTTCCCATCTTAGGGAAGTTTTCCACTATAATGTCTTCCAATATTTTCTCAGACCCTTTCTTTTTCTCTTCTTCTGGGACCCCTATAATTTGAATGTAGGTGCATTTAATGTTGTCCCAGAGGTCTCTGAGACTGTCCTCAATTCTTTTCATTCTTTTTTCTTTATTCTGCTCCCTGGCAGTTATTTCCACCATTTTATCTTCCAGCTCACTTATCCATTCTTCTGCCTCAGTTATTCTGTTATTGATTCCTTCTAGAGTATTTTTAATTTCAGTAATTGTTCATCACTGATTGTTTGCTCTTTAGTTCTTCTAGATCCTTGTATATGTTTCTTGTATCTTCTCCATTCTGTTTCTGAGGTTTTGGATCATTTTGACTATCATTGCTCTGAATTCTTTTTCAGGTAGGTTGCCTATTTCGTCTTCATTTGTCTTGTAGGTTTTTACCTTGTTCCTTCGTCTGTAACAAACTTTTTTGTCGTTTCATTTTTTTGTTTTTGATGGGTGGTGCTGTATTCCTGTCTTACTGTTTGTTTGGCCTGAGACGTCCAGCACTGGAGTTTGCAGGCAGTTGGATAGAGCTGGGTCTTGGTGCTGAGATGAGGACTTCTAGGAGGCCTCACTCCGATTGATATTTCCTGGTGTCTGAGGTTCTCTGTTAGTCCAGTGGTTTGGACTCGGAGCTCCCACCACAGGAGCTTGGGCCCGACCTCCAGCTGGGGAACCAAGATCCCGCAAGCCTGTCGCTGGGGGTTCCTCCCGTCCCCTTAGTTGTCCATGGTCACACACCAGTGCCTGGTAGGTGCCCTACTTGTGAGGAGATGCGAATTCCGCGTCTTCTTAGTACGCCATCTTGACTCCTTAATATTTGAACTTTTAACACCTCAGTACCTATTTTTTGCACTGATAACTTCTGGAATAGGGTAGGCTTCAGGTTCAAGGCAGTAAAGTGTGGGGCTGGAGGTGAGCTTCCAGGAGCATTTCAGTAGAAAAATATAAGGTTGGAGATTGTCCCCAAGTCCGTGTCATCCTCCCCAACCCTTAAGTGGCCGAGTGTGGACAGTCCAAAAGCGGGGACTCGGCTCGTCTGCCCTAGGGCATAGTCGGGGGGACCTCCATGGACTCTGAGGGTGAGGTGAGGATCGCCGCTGGATGGGAAGGGGTGGGCTTATGATGCAGGATTTAGGAACTCTAATATAAATCTTTATATGCAGTATGGTGAATAAACTTGAGACTTGCTTATCTGAACTCCACATTTTCCCCCCAAAGATTTGGCTATTTATGCAGATTTTCTTTTACTTTTTAAAAATTTCATTTTTTATGTGTGTAAAGCTGTACTCTGAACATTAATGAGGCAGTATCCCTTATCCTCCCCTTTCTCTACCACACATATGCAGTGGATGTTGTCAGCATTTAGACTGGTGGTATCTTTTCAATGAATATGGAAGGATTTGATGATATTCTGTCATTTTTCAAAAAGAAAAGTTAAAATACATGCATATTATCCTACGTCACCGAATCCTTTAATATGATTGATTCCTTCTGAAGCTGTATACAATGCACATGTTTTATTCATGAATTGTTATTTCTGCAAAGACTCGGTGGGTTCCTATTTCATTTTCCTTGGCTGAATATGCCATGATTTTGTTTTTTGTTAAACGTATCCTTATATAGGCAGTGTTATTTCTGAGATGTTAATGCACATCGTAGCACTGGAACACAGCTGTTTGTAAAACTTAATGATGTTGACTGAAGTTAAATCCCCATGAGTTTATAGTATAGATTTCAAAGGCATTGATTGTGCAAGAATATTCTATCTTTGATTTATGTGGCAAAACTGCTATTATACCATGACCTTAATCTTCCTGTGGTGGCAGGGGTGTTGGTGGGGAAGAAATTGAAAAGAAAATATGTGACTAGTAATAGTAACAAGAGAAACAAGGGGTGTGGAGTGAATGCATCTGTCTAATAAGCTTTTAATCACTGTATATTTATGAAAATAATTACATGCCTAAGTCTAGACACGGATATCATCTTTGATCATTGCTCCTCTCTCATTTGCCTCATATTGTTTTTTTTCGGGGGGAGGGGTACATCTTTGCATTGCTTTCTGCATATAAGAAATGCAGTGAATTATTAAAAGTATAAAAGAGAGGGCTTCCCTGGTGGTGCAGTGGTTGAGAATCTGCCTGCTAATGCAGGGGACACGGGTTTGAGCCCTGGTCTGGGAAGATCCCACATGCCGCGGAGCAACTAGGCCCGTGAGCCACAACTACTGAGCCTGCGCGTCTGGAGCCTGTGCTCTGCAACAAGAGAGGCCACGATGGTGAGAGGCCCACGCACCGTGATGAAGAGTGGCCCCCACTTGCCGCAACTAGAGAAAGCTCTCACACAGAAACGAAGACCCAACACAGCCAAAAATAAATAAATAAATAAATTAATAAATAAATTAATTAATTAAAAAAAGTATAAAAGAGGAAGATAGGTTGTTCCTACCAGTCACACATATTTTGGATATTACTTTTCTGAATAAATGCTGCATAGATTTCTTTTCCTCTCCCATATAAATCTTGTTGCTCTGAATTTTGGAAGATACAGGCATCCCTCAGAGCTATTACATGTTCAGTTCCAGACCGCCACAGCAAAGTGAATACTGCAGTAAAGCTAGTCACATGAATTTTTTGTTTCCCAGTCCATATAAAAGTTACACTATTACTGTATTCTGTTAAGTGTGCAGTAACATTCTGTCTAAAAAACCAATGTATATACCTTAATTTAAAAATACTTTATTGCTAAAAAATGCTAACCATCATCTGAGCCTTTGGAGAGTCATAATCTTTTTGCCTCCATGTTCATGGCTGCTGACTGATCAGGGTGGTGGTTGCTGAAGGTTGGGGTGGCTGTGACAATTTTTTTTTTTTTAAATAAATTTATTTATTTATTTTTGGCTGCGTTGGGTCTTCGTTGCTGTGTGCGGCTTTCTCTAGTTGCGGCGAGTGGGGGCTACTCTTTGCTGCGGTGTGCAGGCTTCTCATTGCGGTGGCTTCTCTTGTTGCGGAGCATGGGCTCTAGGCGTGTGGGCTTCAGTAGTTGTGGCTCGCGGGCTCAGTAGTTGTGGCTCGTGGGCTCAGTAGTTGTGGCACACGGGCTTAGTTGCTCCACGACATGTGGGATCTTCCCAGACCAGGGATCGAACCCGTGTCCCCTGCATTGGCAGGTGGGTTCTTAACCACTGCACCACCAGGGAAGTCTTAGACCACAAATTCTTTTTTTTTTAAACATCTTTATTGGAGTATAATAGCTTTACAATGGTGTGTTAGTTTCTGCTTTATAACAAAGTGAATCAGTTATACATATACATATGTTCCCATATCTCTTCCCTCTTGCATCTCCCTCCCTCCCGCCCTCCCTATCCCACACCTCTAGGTGGTCACAAAGCACAGAGCTGATTTCCCTGTGCTATGCGTAGACCACAAGTTCTTAAAGCAATCATCTGTTGTCCTTTGTGTGTGTGTGTGACAACAGGAGGAAAATCATAATTACCTAGTTAGTAATGCAAGGTGTTTTTGACCCCTCCCCTGGCCTATCACAATCATGTTCTCCCTACTTGGGCTTTATTTCCCATTATGGACATTAAAAGGAAATCGTAAAGGTGAGCACTGGTTGCCCTAGCCTGATCCTAGCTCTGGATTCCTAGGAACTAGAGGAAACATTCTCCTTGCATGTTCTTGGCTCTACAAACCAAGGCAACAGTTTGTCTTTATGAAGTTTCTCATGGTAAATAGGAAAACAACACACACACAAACAAACAAAAGCCCTTTTTGGTTTACTTGCTGCTTAGCTCTGCTTTGGACCAAATTATTTCCTCTCTTCCTCTCGTTGGAGCCTGCTCCTGTCTGTCTTTAGGTTGTGCCAGCCAGCATCCTCTTAGATGCACCTGAAAGTCTCCTCAGATGCAGGCTGGCAGTGTAGCTTTTTTTTAATGTCAGTGCCTACATGACTGGACACAGGCAGTGGTGGGGAAGTGACTTGTGACTTGCTTTTGGTCCTTGTATTTTTTTCTGACTTGTTTTTGGATGCCTCTTTCTATTCTTTTTTTCATATATGCTTATCCTTAGCGTATCAGGTCATTAGAAAACCTGGCACCATTTTCCCCTCCAAAATGTATTAAAAGTGACTGTGCTCCCTAATCCTCACCTTTGGAAAGCCATGGAACTGGCATGTGGATGTGAGGCTTAAAGGTCAGGGGAAATGGAGGTTTAAGGTAGTCCTGCCTCACCAGGCAGATTAGATGCCTCGGTTCCCTTTCTGTACTTGGTCTGAGAAAGTCTTATTAAATGTGACATGAATCAATGGTCTTTATTGTTGGCACACTTCTCAAGGATGCTGCCTTTAGAATTTTCCTTGCTGTGTTTAAATGTTGATCTGCCTGTGGTTAGATCACTGCATTTACTAACTGTGTGACCATGGACAAGTTGCATAATCTTTTTGTGTGGCAGCTTCGGTAGCTGGGTTTAATAATAAGTACCTAACTCCCAGGGAGGTCAGGAGGAGTATCTTCATCTGGGTGGTTGTCTTGGACACTGCCAGGCACACAGTGAGCGTTCAGGAAGTGATTGGTGCCATCATACAGCAACAGCAAAAGATGGAGTTCCACTCTGGAGTTAGGCTCTGCATTTGAATCCTGGCTCTGCTATTTCTAGTCTTGGGATCGTGGCTTTATGTTCCTTGACTGCAAAATTTCCATGCAGATGATGCTTCCCTCATAAGATTTTTGTGAGGACTTAAAGAAATCATCCAAGTGAAGTGCTTATAGCACAGTGCCTGGTTGATAGTAAACAATAAAGTCAAGTAATATTATCACTGTAGTGAATTTCTGATAATTCCCTGTCTTTATATTTCAGGACTTTTCAACTCATAGTGTTTGAGTTGTCAACATTATATTTATGATGGCCAAAGCTGTTATCACCAGACTGCTTCCTCTCTACCTTGCGAATTCAGATTAGATGTAGAAGAAGGGATGGAAACTTGGTTTCTGAAAATACCTGAATTTGTTTTCTTAGGTACCGTTTGACTTTATAAAGGGAAGAGAGCAGCAAGTGGTTAAGAATATTTCCCCACATCCTACTTAGGAAAAGACTGCTTTGGTCAGATGTTCATAAGAAAGTAAAAATTCTTACTTTCATACTTCCTGATGTACTTCCACAGTGATGAACATAAATTGATATTTTATTTGTCTTCTTTTGAAGTTAATGCAACAAGGCTAGCTTATGACCTTTAAAAAACGCTCCCATGGTTTCACTTGAAGACAGCTTTTCCCCATTGCTTTTAATCCTTTGATAATATATTAAATTCATCTCTCTTTCCGGTATGTGCACATTTCAAATGTTTGTACATGACTGTGTCCTATCTTAGGTGAAGCTTGACCAAATTAGTCATATACTCTACATTCATTCAGTTTTCTCAAAGCTTAGTTTCATTCCCAGTTCTATAATATTTTTATTCCTTCCCTTTAAGCTTAAAAATAATTTGTAGTAGGTTCTGCTGTCAGGCAGTGCTCAACATTTAACTTGTGTGTTTTCGTGCGGTGTCCTAGAAAGGATATTTTCTTGTCTCTCTGTTTCTTTCATTTCCATCCAACGAGAGTGTCCTGGGTAGATCACATTTCAACATATTATATTCTCTGCATAGCCAGGCTTGTTGGTTTTGTAACAGTAGACCTTTATCCTATTCACGGAGTGCCTTCTAAACTGGGTCCTCATCAAGTTCTGAGAGGTACAGTTTTGCCCACTGAACAATTTCTTAATTTAGTCCAACTCACTTTGCCATCCAGGTGATTTTCCAGATTAAGAATCTTGACTCTTTCAGCTGCTAAGTGCTAAGGATGACTATTACAACTGGGGCTTGTTTAGTAAGAATGTAGTATCCACAGTATACTGTGTAACTGAAAGCATGTATCTGGCTAGTGCTACTCAGCCAATTAAGACCTTTTCCATGTAGCACTGTACTCATCTTATAGTAGGTTGAATAATGGCCACCTGAAGATATCAAGTCCTACTTTCTGTAATTTGTAAATGTTATTCTCTTTAGATAAAGCGTCTGTAGGTGTAATTACGTTAAGGATTTTGAGATGGGGAGATTATCCTGGATTATCCAGGTGAACCCTGTTTGCCATCACAAGTGTCCTTATGACAGAAGGTAGAGGGCAGTCACAGAGAGAAGGTGACATGAAGGTGGAGGCAAAGATTAGAATGATGCAGCCCCAAGCCTGGAGACACCAGGACAGCCACTTGGAGCTGGCAGAGGCAAGGAAAGACTCTCCCCTGGAGCCTCTGGAGGGGGCGTGGCCCTGCTGGATTTCAGCCTTCTGGCCTCCAGAACTGTGAGAGGAAAACTTTCTGTTGTTTTAAGAGGGCAATTTTGTGGTGATTTGTTACAGCAGCTTCAGGAATCTATTGTCCATCTATTCTTCTCTCAATATGTTCATTCCCAAATAGATGAGGGAAAGGAAAAATGGTAGGGATGATCATTTTTGAGATGTCAGTCTTCATTACAGAATTAGTGGTAGGGAACTGCATACTCAGGAAGTTAGACTCATGCTGCTGTAAATAACACAACATAATAATCAAAGTACAGCATATTTTTCTGTCTTTAGCATTAGATTGCCACTTAGAATGTGAAACTGTTCAAGCACGTTGGTGTTGTCCCGTTTGGGGCAGAAAGCAGGGGGAAGAGGAGGAAAAGAGGGTGAGATGATACCTAAATTACTGAACGGTGGTGCTTCCACTTACATTTTGCTTTTCTTTAAGTTGTACATTTAGGAGTGTAGCACAGTTCCTTAAGGGGGAAATAAGGCAGGTGCTGCCTTTCCAGACCACGGCTGCCACGTCCTCCTAGGACGTAGTACACAGAGGGACCTGTCATCTGCTGGTACTTAGTTAGGGAGAGTAGAAAGCAAATGGTAAGGAGAAACCAAGGTGCTGATGAGCAGGATGGAAGCGTCAGTGATGGCTGGCTCTCTCTTCCCCAGACATCCTTCCCTGATGGCAGAAAGGCAACGGTAACTCTGATTTAACCCTGATAAGGACAAAGAACTTTTTGTTTTAGAGATGTCTCTGGAGTTAAATATTAAAGGAAAAAGAATGAAAGGAAAGGCAAAAGAAACTAATTTAAAAAAAGCGAAGTAGAAAACCATGATTCTGGTACAGTTCCACAGGAAAAGGGTCTGCCTGGGTTCTCTTAAAAAGGATTGCATGACTACCTAAAAATGAGAACAGAAGCTAGGTACACATACTATGTCATGAACCCAATTATTCATAGATGGCTGTAATAATAAAAAAAATAGTTGTTTGTTTCTTTAAACCAATTAGAGAATTTTAATTTACTTTGTTGTATGAATTGACTTGTGAAAAAGGCCAGTATCATCTCCTGTTTAGCACCTTGGATGACAGCACCTTTGTGAGGTTGCAAGTTTAGGAGGTTTGCTAAACAAACGTGAGATAATGCACTGCACCAGGCTTCTCTGTTCCAGTCTGTTCTGTTACTGGTGTGCAGCATTTACCAATTATTCCACTGGTATAATCTGTGGCAGTTTTTCATTTACATTCTTTGTAATATTTAGGTCAGTGAATTTCAGCATGAAGATTTGCTGATATAAATGCTTTGCTTCAGGTTGTCTTCAAGTGTTGACAGATTGTACAATTTACAAACACCGTTTTGAGTAGCAAAAAACCAATCCTGCTGCAGTTGTTTTGAATAGGGAGCACTGGTTGCATTTATCATTGCTCTAATAATAGTGAAAGTACTACATATGTTCCAATTGAGTTTGAATCCAATACTGTTCATTTAATATGCAGGACTTAGGTGATTCTAAACCTCACATTTCTCTCTTGATTTGTAACTTGCTACATATTTTCCTCAGGGTATTTTCCCCCGATCTCATGTGCAAAACTCTCTATCTTGGGTTGAATTCAGCTTTATTTTACATCTGGGCAAACGTACTCTTCTATCCAGGTAGGATATTGTACAAACGGCTGGCAGGGACAGGGGACCTACTAGGTGTGAGATGCCTGATTAGCTCAGAGAATCTCTGCGATGGGAAGTAGGAGCCAGAATGGTTGGTTGTGTGGACTTGTGAAAAGTGAAGGGTTGGTCTGAGAGGGTCACAAACCCCAAGGCAGGTGAGGTAATAACGAGTGGGATCTTCCGGGATTCCTGGGGGGCCTGTCGGCTCTGGCCTCTGGTTATCATTTGGGAATGCAAGGCCAGAATTGCTAGGACTTCTCTCTCAAGAGAGACCACAAATGGGGTTTTTGGGTAATATCCTGATTATTCAGTTTGAGTAATTAATTGAAAATTCTTAAACAAACAAACAAACAAACAAACCAGAGGATTATGCTGTGTGGGCCAAATAAAGCATGCCTGGGTCTGTGAGCCTGTGACCTCTGGTCAACACTGATTGACTGATTGGAGTTCTCCAACCCCAGAGTCTTACAGAAAATATTTATTGCCTTGCATCTGCTGCCTCTCTCTCCTCCATGACCGCAGATGTATCGTGATTATTTTTTTCCTCTCTTTTCACTCCTGGAGGCTGTGGAAGAGAATTTAAATAGCTCACCAGCCCTCAGTATAATTTATGTTGGGAAATAGTGGTGGAGAGTTGGCTCTTTTAAAGCAAAGAGCTGAGCTGGAGCAAAATCTGAAGAGAAAATCAGAACTCATTTCAAAAATCTCCGGTAGGAACAGAGCTAGGATAAGCAAGTAAAGTAAGAGGGGGAGAGACTGTATTAGCCCGGAAGCATTTTTACAGAGATACACGTTCAGGCAATGTGACATCAGTGCTAAATGAAGGTGGTTCCAGAAATATGGGAAGTCTGATTTCTATCCTTTAGGGTAGAGTTTGCAGAACACCCAGTTAAGTTTGAATTTCAGATAAACAACAAATAATGTTTTAGTATAAATACGTCCTCTGCAATATTTAAAAAAATATAAGTATGTCCCAAATATTGCAAGGGTCACAGTTGTCCTAAAACATTTTTTGTTGTTTGTATAAAATTCAAATCGAACTTGGCATCTTGTTTTTGTGTTGTTTGTATTTGCTAAATCTGGCAACCCTATATTACGAGCCTGGGCAAAATTCAGAGTCTAGGGCAGAATACCTGAAATTTATAAGCCAGAAGATAGTGAAGAATTCCCACAAATTCTTTCAATAGTATTTGGATTGATTGTCTGATGTTGAATTGTCCTCATGAACTTGCTGAATTTTAAAATAACCTTTACTATAATTGCTGCAGGCAAGGAGATAGACTGATCTATGTGTGTGCAGAGCTATCATGGAAGTTTATAGGAGAATACAATTCAGCTGTTTGTCCATAATTGATTGAAGGCTCTCCAAAGGGATGACAATTTTAGGGATGCTTTGGAGATCGATAGAAATGATTGGTTAGGCATATTAGCAGATACAAAGTAATGGAAAGTGATTAGATATTAGTAATGGCTAATATCTAATTCCTCTTATTTGGCTAGCAAAGAAATAACGACTTGGGGGAAATATTGCTAATTCCTGCACATTACATGTTTCATAGAAACATGGTATTCTTTTATTTTTATATGAAACTGTCATTAAGTATTAGATAATTGAAAACGTGGTATTCTTCTTGCCGTCTCATATTTACCTAATTTATTTATAAAATACTGTGATAGTCCCTGGGGAGAAAAAGAGAAGTACAAGACAGAGTTGCCCTTCCCAAAAGGTCCCAGATAAGTTTGAGGGGACAATAAACTTGGGAAAAGATAGAGTAATACATGATATAAATGTGTGCTGTCGTGTAGCTAGTTACCCTGTGTGTTGTAGCAAAGATTTCGAAATCAAGAAGGAGAGAAACCTTTGAGCTCCTCAATCTGGAAAAACTTAATGGGAGGGAGGAAGAAAGGTTGGGGGCTTTGAAATAAAAATGGGATGAGAAAAGTTATGAATGCAGGAAGGTATAGGACAAATATTCAGGGGAGCGAGTGTCCAGTGTAGCACGTGATCATCTGTTATTATCAAAACATCTCACATTACAACCAAACATTAACTACTATTGTGAGTAGGTGGAGCCATCATTTATAATTACATCTTGATTCTCTCAATATTTTTATTTTTGCTATTTTCACTATGAATCCTTTTTAGCATATTTCCTTTTAGCCTTCTCTTTTTGCTCCCATTTGTGTGTTAATTATATAGATAGTTCTGTATTATTCTTTTCCTTATTGGTGGTCAATGCCATTCATCATTATCTTTATGACCTTTAGTTGATTTCAGTGTTCACTTCCTTAATCCTCATTCTTGGATGATAGTTTTGCTTTGTTTCTTGATGACTTGGCTAAAATGTTCATTCAATGAACAAACAAAAAAGTGTATTTGGAGTACCTGTTGTAAAGAGGCAGTGAAATGTAGTGGTTGAGAGTATGGGCTGTAGGGATAGCTTGCTTGGGTTTCAACCTGGCTTTAGCACTTACTAGCTGTGTGGCCTTGGGCAACTTACACCACTTTCCTGGATCTTCGTTTTCTGAGCTGTAAAATAAGATATTAATAGGATGTTTCTCAAAGCTGTGAAAATTGAATAAAATGACTCGTATTCAGACCATGGCACACTAATTACCATTACTTTATTATTTTTTGCTCCATTGGAGATGTGGGGTATGAACAAGGCAGACGAGGTCTGCAGTCTTGGAACTATTTTTCCTACTGATAAAAATGTTATGAAGAAAACATCCTAATGTGATAGAAACTGTGGGTATGGGGTATGGGCAGCTTTGGAAAGGGTGGTCAGTGAGAGGCACCTTGAGGAGATGTCATTTGAGCTAAGATTGGAATGAGGGGAGCAGAAAAATGGGGATATAGCTGGAGGCACTTAGGGTGCAAACACCCTTTAAAAAAAAGCTTTGGAGCATGTTTTTATGCTGGTAAGCATGACCCACTAGAGAGGGAGACTGCATGCTGCTGGGTGGAGAGGAATAATGGCAGACGTGTGGTCTCTGAAATGGGCAGACCAAGGTACAATCAAAGGGGCTGGTCTTTGTTAGAAGCTGGGGCTCCTCTTCATTTACAAATGCACATGAACCTGATACAGGTGAGTTCCTGTTTAGCTGCTTTATTTTCTCTTTGACAAGTGAGGTGAGGTCTTTGGTCAAGAAGGAGCTGTGGGGATTGGAAGGGGAAAGATGGACAGAGAAAAGGATGGAGAAGCCAAGTTTGAAAGAAGAATGTGTGAAATGAAGTTATCAGGGATAGGTAGTGGAAATCCAGGCAATTCTTAATGCCCATTTGGGATTCGTGGTCATGAATTGAAAATGAGACTAGTCAGCAGGGTTGCATGCATAAACAAGCATTTTTCTCAGAAAGTTACAGGGGTTGTATATTTTCTGAGATTTCTACAGAACTAAAAAGTGTCTTCTCTAACCTTCAAGCAGAAATTCCAACTTCCTCATGTGATTATTTGATTAAGAACTTTTATTTAAAACTCTATGGTCTAGCTTGTCCAATTGAACTTTCTGCAGCTATAGAAATGGTCTGTATCTGTCCTATCCAGTATAGTAGCCTGTAGCCATATGTGGCTATTGAACACTTGAAATGTGGCTAGTGCCACTGAGTAACTAAAAAAAAATTTTTTTTTTTGCTTTCCATTAATTTAAATTACCATTCTGGACAGCACAGTTGTAGACATTATCCCATTGCCTTCTGGCATTTATTACTGCAGAAGAGAATCCAAACTCTGTCTGTCTTGCTTTTAGAAAAACTGAAATTTTGTAAATGACGGATATGACTTCTAGATTCTTAAAAATAACTTGCTGAGCACATGGCAATTGCTAGTCCTTTCCCAGGTTTTGAAAGTTTTCTTTTAGCATATCTTTTGGATGCTGTGATTGACAAAACCCATACATTTAGAGACCGTATAGACCTGGGTTTGTATCCCAGCTGCACAAATTACAGGTTGTGTGGCCTTTGGAAAGTGCCTTAACCTTTCAGAATTATTTTCCTCCAGGAGAAAAATCAGGTTAAAATACAGGGTATGTTCCTTTTCCCTGCTCTGCTCAATTCGTTTGCTTTGGTTTCTACTTTAAGAATACCTGTTATTCGTTCTGATCAGACCTTCAGAATGGTTACCTGCAGACTCATCCTTTTCAGTTTCTTCTTTTGGGTCCTTTCTCAAGTTTGTTCTTCATCTTCATTCCATTTTCTGTTGTGTAAAGTCTGTTTAATAGAGGCAACATCTTCTTGAGTCTTAGTGTGAGCAGTAAACATTTATGCTCTATGTATTACATGCCTTTTTGTAAAAAATAAAGAGGAGGATTTTGCATTAAATTCTTAGGAAATGTCACTCTTGTGCTGTAGATTTTTTTCAAAGGTCCCATTAAAAAACCAAACAAACAAACAAAAAACCCTTCTTGAGTAAAGGCAGAAAGCCAGTATTGGAGAACAGTCAAGATTTAAAGACTAATTGTTTCTCTCTGTCCGTCTCTCTGTCCCGGGATTGCCAAGGTCTTCAGTTGGAAGCTGTGTGGTGAACTGTTGCCACAGTTCGTGGGACATGACATCAGTGCTGGTTCTTCCGTCTTCCTTTTAAGTGAAAAGCCTGTGGCAGAAATTTCTGGAAGTGAAGGTTTTTCTCAGGTTTGGAATGAGGTGTGGGAGGTAAACGAGGTGTAAGAACTTCTTTCAGTAGGTGGAATTTCATTCAAAGGAGTGGAAAGGTGAGAGAAATCCATACAATTCCAAAATTCTCAGAGGACAATAGGGATATGGTTTTAGGTAAAGCCCTAATCTCACTCTGCTCTGTCTCCCAGGATGGGCCAATCTCTATTAACAACCAGTGCCTCTACCTTATGCCATTTTTTTTCCTGTGGTCCCGGGTAGGGAATCAGCCAGTTTGGCCTGGGCTCTTCTGTTCATTCAAGGACCAAGCAAGCTGTTGATGGGGTGAGGTAACGGTGGTGTGGAAGGGGTGATTCAGTAGGTTCACTCTTGAGACTCCAAGGCCATTAGGTAACCTAGAGGCAACCAGAGTGTCTCAGTCCCACTGCTTTGGCTGAGTTGGTGGCAGGCCTCTAGAACCTCTGCGTGCAGTCAAATGTCCCTTTTTTTTTTTTTTTTGAAAAATTGTAAGTTTTTGATCATTAATTCACATTTTTAACAGACTTTTTGAGGTCTAATTTACATACACAATTCACCTGTTTAAAGTGTACAATTCAATAGCTTTTAGTGTATTCAGAGTTGAGCAACCATTACCACAATCAATTTCAGAACATTTTCATTGCCCCCTCAAAGAAAACCCATACTCATTAAGTAGTCACTCTCCACCCCCCATCCTCCTGCCCCAGCACCCAACTCCTCAGCTGTAGGCAACCACTAATCGACCTTCTGTCTCTGTAGATTGACCTATTCTGGACATTTCATATAAGTAGAATCATATGAAATGTGGTCTTTTGTGACTGACTTCTTTCACTTAGTGTAATGTTTTCAAGGTTGATCCATGTTGTAGCACGTGTCACTATTTCAGGTATTATATGGCGCAGCAGTTTCACTCCTAGACGTATCCGCCAAAGAAATGAAAATATATGTCCACATAAAAACTTGTATACGAATGTTCATACCAGCATTATTCATAGTAGTAAAAAGGTAGGAACAAGCCAAATGAACATCAACTGATGAATGGATACATAAAATATGGCGTATCATACAATGGAATATTTTATTTGGCAATAAAAAGGAGTGAAATATTGAAATGAAAAAATTGAAAATGAAAAAAAATTGGAATTCAAAAAAATGAATGAAATATGAAATAGTCTTTTATTGCCAAATAAAATATTTCATTGTATGGATACACCACATTTTATTTATCCATTCATCAGTTGATGAATGCTGGTATGGACATATGTCCACCCAAGAACCTATGCACAAATGTTTTCTTTTGGGTATATGTCTAGGAGTGAAATTGTTGTGTCACATAATATCTCTATAAATGCTTTTGCTGCATCTCATAAATTTTGGTATGTTGTATTTTCAATTTCATTTATTTCAAAGTATTTTCTAATTTCGCTTGTGATTTCTTCTTTGATCCATTGGTTATTTGGAAGTGTTTTTTGATTTCCGCATATTTGTGAATTCCCCAGATTTGTTATCAAGTTTTAGTATCATGCTATTGTGGCCAGAAAACATCCTTTGTATAATTTCAGTCCTTTTAAATATGTTTGTAGCTTTGTTTTATGGCCTACCAAATGGCCCGTCCTGGAGAATATTCCAGAATATGTACTCTACTGTTGTTGGGTGGAGTGTTCTATAGGTGTGTGTTAGGTTTAATTAGTTTACAGCACATGTCTTATCTTAAACATTTGTTAAATAGACTTACCAAGCTGTTTAATTGGGCCTTGTTGGTATTTAAATGTCTCTGAAAGAGGCAGCTGCATGTTTGGTTATACTTTCTCTCTGAATTGACGTATATCCAAACACACTAAAATTGAAAATGTATTAAAAAGCAAAACCGAAACAAAGATTAAAAAAAAAAAAAACCTTTAAAGTTATTATTCTAGGATACAGGTATTAAGCTTTCACTGAGGGATATAGTTTCCAAAAGCAGCTTGTTTGCTTATTCAGTTTCTGTTACTGAATTATCTTAAAAGCAATAGAATTATTGCTTCTCTAAGAATTGTGCAGCACACTGACCAAAAATTCAGTTTTAGAGGAGATTCACAGGTTGTGATGAACATGAATCCTGCCTTACGTCTCTGCAGTTGGCCCTTGATATCTGCATTAGCAGACCACAGCCCTTAGTGTGGATGGGATCAAGATTTCAACTGAGTGCAGTCAATGCTATTAAGAAAACATACCCACAGTATTCTTGAGAATTTGAACATGGCTAAAAGCATCTCAGTATTACTGTGAAATTTCTGTTTAAAGCGTATTTTGGGTGGTGTTTGAATGTGTCCTGTTCTGTGAAAGCAGTTTCTCTTTCATGAAACTGCTGAAATTGAGGCCAATAGTGCTATTAATCTGGAATCCAAATTGAGATGGGCTCTGGCTGAATACACCCTAGAGAGTTAAAAAAAAAAACTATTCTGTTTGACAAATTCCAGTGTTTTCACTGATGTAGTTAATATTGATTAAAGTATACTTATTATCATTAAGTATCATTTTAGGTAGAATAAGTTGTTTTTGCACGGCATTTATATCACCATTAAATATCTAACTGGCTCTATTTCAACATTGCTATCAATAAATCATTTGACTCTCACAATAGGAATTCGCGACTGTGTTGCCCCTTATTGAAAAAGTTGGTTGTACCCAAACTGACTTCATTTTTTCTGTACTCTTTCACTCAGAAATAATAATTTGCAGGAAAGAAAGTATTTTGACTAATAATTCCATTTTTTACTTTGACCCTTGATGTTATATACAACGTCTTGCTTTCCTGTCACTTGGCTATATGGAAGAAATATTTTTTTCATCCCTTGCCTGCTGTGACAATGCCTTATTCTAATTTGGAAATGAAGCCACATCTCTAATCGTGACTAAACATATTTTCTATTGCACATTTTTTGGTAGAGTTCACATAAGTGCAGAGCTGATTATTCATGAGCACAGTTTATCTTTTAAACAACCCTTGCCCCCAGCCTGTTCTATATTGTATTAGACATATTTGTGTGTGTAGTGGAGAGAACTGATAATAAGGGTTTCAAATCCCAGCTTGACCACATTACTATGTGATCCTGGACAAGATACCCTAAACTTATGAGCTTTGGTGAGCCCTATGTAAAATGGGAATGACGCTGGGAAAAGAATGTGACGTGGATATAATTGTCCAGGGCAAGATACCCCAAATTTATGAGCTTTGGTGAGCCCTATGTGAAATGGGAATGACGCTGGGAAAAGAATGTGACATGGGAATAATTGTCCACGGTGCTGCAAGGGTTAAATGGGTTCTTGACTGCAAAGCGCCTAGTACAGCACTTGGTGTACAGAATAATCTACAGTTGTTAGCTTCCTTTTCCTTCCTGTCTCTTCTTTCCAGTGGTGGATAAGCTCTTTCGTGTTGATCGGTTTATATTACTCTGTATTTTTCAAACCTGGCCCAGAGCTGGAACCTAATAAGTGTCACATACATTATGTTTACAGCTTTAACCACCTCTCCCCAGAACTTCAAAAGCAAACCCCATCTCCCTAGGTTTCTAACTTTCCAGAATTTGAGTCGGTGTTTCCCTCATCCTTGCTATGGACCATGCCTTTTAATGAAATATATTGATATTTAGTATATTGCTAGTCAGGAATAGGCATAATATAATGATCTGAGAACTAGCAGTAATACTTTCATTTATTTTAATTCTATGAAGTCTTAGCAAACAACATCTGTGTATTTGCACGTTTTATCATTTTCCCTGGGAATTGCAATTCCTTGAACATCATTTACACTTTTCTTCCTTGCCTCTCACATTGCCACAGTCATTAAAGCTGATTGTATTCATCTCTCCAGTTTGTAACTAAAATTCCATGAAAGGTTTTGGTGCTGCCAGCCAGATCATGCTGCAGCCAGGGATTCCATTTCCCACTAACAAACTAATAGCTTCCCTTATTTTTCTTCCTTGTGTAGTGACAGTGTTTATTGTTGTTCCAAAGCCAATTTACAGCTTAACTGTAGAAACGCTGTATTTTAATGTGACCATGTTAAACTTAAAAAATTCAGAAGTCTCTTAAGCGTGAGATAGAGGTTTTCCGTTTAATGATGATGAATAACCTATTTAGAGGTATTCATCTGAGGAACTGAGGATAATTTTGCCATCAGGCCATTTGTATTAGGGCACAAACAGATGGGTCTTACTCTGAACCCTGATGGCAAACAGATCAGACACCCTTTAATTGCTTGGGGAAGAAGATTCCTATGGCCATGGCTCCTTCCCAAGGACACACTGATCTTCACTGTGACAAATCTCAAATCTGATACATTTCAGCAAGGCAGAAACCCTCACTGCATTCATTTGGTAAAAACTTCCCCTACTGTGCTGCAGTTAGTCACTCAGAGTAACAACAAAGAAAAGACCCTCCAGTGAATAAGTCTGCCTTTTAATTGTGAAGCTGCGGCAAGTTTACATACAAGAGAATCACATTAAAATGTGAATCACACAAAAATTTAGAAATGTTAGAACACTGGTTGGAAATTGCCTATGACCCTTGGGAATGACGGCTTGAGAGTCAGGAATTTGTGATTCACAGGACAGTCTTCTTCAGCCTCTTGTCTTGTTTGCAGTTTGTTCTATGGGACTGGTGATACCTTTTTTTAGAGGGCTGTTTTGATGGTGGAATCTAAAAGCACTGGTTCAGCGTAAGTGCTCAGCAGGTGGTAGTTATGATGACATTTAGTTTCTGGAAATATTTATAAATGAAGGTTCTGATCACCAGTTAGCTTGCCTATCCATTATTCTAGTTCATAAAGTTAAGAAAATCTCAAAAAGTAAGCATCTTCCCTTGTAAAGTTGTCAAATCAGTCCTTTATTGAGAGTTAATCAATAAGCACTTAGCTTCTTAACTAACTGTCTCTTGAATAACTAGATAAGTGAACAAACCATACAATTTATCAGAATTTGGGACAGCAACCTAAAATTCCCAAAACATGGATCAAAACTCAAGTAGTTATCATTCATAAATACAAGTTCTGGAACATCAGAGAGGTAGCACCATGCTGTGCATCTTGTGCATGCCTAGTAAAAACATGTGGTTATTTCTTGGGCAAAGAAATAAGTGGCACCATTAGATTACAAGAAAGAATTAATTAGCACCATTATTTTACACAATCAGAAAGATTATTGTTTGGAGTCCTTTCTTAATTACTTATTGATTTGAAGAACCTGTGACTAGAGGAGACTGTTAAATTTATCTATTTCCGATCTCTGGTTTTATAAATGAAGAGACAGAGGCCCTGGGGGTTAAATGACTTGGCTCTAGGTAGCTACTTAGTGACTGAGGCAGGCTTGGAAATCAGGGTAGATTTACTGAGGGCATGAAAGAAGAGAAAAAGCCCATCTTGTGGCCTTGTGCACCTGTAGGGCTATTGACTGGCATTCCGAAAAGCAATGGTGGTCGTCAAGACTGGCAGAGAAAAGAGGAGCTGAAAGAGGCAGTCTTCTAAAAAGAAGACTTTAAATGAAGGAAAAACCTCTTCCTTGCTTATTTTTGGTGGGACCAGCAAGAGTGTGAGTACCATGCTTTGGTGTCAACTCTGTGGCCTTTCAACCCTGTAAATGGAAGGTCAGCTTAACCTGCTCCAGGTAGAGCTCCTTTCCAGAAGGTGGGGATTCTTGGAGTTGGACTGCAGAGACGACCTATTGAGTTCACGTGGGTAGATTTTCTCTCTTGGCAGATATACCTATACATTGGTAATTGGGATACACAGCTCTGCACCCTAGCTCTCTAGACAGGGGAGAAGGTTAGCGTCCTACAACGGATGAGGCTTGTGAGGAGGGAGGGAGAATGAGTAGGTTGTTAAGAGGGCAGAGGTCTAAAGGGCAGGGTCGGCTATCAAAAGAGAAAAGCCTGGATTCCCATCTCTCATTACAATGTATCTCCAAGATTACTACCATCTATCAGTATCATTCAGTCGTTCAACGAATACTGGTTGAGTATCTGTTACCTGTCAGGTACTGTTTTAGGTGCTGGAGGTATCACTGTGAACAAACCAACAGCTACCCATGTGTTCACAGAACTTAGATTCTGGTAGGAAGAGACAATAAATCCTATTTCTCCCCTCTTCTATCTGCTCACCTTGATATCCTGCCTTCCAGGTTCTTATTCCTCATTCTTTCCAAGAAACAACCAGGAGTTCAGCACTATTCCAGTTTATTTCACCTTCTTCTGACCCCTGGTAAGCTTTATCCTGTTAAGCCAGAAGGCTCAAATACTCCTGCTGAACCCTTTATTTGCCTAGCAGACCCTAAATAGGGAAAGCTCTTGTATGTTTTTTTTTTTACATTTACAGAATGTCTCTGAGCTTCTTGAAATTTCCATATGTCTCCACATCATTTTCAGATCAGAATTTTGTTAACACAAGTGTATCTCTTGCATGGATTGTGGATGTGGATTCAGAGGGAGTGCAGAAATCAAGATTTGTGATTAAGTAATGTATAAGATTTAGGTCAGGTGGGGGAAAGGCATCTCAGGCTGGAGAACAGTATATCTCAAGGGTGAAAGTGATGATGAAGAGAAAAAGTAAGCAGCAGATTTAATAGGATGACCCTGAATTTTAGACACAAAACTTACTGAGCACTTGTAATCAGAATGAAATCAATAACTGCTGCTGACCATTGACCAGAGGCACAGGAACTACAGTGTTGGAGTAGGTTTCTAGTGTCCTTAGTGAAGGATCTACAAATGGCATGCCATTTTGGTAAAGTGAACTGAGATTTTGATTTACAGCGTTTTTTAGGGCAGGATGAAATGTTTCAGAGGAAGTAGGTGTTACTTGAAAATGACATTTTCATCTTTGAAGCCTGAGTGGCAGTGTTCATTTTGTCCAGTTTAACATGATAGAAAAATTCTAATCTTTCACGGTATCAGTCCTGTCTCCCTAACCTTTCCCATTAGAAGGGTGATCTAACCTCAAATTTGGTCCTCAGGAAGTTGAAATTGGATGACATACAATTAAATTATAAATGGAAATGTCTTGGAGCTTTATAATAGGAAATTTAAGCAGTGAAAAATTTATTTTAAAAATAACTCATGAGATATTTAATTAGGATGTTGTTGACATTACTTATTTAATTCATTTATTTATTGTGTAGGTACATTATATTTAGCTTTTGAAAAGGTGTAATTGCTTTGTCGTGACAGATTATATTTTCCAAAGATGGCTGCCACAATATATCTCCTACCACCAGCTGTTCTTACAGTATGACACTGACACCCTTTCCGTCAAGTGGTGGGATCTATGTCTCCTCTCTTTGAACTTGAGCCGACTTTACGATTGCCTTGACCAATAGTTGGAAGTGATACCATGTGACTTATGAAGCTAAGTCATAAAAATGCCATGGACTTCCACCTTATTCTTTTGGGATGTTTACTCTTGGAATTCAGCCACCCTGCAGTAAGGAAATGTGTAGGTATATTGGCTGACTGCCCAAGCTGAGGTCCTCTCTGATGCCAGTGATCTACTAAATGAGTGAGTGGCTTTTCAGATGATTCCAGTCTGCAGACATAGAGTCACCCTCTGCCCCAACAGCCTTTCAGCCACCCTGGTTGACGCTGTGTGGAACAGAGACACATCCTGCCCAGATTGTGGATTCATGAGCAAAATAAAATAGTTGTTGCAGTTTTAAGCCACTAAGCTTGGGATAGTTGGAGATATTTTATTTCCCAGCAGTAGATAAACAGAATACATGGCTAGCATACCCAGACTTAAATGAGTCTTATTAGACAAATTGCTGTAAGTGGGGTTGCTTACTTAGTTTGCCCACGCTAGAGAATAGTCTCTTCAGTAGCCGGACAGAGTCCATGTGATCTAGTCACCAGATAATAATATCTGGATGTATTTTTAGTATAATTGAGAGTGAGATTATCTACATAGCTCTATCACCTCCTAGTTTATGGAAAAGTTACTTAGTTTCTCCATCTGTAAATTGGGGATGATGCTAAACCACTTAACTCATAAGAGTTGTGAGGATTCAATGAGTTAGTCCATGTAAAGCACTTGGAACAACACTTGGTACATAGTAAGCACTCAATAAATGTTAGATACTGTTAGCATCATTTTAATTCTGATGCTTTATGAACACAGTTGGAGGGTTTGTTGAGAGCAGTTGAACTCACAACGTATTATGACTATTTTATAGCTTTCTACATGTTCTTACATATGATAAATTTTGTATGTCACATAATGGCTTTTGATATTAGTCCCAGGTTTCTCCTCAGTAAGGAGCCCAGGTGAGAGTCTTTAATGAGTGAGGACATGGACATAATTTGGCCCCAGACTGGATCTTCCCTGTACTTTTGCATCCGCTGAGATGTCTGCTTTTTGCTGTAGGCTCATTATAACTGTGTTTTCTTCCTCTTTGCTTATGCTCTTGAAATATAGTCTTTAAGTATAGTCTTGATTTATCTGTGGATTTCTAAGTGTGGCTTTGCTTCTC
The DNA here is from genome assembly GCF_028023285.1 of Balaenoptera ricei. NCBI lineage: Eukaryota > Metazoa > Chordata > Mammalia > Artiodactyla > Balaenopteridae > Balaenoptera > Balaenoptera ricei. Next base: position 56,218,388 of record NC_082648.1, on the reverse strand, counting down.
GTGGATTTGTTCTGTAAATTGCTGGCTGTGGTCATGTAATGCTGTATGCCCAGCCTGAACATCCCCATCTGTGTTTTCTTTGCTGGAATCGATGTCTTCTGTGTGCTGCAAAGATAGGAGGCGGGTTTTGAATCTCCCTTGGTGGGAAGAGGTGCGTCCTGCTTGGAGTCTGATTTGGAAATAGATACCCCATTGTGCAAAAACAAAGATACCAGGATACTTCCTGGGTAACACCATTAAGTATACCTTGGATAGCAGCAGCAGCCCTGGGCAATACTATTTAACCACTTCATGCACAATATGCTGTCCTTTACATTGATGATACTGGCTGATGACATATAGGTATGGAATCTAATTGGCTACTTATTGGGCTTATATTTCTGATTTTCTTGTGAATTATTTTGGAAACATAGAAACAACTTCATCAAATCCATATATATAGCATAAGGTATTTAACACTTTATATTGGCTTTATTGTTGAGTTACAGTAAAGTTTTATGATGCAACTATTAAAGTAATTACCTACAAATTTATTTTCAAAAACTTTTTAGTAAACTAAAAATATTGCTAAGAGTTAACTATTTAAACATCTATTTATTGTCAGTAATTTATTTCTGGTCTTGACATTAAATGTTAATAATATTTTAGATTTTTAAAATAAAAATTACAATAATGCTTTGTTTTTATTTTGTTTTGTGAGAATAAAGTACTTCAACACACCTGTCTGTGTAGAAAGGGAGGCTGTTATTAACCTCCAATTTTATAGAGAAAATTGAACATTCAGCCAAAGCTGAAAAATGATTAAATTAGTTAGAATTGCATTTCACTCTAAATAGCAAGACTCAGAAAAGGTTTCTTTTTCTTTTGCAACAAAATGTCAAGAGGAAAGCATTCCAGTGTTGGGATGACAGCTCCATGATTCCATAAGGGGCCTGGATTTTTCCATCTTTTGTCTCTACCTTTCTTAATGTGTGGGTTTTGTACTCATGGTTACAAGATGATGGCTCCAACTTCAGGTATCACATCTACATTCCAGGAAGACAGAACGGGGAAGGTCAGGTGTCAAAAGCACATGACAGCTGAGTTTATCCCTTTTTATCATGAAAATAGTAGCTTTCCCAGTAATCCCATTCCCTAGACTTCTGCTTACATGTTGTAGGTCATATAGCCCCTACCAACTTCCAAGGAATGGTGTTAGTTATCTGCCATTGCATAACAAATTATCCTACCTTACAAGCTGAAACCGCAAACATTTATTATCTCATAGTTTCTGTGGGTCAGAACAGAGGCTTAGCTGGGTGCCTATGTCTCAGTCTCTCATAAGGCATCATTTGGGGCTATGGTTTCATATGAAGACTTGACTGGGGGAGAATCTGCCTCTAAGCTCATTCACGTGATTGTTGGCAGGGTTCAATGCCTAATGAGTTGTGGGACTGATGGCCTCAGTTCCTCACTGGCTGTTGGTCACAGTTGCTTTGTTTCCTTCCATGAGATCCTCTCCACAGGTCAGGTCACAACATGGCAGTGGGCCTCCCTCAGAGAGAACACGGGGGGAGAGAGGGTAGCCCAAAATGGAAGTCCCAGTCTTTTTTAACCTAATTTTGGAAGTGACATCACATCATTTTTGCCCTGTTCTACTTATTAGAAGTTTCATTAGGTCCAACCCACGCTCAACAGGAGGGGGCTAGACAAGCACTACAAGGTGGGAATCATTGGGTGCCATCTTAGAGGCTGAATACTTTTAGTTGCGATGTTACCGTCACACACAAAATGAGGAAGAAGTGGAGAAGGGCTGTCGTGAAGGCAGTTAGCTGTCGCTGCCATGTGGAGTGGATAAAGAGTACAGAGTTTGGAGTTAGAAGGAACTGGATTTGAGTCCTTGAACTGCCACCTATTAAATGAACCTCTGCCACCTGTAAAATAACATCTTTGACCTATTTCCTCAACAAAGTCACAGGCATATTGTCCTAATTAAATAAGGTAATGTAGCATAAATTGTGCTTTGTAAATTCTTAACGAATTTTTCCCAAAGGTAAAAGGAGCACCTTCCCCCAAAATAACACAGTGTAGCCCAGACATACAATTCTAAGATTGACAGTCAGGAAGCCTGAAATCTGGGCCCTTTACTTCCTTATTTAGAAATTACCATCTTTTTGAGTAGGCCATCCCACCATCTAGGCATATGTAAAGGACCTGTGTATGGCAGAGCTGAATCCTTTCTGCAAATATGCTGTTAGAATACCTTTACCAATCAAAGTATGTGCTTCCTTTACCTTTGGAAAATTATAGTTTTTTGTTTATCCTTTTAAATAGTGTCTTTATCTTCTTACCTTTATCTAACCAAAGACAGGTTATCTAGGACCTTGCAGCAAAGCTACATTTTTTCTTTTCTGCTTTTTAACCTTAAATCTAAGATCCAGGTTTTGTAATAGATAGGGACTGATTCTCAAGGGGAAATCCCTTTATGTCACCTTGAGTGGATTGACTAATCAATCTGTGTCTAGAATTCAGCATATTCTTACAGTAGAATCACTAGTCTACTACTATGGTCATTATATATTTATCCAGTTATTCATTCAACAAATATATTTTGAGGGCCTGCTTTATGCAAAGCACCAAGGAAGCTGCTGTGGGGAAGACAGACCTAAAATGTGGTTTTGGCATCAAGGAATTTATAATGCAAAAAGGGAAGTAACACATGAACACAAGTAATTGTAATAGAGGGCGGTTTCTGATGAACATCATAAGAAGCACTAAATGTTAAGGGGATTTAGAGAGAGGAAGGGAGCACTTCCCGCTGTGGATCATTGGGAAAGCCACCCTAGTCATGGCCAACCTCTGATTAGAGATTATGCACATTAAGCGTGTGAAAGGAAGACTTGCTGACATTGTCACCTTCTCTGCTTAAGTGCTTGGTTGATGTAAATAGGAACTTTGTTTGCTGTAATTCAATAGGAATAGAAGGCCTTTTAAATCAAAAATACTTAACCCCTCTGCCCTAGAAAAAGTAGGAAACAGTACATTTGAGGAAGGACTCAGCTCTGCTGTGTATGGGTCCTTTACATCGCCTAGTGGGGATTTGGCCCATGTCCAAAACGGGGTAGTGGAGAACAAGGCAGGAAGAATGGAGGAAGATGAAAGGCACTGAGTAGAAACAGTAGCCTGGATGAGATGAATAGTCAAAACTTCGTCCAGTGGCAGAGGGCGCTCTTGCATGCTGGTGAAGAAACGCGCTGCAGTCGGACGGCCTGGGGTGTCAACCTGTGGTTCTGCTGCTTTCTGATTATGCGACCTTGGGCAAGTGAATTCCTTCTTGTCTTAGTTCCCTCATTTATATAATATGGATAATAATATTTTAATTTCATAGATTTGTTGTACTAATTAAATGAGGTACTACGTATGAATTCTTAGAAGAGGGTCTGGCCCACGGTAAGCACACAGTGTGTGTTAGTTATGATTGTTTGAAGTGTGGTGAATTTCTAGAATGCCCGTCACTCCCATTCAGTAGAAGTACAAAATAATTTTTCAAAAGCCAGTGGGTTGGGGCCTCCCTGGTGGTGCAGTGGTTGAGAATCCGCCTGCTAACGCAGGGGACACGGGTTCAAGCCCTGGTCCGGGAAGATCCCACATGCCGCGGAGCAACTAAGCCTGTGTGCCACAACTACTGAGCCTGTGCTCTAGAGCCCGTGAGCCACAACTACTGAAGCCTGTGCACCTAGAGCCCGTGAGCCACAACTACTGAGCCCACGTGCTGCAACTACTGAAGCCTGCTTGCCTAGAGCCCGTGCTCTGCAACAAGAGAAGCCACCCGTGCACCGCAACGAAGAGTAGCCCCCGCTCGCCGCAATTAGAGAAAGCCCGAGCGCAGCAACGAAGACCCAATGCAGCCAGAAATAAATAAATTTGTAACAACAACAACAACAAAAAGCCAATGGATTAACTGTTTTTCGTATTTCATCTCATCAGAGAGAACTGAGAATTGAGCAAACCTAGTGAATGATAGTAGATTGTGACCATTCTGATTTGGCCGTCTGCTGTGTTGTAGAAGAAGGGGTATTATAGGAGCCTTGCTGGTGCTCCACTTAATACACTCATCATAGCCTGATTAGTTTCCTCGGGCTGCCACAACAATGTACTGTAAACTGGGTGGCTTAAAACAACATACATGTATCCTCAGAGTTCGGGGGCGCTAAAAGTCCAAAATCAAGACGACAGCAGGGCCATCCCCCTCTGAGATTCTGGGTAGAATCCTCTCTTGCCTCTTCCTAGCTTCCGCTGTTGGCCTTCGGTCTTTGTGGTCCTTGGCTTACCTCTGCCTCCCTCCAGTCTCTGCCTCCGTTATCACGTGGAGATCTCCCCTGTGTGTCTCCGTTTTCATAGGGCTTTCTCCTCTTACAAGGATGCCTGTCATAGTGGGTTAAGGCTGACCCTAATGAATTCACCTTAATTTGATTACATCTGCAAAGACCCTATTTCCAAATAAGGTCACATTCACAGGTCACATTTTAAATAAGATCACATTCGCATTCATAGGTACAGGAACATATCCTTTGGGGAGATATAATCCAGCCACAATCCCCACACAGTGTCCTCAAGATTGAGATTTGGAACCTTAGGAGGCATGGGGAGATGTTTTGATGAGTTCACGAAGACAGGAGCTGTAGAGCTCTGGCTAATAACCTTTACTGCTGGCTAGTACGGGCTGTTGCCACATAAACTGGGTTAGCAAGTCACTTTCACTCTTGAGTCCACTCACTGAGTTTGTTTCCACCTTCCCCAAATGTACGAATGCATAGAAAAGCAAAAGTAATTCCAGAATTATCTAGTGGTGGTGGTACCTGCAAGGTGATGGGATGTTATTTTGTTTTGCTCTTTTCCTTTTTAATAGAAGAGAGGCTTTGTGGCTTTGGGGATGTTGTGTGAATCCTCAGGTGGGCTCATGAGGATCAAAATATTTGAGATTTATTGCTGTTTAGGGAGAGCAGTGTATTTTCTCTTTAATTCCTTGGGAAGAGTCACACATGGGATCACAGCCGGTTTACTAAATCATACATCCTGGGGCAGCGACCCAGATGGTGTAAAGCTATTGACCTAGCACAGAGGGTGAGGTGCACGGCTGAAGGCATCAAGCCTGGCCGGCCTCCATGGCCTCGAGCTGTGGCCGTGTCATGGTCTGCCACTTTGACATTTGTCCCCGTGGATCCTGAAAGCTGCAGATAAAATTTTCAAAGGCTTGGCTGCCTGTAATTTAAGAATGAACTTGGGGGCTTCCCTGGTGGCGCAGTGGTTGAGAATTCGCCTGCCGGTGCAGGGGACACGGGTTTGAGCCCTGGTCCGGGAAGATCCCACATTCTGTGGAGCAACTAAGCCTGTGCACCACAACTACTGAGCCCGCGTGCCCTAGAGCCCGTGCTCCGCAACAAGAGAAGCCACCGCAATGAGAAGCCCGCACACCACAACGAAGAGTAGCCCCCTCTCACCGCAACTAGAGAAAAACCGGCGCGCAGCAACGAAGACCCAATGCAGCCAAAAATAAATAAATTAAAAAAAAAAAAAAGAATGAACTTGGTTAGAAGTCAGATCAAGTAAGAGAAAGTGAAAATGTCATTGCACAAGAGAAAAACGAACAATCTGGTGGAAATGCAGTAGTTTTAAAAGCGTTTTTGTTTTTTCTTTAGTTGTTTTTGTTTACTTTTTATCTTTACTTTTGAGGCAGATACTTCTCTTTTTGGCTTTAACTGAGTAGCATTTAATGTTTGGGGGAAAAATAGAAAACAGCTGGTCTGAGACATGAAAAAAATGCTGAAGTGTGCATGGGGACACTATCCCTCATACGGTAGCATTGCCTCCTTGGGAAAAATATGACCAGTTTGGAGATGTTGACATAATTACCCAAAGACAGAGACTGAAGGGGGGACAGAGTGGTCAGTTTCCAATTATGCAGTCAAGAATAGGTAAATCGAGCTCTACCCACCAACAGAGCCTCCCATCAAGCCTCTTAGATAGCCTCAACCACCAGAGGACAGACAGCAGAAGCAAGAAAAACTACAATCCTGCAGCCTGTGGACCAAAACCCACAGTTACAGAAAGATAGACAAGATGAAAAGGCAGAGGGCTATATACCAGATGAAGGAACAAGAAAAAACCCCAGAAAAACAACTAAATGAAGTGGAGATAGGCAACCTTCCAGAAAAAGAATTCAGAATAATGATAGTGAAGATGATCCAGGACCTCGGAATAAGAATGGAGGCAAAGATTGAGAAGATGCAAGAAATGATTAACAAACAACTAGAAGAATTAAAGAACAAACAAACAGAGATGACCAATACAATAACTGAAATGAAAACTACACTAGAAGGAATCAATAGCAGAATAACTGAGGCAGAAGAACGGATAAGTGACCTGGAAGACAGAATGGTGGAATTCACTGCTGCGGAACAGAATAAAGAAAAAAGAATGAAAAGAAATGAAGACAGCCTAAGAGACCTCTGGGACAACATTAAACGCAACAACATTCGCATTATAGGGGTCCCAGAAGGAGAAGAGAGAGAGAAAGGGCCAGAGAAAATATTTGAAGAGATTATAGTCGAAAACTTCCCTAACATGGGAAAGGAAATAGCCACCCAAGTCCAGGAAGCACGGAGAGTCCCATACAGGATAAACCCAAGGAGAAACACGCCGAGACACATAGTAATCACAATGGCAAAAATTAAAGACAAAGAAAAATTATTGAAAGCAGCAAGGGAAAAATGACAAATAACATACAAGGGAACTCCCATAAGGTTAACAGCTGATTTCTCAGCAGAAACTCTACAAGCCAGAAGGGAGTGGCATGATATACTTAAAGTGCTGAAACGGAAGAACCTACAACCAAGATTACTCTACCCGGCAAGGATCTCATTTAGATTTGATGGAGAAATCAAAAGCTTTACAGACAAGCAAAAGCTAAGAGAATTCAGCAGCACCAAACCAGCTCTACAACAAATGCTAAAGGAACTTCTCTAAGTGGGAAACACAAGAGAAGAAAAGGACCTACAAAAACAAACCCAAAACAATTAAGAAAATGGTCATAGGAACATACATATCGATAATTACCTTAAACGTGAATGGATTAAATGCTCCAACCAAAAGACACAGGCTTGCTGAATGGATACAAAAACAAGACCCATATATATGCTGTCTACAAGAGACCCACTTTAGACCTAGGGACACATACAGACTGAAAGTGAGGGGATGGAAAAAGATATTCCATGCAAATGGAAATCAAAAGAAAGCTGGAGTAGCTATACTCATATCAGATAAAATAGACTTTAAAGTAAAGAAGGTTAACAAGAGACAAAGAAGGACACTACATAATGATCAAGGGATCAATCCAAGAAGAAGATATAACAATTATAAATATATATGCACCCAATATAGGAGCACCTCAATACATAAGGCAACTGCTAACAGCTATAAAAGAGGAAATTGACAGTAACACAGTAATAGTGGGGGACTTTAACACCTCACTTACACCAATGGACAGATCATCCAAAATGAAAATAAATAAGGAAACAGAAGCTTTAAATGACACAATAGACCAGATAGATTTAATTGATATTTATAGGACATTCCATCCAAAAACAGCAGATTGCACGTTCTTCTCAAGTGCGCACAGAACATTCTCCAGGATAGATCACATCTTGGGTCACAAATCAAGCCTCAGTAAATTTAAGAAAATTGAAATCATATCAAGCATCTTTTCTGACCACAATGCTATGAGATTAGAAATGAATTACAGGGAAAAAAACGTAAAAAAGACAAACACATGGAGGCTAAACAATACGTAACTAAATAACCAAGAGATCACTGAAGAAATCAAAGAGGAAATCAAAAAATACCTAGAGACAAATGACAATGAAAACACGACGACCCAAAACCTATGGGATGCAGCAAAAGCAGTTCTAAGAGGGAAGTTTATAGCTATACTAGCCTACCTAAAGAAACAAGAAAGATCTCAAGTAAACAATCTAACCTTACACCTAAAGAAACTAGAGAAAGAAGAACAAACAAAACCCAAAGTTAGCAGAAGGAAAGAAATCATAAAGATCAGAGCAGAAATAAATGAAATAGAAACAAAGAAAACAATAGCAAAGATCAATAAAACTAACAGCTGGTTCTTTGAGAAGATAAACAAAATTGATAAGCCATTAGCCAGACTCATCAAGAAAAAGAGGGAGAGGACTCAAATCAATAAAATCAGAAATGAAAAAGGAGAAGTTACAACAGACACCACAGAAATACAAAGCATCCTAAGAGACTACTACAAGCAACTTTATGCCAATAAAATGGACGACCTGGAAGAAATGGACAAATTCTTAGAAAGGTATAACCTTCCAAGACTGAACCAGGAAGAAACAGAAAATATGAACAGACCAATCACAAGCAATGAAATTGAAACTGTGATTAAAAATCTTCCAACAAACAAAAGTCCAGGACCAGATGGCTTCACAGGTGAATTCTATCAAACATTTAGAGAAGAGCTAACACCTATCCTTCTCAAACTCTTCCAGAAAATTGCAGAGGAAGGAACACTCCCAAACTCATCCTATGAGGTCGCCATCACCCTGATACCAAAACCAGACAAAGACACTACAAAGAAAGAAAATTACAGACCAATATCACTGATGAATATAGATGCAAAAATCCTCAACAAAATACTAGCAAACAGAATCCAACAACACATTAAAAGGATCATACACCACGATCAAGTGGGATTTATCCCAGGGATGCAAGGATTCTTCAATATATGCAAATCAATCAATGTGATACACCATATTAACAAATTGAAGAAGAAAAACCATATGATCATCTCAATCGATGCAGAAAAAGCTTTTGACAAAATTCAACACCGATTTATGATAAAAACTCTCCAGAAAGTGGGCAGAGAGGGAACCTACCTCAACATAATAAAGGCCATATATGACAAACCCACAGCAAACATCATTCTCAATGGTGAAAAACTGAAAGCATTTCCTTTAAGATCAGGAACAAGACAAGGATGTCCACTCTCACCACTATTATTCAACATAGTTCTGGAATTCCTAGCCATGGCAATCAGAGAAGAAAAAGAAATAAAAGGAATACAAATTGGAAAAGAAGAAGTAAAACTGTCACTGTTTGCGGATGACATGATATTATACATAGAGAATCCTAAATCTGCCACCAGAAAACTGCTAGAGCTAATTAATGAATATGGTAAAGTTGCAGGATACAAAATGAATGCACAGAAATCTCTTGCATTCCTATACACTAATGATGAAAAATCTGAAAGAGAATTTATGGAAACACTCCCATTTACCATTGCAACAAAAAGAATAAAATACCTAGGAATAAACCTACCTAGGGAGACAAAAGACCTGTATGCAGAAAACTATAAGACACTGATGAAAGAAATTAAAGATGATACCAAGAGATGGAGAGATATACCATGTTCTTGGATTGGAAGAATCAACATTGTGAAAATGACTATACTACCCAAAGCAATCTACAGATTCAATGCAATCCCTATCAAATTACCAATGGCATTTTTTACGGAGCTAGAACAAATCATCTTAAAATTTGTATGGAGACACAAAAGACCCCGAATAGCCAAAGCAGTCTTGAGGGATAAAAACGGAGCTGGAGGAATCAGACTCCCTGACTTCAGACTATACTAGAAAGCTACAGTAATCAAGACAATATGGTACTGGCACAAAAACAGAAACATAGATCAATGGAACAAGATAGAAAGCCCAGAGATAAACCCACGCACCTATAGTCAACTAATCTATGACAAAGGAGGCAAAGATATACAATGGAGAAAAGACAGTCTCTTCAATAAGTGGTGCTGGGAAAACTGGACAGCTACATGTAAAAGAATGAAATTAGAATACTCCCTAACACCATACACAAAAATAAACTCAAAATGGATTCGAGACCTAAATGTAAGACTGGACACTATAAAACTCTTAGAGGAAAACATAGGAAGAACACTCTTTGACATAAATCACAGCAAGATCTTTTTTGATCCACCTCCTAGAGTAATGGAAATAAAAACAAAAATAAACAAATGGAACCTAATGAAACTTCAAAGCTTTTGCACAGCAAAGGAAACCATAAACAAGTCGAAAAGACAACCCTCAGAATGGGAGAAAATATTTGCAAATGAATCAACGGACAAAGGATTAATCTCCAAAATATATAAACAGCTCATTCAGCTCAATATTAAAGAAACAAACACCCCAATCCAAAAATGGGCAGAAGACCTAAACAGACATTTCTCCAAAGAAGACATACAGACGGCCACGAAGCACATGAAAAGATGCTCAACATCACTAATTATTAGAGAAATGCAAATCAAAACTACAGTGAGGTATCACCTCACACCAGTTAGAATGGGCATCATCAGAAAATCTACAAACAACAAATGCTGGAGAGGGTGTGGAGAAAAGGGAACCCTCTTGCACTGTTGGTGGGAATGTAAATTGATACAGCCACTATGGAGAACAATATGGAGGTTCCTTAAAAAACTAAAAATAGAATTACCATATGACCCAGCAATCCCACTACTGGGCATATACCCAGAGAAAACCGTAATTCAAAAAGACACATGCACCCGAATGTTCATTGCAGCACTATTTACAATAGCCAGGTCATGGAAGCAACCTAAATGCCCATCAACAGACGAATGGATAAAGAAGTTGTGGTACATATATACAATGGAATATTACTCAGCCATAAAAAGGAACGAAATTGAGTCATTTGTTGAGACGTGGATGGATCTAGAGACTGTCATACAGAGTGAAGTAAGTCAGAAAGAGAAAAACAAATATCGTATATTAACGCATGTATGTGGAACCTAGAAAAATGGTACAGATGAGCTGGTTTGCAGGGCAGAAGTTGAGACACAGATGTAGAGAACGGACATATGGACACCAAGGGGGGAAAACTGCGGTGGGGTGGGGATGGTTTTGTGCTGAATTAGGCGATTGGGATTGACATGTATACACTGATGTGTATAAAATTGATGCCTAATAAGAAAAGAAAAAAAAAAAAGAATAGGTAAATCAAAATTACATGGTTTTCATATACATGCATCGACTTGATCTACAATGAAAACAGTTTATTTCTATAGAAGTGCTTTTAAATCAAACTTTCAAAAATTTTAGAGTACAGTACTTTGTCATTACTTCTTTTTTTCAGTGTAATAAAAGGAAGTTCCTTTCTTGTATGTGTGGATATGTACTTTACCCGATTAAAAAATCATCCTTACACCACCCACCTCTTGGGTTGAATCTGTTTATTAACTCCTGTTGAGGTAGTTTCTGGATTTGGAGTTAAAGTGTAAAATGGAAGACTTTATTAAAAGAAGAGCCCCAACTCTGTAACTAACTCTAGTAACTGAAGAATGCATTCTTTCATGATGCATTACAAAACTAGAGTGTTTGGGCTATTATTGTTACATGCAACAACATAATTATGAGAAAAAGAAGCCAGATGCAAAAAAGTATTTATTGGACGCTTCCTACTATGCTCAAACATAGGCAAAACTAATGGTGTTAAAAGTCAGAATAGAGGTGTGTTTTGGGGAGATGTAGTGACTTGGAGCGAATACAGTGAGGGCTTCTCAGCTTCCGGTAGTGCTCTGTTTCATAACCTGGGGGTTGATGGCTTGAAGGATTCATCTTGTGAAAATTCATCAAGCTATATACTTAATCACTTGTGTTCTTTTCTGCTACATTTATTTTACATTTTAAAAAGTTAGAAAGATATGTTAGAGAACTTAATGGACATTCAGAACTCTTAAGATAATTTTATCCTGAAAAAATTTAAATTTTGTGGGCTGGCTGATATATCTTGATGAAAATTTGCCCCAATCTTAAACATGGAAGATTTGGGAGTGCTAATGTTTATATATATATTGTTTTCCATAATTGCACCAAAATTGAGGAATCTTTCTCTGGGAGCTGCCCATTGATATTCCTGGTAATTAGCAACCTGCTCCTGTTTCTCAAATTGTATTTTCAATCATATAAGTGTGTTTAAAATTAGCTACAATTTATATTCAGTGGGAGTCAGAATTAGCTACAATTTATATTCAGTTCAGAACATAGAATTTGTCTCTCAAATTTCTCATTAGCTCTGAGGTTCATAAACTTGGATGTATGTATGTGTGTATGTGAGTTTTAAAAATCTAAGGATAGGACAAAAGGGAAAAACTAAGAATATGGAGGAGGTATAGAAGAGTTGAAGAAGAGTGAGGGTAAGTGGAAATAATGAAGACACAAATCTTCAGATGTTTGTTTAAAAGTAAGAAAATGAAATATTTTTTTGGTCAGACATGTGACATATCCAGTGAGGCGTTTGTGTTTAACTCCTGTTGGTTTTGAATGGACTGCGCTGTTTGAACTGAGGAAGAAGTGGTGGTGGTGGTCGTGGAAGGAGTTTAGATTTTTTTAAAAATAGCTTTATTATTATTTATTATTATTATTTTTTTGGCTGAGTTGAGTCTTTGTTGCTGCACGCGGGCTTTCTCTAGTTGTGGCGGGCATGGGCTACTTGGGCTTCTCGTTGTGGTGTCTTCTCATGTTGTGGAGCATGGGCTCTAGGCACACGGGCTTCAGTAGTAGCAGCACGCAGGCTCAGTAGTTGTGGCTCGCGGGCTTAGCTGCTCCGCGGCATGTGGGATCTTCCCGGACCAGGGCTCGAACCCGTGTCCCCTGCATTGGCAGGCGGATTCTTAACCACTGCGCCACCAGGGAAGTCCCAGATTTTGTTTTAAATATTGCTCATTCAAAATACTTTGATCAATGCTAGATGAGGGATGTAAAATAGAAAATATGATACATAATACAGTATAAGTCTGCCCATTAAGAATGTCTCCTGCCTGTTAACATATTCTCTAGTTGGAGAAACAAGGCATTTAGAGCTAAAATGTTTAAATGAAATATATGTGCAAGATAAATGGTATAAATACATACCATTTATAACATACATAACAATATAAATATTGTTACTACAATATTTGACACTTACAGTTTATTTGTTTGCCAGTTAGGTGACAAAGACCAACTTTCTAATAGAAAAATGGCAAAGGACTAGGCCAGGTAACCTATAAGGAAAGATTTACAAATGGGCAATACATATATAGAAGTAAGTTCAGCATCCCTAGTAATCAAAGAATCTCAAAATTTCATCTATCAGATTGGCCAAATTTATAAAGAATGATGATAGCTAATATTAACGAAATTTTAAGGAAACCAAGACTGTCAATTGGTATAATCTTTCCAGTGGGAAATTAATCAGTTTGTATCAATATTTACAATGTACATACTCTGTGACCAGGGACAGATAGAGGGTTTGTGGAGCCTGAGGCTTATACATTGGGGGAGGGGGAAGGGAGGGTTCTTTTTAAAAAAAAAGGATTCTAAAGTTATGCATACAGAATTGGGTATGAAAGTAAATATTTAGTTTTAATGAGAAAAAAATCATAACAAATTTTTATGAAGCTGGTAAATACCACAAATGTCACAAAATCCATCTCTAACTGGCAAACTTGAGTCAGTCTGACTCTAAGGCTTGGCTTACGATAGCTTTGTTCTGACAGCCTCAGAATTCATCACCATGTATGTCTGTTGACTACTAAAGACCAAAAGGTATTTGCAACTTCTCACCACCTCTAATGCTGGTGCCCTGGTCTAAACCTCCATCTTGTCTCTCCTGGACCATTGAAATAGCTTCCTAACTGGTCTTTGTGTTTCACCCTTGAATGGAATTTACATGTTATGTTTATTAACATTTTTAGTAATGAGCTTCCTGACATTCCTCTATAATAATTTATTTCTGTATTATGTTGGTTACTCTTTGATTGTCTTTGCAGATGACAGTGGTTTTGTATTTTCTACAAAGGCACAGGAAAGATAATTAAGTCTTCTAGCATGGTAGATGGAAATTTCTTTTTATTAATAGTTAGGATGCATAGAATGTGAAAGTTCACATGCACACATACTTGCTGTTTGTAGTACTGCTATAGGTTTGTTGTATTTATAATTGAATATACTCCATTACTGAGTACATTCTCGACAGGAAATTACTTCCATTTAGTCTAGGCACTGAAAATGGAATTCAGTACTTTGCGTATGATTTTAGATGCCTGATGATTGGAAGAATTTTCTACCGAATAGCTCCTGGCTCTATACATTTCAAATCTTGTTTCTCCTCTGTTACCCACATACTTCTAATTCTAGGCTTGGCAAGAGGCATTCTCATTGTGATGTGTGACCTTTGGCCCTGGAGAGTGAGGTGGAATGATGGGCAGTAGGAATATTCCTGGCCATTTTTCATTTGGAATAGCTATCACTAACTATCTTTGGAAGTGACCTCAAAGTCCGTATTATAAAAGCCACTAAACTAAAATACAGTTCCCAACTCAGTTTGCCCTTATTGGATTCTGAAAATGCCCATGGCTACTAGATAGCCACTCAATATAAGAGGCGACTTGGTGAAAGGGAAACTGGAGTGGAAGGCAACAGCAGTCATAATAGATGCAGTTAAACTATCTTATTTTTACAAATTTTACAAAAACATATGGCCATGTGAACATATTTTGATGACCCTTCTCATGTCTTGGAAGAGGCTCTAGCAAATGAGGGGGCCTGATGATTAAGTTTTATTAGGCACTTAATATACATGCCTCTTTTTATGACCAGTAATTGTACTTCCAAGAATTTATCCTAAGGAAAGTGTGTAATAAAAATCAATAAGAGCAAGCATTTGTTGAGTGCTTACCATGTGCCAGACACCCCCGCTAAGACCTCATTTTTATTTTTTATAATGAGCACTTTGACTACCTTATAACAAAAACTGTATTTCTATTTTTAAAAAAATTCCAGAGAATAACACCAATTTAAATGAGGGTTTGAATTTAGACAGTTTTGAAATTATGATCATTTTTACTTAATCTTTTCACTCCCTATGTATGAACCTGTTCATTAAATTTAAGCACTAATTACTTACTGAACGCTAGGCAGGGTTCTAGATGTTCAAATCCCTGCTTTCATGAAGCTTACATTTTATTTGAGGAAGATCTAGATAAATAAGTCAACAAATAAGAATGAATAAGTAAAGTCCATGATACATTAGATAGTTTTGTAAGTATTAAGGAAAAAGAATACTGCAGACGAGGAGGTAGAAATGCATGTGTATTGGGAGTAGGGGTTGAGATTTAAATGGGTCACATCATGGAGAAGGTGACATTTGAGTAAAGACCTGAAGGAATTAGGCAGCTTTGTAGAGCATAGTAAGAATTTTAGCTTTTGAGTGCTGTTACGCAAAGCATTTGGGATATGTTGAAGAATAACATGATCTGACTTAAGTTTTAGAAGTATCTCTCTGGCTGCTGGGTGGAGAATAAGAGAGGTCAAGGGTGGGTGGGATAGGGAGATGAACTAGTGGGAATTCTAGTGATCTGACTGGGGAGTCATGGGGCTGTCTGTGGCCCAGGGAAGCAGTGTTGTAGGTGGTGAGAAGGGGCCGGGTTCTGTGTTTGGTCTTTAATAGTCAAATAGACATCTGAGTGGGGGATTCTAAGGCGGTCACAGCAGAGTTCTTAAGAGCCTACTCGAGACTCCAGGTTCTGCCACTCAACATGGTTCACGGGGACTTCTGTTCATGTCTCATGGTGATGTCTTTCTTTAGGACTGGAAAGACAAAAACAAATGTTCTCGAGTTTGTGTAGCAAGATCTAATTGCAAGGAGATAGATTTAAATCTTTCCTGCTCTGTCTTCTAGCCAATTGTTATTAAAAAGTAACTTAGAGATAATGTCAGGGTGGGGTATCCTTTTTTGTTTGTTCATTTAGAATTTTTATATTGTAGCCACTACAATCGCTTGCTTAATATCTTAAAAAGAGAGAAAAAGAAATGAAAAGAAAGGAAAAAGAAGGAATGCCCTCAAAGCCCAGACTTAAATATTCAGTATGCCAAAGGGTCTTCTTATATAATTGTAATGCCTGGATTAAATTGGAATGCTAGTAAAGTGAAGCCACAACTGTTCAAGTAGATGATGTACTTTTATTTGATATATATCTTTGGTAAGAAGCAATATCTACCTACACAATTATTTCAGTGTCATATTACATTTCATCTTTTATGGCATTGGAATGGAATTGCTATTTAAGGTAACAGTATATCTTTCCTGGAGTTCTTTAAAGATAGGATAAACACTGGCATAGCTGTGATGTTTTGATTTAGGCCAATAGAGGTCAGATTACTTTGACAGACCATAGGTCCTTTGATTTAGTAAGGTGAATTCATTCAGAATTCAAAAATCATTTCAAAATACACCTTACTATATGGAGGCAGCAGGATCTGAAGCAGGGGAATTACAGATGTCTTTAACAGACTGCAAGAAGGTTTTTCAAGTGCATTTTCCTTTTTTAAAAAGTTGTCGTGTCAGTCAGAAAATTTAGAAAGTATTACAAGACTCTGAATAAGCTAGATAGTATGTGTGTGTGTCTGTGTGTGTGTGTGTGTGGTGTTAAAGAATGCTTTTACAAAAAAAAGTGCTTTTAACCATAGTTCTCTTGAAGATAACATAGTTTTACATGACACATGCATTTATAAAAATTGCGTGTTACCATGTTTATGGAAGAAGAATGATGGGCTGTGTTTTAGGAAGAAATTGAAGCAGCTTTTGTGTGAAAATTCCTAGGTGGTATTGAAATAGAAATAGGACTAGGCGCTCGGGGATCCTAAGGTCGGCTTTTATCTTAGTCTCTTAATAGTTTTGTGACGTGTCAGAGCTAACTTTAATAGTATCACTGTGTCCTGTTTTCTTGTATCTTCCTCTCTTACTCCAGCCCCCATCTGGGGGTTAGAGATTCCTTGACGAATCTGACGGCAGCACGGAAGCTGTCTCATCAAGAATGCACATGTATACATAAGAGATTTATATGTAAATTCAGGGGTGTTTCATGGTTTCTGGAAACCATCTGTATACCTTAGCTGAGTGTGAGTGAATTAGAATGTGTCAGTAAGAACTTGGGGGCTACAAGAGATGCCATGCGAACAAAGGTGAGAGCACCTCAGCCTAATTAGCTGGAAAAAGAAAAGCTCGGGAGACAGGCCAATAATGAACTATCACACATATTTGAGGAGTTGGCATGTGGAAGGAGTAAGTTTATTCTGGGTTGCCTTAGAGCCGGGCGATCCAGTACTGTAGCCACTGGCCACATGTGGCTATATAAAATAAAATAAAAGTAAAGTAAAGTAAAAAGTAAACTAAAATAAAATAAAAATAAATAAAATAAATTCAGTTCTCCAGTGATAGTGGCCACATTTCAAGTGCCCCATGGCTACTAAATTGAGCAGTGCAGGTAGAGAATATTTTATCATTGCAGAAAGATCTATGGGGCAGAGCTGCTCTAGAGTTTTAAACTTTAAACAGGGTGGATTATGGAAAGGCAGATTTCGTCTTATTATGAACAAAAGCATGCTGTCAGTTTAACTGCCCAGTGCCTCTTCTGTTGAGTTGGCTGCCTCAGAGAACCGTGAGCCTCCTGCCATTGATGGACTCATCCGGAGACTGGATTCCTCCCTATTGGGATTGATGTGGAAGGGATTCCCACACAGAACCTTAGGGTATTTAAATGGGAAGAGGTGATTCAACCTTTTTTTTTTTTTTTTTTTTTAAACTAAGGATGAAGACAGACTCAGAGCCAAGTGATTTTGCCCAAGGACCCATGACTGGTTAGTGGCAGAGGCTACGTGTCCTTATGAATCCTAGACAGTGTTTTTTTCCCATTCCACTCCCTGTCTCACGTGTTAATAACAAGGTTCTCATGGTTCCTGTTGAACGACACATTTCTGATTCTGGTGTCAGCCAGCTTTTCTGCTGTTCTTTCATACTACTCCTCAGCCCAGCTGTATTGGAACACGTTGTTGTATTATATTGTATTGGCCGCGTTGGAACATAATATTCTCATTACTGCTCCAAGTCTTTCCCGTAGCTGTGCCCTTTATCAAAGGGACATTTCTTCAGAACCTTAATTCTACTTATTTTCTAACTTGTGTTCAAGCCCCAGAATGCTTCAACTCGCACAGTTCCTTTTCTTTGCTGAACTACGTTATGACAATGTCCTCCAACATATATACTCTTTATGATGATTACATTTTGTTTTGTCAGTCTGATTAGCTTCTTAAAGGCTGAGGTTAGTGTTTTCATGTGTATATCCTGTTTCTGTCTTTCTCACTAGAATATAAGTTCTGTGAAGGCAGGGACCATAGCTGTCGTCTTCATCACTGTATCCCTACTGTCCAGCACATGGCCTGGCATCATAATAGGTGCTTAATGAATATTCGTTGAATGAATGAATTTTTATCTTTCAAAGTACCTGATACTATGCTAAGCTTGTCATGAGTTCTCAATAAATACTTTCTGTTCTCTATAAAAATAAATATTAAAAATATGAGTATGAAAACACAACATAAGGAGCTTGGAAGTCATTGCTTCTATCCTTACAGTAAGAAAAAGCTGAACAAACTGAAAATCAGTGATTTTTTTTCTTAGCCCCATCAGTAGTTGTGGGGCAGATACTACCCCGAAATTGGGAGAAGCAGGTAAATCTAGACAGTCACCACTCAGATTTGCTTGCCTGCAGCTGAAGCAGCGGAGCCATAAACTGGAGGAACTACTTAAATAGTAATTTTGCTGAATTGCAGGAGGCTCAGTGTAGTTCAGCTTGAGACTGAGAAACTCTTATGCACAACAGTTTTAGAGGGGGTCTCACACTTACGTGGATTTTGCCTCTAGAACTCCATCAGGGTCTCACAGGGAAGAGTCAAGAAAGATACTTTGCTGACTCTGGCAAGAGGAGGAGAAATGTAACCACTGTAAAATACAGAGCATTCTCTGTAATGAAGGTCTACTCTCCAGGGGAAATGACTTTAGCAGAGTCCTACACCACCTGGGGAAAGGGCATTTCTCTGACTTAAGCCCTCCCTAGCTTTTCTGTATCACCTAAGGCCAGGAGGAAAAAAGCTAAGAAACACTAGTAGAGGTCACAGCACAGCAACACAAGCCTACCAAATGACTGAGAGTTCATCATGCGATTCTAGAATGCTTCCCCTTCTGCACTCCTTACCACCGCACCAACTGGGCTCCCCTATAATAACAGTAGATTACAGCTGAAAGAGCTGCAGGATGCAGACTCTATCCAAGGCAGGTTCTTAGGAAAGCCGAAAGATAATAGAGGAGACAAAACAAGGACACAGGAGAACTTTGAAGCTTCTGGCACCTACGTCTACAGCAGGCATTAAACACAGCCCAACTCCTAGCCAGCTTAATAGAATACCTCACACTGAAGTCCTGTTTACCTTAGTTCCTATTATCCCGTATGTGATGCCTGGCTTTCAACAAAAAATTACAAGATATGCTAAAAGGCAAGGAAAAACAGTCTGAAGAGACAAAGCAAGCATCAGAGCCAGACTCAGGTATGACACAGAGTTTGGAATGATGAGACAGGGAATTTAAAATAACTATGATTCATACATTAAGAACTCTAATAGAAAAAGTAGACAGCATACAGGAACAAGTGGGTAATGTTTGTTAACAAATGGAAAGTATAAGAAAGAATCAAGTGGAAATGCTAGAAATCAGAAATGCAGTAACAGAAATGGAGAATACCTATGATGGGCTCATCAGTAGACTGGACATGACTGGGCTAAGTCTCAGTGAGCTTGGAGATAAGTCAGGAGAAACTTCCCAAACTGAAATGCAAAGAGAAAAGATCATGAAAAAAACAGAACATTCAACAACAATTTCAGAAAGTGAAACATTTATGTAATTGGAATTTCAGAAGGAGAAAAAAGAATGGAACAAAAGCAACATTTGAAGTAATAAAGACTGATAACTTTCTAAAATTAAGGACAGGCACCTAACCTCAGAGAGAGGAAGCCCAGCAATCCTCAAGCAATATAAATACCAAAAATCTATGGGACTTCCCCGGCGGTCCATGGTAAGACTTAGCGCTTTCACTGCAGGGGGCACAGGTTCGATCCCTGGTAGGGGAACTAAGATCCCGCATGCTTGCGTTGCAGCCAAAAAAAACCCCCAAAACACCCTCCCCCAATCTATATTTAGGTATATGATATTCAAACTGCAGGAAACCAAAGACAAAATCTTGAAAGAAATCATGGGGTTGGGTGGAGTCAGGGGGAACCTTACCTATAGAAGAATAAGAATTACAGAGGACTTCTCATCAGAAACCATGCCAGCGGAGTGAAATATTTAAAGTATTGGAAGAAAAAACCCACCAGCTTTAAATTCTATATCCAGAGAAATTGTGCTTCAGAAGTAAAGAATAAATAAAGACTTTCTCAGACAACAAAACTGAGGGAATTTATTACCATCAGACCAGCTCTTCATGAACTGTTTAAAGAAGTTCTTCAGAGGAAAAGAAAATAAAGTTCAGAAACTTAGATCTACTTAAAGGATGTGTGTCAGAGAAGAAATAAATGAAGGTAAAATAAAATCTCTTGCTTTTTAATTGATCTAAAAGAAAACTATTTGTTTAAACGAATACTGGTAACGATGTATTTGATGATTACAGTGTGTAGATAAGTGAAATGAATAACAGTACCATAAGAGATGGGAGGGAGGAAATGGCAATATTGTTGCCCCTTTGTATCTGTGGATGCAGAACCCAAAGACATGGAGGGCCAACTGCGTTACGCTGTTTTATATAAGGAACTTGAGCATCCATGGATTGTGGTATCCACAGGGGTCCTGGAACTGATCCCCCACAGACACCAAGGGATGACTGTACTCTAAGGTACAGGCGCTACACATGAAGTGGCACAGTGTTACTTGAAAGTGGACTTGGATTAGCTTAAAGTGCATATTGCAAATTCTAGGCAACCACTAAAAAAAATTTTAAGAAGCATAATTGATACGCTCAGCGAGGAGTTAAAATATCATATAAAGTGCTCAATTAAGATAGTAGAAGGCAGAATAAGAAGAAAAAAGAGATGAAAACAAATAGAAAACAGTTACAAATATAGTAGATATTAATCCAACTATATACAAATAAATTTAAATGTGAATGGTCTAAATATATCTAGTAACTAATTAAGAGATTATCAGAGTAGATTACAAAAATAGACCTTGCTCTATGTTGTCTATAAGGAACCCACTTTTAATATAAAGCCTCAGGTTAAAGTAAAAGGATGGAGAAAGATATACCATGTTAATACTAATCAAAAGAAAGATGGAATTACTATCTTAATTTCAGACAGAGAAGACTTCAGTACAAGGAGAATTATACAGGGTAAAGAAAGACATTCAAGAATAATAAAGGGGTTAATTCTCCAGGAAGACATAACAATCCTAAACATGTATGTACCTAATAACAGAGCATCAAATACATGAGACAAAAGCTGATGGAACTGCAAAGAGAAATAGATAGTGCCCTATTGTATCTATCGACTTCAATAGCCCTCTTTTAGTAATTGGTAGATCAAGGAAGCAAAAATTAGTAAGGATATAGTTGACTTGAGTAGCACTAACAATCAACTTAATCTAATTGTCACTTATGGAATACTCCATCCAACAAGAACAGAATCCACATTCTTCTCAAGCTTGAATGGAACATTCACCAAGATAGACCACATTTTAAGCCGTAAAACATATCTTAACCAATTTAAAAGAGTAGAAACCATACAAAGTATGTAATGAGAGTTAAACTAGGAATCAGTAACAGAAAGATAATTGGAAAATCCCGACGTATTTGGAGATTAAACAACACTCATAAATAACACATGGGTTGAAGAAGTCACAACATAAATTTAAAAATTTTTCAACAAAATGAAATTGAAAATACAACTTATCAAAAATTGTAAGATGCAGCAAAAGCAGTGTTTAAAGGAAAATTCAAAGCATTAAGTGCATATATTAGAAAAGAAGAAAGAACAAAGCAACAAAGATGTCTTTTAATGATAGATGGATAAACAAACTGTGGCACAGCCGTATAAAAAATAAGTAAATGGAGGAGAAGAGATAGTCTCATCTGCAGAATTACAAATATCGATGTCGCTACTTCGCCCTCGAGAAGGTGGAACATAGCTCTTCCCTCCTTAAGTGCAGGCTGTGCATAGTGACTTTGTTCTAAAAAGTACAGTGTGGAAAGGAGGAAACAGGTAACTTTACAGTGGTTATATTAGTCACAAATATACCTCAGCCAGCTGATCACGATTGACAGTGGCAGTGATAAATGGTGTTGATATTAGCACTTTAATGCTCTTTATAGGATATGGTGAAAGTGACATTTTACCTCTGTAGTCTTCATGCCCACCCCTCCATGAATCTAGTCTAATCATCAGACAAACCTTAATTGAGGGACAGTCTACAAAAATGAGTACTCTTCAAAACAAGGGAAGTCTAAGAAATTGTTAGAGCCAAGAGGAGCCTAAGGAAACATGACAACTAAATGAAATGTGTTATCTTGCATGGAATCCTGGAACAGAAAACGGTATTAGTTAAAAACGAAGAAAATCTGAGTAAAGTAGGGATTTTAGTTAATAATAATGTATCAGTATTTTCAGTAATTGTAGCAAATGCACATGTAGGATGTTAATAATATGAAAACTCTGGTGTTATAGGAATTCACTGTACTACATTCACAATTTTCCTGTAAGTCCAGAACTGTTCTAAAACTACATTTTATTTTTTAAAAATCACTTTAAATATATCTACACATTTCATTTGTAGAACTCTTACCCAAGGCCATTTGGTCCAGTTTCAAGAATTTCTGCTGAATAGAACTTTTGGTATTAATGATATTCAGTTTATTTCTGGAATACAGCAAGTCTTTTGTTTCCCCCTACAAACATTTGCAAGGACAAAATTATCTGTTAGTTGTTAAAATCCTGTGTCTTCCATATATTTTTCAGTGCTTGTGTTATTCATTGTCATTTTACAACTTGCTACTTAAGGACAATACATGTTGAGTCACGAATGAAGAAGTCCATCTCTTTCATCTACCCTTTATTTTATTATCACGTTGTGAAGTGCCAGTATGGAGAAGGTGTCACTTTGAAAGCAGACTGCCTGACAGAAGCTGCATTTTGCAAGGGTGTCATCCAAACTCTGGGGAGTTCTGTTATTCAGAAGTCTTCCCCTGTTCATTCATGCATTAAGAGTATGAGCCTTTCGGTTTTCTCCTCCTGACAGAGGAGAATGTTGCCATGACAGCTGTTAGGAGAGTGGAGATGCGGTAAAGAGCATCCATAATGAAAAGAGAAAATAGCCTAGCTTCTTGGATCTCACTGATGATGCATGGAATAGCATGTGTGGATTCTCAAAATGCACCTTAAAAATCTGTTAGCTTCATTTGAGGCATCATACTTTATAGACACACACATAAACATACACACACAGTTTAGTTTTCAATAGCCTAAGCAGCAAGTCGAAAAATTAAACCTCAACTAAAACCATCCATAGAGCCCTCCTTCCATCTTTAGAATGTAGGCTGAATATCTGCCATACTGAAGATTTAAAAAAATTGTTTTGAAAATGGTTATTATAAAGAGAAAACTTTTCCAAAAAGAGAAAATCTTTTGTTAAAGGATTATTGCTCCTCAAAACCTGAAAAGAGGTCAGGGAATTATCAGAGAGCTAAGTAGGACTTATCTCTTTTGTCCCAGAGAGAAAAATACGTTGTCTTTATCCAAAGACATTGAAAGAATATTTACTGATTGAAGGATATGATATCTTGCATTTGCCTCAAAATAATATGGGAGTTGGGGAGGTGGTTAGGATATAGGCGACACAAGGCTGGCTATGAGTTGATTACAGAACACTGTTAGGGGCTGAATTGTGTCCCCCCGACCCCATTCATATGTTGAATCACTAACCCTCAGTTCCTCACAGTAACACTGTATTTAGAGATAGGGCCTCTGAAGAAGTGACTACGTTAAAATGAGGCCCTGCCGGTCGGTGGGTCCTAACCTAATTTGACTGGTGTTCTTGTAAGAAGAGGTAATTTGGACACACAGAGACATAAGGGAAGCACGTGCATAGAGGAAAGACCACATGAGGACATAGGGAGAAGGCACCCCATCTATAAGCCAAAGAGAGAGCCTCAGAAGAAACCAGATCAGCTGCCACCTTGATCTTGAACTTTCAGCTTCCAGAACTGTGAGAAAATAACTTCCTGTTGTTTATGCCACCCAATCTGTGGTATTTTGTTATGGCAGACCTACCAAACTGATACAGATACCTATCACATCATCGGAGCACACGTCCTCTGCTCTCTGGGTACTTATAGATCAGAAGGGAAAACAGATGAGTAATCTGGCAGTAACAGTATAGTATGGTAAGTGTTAAAGGGGACGTTTAAGTTGCCCTGGGAACCTAACGATGGATAACAAAATCGGAACTGGGAGAATCAGGGAAGACTTGCTGAAAGTAGGTGGGAGTTAGCCTGGTTAAAAGGGCAGGGGAAGAGAGCTTTAAGTAGAAGAAACAGCGTGTACAGAGGCCTGGACATGGGAGCACGGCATGTTCGGGAAGTCAAAAGCAGCTCAATGGGGATGAAGTCCAGGGTGTGTGTGAATGAGGGAATGGGGAGATTTGGCATAAGAGTAATAAGCTTTTATCACCCCCCCCCCCACGCCACACACACACACACACACACACACACACACACACACACACACACTCATTTTGTTAAATATCAGTTGGTCTCTCCCCACTGGAATGAAACCTCTGCTGTGCCTTTTTGGCTTTTGTTCACTATTCTATTCTCATTAGCTAGAACGGTGCTTGGCACATAGAAAATGTTCAATAAAAAATTTGCTAAATAAATGAATGAATGGAAATCATGATTTGTTCTTTTAAGTAATCACTGTGGAAAATATTTGGAATGTGGCCCCAAGCAGGGATAGGTTAGGAGGCTGTGGTATTAGTGCTGCTAAAGTTGATGGGGGAGGTGTGGACAGAAAGACTAGACTGATGGAAGAGTTAGTCAGGAGGTAGAATCAAGAGAACTTGTAATTTGACTGGATTTAGGGTATGAGGCAGAAGAGGGGAGTCCAGGATCACTCCCAAGTTCCAGCCTTAGGCACTGAAAGAAAGAGGTCATTTCTCGAGGCAAGAAATGTACTAAGAACAGTAGATTTGGGGGTGGATTGGAGATACTGAGTTCAGTGTTTGTCATGTTAAGCTTTAGGCAGCAGAATGATGTCCACATGGAGATGTCTCTTTGGCTGTGACTGTACAGGAGGGTTTCCTGGGCTGGATCTAGAGTTAGGAACCTTCAACTTCAAGGTAAAACGAAAACCAGGGAAATGACGCAGTTATTCCAGAAAAGTATGTAGACACAGAAGATAAGAACAAGGAGTACTGAGAGTGAAATGGAAACAGAAAATCAAAACAAGCAGTGAGAAGGTTAGTGCTCTTCCCAAAAGTTCTGTGAATTCCTCATTGCTATGTTTGTCATTACTTTATAGAACTTTAAGAAGAATGTGTACTTTAAATTGTAGCTCTGAAGCTATAATCTTGGTAAGTTGCTTAACCACTTTATACATCGTTCTTCTGCATCTGTAAAATGGGTCCAAGGATAATACCTACCTCTAGGTTTGTTGTGAGGACTAGATGAGATAGATATAAAGCTTGAGAACATAATGTGCACCCAATAATTGTTAGCTCTTATCATTATTATTTTTAATTATATTATGTCTCCAGTTTGGAACATTAGTGCTTATGGCTTCCAAGATCAACCACAGAAGATTTCTCTAGATGTGGATTTTTGTTGAGTGGGGTGGACCACTCCTTTATATTATGTTTGTGCATGTGTATGTGTGTGAATAATCACACAGTATACCTACCAATTACTAATTACAAATTGTAAACCAAACGATATTAAACTCAAAGCAACACTGAATAAAATACAAACTCCAGAATAAATTAAGTGTGCCATTGACTAAACCTTATTCGTTACTGTTTAATCAGACGCTCATTGTTATCTCGTTTTGTTTTCAGATGGACCTTTGTATTAGTACCTTAAATATCTAAAAGTCCTGGACTCCTACACATTTATTGGCTCATTAAAGTGTGTATTTGCAGTTTTTTAATCTGTTGTCTTTAACTGACATCTTGCTAGCAAGGCTACCTATGGGGTGTCCAGTTCTTACTGCTTCCTTCCTATTTTATGCAGAGAAGCTGCTTTCATTCTCTAATATCATGCTTTGGTCTAAATAGCACCGTTTAGCTATAAGAAAGGCTCATTACAAAGGCCTCATGCTTGAGTTCACTGCAAAACACACCCCTCTGACCATCTTTTCCTCATCAGAAAAGTCCTCCCCACCTGACCCACTTTTCCCATCTTAATTCCATTCCCATTTGAAGTCCGATGTGGAAGTTTCTTTGCATAAAACTGTTTACAATAATACATTAATCCTGTTAGTAGGTTTCTATACATTTCAAAAAGTCACCTTTCCTGAAGATTTCCTTTTATTATTAAAAATAGACTGTTTTCTCCCTAAATGTTGAAACTGTTGGCTTGGGCTACACTTGTATCACTACTACCACATCCATGGCAAAAATACATGTTTTAATATCCAAGAGGGAGGAAGAAAACTATAACTATAAATATATATACCATTTGAATGAGGCTGACCCCAAGGGCAGGCTCTCAGGCAGGACTAGCCTACTTATGGGTGACCTCTCTGCCTCAAAACATCATTCTTCATGCTGTGAGGCTATTTTCTAAAAATTTTGTATGGTAATTCTGCATGAAAGCCTACCCTTTTGAAATACATTAGAGTAAATGTTATTTTAAAAAATAGAAATGTATTCATTCATTTGTTCATCACTCACTTCCCAATCAGTGATTATTTTTTGGATGCCAGGCAGTAATGGTAGTTTCTTAGCGTTTAGTAGTGAACAGAGTAGATGTGGGTCTGGCTCTCATGGAGCTTATCATTCAGTGGGGAACACAGACACTAGACAAATCCTATTTAAGTATTCAAGAAATCTTTGATGAACAAATGAGCTTAAAAATATTGGGATTGAAGGTGATCCCAAGAAAGAGGAAGCCAGCTGATTTTTTTCAAACCCCCCCAAACCTCCTGAACCTTCTACAACTTGGGCTGTCATCAATATCAAAAGATACCACAGGCAAAACAGGCTTTTGTGGTTTTTCCTCAAACTTAACTACTTCTCATAACATTGTCTATCTTAAATTGAAGATGCATACCGAATGCCAAGTAACAAACTCTAAACATAATCACTTGGAATGCTTCATATTTGTAAGGAAGGCTTGCTTTTTTTCCATGTCAAGTTACTCATCCTTTCTCCTACCCAAATTCCCTGTGTCCTCTACCCCTCCCTATTCTTATTCCTTCTGAAATAGTAGTTATCTTTTCCCTTGTGTGGTAAGCATCTGAGAAAGAGAGACATTTAGGAAGGCGACCAAGGTTGGGGATTAATGAGGAGTGAGGCAAAATTTCATCTCTCTTTTTATAAATGTATGCCTGTGTTGTGGCTTGTTGAATTATAACAGAGGTTTGAAAATAATTTAGGGGAGATTATAAAAAATATTCTCTGTATGAATAAGACTCTGAACCAGTATATACAATAGTTTGTTTTGCAGTAGTAGCATTTAGCACTGTTGGTGTTCGTGGCACCAGATACTCCTCGTGTTCCTTCCGGTTCTGAGGTTGCCCCTCCTCTATTCCTGACCCATCACAGTCTTCAGGTGGAGTTCCTAAAGCCCGCATTTCATCACACTTTATGTCAGGGTTTTTCGGCCTCGGCACTATTGAGATTTTGATTCGGGTAGTCTTTGTTGTGAAGGCCTGCCTTGTGCATTCATTGTAGGATGTTTACCAGCATCCCTGGCCTCTCTTCACTAAGTGCCCCCGTTTGTGACAACCAACAATGTCTTCAGACATTTTCAAATATCCCCTGAGGGTCAAAATAACTCCCCTACCCCTGGTTGAGAACCACTGCTTTATACTCTTTTCCCAAGCAACTCTATCCACACTCTTGGATTCACTTATGGTCTACATGTTCATCATGCTCATTGTGTAATCTCAGTCCAGACCTTGTTTTTGAGCTCCAGTGACAACATATCTTCCTGGATATTTCAGAGAGACTTCAAAGCTGAAAGTCAAAATGCTGATCTTCTTACCGTACTTCCTCTCTTGGTGTTTCCTATCTGGTAATAAGGCTCCATCATCTACCCACCTCCCTCATTCCCTGTTTCTAGTTAATCACTAAGTGCTGGGTGATTTTGTATTCCAACTCTGCCCCAGATCCATACCCTTTTCTTCATATTCATCCTCCTCCCTACCCGACCCCCAACCACTGCAGGTCAAGCCACCATCATCTGTTCCTAGACCACTGATGAGCCTCAACCCTGGACTTCAGGAATTTCTACTTCCCTTCAATCCATTCTCTATATCACTCAGAGGATCTTGCAAAACAGTAAATGTGAACAAGTCACTTACATGTGCTTCCATCTGCTTTTAGGTTAAGGATGCAAATCCTTAACAAGACCAGATGGCCTGTGTGATCTGGCCTTGCCTACCTTCCCTTCATTTCCTGAGCATACCATATGTCTTCCCACCGCCATGTCTCTGCACGTGATTAGAATATTCTTAGCCAGCTCCTCCTCAACCCCATCACCCTAGCTAATTCCTCGTATTAGGGATATATATTTATATTTTTTTCTCTTTTCATTTGAAATTTCACTAATGCTGCTATAAAGAAGATGGTTCATCAGCTCCATTTTTTTGTGTGCATGTTTCCTGTATTCAGAAAGTTAGAGAAGTGTGATAGCATGAATATCTATGTTGTATCATTTTCTTAAAATGAGAAAAATATATTTATAAAAATAAGAAACTAGCATGAGAAATGAAGAGGAGATGGAATTATATACGTATATACACATATACATATATATTTAAAATTGTCTTTAAAAATGGTATTTCCTACATATCAATTTTTGGTGTGTGTTTTCTGATTTTTATTGTTGTTGTTAGAATGTATCGAAATATTTGAACAAATGCTCTGGCAAGAAAATGTACTGTATTATAAAGATTCAAGAAGAGATCATTTGTGGCTACTGAGCCAGAAATGTATATGAGTCATAAATTAAACCTGACAAACTTGTCATAAAATACAAGTTTTAATAGAAGCATAATCTTTGCTTTCATGACTGTGTCAGAATCAGTAATACATCATCAGCTCTTTTTCACATTGGCTCACATAATGCAAAGATGTGAAAGCAAACACATTTTTTAGTCCACGAGCAAAACTGTAATGTAAAATGCATTTTACAGAAAAAAATTTACAAAAAAGTAAATGTGGCTTAGGCCAAAAAAAATCTATAAATAAGCTTAAATTGTAGAATACAGAATATGGAAAGTTATTGTTTAAAAAGAAATATATATATACATATAACAGGCAAAGAGTTAATTTCTTTAATATACAAGCACTGTTACATGTCAATTTAAAAAAAAGTATACCAATAGAAAAGTGGACAAAGTACTTGAACATAAAAAAGTTTAAAAGGAAATTCAAATGACAAATGTTTAAAACATTGTTCATCCTAGATAGGAATCATTTATGACTACAAAGAAAGTTTTGTCCATTAAATAGAAAATGAAAAAAAAAAAAGATACCTGGTGTTGGAAAATATGGAGCAGTGGGTAGTCATTCTCTGCAGATGGGACTCTGGAAGGCTACTTCATAATATGCCTCAAGAGCCCTAAACTCACAATTTCTAATTCTAGGAATTTATCCTAAAGAAATAATTAGTCATGAGTATGATGATTTTGATACCAGAAAGTTTATCCCAACATTATTTATAATATCAAAACACCTAGAAACAGTGTAGATATGCATCAGTAGATGATAATACATTATGATTTATCCATAAAATAGAATATGATGCTTTTCAGAAAATGATAATTTAAAGTGTGTATTTACATGGAAAAAATACGTATGATGAATTGTTAGGTCAAAAATGTAGGTTACACCTAGCACCCAGATCTTGGTTCTTAATACGATTCTCCAATAAAAGAAATAAGGAATCATTGGAGAAATAACTGATTTTAGGGCTATTTCAGGAAATCAAAATGAACTTGGAGCATCTTACAGTGCCAGAAAGTAAGGAAGTGTTAAACAAAAACAAAACCCACAGTGATAGAGTATTTCAGAGGGTCACAGGGACCAAAGCTGGTACAATTTGAGCAACAGAATAAAGTGTTGGATTATAGTTCAAAGTATGAAGTAAATATTCATGAGTGTATACTAATATAAATAAATGATTGAATAAATAAATGGAGAGCAAGAGAAATATGGTCCACGCAGAGAAACGCCAAGTAATTTACATAGATACTCCACCCTCAAGGAGGTGGAATGCAGCTGTCCATTTGTGAAGGTGGCCTACACAGAGGGACTTCTTCCAAGGAACACATCATGGAAGGGTAGGGGGAGCAAAAGGATAGCTTTACAGTGGAGGAACATGAGAACATTACCTCAGCCATGTGATCAAAGTAAATATCAATAGTGATAAGTTACGTGGATTGTATGCACCCTTGATATAATGTGGTGAAAATGGCATCTTACCCTGTGATCTTCCTTCTCCAAACCCCAAACCCCAGTCTAATCATGAGAAGAACAGCAGACAAATCCCAATTTAGGGAAATTCTACAACATACCTGACCAGGAATCCTCAATAGTGTCAAGGTCATCAAAAATAAGGGACATCCAAGAAACTGTTACAGCCAAGGGTGGCCCAAGGAGAAATCATGACACAGTGCAGTGTGTTAAACTGGATAGAATTCTGGAACAGAAAAGGACATTAGGTTAAAACTAAGGAAATCTTAATAAAGTATGGACTTTACTTAAATGATGCATCATTATTGATTATTTAATTGTAATTAGTAGAAGACTGAGATCAAGGTGTTGGAGAGTTAGTTTCTTCCAGGGGCCACGAGGGAAGGATCTGTTCCAGGTCTCGCTCACTGGCTTGTAGATGCCTGTCTTCTCTCTGTGTCTTTACATTGTCTTCCTTCTGTGCATATCTGTGTTTAAATTTCCTCTTTTTATGAGGATGCCGATTGTATTGGATCTGGGCCCACCCTAATGACCTCATTTAAGTTTTGTTATGTCTTTACAGCTCCTATCTCCAAATATGGTTACAATCTGAGCTACTGGGAGTTAAGACTTCAAGATAAGAATTTTGTGCCAGGGTGCGGGTTGGGGGGAACACATTTCAGCCCATGACACCATATTTCTCACTGTCAGAGAAAGAAGTTACAGATAAGCAACAGAGGAAGGCTAGAACAACCCTGTAGTGATAGATTAGGATTGGAGATACTAGTGGGACTCATGTTTACTTTAATATATATGCATATAGATGCAGAAATAAATATAGTTATGTGTGTACACATGGTTAGTATATGTGTACATATTACATAGCTCATCTGCTCAGAGGTCCTAGAAGCAGTGACATTCCAGTAGCAACAAACATACCTACTGGCAGTTAGTTTCTAACTATCGTTCTCTAAGCAAAGGAGAAATGGCTGATTCTAGGACTGAGACAAGAAAAATATGATTAGTCTGGGAGAAAATTAAAGGAGAAAAAGGATATGTACATAGTCTCAAACTATCTCACCCACTCCAAATATTTATTAATTACTGTGGTGGTTTTTACATATGTCCACAAACACATTTATATGCCTCCCTCCAAGAGGTGGAGCTCAGTTCTCTTTCCTTTAAGTATGGACTTAATGACTCACCTTCTAAAGTTATAGAAAGAAAAATAGGAACTTTTCAGTGGAGAAACCTGTCAGACACCACCTTAACCAAGTAATCAAGTTTAGCATCACCAGTGGTAAGTCCTGTTGATACCACGTACCACTGGTAGGATGAAGTGGGAACAGCAATTTACCTCTGTCACGTTCTTCCCCCAAATCCATAACCCCGGTCTATTCATGGAAAAAAAAAAAAGAAAATTCTCAGATTAAGGGACATTCTACAGCATGTTCGATCAATTTGCTTCAAAAGTGTCAAGGTCATGAAAAACAAGGAAAGACTGAGAAACTGCCACAGACTAGAGAAAACTAAACATAATGATTGAATGCCACATGTTATCCTGGACTGGAAAAAAACATTAGTGGGAAAACTGGTGAAATCCAAAAGTCTGAAGATCAGTTATTAGTATTGTATCAATGTTAATTTCTTAGTTTTGATAAATGTTATTTAAGATGTTATCATTAGGAGAAGCTGCTTGAAGGGTATATGGGAATTCTTTATACCACCTTCACAACTCTACTGAAAACCTAAAATTATTATAAAATAAAATGTTAAAAAAATGTAGCATACATAATAGCATGGATTCACTCAAAAGCTATTTATTAAGTGCTTGATATGTGCCAGATATTCTTCTATGTGCTAAGAATCCTGCAATGAATAAAACATATTATTCTTGCCCTTATAGAGCTTTCATTTTATTACCAATTGATCTTTTTTTTAAAAAAAAGCTGTATTTGTAAATATGTAATGTATACTGTAATATGCATTTTGCTTTTAAGGTTTAATTGGATGATAAATGTAAACATTTGGGTGAAGGCGCTGTTGTTTGAAAGAGAAAGTGTATAATTTGGACCAGAATATGGGGATTTGGAAACAGGTCTTGCAGAGATTACCTCGTTCCTTTAAACCAGTGGTTCTTGAAGTGTGCTCCAGGAACCAGCAGCATTAATGAGAACTTGTTAGAAAGGCAAATTCTCAGGCTGAACCCCAGTTTTGTTAAATTGGAAACTCTGGTGATCGGGTTCAGCCATCTGTGTTTTAACAAGTCCTCCAGGTGATTCTACAGCTCCAAATCCCAGTATCCTTAGCTGTAAAATGCAAACAATAATACTACAGGCCTCTGATGGTTTTATGTATGAGTGTGCAATGCAAACCAATTTAGCAATTGCCTGGCATATTGTAAGTGGTTCAGTAAAAGTACCAATCAAGGCCAGATACTGCCACCTCTTCCCTCGGATATCTTCACAGCTAACTCCCCTACCGCCTTTGGGACTTTGCTTGAATGGCACTTGATCAAGAAGGCCTTCTTCGACTGCCCTCTTTATAATTGCAACATGCCTCTCCCTCTTGCCCCGCTGTCTGGAACTCCCAATCTCCTTTTCTTCCTGGTGTGTCCCCCCCACCTCTCATAGCACTTATCACCATCTCATAAATTATCTAACTTACACATTCATTATGTACGTTCCTAAATGTCTGTCTCCCCCTGCTAGATTGTGACTCCTCAAGGGCAGGGGATCTTTGTTTTCACTGATGGAGCCCAGGTGCTAAAATCAGTGCCTGACACATGGTAGGCACTTTAATATTTGTTTCCACAATGAATGATTGATAAAATCGCTTTATGAAAGCAGGCTTCCAAGTGTTCTTCAAGCGCTTTAGGTGTTCTGAATGTTTGATTTGACTTGTGAAATGCTTCCATAATTAATAATAATTAGGCTGTGCTTTGGGCACTGGTTAATGGTCTCTGCACCCCAAAGCCATCTGGAGAGCTGCTGGGGGTTGAGGCAGGAGTGGGCTAGTCCCAAGTGGCTGGATTCTGGGAGAAAGTTCACTGGCAGAAGGACTGTGTAGCTAAGAGAGTTTGAAACTCACTTCTCTATACCATTAAGCTGAAATGAGTTTGTTTTCCCAAATACTGCTGAAGTCTGCAGCCATTTTTTCTTGGTGAGAGTGGCAGTTAAGAGGTGCGGATTTGTTGCCGGCAGAAGGAACTGAGTAGAGATGTCATGAGGAAAGAATTAGGAGACAGAAGAGATGAGACAGAGGGGGTTTAGGTGGACCACGCAGAAGTGCAGGTTGCGGTGAATGAAGTAGGAGAGGTGATAAAGGCAAAAGCCCACGTGAGGAGAAGGCCTGGAAACCCAGCAAGAGAAATGTGAACTCTGTGCAGGGAATCAGCAGAGGATTCTGAGAGAGAAGTGTTGTGACAGCTGCAGACAAGATGGGTTTTGACAATATTTTTTTAACAGATTTGGGGATGGGAAAAATCTACTGAGCCAGAAACCAGATTTTGAGTGTGAAGTTTTATTAGAGGATCCTCATTACCTAGGTGGGAGATGGCATGCACATGTATGTATGTGTGTACATGTGTATGGATGTTTGTGTGTGGATGTGTGTATTTGTGTGTGTATGTGTGGCTGTTTTTATGTGTATTTGTGTGTGTGTATTGGGGTGTGTATATGTGTCGCACTCTCTCTTT
Source organism: Balaenoptera ricei (assembly GCF_028023285.1). NCBI lineage: Eukaryota > Metazoa > Chordata > Mammalia > Artiodactyla > Balaenopteridae > Balaenoptera > Balaenoptera ricei. The sequence continues at coordinate 56,184,067 of NC_082648.1, read as the reverse complement.
GGTCTGTCGTTTAGTAGCTAGTCCAGGATCACCCAGTGTTACTCAGTTTTGTTTATTCCTATTCTGGCCTCTCTGTTTCCTTTTTACTTTTTTTTTTTCCTAATCTTTTATAGTACTGCCTCTTTAATCTGTCATTCTTGGGGAGAAAGAAGAGTCTTCCTAAGAAACCACTGATACCTGTGAGCACTGAGGCAGTGACCAAATCATGACCGTGCTTTAGTGATAGCACTTCTAAAAGCCTTTTTCCTCCTTGCTCTGCTGAGCAGAATTTGTTTTCTTTTTTTTTAAAAATAAATTTATTTATTTTATTTATTTATTTTTGGCTGCGTTGGGTCTTCATTGCTGCGCGCGGGCTTTCTCTAGTTGCGGTGAGAGGGGGCTACTCTTCGTTGCGGTGCGCGGGCTCCTTGTTGCTGTGGCTTCTCTTGTTGCGGAGCACAGGCTCTAGGTGAGCAGGCTTCAGCAGTTGTGGCACGCAGGCTCAGTAGTTGTGGCTCGCGGGCTCTAGAGCGCAGTCTCAGTAGTTGTGGCGCACGGGCTTAGTTGCTCCGCGGCATGTGGGATCTTCCCGGACCAGGGCTCGAACCCGTGTCCCCTATGTTGGCAGCGGATGCTTAACCACTGTGCCACCAGGGAAGCCCAGAATTTGTTTTCTTGATGTCTCAGGCTAACCATTGTGAGCATTATGACTTATGCTAAGAACAAACAAACCCAAACTACCTCTCTAAGTGTTAGTTTTCTTGTTTAAAAATGGGAATAAGGACATTATTACCCAATTCAGAGAGTTGCTTCGAGGTTCGAATGAGATAATCTTTATGGAGCTTCCTCAGGGCCTGGCACAGTTCCGAGTCCTGAGTGAATGACGGCTGCCAGTGTCACCGTCACCATCCTCCAGCCCCCGAGACTGAGTTAGATAACTCCACCTACCTTCTTGTTCTTTCCCTCAGAGCCTTGGCTCACATGGAGCATATCTGTTTGTTCACACTGGTTTAATGTTCAGCACATGGAAGACACTTGATAAATACTGACAAAACGAATCAATGAATACATGATTATTTTAGATATTTTTTAGATTAAAAGATATTCTCAAAAAATGTCATTTTCCATTTGTTGCTGGCTGAAAGATTTCTTTGGGGATGTGGTGTACTTTCTGTGCTTTGCAAGTGTACCCCAGTATAACATTTTCTCTTCTGATTTGGGTTGCAGCTATGCTCAACCAACTTTGGAATTTAAATTTCTATGTGCTGCAGAGTGGAGCTGTACAGAATATTTATAAAAGTCCTCATGTAACTCTAATCATAAACTTGAATCACTTTGCAAGGATGCACAACAAAAATGAACTAAAAATGGCATATGTTTACTCATCAGAATCATGTTCCTTTCAGTCTTCTAGGGCCTGGATCATGTATGCAATTTATGAAATCATTCATCCAGCAGCAAATAGAGAACGTCTTTGATGAGATGTCAAATCAGATTGAATTGTGGTCATGAAAAATGTTGAGTATATTGAGTCAGAGGAATTTGAACTCCATTGAGATGAAACATTATGGTTTGTATTGAAATGAAAAAGCAAATGTTTACCTGACATTCGTATTTTGTTTTTAAGTCCCGTTTTACCATAGCAAAGAGCAAGAAGATGTGATCAATAATGGAAAAAAAAAGAACGGATTCTGGTGTTGCTGTTCATACTTCAGTTATAAAAGGAGATTGTTGTTCACCCTTTTATTGGGTCGCATTAATAGGCCGTTGATAAATAATACTATATGTGATTTTCATTCGTAATCTCGAGCTTTGAAACTCTCTACGTTTATACAAGAGCAAGTCAGTGCTTTAAAATATAATCTTTCTTGATCACTAGGATCTCTGATGCACTCACTGTCCAAGATCTAAAGGACTATTTCCGTCTTCATCTTGTTGAATCTCTCATCAGCGTTCTACCCGATGGCCACTCCCTCCTTGAAACTGTCTCTTCCTTTGACCTTGGCACATGATTTTCCTTGACACTTTCTGTGTGCTCCTTCTCTGCTCTGCCCAGCTGCTCATCCTCAAGGCTCAGTCAGCCTCAGTCTTCCTCTTTTCCCCTCCCTACCCTCCCTTTCCCTCTCATCTCTTCTCACTTTATACTTTTTCCTAAATAAGCTCATCTGTGACCCTATCTGTCATCAGTTACCTGCACTACGCTATTGATTCCAAAATCAAAATCTTCAGCTCATACCTTTCCTCTGCACACCAGACCTGCCTATCCAAACATTTACCCTTTGCCTCTAGGGCATGTCCGTGGCTCAGTGTAAAACCTTTTCCACATCACCACTGCCCACCCAGGTCTAGGTGAGAGACCTAGGAAGTATCCTGACTTACATTCCCACCAATAGTGTAGGAGGGTTCCATTTTCTCCACACCCTCTCTAGCATGTGTTATTTGTAGACTTTTTAATAATGGCCATTCTGACCGGTGTGAAGTGGTACCGCATTGTAGTTTAGATTTGCATTTCTCTAATAATTAGTGATGTTGAGTGTCTTTTCATGTGCCTACTGGCCATTTGTAAAAACATTATTATATTATTACAAGATATATTATTATTTATATCATGATATTAACAATTGGTATCATTTCTGCAACCAGGTGAGGCTTCATTATCTTTTTTTTATCACACTTCATAGCATTTAACAGTTATACCTTATTTGTGTGTTTATTTGATTAATATTTGCTTAGACTATAGGTTCCATGACAGCAGTGATCACAACTCTTTTATTCATCACTTTCCTCCCTGGGCCTGTCATGGGGCCTATATAAATTAGTCTTCATAAATGCAGGTTACATGGTTGAATGAAAGCCAAAGATACTAAAATATTTGCAAATTGTTCTTCTAGATGCCAGATGTTGTCAGTCTTTAGTTTCAACATATTATCAGCAGTTTCTTTAGAAGCAGTTTCTTTTATCTTGCAGGATGAGCCCAGTGGCTGACCTACATACTGCCCACTGTCTCTGAGACATAGACTAAATGACCATATATTCGTCCATATTCAATACTTTTTCTTAATGAATGTAATGCAGTTAAATATCAGCGTGTTTATTTTTCCAGTGTTTTGGGCCATGACCCTGTTTACCTTATGATTTATATAGACACACATGCACACACACACAACTGAAGTAAGACTTAAGAAACCAATATTTTCCATTGCTGCATGCAGTATATTCTATAAATTTCTATTCTGTTCTTGTTTGTTCTTTTCTATTTTATGCTATTTTACCTTATTTATTGATTGACATGGGTTAGAACTAACAACTGATTTCACAGTTAGAAAAAGTTTTTTGTTTTTTAGAGAATATTTTATTTTTGAAGCTGTGGCTTTTCATAGATATAAATGTTAAAATCAAGTAATAATTGATTAAGATTAGATATACATTTTATTTCTAAGTCAATAAAATTTTGATTGAAGAAAGGAAAATGTTTTTGAGGGTCTAGGACACAATCTCATGGAAAGTATATTAACTCTCTATAGGAGAGTTAATATATCAAAATTGTTTTCCAGCTGGCACTTTGAAATATTAGTTTTGAGAACTATTAGCTGTTTTGGAATTCCCTTTTTTTGTACCTAAAACTATGTAGTCCAATATGGACATTAAATTTGGTTTTGAATCCATCCATCAGAAGGACCAGAAATGTTTTGACAAGTGTTTTGATGAAGATTTGGGTGGAGAAAGACAAACACGAGAGAAGGAAAATTTAAAGGAAATAGAAACTCTTGTCTGTTTAGTTCATGATGTTGGATTTGTACAGACAATTTTTGAGAAGTAAAGCTTAAAACATCAGGTTGGTGGGATGCCACAGCCAATCAGAGAAGTGAGGATGGTTAGCGTTAATGCACTTTCCTGTTTACTTTTTAGAATAAGATATACAATTTGTCATTAAGACAGTTTAACTTTAATTAAAAAGACAAACATTCTTTTAAAAAGGTTTTAAAAGAAAGATACATTTTCCATTCATCTTTAATTCAGCCTTAATCAGTTCACTGTGACCATTAGCTACTGGGCTCGCGAGGTCCCATCTTAGCCATAGATTTACACTCACATCACGTACGTAGGCTCTTTCTGAGTTGATTGTACATAGACCTCTCATTTGACTTTTAGTTGCTCAGAGTAAAACTGGAGGAAAATGGCTTTATGATTCTTTCCCCCAGTCAGAAGGATATTCTACTCATCTTTTTGTTTTCTTTTTTCTTCATAGAAAAGTCTCAAGAATTTTTCTGTAGGAACTGGTGCAACTGGGTTAGTATACATACCTTTTATCTAACAGCTTTTTTATAATCAATAATTGAAAATATGGTCTAGGGTGCTTGTAATTATGTCTTCATATCTGTTCCTAAAGAGTCAAAACCCCCATACAAAACATTTTCAACAAAATTTAAGCAATTGCTTTTTGAGTAGTTAAAGCTAGTTTAATTAGATTAATTTGGTTAAAAAAAAAAAAGGAAATAATGCTGAATTAGAGGGACAGGTCTTTCGCTCTTAATTTTCTCTCCCTTTCAGGTCGGCTATGTGCTTCTAGTTTATGCTTTTAGCTGCAACACATCTTTAGTAATTTATGAGAGATTCTCTAACATTGGCTAAAAATAGAAGTGAAAGTAGATGTACATAAAGTGAAATTCTACAGTTCTAACTTTCTGTGGTAGGAAGTGAGGAATTTGTCCTTGATGCAAATTGAAGGAAAGATAGAACTTGTATTAGTATCTTTCCTTTCTCTCCCTTTCTCCTCTTCCATTTACGGATACATGCTTGGAAACCCAGCTCAGACAAAACCTCCATTTGAAGCCACCTTCGTATCTCTAGGAAGTGAGTCTCTCCTTATCTAGTGTTCCCAGTATACAGTATTTGTTCATTATTCATCTGTCTTACAGTAGTTCATCTAGTCATATGTCTGTCTCTCCGCCTGGACTCTATGCTTCTTTAGGATAGGTACCATCACTTATTCATCTTAGGTACCCTTTTGTATGACGCTGTCCTTAAGACAGTCTCTGCCCAGTAAGATTTGATGGTTCAACAGCAATTTCCACGTCACGAGTTCTTAAGCATAGTCATGCCCTACATTATTTAGCTAAATGAAGTGGAGAAGAAGGAAAAGAAGAAAGAACAAATAGGTATCTAACAAACCCAGTGTCAGAGAAACTGATTAAATACTATTTAAGGACAGATCTAAAAGTCCACTCTCCCCCAGAAGGATATATAATGGCAATTTAAAGTATTAAAATATTTCTAATATCTGAGAAACATCAATTTTATAAATCAGTCTTTTAATGTATTGCAAATAACTATCATTAATCCACTCTACATGCTCGTCCATTGCTCTGCTTAGGTTTTCCATTTTCATGAAAAACCACCTCATGATGCTAGTTTAGCCCCTCTCTTCCTCCTTCCCCAATTAACCAAATGGAGATTTCAAGGTGTAACCCATGCAAAATTTATGTGTGACTAAAAGGACGCATCTGTTATTTAAAAACTAAATAAATAAAAAATAAACTGATCTATTTAATTCTCATGCCAGCTGAATTTCTAGCATCTCTAAGAACAGGTTGGCAAGAATAAAAAATGGGCCTTCTCCGTCAAAAAAAACACATTTCATGTAAATCTTTAAACCCTGGTCTCGGGAATAAGCACATCATCTGATTTTTAGTTTTAAGCTTTTTTTGCTGTGATGGGAGGGGCTTGTATATCTTGATGTGATCTGACACTCTGAGGTGAATCCACTTTATAAAGGGGTTTTACTGGCCATTCTTACATGAACAATGAGGTCCTGAATGACAGAGGAGGCAGGAAAGAAAATACTATAGGAGCAGCTCCCTTTCTACACTGAGCTATGAAGGTGGTTCTTTAATTTCAGCCACAGATGTTGCTTACAGAGCCTGTCACTGTGTTGTATGGTTTTATGTCTTATATACTTAGTTATTGATTAGGTTGGTAAATTTAAGAAATCCTGCAGAAACAGCCTGTCTCAGGAGAAGTCTCACTGGTAAGAAGATGCTGAGTCGCTGATGCTGGACAGTGTCTAGAATTCTGGTTGCGATTCTCGTTCACAATGCCTTGTCGGTGATGTCGTGGGAGCAGCCGTCAAATCAGAGCATCAACCCTTTCTGTGCCAGAAGTCACCCATCTGTCACCTGCTCAGAAGAGTACAAACATTATTGTCACATCTGCAAGCTAAACACATGAAGCATCATGTACCAGATCAACTATTTTCACCTCCTCCAAAATTCTCATTCTTTACATGTTCTCCCCTGCCAGCATTCAGGAGTAAACAGTAACAGCCATGGTGATTAAGGGGAAACTATGGAGATGGAAACTGAGCATCATCTTCTAAACAGTTTCACATTTATAATGTAAGGCTTGAGCATATCCTTACGGCTACTGTGATGACAGGGGTCTGGGAGGGATGATTAATATGCAGACCACACCAGCCCACTGTCAGTAGATCTTACAGGAAATAGACTAGAATCTGTGGGAATAGCAAGTTTCATCACTATGTGTGGGCTGAAAGGGGCCAGGTGAAACTATTTGTTTGCTACCTACACCTAGAGGAGAAAGCTCTAGCTATTATGTTCTTAAAAGCACTCTGAAGCACTTCTGCCCTTCTCAGGTGTGGGGATGAGAATTTATGTTAAAGCAGGGATTTTTAAAGGGACAGTATTAGCAAAGCCCAGAACATGTTTGAAATGCAAATTTCCAAACAGTCTGAAACCAAAACTCTGGAGATGAGGCGCAGCAATCTGTGTTGTGCCAAGCCTTCTAGTTGATTCTGATACATGTTCAAGTTTGAGAATAACTGTAGTAAAGTATCGAATGAATAATACACTCTTAATGTCACTTTTGGAAGTCATGGTAATAAACTTTAGGCTAGCTCTTATTTAGAGTTGGTGTCCATTATTTAGGGCATGTATTTGAAGATATTTATAATGGGAAAATGTCATTATTTAAAACCACAGCACTACTTAAGAATTGTCAATTATTTTTAAGGAAAGACTGTAATCTCAGGCTCTCTAGCGGGTTTGCATTATTCAAAACTGGGCCTGGAATTGAGTTTATGAGTGTGGAGAGAATTGAATTGCTCTAAATAATAAAGAGAGATTATGTAGAATTTTCTTGGACGAGGTGGGAAGTAGAAGGAGAGAGGAGAGCAAGCAAAGGGTGGGGACTCTAGATAGAACGGCCCTGTGAGAAGTCTTGGAGGGAAAGAAGTAGAAAGTTCTTTTAGGAAAAGGTTAGATTGTTGACCAGGCAGTGCTGTGTTGTAATGTAACCCCTTCCCATGACCCACCAGCTTTCTCTAGATGTTCTCCTAAGTGCAAGAGCAGTGAATAATTGCCCAGCAGGAAGAAGGGTGGGCTCTTGGGGGGTTCCATGTTTGGGTCTGGGCTAAGGTTGAGGAAAAGAGTAGCTGCAGGGTATCAAGCAATGAATGAGAATTCTGCAGAAGTGGAAAATCAGAGCCAGAGCACAGAAACCTGCAAAGCTTGCTAAAGTATGGAGGGGTACATTGGATTACTTCATAGAATAGTCAGAAATAATCTGATAGATTATTGATGGACTAATTAATCCATAATCTGATGGATGAATTGGATGAATGTTTGAGCCAAACGTTTTTATTTTTTATTTTTATTTTTTTGGCTGCGTTGGGTCTTTGTTGCTGTGCGCCGGCTTTCTCTAGTTGCGGCAAGCGGGGGCTACTCTTCGTTGTGGTGTGTGGGCTTCTCATTGCAGTGGCTTCTCTTGTTGCAGAGCACGGGCTCTAGGCGCAGGGGCTTCAGTAGTTGTGACGCACGGGCTCAGTAGTTGTGGCGCATGGGCTAGTGGCTCTGCGACATGTGGGATCTTCCCAGACCAGGGCTCGAACCCGTGTCCCCTGCATTGGCAGGTGGATTCTTATCCACTGTGCCACCAGGGAAGTCCCGAGCCAAACGTTTTTGAATTTTACAGGGTGTGGTGGTCAAAGATGACATTTGGGCTCCATTTTTATTGTAACAGTTAGATGAATGTTTTTGTAGTGAGACTTGTTATCCCGTGAAAGAGAATGGCAATTCCATGTTAAAAACGTCTTGCATATTTTGACTTTTAAACTGTTGATGGGGAAAGAGTACAAAATGGCTCAGTGGTGGATTTTGGAGTGACATCCTGGGCCCTGCAGTGCTGGAGAAAGCAGTTGACCTTTCCCTTTCTGACCCTCTGTGTTACTGTCCTGTCTTTTGCCCCCTCTCCCATCAGCTCCTCAGGCCGCACAGAAGACTTTCTCACACAGCTCAGAGTTCTCCAACTGCACGCTAACTCTCGGAATCATGCTCCTCCTTTTTTCTTCATTGCTTGCAATGAATAGACTGGCCTCTCTTCAACAAAGTGGCCCATCAAAAATGTAGTCTTGTGACTCGAATGAATCAGTACTCCACTTAATCAATGTGAATTTCCAGCCTGTATGTCACATTTACTTAAAGGGACATAGCCGTTTACATGGGAAAGATAGACTTTTTATAGTAGCCTTGGGGTCAAGCTCTCTGTCATGCTTCACGTTTATAAAGGAGGAAACCAAGTTGCCCACAGTTCGCACAATCATCTCACGTGATGACCTTAGCGATCGTATTGCCTAACCTCTTCATCTAACAGATGGAAAGCCTGAAGGGTTGGGGTAAATGAGTTGCCTCAGCGAAAGAGTGAGCGCCTTTCACAGCACAAAAGCCTCTCAGGGTCCTTTCTGTCAACAACGTAGAGAAAGGCATCAGATGGCCCTGCCACTGGCAGTCGGCTTGGAAGAATCTATAGTACTGTATAACATTAACCCCTGCAAAGCCTGGGAGTTGGAATTATTGATCATCTCAGGGTATCAGGGAAATATTAGTGATGATAGTTTTTTAACAATATCGATTTTTTCTTGCAGATTACCTGGGTCAAAGTGAATCTTTTAAAAATACTGAACCTATGAGGATATTAGATAGGACCCAACTTCCTGCTTCAAATGGATACAAAGGGAACTTAAAGACTAATATATATATGTGTGTATATATATATATATATACACACACACACACATATATGTATGTAATATATATATTTATATATATAATTAAATTCTCCTACTGATTTAGTAGAGTTTTAGTTACATTGCATTTTTAGGGACCACTGAAGATCTTTTTTAATTCAAGAAACAAAACATACGAACCAAAAAACCTTGCAAATGTTCTATGGTCCAAAGATTAAGAAGATGATTATGTGATATCTATCAAATGAAATTTCGCAAGTGGAATAATCTGTAAATGCATTTACTGTAATGCTGCTTCCCTTTTAAGAATTTAATCAGGGACATGCTTACTGCCTTTCTTTCCTTTTGCATTTATTATGAACCGAAGCAATTTCACAGAAAAGAGGAGTATAGATAACATTAAATTCTAAATATTTGTAATACTATATTTTTTATAAAGATGTCTTTAATGCTTATAATACTTAAATAGAGCAAATCAACTTATGAATATCAGTTAAGTTGTTAAATACATTGTGGTTCCTCATGTCATTCAAAGATCCTCCCATCAGAAAATTCTTCCTTGGCAGTGTCCCTCCCATTCTCCCTCAGCCTGGCCCTTGTTCCTGGAATCCCCAAGCCTCCCCAACTTGGGGCCTTTGCACCTGCTGGACCTCCTGCTGTGAAGGCCCTAACCACCTGTTCTCTGCCCCATTCCCTCTCTAGGATAACCCCTATTTGATCTTCAGATGAGGCATTACCCAGAGAAATCCAGGATTAGTTCGTTTTAGATGTGCCAAGAAGAATGATGGAAAGATTCTTCATAAGAGTAGAAGACAAAATAATCAACAAAAGAATCCTTGAATTTACATGTTTCCAATCCACGTGCTCATAAAGCACCACCAAAAATGAAGTTTGCAGTGTCACTACACAAACTGACTGCCCTTCTTACTACCCTTCTTACTAACTACAGGTATTTGCATGTAATGAAGGATGTCAGGCATGATTAGTAACAATTGGTCTGAAATATATCCCCTTCCCACAGGTATATTTAACATATACCTCCTTGTTCAGTTCAGTTGTTAAGTCCAAGTTGGGGTCATTTGTATACATGGGTGAGGAAGCTCAGGTCAAAGGAAATAGGAAGAGCTAGAGTGGTAGCGCTATGCGTGGTGGTTATCTACACACTAATGTAAATTTGTGAATGAAGAAAGCTTCACATTACTTAGCATTAGGAAAGACTTTGGACAGCTGAGAAATAACAGAAAAACTGAAAGGAAAAAAAAAAAAAAGGCTGGGAAAAGAAAGACAAACTATTTACTTTGGAATTCCTCCCCGAGGCCCTGGTGGCAGCCACTACTGGCTAGGAGGCCTTGCATAAATTCCTCTCCCTCTTCTGGGACTCAGTTTCCTCATGAGAAAATGATGATCATAATCGCACCTTCCTATGGTCATTGTGAGGATTAAGTGAGTTAATGCATGCAGTTCACTTAGAACTGTACTCAACACCCAATAAATGCTCAGTGAAAGTTATTTGATAATAATACTACTATTAGCCCTTTTTAGGTTAGTAAATGTCTTATCAGGTCTTCTATGGGTAGTGCTTACCACAGAGCCTAGCATAGGACATGGCATGTAGTTGATGTTCAATAAATGTTTATTGTGTAAGTGATGGGATGATTTCTGTCTTTTTTTTTTTTCTGATTCGAAAGTTGTGGGCTTCTAAATATATTTTTATACATATACATGTATCTATTCTTTTTCAAATTCTTTTCCCATTTAGGTTGTTACATAATGTTGAGCAGAGTTCCCTGTGCTATACAGTAGGTCCTTGTTGGTTATCCATTTTAAATAGAGCAGTGTGTGCATGTCAATCCCAAACTCCCTGACTATCCCTCTTTGAATGTAAAAGATGAAGAGATTTGATAACTCTAGTGATCCTTACAGATAGAGATTATAAATAATCCTCCACTGAAGAAGGCCAGATATTTCAGGAAGATCAATAATTCAGGACGATCATGGTTACGTTACTGATTGCCTTTTAATTGTATGGTGTTTTATTAGTTTATTTGTGATTCCGTTTTAAACACGTCAGGGGTGTAATGAAATAAAAATTGAAAGGTGGCAGGAAATGGGAATGTAGAAATGAGCAAGGATTTTCAGACATGGTACCTTGATGATGCCCCAGCAGCACCTCATGGTAAAACCAGATGGGTGGAAGGAATGTTTAGCTTTGAAGTAGAGAAAGCTCTAGAGGACCAGCTTCTTTGTGGAGGGGGGATTAGATTTATGTTGTGTAGCTCAGGACCAAAGTCTAAAAATTACTGGGGAGAAGATTTAGATTCATTGTAGAGAAGACATTTCAGAAATGGCAATAGTGACCTTGTAAAAGGAGGGAGTCATTGGAACTGTTAATAGAGACCAAATAACCACATGTCAAGAATGTTATTGATAGGATTCCTATGTGGCCTGGGAGACTGAGACTGAATAACCTCCATGGGGTTCCAACACTAAGATTTTATAGGTGGCCAAATGAATCAGTTGATTTGGGTTCTGGTACACTTAGGCAGTGTGACCTTGGGCAAGTCACTTACCCTCTCTGAGCTTTCTCACCCACTTAGTTGGTATAAAAATATCTACCTGTTCTGAATGAATTTTTAAAAAATTTCTTGAATTGATGTATGGTCTTGTAACATGTTGTTAAGGCATACTTGCTTTTTCTGCTCATTTGTCATTTCCTGCACATTCATTAAGTGTTCTAGTCACTGGAGACTTGCTCAGCGTTGTGATTTATTTTAATCAAATGCATTATTATTTTCCCTAGGAACTTTTTTGTGGAAACTGTACTTATTCAAATAAGAAAGGAGACTTTGATATCAAAAAATGGAAATCTTTACTCAATAAAAAATGAATTTATATCTTATTTCTTTTTACAGAGGACTTAAAATAGGTTATTTTCTGATAAAAACACACCCTCTTATTATTTTAAGACATCGTTCTTCTGTTGAATTTTAGATTGTTGGAATTCAGTGGGTGAAGTTTATGAGCCTTTATTCATGCTGATAAGGAGATTCTCATCACAACTTTCTATAATTTGCTTTTCAACTTTGTAGAAACTGAATCAGTAGTCTGTGATGGCCCTGATGATTTTCCCGCTCTTCAAGGACTATTCAATTAGCTTGGTTTAATTTTGCTAGAAAATGCTCAAGCAGTTAATTTTTATAGAAATTAATGACATTTTTATTCTGGAACCATCTGCTTTCATTTTAATACACAGGGAATGGTTGACTGCTTTCACTGATGCACTGATACCTTTAGGAAAAGAATAGCTACTATGCTGATTGATATACTTTTGTCATTCTTTTGGGGGCAGGTGGCCACGACCAGATCAGAAGGGGTGGTGGGGTTTGTAGGAAGGAAAAGAACTGGAGAACTAACACTGAGCACCTACTGTTTGCCAGATTGTTCATTTAATTTTCACCCTGTTCGAGGTGTGTAGCATATGAGCTCCATTATCTTGGTGATGAAATTGAAGTTCTGAGAAGTTGTTCACGTTCCCAAGATTCTCAATTTAATAAGCCATAGAGGTGGAATTTGGATCCAGGTTCTTCTGACTCTAATGTCCATTGCCTCTCTTTCTGCCCTGGGCCTGTTTTAACCAGAATGAGCCCCAGAGATGGTCAGTTCTTGCCCCACAACACACACACATACACACCAGTTGTCATCAGAAGTTAACTTCTGTCATCAGAAGTTATTTGCTTCTTCTGTGAAGAGAAGAACCAAAAAGGTCTACACAGGCTGATTTGTTTCTACTAAGGAGATTTTGCTGTTTCACATTATACCTTTTAGAAACTAACTATACCAAACAAACTGTATTTTATTTTTTGAAAGAAGTCAGGAAAATGAAAGAAATATTCTCTTTTGTAACCATCTGGCATCTTAAGATAGTGAAAGCACATAGCAGTTATGTGCATATTTTGTTTTATAGAAAGACTTCTAAAAATAATATTGTAGGATATAAGCTGGTATTTTTAAAATTTTTGAATGAAGGATAATTATGGTTTAAATGAGAGACAGTGGAGTACATTTGTAAATTGTCAGTTATTTTCCTTTATATCTGTAAAAGTAGAATGGGAAATATATTTTTTTCCCAATCAGAAGATTTAATCTTTTTAAGTAAAAGAAGGCATGACCCTTTTGTAGCTAGAATTGAAATTGTGCTGAATGGACTATTTCTACAGCCCATGCCTCAGTGGAAACAGCACACAGGCCTTAAACTGTGTATATCTCACTGGCAGCTCTGACCTCAGGGCCTAGTTTACACACAGTTACTGTATTTGTCAGGATTTATGTTGGCATTTATCTATTTTTAAGTACTTGTCTCTCCACTAGCCTGAGAACAATTTGTGGATAGGAACTTACTCATTTTTAGATCCCTAGAGCCTAAGATATGTGAAATCCTTAATAAATGTTTGCTGATTGACTATATTGTAGTTGGATGACTTATTCATCCACCTTGCCTCCCAAAACGAAGTTGGTCTTGACTAAAGGAAATGCTCTCAGCTTTGGAATCAGCCCGGAGTAGGTGAACTTCAAAGTCCCTACCTCTCCTGTGATTTAATCTACCAACCTGCCTCTGACACATGAACTATACCTATTTTTCTTTTTTCTTTTTTTGAAATTGAGATATAATTGACATATAGCACTGTGTAAGGGTAAGATGTACAGCGTGTTGATTTGATACATTTATGTATTGCAGTATGATTACCACCTTGGCATCAGCTAACACCTCTATCACATCCTTTTTTTTCAAATAACCTTTTTACTTCCTCCCTGATGTTGAAAATCAGCTTTCCCTTGAAGACACTGCTTCTTTAGCAGACCTCTCTAATGAAGGCCATGCCTTCTCTCATTTCTCCAGATTCACGGGGGCTGATAATCAAACCTGCAGAATTCTTCATATACCCCTCAGACACTCCTCACAGGTGCTCCCAATAGAAGTACAATGCTAGCCCTCAGATGTCATTTAAAGTGTTCCTTTAGCCACATTAAAAAAGCGAAAAGTAGGTGAAATTAATTTTATTTAGTCTAATATATCCAAAAATTATTTTAACGTGTACTTAATATAAAAAGTTTCTAATGATGTGTGTTCCATTTTAAAATTCATACTAAATCTTTGAAATCTGGTGTTCATTTCACACTTTCACAGCACATCTCAGTCTGGAGTAGCCACAGTTCTAGTGCTTAATAGCCTCTTGTGTCTAACAGCTACTGTACCCGACGTCTGGTTTCAACTATTGTTCCCCTGCGATTTCTCAACATTTCAGAGCCTTTCTCTTATACCACCTGATTTTCATTATCTTTGCTGTGACCAACAAGCACTTTTTGGAATTATAGTGGCATCAACTGCCATGCAGTTTCCCTATATTCCTTTCCCTGTCATCATCTTTGAAGATTTTACGGTCTTACCATCTCTCAGTGTCTTAGCTCATCCCCACCTCACTCATCACCATAATCACCCCCAAATCTCTTAACCGCCACAATTCCATTCTCTGAGTATGGTTCCTGGCATTCTGTTGTTCCCCGTCATTGCACATTTTCTCCTTTTTGAACTGGGGGGAAATCATTTTTACAGTTACTTCAGGTATGAGCCTGTGAATTACCAGCAAAAACAAAGGCCTCAAAACTATTTGTGTGCTGTTGCTAATAAGAGGAGCCTATAGAAGAAAATCATCCAGAGGAAAAAGCAGTTATTGGCTTCTCCTCCAAACTGAGGCCTAATGGGTACTGTGTAAAGATGGGAAATGGCAGAAGCCACTACTGAGTCCAACCCTTTCATTTTACTGAGGAGAAAACTGATACTCAGAACAGTTTTGTGGCTTGTGCAAGATCACAGAGCTATTGAATGGCAAGTTTGACCCCAGACCCAGGTACCCTGACTCCGGGCCTGACTTTTTTTAATTCATGCTGAATAAATATGGTAATTGTGTAGTTACCATGGTAGAACAGTATAATACCACGACTACCTCCTGGAGATTCCACAGGTTAAGAGCAGAGTTCCCAGCAAGACTGCCTTCACTTCAGATGCCAGCTGCAAGTTTGGGGGGTTTCCAGGCCACTTGCACTTCTGACCAACTGACTACAAATTCAGGGGTTGCTACAACTCCCTCAGGTTTGTTTCGTAATTCACTAGAATGACCCATAGAACTGAGGAAAGCACTAATGTTTACAGTTACAGTTTTATTATAAAGGCTACAAATCAGAACCAGCCAAATGAAGAGACATATAGGGCAAGGTCTAGAAGTGTTTTGAACACAGAGCTTTCAAGTATTCTCTCCTTAGAATCAGGAGACATTGCCCTCCAGACACATTAGTTTGTTCATCTACCAGGAATCTCACCAGAGCCTTGGTGTCCAGAGTTTTTATTGGGGTTTCATTGCATAGGCATGGTTTATTGAATCATTGGCCATATGATTGAACTCAATCCTTAGCCCCCCTTCCCTCCCCAGAGGTCAAGCTGATATCACAAGGCTCAAAGTCCCACCCGTCTAAATCTCGTGGTTGGTCTTTCTAGCACTTCTGGTCCCCAGCCTGAAACTATCTAGGGGCCTACCTTGAGTTGCTTGGTTAGCATAAATTCAAGTGCAGTCTGAGTATCTACCATGAATAACAAAGATACTCCTGTCACTTGGGCAGTTCTAAGTTTGGAAGCTCCCTTCCAGGAACCCAGCACAAAAGCTTTGTTTTATTATATAACATTCTTCATTATACAGCAGACAGAAATTCAAAACCTGTTTGGCTTAGGAATTTTACTAAAGACATAGCTGGCCCAGAGATAAGAAAGTAGCAACTAAAAGAGGCAAAAAAACCCAACCAAACAAACAAAAAAATCCTGACTAGGAAGGGAATCTCCATAGCCAAAGCTCAAGTTCATCTTTTTGTTAGAGGGGCAGCTGCTAAGGGTAGAAAAGAACCATGAATGAAAACATGGTTTACTCCTATTTTTCATCCAGGCCCCTTCTGAAGGACATGGCATTGCAGATAGATTTAAATTGCTCGGGGTAAAGTTGATGTCACCTGCTCTTTGGCTTGAGGGCTTTGGCAATTCCCCTTTCATTACCTCATAGGTGAAGGAAGATCTTTGCTAATGAAGTTCTTTCTGGTGTCTCCTGGGCAGAGGGTAAATCTCATAACAGATATTTGTTCAGTTGCTTACTGTGTTTCCTCTATCAACTTCCATGATCCCTGTAGGATTTTTCACGTTTAAACAAGTATTTACATGTGTTTAATATCTAGTTAAAACAAAAAGCTAAATAAGTAGACAGCTTGTGTTGAAAAGAGGAAAAACATTGGACTGAGTTAAGAAACATTCTTTGGTTTAGGGAACTTGATAATTTCACAGGTTTTTGTCACTTGCTCTTTTTACTGTTAAAAATTTATTGAAGCATGTTTTTAAAATTCATTAAAGTGTTTATTGGGCAAACATGTTTTTTAAGTATCTGGCATATGGAGGGCTGTGTGCAAGACACTGGTCCACAAACATGACCAAGACTTCATCTCCCCTTTTAGGTGTGCTGCCAGATGATTATATACAGTGTAGCAAGTTCAGTTAATATGGTTCTTTCTTGTGTACTGTGCAAGCACAGAGGAGAACTTAAAGAACCCCTAGGGAGCAGAGATATAAGGGTCAGAGAAAGTTTCTTGGAGGAGGTGGTGTCTGAGCTAAGTATTCAAGGATGAAAAGGTGTTTTGCCTGGGAAAGAGTGTAGCCAAAGCCTCTTCCAGGCAGACGTAAAGCAAGAGCAAAGGCTTGGGGGTAAGATGGAGCACGCGTGTTTGAGAAACAAAAGCCATTCTGTGGACTATAAAGTGAGTTGTAAGAAGTGACCTGAAAAGATAAGAAGTGATCACAAAGGAGACTTTGGAGATCTTTTAAAAGACGAGATAAAGGACAAGAAAATACCATTCAAAACAAGGTGCTCTCATCTGAGAATACAATCTGCAAGAGAACATTTTTAGTACACTTTGGGAGAATGAGTAATGCTGCTGGGGGAGGTTAGTGGGGTTAAGACTGGGGAGAAAATACCTCTATTAACGGTAACTTATGCAAGGGAGAACAACCTGCTGTAGGAAAAAAAGCCCACTGAATATCATGAGAATCTGATAAAATTTAGATCCGGGCTATGGTTTAATGCTTTGCAGAATAAAAGTTGCTTAGTGACTTGTTTAGATCCCTGACACTACAGTATTCAAATATTTCCAAATATAAGCAGGGAAGCAGATTTCACTTTGATGGAAAACATTGCTGCAGTATGTTTGTAGGTGGTACATTTATATATCCATTCACTAAAATGTAAGCTCCATGTAAGTTCTATGAGGGCAGAGATGTCATTTTCTTCATTACATGTCCTTATGATGTCTTCAGAGCCTATAACAGCAGCCAGCACATAGTAGGCCAATTAATTTTTCAATTAATTTTTGTTGAAAGAACTGAATATGCAGAAACTGAGATGTATACCCTGGTTAAAATGTGTAGAGGAAGAAGTTAAATAATAGCTATTATGCATTTAGTAGGATAAATGAATTTCAGAATCAAAAAAATGCTAAGCTGATTTTATCCTCAGACAAGAGTTATGTGTGGGGAAAATGTCAGCAGTCATTCCATATAATATAAGACAGAATTTATTTTTAGTTTAATTACGCACAAGTGATCTCATCTTATATTGTAGATTTCTCTGCAGAATTAACATGATGATCCCAAACTCCTGTGCAGCTCCTCTGGGAAGAGGTACACTCTTAGTCATGCCTTTGTATTGGTATAAGACTTGGGAAAGTGGTGCCAGCCTCCATTTATGTTGACTGTACTTAAGAAAAAGGTTAGGTCAGATCATCAAAAGGTAATTTGCTTTGCAAACTTATGCTCAGCTAACAAGCCCAGTATCTGGGAGAAAAATTAGGCCAAAGGCTAAAAGATGTCACACATAGGAAAGATTCTTAATAAAAATAGCAGTTGCCACCTATAAGAATAATATCATCCCTTGGTAAGTTTACTGTCATTAAAGCACACTGATAATCTGTGAGTCTTTTTTCCCCCTCTGATTTTAGTCCCATGAGCCTAATGGCTTGGCTATTGTTTCTTAGCATATACAATCTTTATCCTTCTCCTCATTTGACTGAGAGACTCAGTTCAGTGTTGGTGTCCAAATAAGTGACCGGTTTGCTTCAGTCTTAGAGCTGGCACATAGGAGTCCTCAAAAAATACTTGTTTGAGTGAATCCCATTTTGTTTTATTTTATTTTACTGTTTTTTTAAAATTGAAGTATATTTGATTTACAATGTTGTGTTAGTTTCAGATGTACAGCAAAGTGATTCAGTTATACATGTATGTATATATTTTTTAGATTCTTTTCCCTTATAGGTTATTACAAAATATTGAGTATAGTTCCTTCCCTGTGCTATACAGTAGGTCCTTGTTGGTTATCTATTTTATACATAGTAGTGTGTATATGTTAATCCCAAACTCCTAATTTATCCCTCCCCACTTTCCCCTTCGGTAACCATAAGTTTGTTTTCTATGTCTGTGGGTCTATTTCTGTTTCGTATATAATTTCATTTGCATCATTTTTTTTAGATTCCACATATAAGCATTATCATATGATATTTGTCATTCTCTGTCTGGCTTACTTGAATGAATCCCTTTTTAGAAGTTAAAATATTTGAGCAGGGCTTCCTTGGTGGCGCAGTGGTTGACAATCTGCCTGCCAATGCAGGGGACACGGGTTCGAGCCCTGCTCTGGGAAGGTCCCACATGCCGCGGAGCAACTAGGCCCGTGAGCCACAACTACTGAGCCTGCGCGACTGGAGCCTGTGCTCCGCAACAAGAGAGGCCGTGACAGTGAGAGGCCTGCGCGCCGCAATGAAGAGTGGTCCCCGCTTGCCGCAACTAGAGAAAGCCCTCGCACAGAAACGAAGACCCAACACAGCCAAAAATAAATAAATAAATAAAGTAGGTGACTTTAAATTAAAAAAAAAAAAAAAATTTGAGCAGTTGGTGGATGATTCTGAGGACTCCTTCCCAGGACAGGAATTCGTTCTTAGAGTATCAGAGTTTCCAATTTGTCAACTTTCTCAAATGACTAATGAATTAACAACAATTAAGTACTAACAGATGGTTAGACTAACGGGTGGATGTCTGCTAGTTTGTGCTTCTGTTGCTCCAGACGGATGGAATCTTCATGATGCTGTCTTTGGGGTGGTAGATCAGAGCCGAGATGCACGGTGCTTCTGGTTCTTGGGTTCCACTGCCTTTACCAAATTTGCTGGTAGCCAGGATCCTTTATGTTATCACTTAGTCTTGCTGGATTGTGGTTGAAAAGAATAGATCTTTGATGCTCTCAGCCTGTAAGATATGAAAAGTAATATTTAATGACTTTTCCCTACCTATAAAAATGCGTGTATTTTAAACACCATTCAAAAGAATTTCACTTTTCTTCTGTTATAATCTTTGTATTCAATGAGTATGGTAATGTCTAGCCATCAAATCATACAAGTTCATTGTTCTATTTAGTTGTAAGAAGCCTTCAGAATTTGGCATATAACCTGTTGTTGATATTGGGGGCCATGAAGCGATATTACAAAATAGCAAAAAGAGAGGTCTAAAAATTCCATGGTGTTTAGCAGAGTTAAGGAAGAAATTATTGGATGCAGTTTCAAAAAATTGTGGAACCTTTCCTTACTGGTATTTTATCACTATTCTCAGATTTCTAATTTCTGGGGTTGAATTCTCTCCCCTCATCCCACTTGTGCCCCTTTATTTTAAAAAAGGATGTACATATGGTTACTCTTACTGTTTTATAAACCTGACATAGTCTTCCCAAATGCAAAAAATGGCAATCATGCCAATTACTTTTACTTAGAGATTTAAATAGTGCTTGCAGATTTTAACGTCTCTCCTACAATATTGAAATAGACAACTACTCCCTATTTCTTTCCTGAATTCCACTGTCAGTCTTCTCAACAAGCATGCCCTGGTTTCCCTTTCTTCATTCTTGTATTCATCGCTTAATCACCTGCCAGAGTGATCTCCTTCGTTATCCTTCTGAAAAGTCCAAGGATGTCAGGGGCCTCCTAATCATGCAGTATTCATTCTTTTCCCTTGATGCAGTCCCTGACACTGATGGCCACCTCTTTGCCGTATTTCAGCCTTCCCTCTGCCTCCGGTGATCTGTGACATGACACGGCTCCCATTTAGCTCTTGGACTGCTGCTTCTCTTTCTTCCTCCAGTCCTTAATTGTAGCAAATTGTAAGGTTCATTTCTTGGCCTCTTGCTTTTTTCCTTTACTCCACTTCCTGTGAAGAGGCGTACATTCTGTTCCCTCGGCTTTCAATGTCCATTTGAAGGCAATCCATTTAGAAAGCAACAGTGCAGAACACAGTGTAGAGGGGGCTGAGGGAAGAGTGCATTGTGTCTTAGGAAATATTTCACCCCGTGCACATTGGTGGTTGTGGTTTTTCCAGTACTTCTGAAGTCCATCATTTGATAGAGTCAGGAGAAGATCCCACCTAGGTCCATTAGAGGATCCCACCTAGGTCCATTAGAGCTACTTTGAGTTAGGCTAGATTCTGGGAGCCAGGGGAGATCTGGCACACCAATCTTCCCTTTGCTTTACATCCAGGATTAGACCTGCTCCCTAGCAGACAGTGAGTAGGGCTAAGAGCTCTGTGAATCACCTGTTTGGTCAATATATGAGCCTGGATAGAACTCCCCTCCTTGTAAGGATGAAAACAGAGGAACCCCTAAGTTTGGGGCCCACAAAATAACAGTGCAGGTTAAGGGGAAAAAGCAAAAGCTGAAGGATCAGAAGAAGAGAGTATTTCTGAGTATAATTTATTACAGGAAATAGCGTGCTATTTTAAATAGGCATCCTACATCAACTACAAAGAAACAGAAGCTCACTAATAGCACAGAAAGTCCAAAGGAAATGATGCTTTGAGGTAAAAAAGAGAACCTGGATGACAGGAGGAAAAGAAGGCAAGGGGGAAATAACCAAACAAAATGACAGAATTAAAATTTGCATTGGAGTGTTTAAGGAACAGAATTGACACAATGGAAAATATAGTCAATCTCATGTAGGACAACCTTAAAATGGTCTTCTAAAACACAGAGAAAAAGTGCACTGAGATGAGAAAGGCAAACAGGTGAGGGGAGGGAAGGGCTGGGATCAAAGGTGCTCTCTATGTTAGGGTCTGGGCATATAAACGTGTGGGCATATAAATGTGAACAAGGCAAGTTTCCAGTTCTCCATGACCTCACAAGCTAGTTGGGTAAATAGATCTAGGGGAGGCTTCCTGAAAGAAGTAAAATTTGAGTTGTCCTTAGAATGGGTAATACTTGAGCAGGAAAGATAAGGGAGGAATGGTGTTCCAGGAGAGTGGCAGCTTGGAAAAAGAGAGATAGGACAGCAATGAGTAGGGTACTCGTTTCTTCTATGTGCAAACCCCCAATTCTGGTGTGAGCAATGCAGAAAAGGTCTATTCTTTGTGGAGCTTATGTTCAAGAGGAAGGGAACCAGAAAGGGAACAAATACATACATAATTTCATATTGTGATATATTCTGTGAAAGAACCAAATCAGAATGACATGGTAGAGCATAACTGGGGGTGGGAGGACCACTTTAGATAGGATGGTCAGGGAAGGCTTCTTTTGTAAAGTGGTAATGTCTGAGCTGAGACAGGAATGCTGGGATGCAACCAGCCATGAAGGGAGTCAGAAAGAGCCTTCTAGAGAAAAGGCATAGCAAGTGCAGAGGCACTGAGGCTGGGCATGTTCAGGATATGACCCACAGCCTCATGAATTTGGTTAGAGCTGTTGCTGAACTTCTAATTTGCATTGCTCTTATTTTCTTACAAAGATCAAAAGAAGCATTTGGAGAGAGTACTGGTCTTGGAAGTTACAATGAGCTTGATTCTCTTTTCAGCTCTGCTAGTAATATCTTAAGAACTTTGGTCAAGTTATTTAACCTCTCTTGGCCTCAGTTCTCTGATCTGTGACATGAGGGTAATGGTTGGATAAACATACCATCTGCCCCTGGGGATACACAGTGGTATGTCAGTGAGGACAACCCACAGACAGAATATAGACACTACTCATCTTCCTGGGTTATTAATTTCACTAAAGATTTGGGAAAAATTATATGTGAATAATATTCTGCATTAGAACACAAAACTCCCTTGCGTTTTAAAGATTAGAAAGTCAAATGTCAAAGATATTTCATGCTTTTGACAAGCTACTTCAGACATGATTTCTATCCTCATAAAAACATTCCCCTCATGGATTTCAATGGAAAAGTTTGAAAAGCATTAATCTAGACACTCTGTAAGGTTTTTTTCCTGCTGTGATTCTATGACCATGATTCTTTTATAAGTTCTTCATCTTTGAGTTATTTATTGTTAACTTTTTGCCTCTGTTAATGAATGAATTATCCAATGAATACTGTTTTATGTTGCTTTTAACTTAAGGGAATTCCTTTTCAATTCACAAAAGAACTTTAAAACCAAGCATCAAGGGTATTAAACATCAAGTTTTGAGAGAGGGAAAAGAACCTTATAAATTATTTGTGGTAAATGTTGTTTGGACTTTACAACAATAATCATGGATGCCTCACTCTCCAGCTGGGTCTTGGAGGAGATATGCTGCCCTTCTGGTCAGAGTTTACATTTAAATGCATCCATGGATTCTAAAAGCACATTTCTTCTCTCCTAATCTGGAGTTCAGCCAATAGCTTCCAGAGGATTATATGAGGACACTTTTAACTATGGGTAACAGAAAACCCCACTTAAAATGGCATAAACAATAAACAGTTATATTATCACACATAACTGGAAGCCAGAAGTTGGGCAGTTCCAGCTCCATTTTTCTAGTATCTCAGGTCTACTCTCATCTCCATGTCACCTTTTTTCTCAAGCTGGCTTCCACCATGGTCACAAGATAATTGCCACCACTAGCAGCAGTTGCCCCTAATTACAGTGGAAGAAAGGGCTTCTTCTCCAGCCACAGATTAAAAATCCTTTCCTCTGGTCTGATTGGTTGACTTAAGTTATGTGCTTACTTCTGAACCATCCACACCAGGGTGAATGAGATGGTCATGGTAAGAGTGCACTGTCTAGACTCAGCCTTGGATCTGGGGATAAGACCTACTTCCCCTGAGAACTGTGGGCTCAACTGAGAGGGGGAGACCTGAACTAAATCATGGCTCCATTAGGAAGGAGGTAGGAGAGGGTGGGTACTAGGTAGCAATCACTCCTATAAGGTAGGAGTCTATAGAAATGACTAAAGATGTTTTAATAATGAGTTCTAATTTGTTGTTGGCAACCACGCTCTGTGCAGTAGCAGTGTCCTTCTTGTGAACAGAAACAGAGAGGGACTGACATTTTCATTTAGAAAGCATTTACTGAGTTCCTACTGTGTTTTAAGAACTGAAACCCACAGGGTAGTCACGTAAACAAATAATCAGAATAGTGATGGGAATGACCAAGAGCACAGGGACACGTCTTATTGATCTAGTCACCTTTTATCAATATCTGCTCAATGATAAGGTCTATGGGAGTGGGGACTTTTGCACTGCTTTGTTCACTGTGTATGTCTAACACCTGACACACTGCCTGACACATATTGAGCACGCCACATGTATTTATTGAAATAACATTTATTGGAGCCAGAATCATTAATGATTTCTGAATGGATAATGGAATAATAGAGGCATGTACAACAGGAGCTCAGTTATAGGCTTGAGTAGTTGGAGGGTTCTGTGAGGTAAGAAGTCTGAGGAGATAAATCAGTTCCTTCTCACTTGGAGGATGTTAGCATGTGATGAAGGACTTCTGATGTTGGGAAAGCTCTGAGACTTTGACATAATGTAACAAGTTAGGAGATATCTATGCCCTAGAAGACTTTTAAAAAATTTATTGAATGTGTACTATGTGTTAGGTGCTGTGCTAAATATAAAGTTATTATAAATATAAAATTTAGCACAGCACCTAACACATAGTACATATTCAATAATGAATGAGTGAATGAATGAATGAGTGAATAAATGGTGAGTTTTCTAAACAGATTTACAAGAATATCGTGATTAGATTAAATAGTTCATATCTAACTGCACCTTCGTGAATTTATTTTTTTTCTTTGCTTTTAGTGGTGTGATTTGTGATAATATTAGTGCTTTGTGATTTTAATGGCGAACTATATTTCTAATGGAAAAATGTAACCTAGTGAAATATGCTTTGACTTAGTATTCCAATGTCAAACAAAAGTCTGTTATTTGGAGCACACAGGCATAGACTTCGCACCTAAAAGAATCGCCTTCTTAATGTCTGAAAGCAGATAAGCTCAGGGTCTACTAAACAAATATGCAAATTGATGTCTAAAATCATATAGAGTAGCTTGACAGTGTATTTGGGAAGGACGTGAAAGACCATTTAATCAAATCCTCCCATCTTGTAGATGGAAAACATGGGATCAGACATGCAGGGTGATGGCATGCTACTTCAGTGCTGGGAAGTGGGAGAGACAGAACTCAAACTCAGGTTTTTCAACTGAACTGCAGAACTTCAACCATGTGAGGAAATAAAGGCGAATTGAGAGCAGCAGCCTTATTGTAAAACTCTGATTTTAGGCAGTAGCTTAGCTTCGAGCCACGGGAGTCTTGCAAGTGCTGAATAGACCTTTATTTCACTAATGGACCATTTGGAATAAGGAAAAAAAAACATGAAAGTAACAGCCTCCTTAGGTGGTGAAGAACATTATTATGTGTAAAAGACTGAAGTTATTGTCAGAGGAACTGGTAACATTGATTGTATAACACTGAGAATTTTAAACAAAAACTCCATGGCGACTCCTTCTGAAGTACATGGTGGGGTAATGACTGCTGACGTTGAGGAAGGAAGCATTCCTTTGAGATGCTGCTTTAGTTTACTGGGTTAAGAAGAGTCTGTTTACCTCTTAGAATATCTATTATCATTGTTCCTATATTAAAATGTCTAATACCTTTAGTCAGTTTATTCATTTATAATTCCTACCTTCATGCTGTTTATCCGTATTGTTCAGAAATTTTCTCAGGCAAGTTTAACTATAATCCATATGGTTTTAGGACATCTTCCAGGTATCCCTGTCATTCTTTACCCCCTCTAAATGACCCAGACAAATGAAAACTCAATGTATGTTTATTCACTCTTCTGTATGATGTAAGAGGGATATTGCATTCTACTTTCCACAGGTCATACATACGTGAGAATGTGTTTCTGCTTCCTTTTTCAAAATAATTATTTTCTGGAATGTCATTCCTGGCCAAACGCATGGCAAGTTTTGGTACTTTGCATGTGGCTTGGTGATCTACCCTAAACCCATTTCGTTGGTACTCTCACATTCTGTGTCACTTGTAGGCATCATTGTGTACGTATAGATCTTTATTAGCTATTAAAAATAACCTCTGACTTTGTATATGAGATGGTGATTTAAAAATTCTTTTGGCATGGTTTCTTGAATTCGTAGAGTCCTGTGGATTTATTTACTTATCTTCCCAAGTGCCCCAAATCTGTTAGAAAAGCGAGAGTCTCATCATTTCTTTTAAAATAACATCACTCATAATCTGACTTATTTATATTTTGAAGGAGAAAATTCTTATCTTGCTGTATTAACTTTTACCCAGCTTCTCTTCTGAGCTAGGCATCATTTGCTTTGTGATACCTCTCAGTGTTCTTTCAGTTAGTCAGTCCAATACAGGACCACTGTTCAAATCAGCCAAGCACATCTCCATACCAAGTTTGTTGCCTAGAAGAGACAAAAGGAAGTCAGAGAATGTGATCATCTCTGTGGACTGATGGTGCAACTCTGGTTGAGTTAGATAAACATATCTATATCACTCTACCTACAGTATGGGCTTAGTTTATTTTCCAGGGATTTTCCCTAGATTTTACATGGAATTTGTTTTAATGTATAGTTCATTCAGCAGATGTTTATTTTGTGCCTCCAGTACGTAAGGCTCTTTGCACTGTGGTGATTGTGACAGATATGGTGTAGAATTACAATACTTAATTACAATACGGACTAACATTGTTTCAGTGCTTCCTAGGTTCCATGCATTGGTGTGCTAAAAATTTATCTCCTTTAATCCTTTCAAAAGCTCATTAAGTGCAGATACAGTTATTTCCATTTTATAGATGAGTTGGAACTTAGGGTAAGGGATCTTCTGAAGATTTCTCAGCAAGTGGATGGGATTCCAACCTGGTCTTTCTGCACCCAGAGTCTGGGCTCTTAACCCATACTGACTCAGAAGTACAAGGGGGTTTGTGGATTTGGTAGAGGGAGCTCTGCTGGCCCTTATCTGATAGTTTCTGCTTTTTTTTCTGAAGTGGAGGATGAGTTCGTCTGTTGAGAGTTGAGTGGGTTTAAAAAGAGGATAGCAGTTTTGTGGAAAGTTGAAGAGATTTGGAAGAGCTCTTTTTCAGTAGGAAGGTGAGATGATGGTGGAGACTGAGTAGAGTGTCAGGCATTTCCAAGGAGTCCGTCCATGCTGTGGACCATGAACCAGTGATGGTCTCAGTTGGCCAAATAATGTACAGTGCTGCAATACAGATTTCTTTAAAAGAAAGTCAAACAGCCTCTAATAACTGTTTGTATTAATTGAGATAGTTTCAGTTGCCAGCAGTAGAGACCCGAGATACTAGTAACTTAAGATAGAGGTTCATTTTTCTCGTATGCAAAAGAAATCTTAAGGTAGGTAGTCAAGGGCTTCTGTGATATGTATACAGTCATCAGTGGCTCAACTGTTTTTATCTTTCTGCTCCACTCTTCTTAGGCCAGGCTTTCCATCTTCATGGTCACCTCTATTCACAAGATAACTGCTGGAGCTCTGGCCATCATGCCCACATTCCAGAGAACAGGCGGGAGAAAGGAGGAAAGGCGAAGGCTGTCAACTGAGTCAGTTCTCTTTGAATAGCATTTTCCAGAAGCCTGTCAATGACTTCTGCTTAAATCTTTAAATACTCTTTCATACAAAGGAGTTTGGGAATTATAGAGTTTTTTTTTTTTTTTTTTTTTAAATTCAGGCACATTGCTGCCTACAACAATACAGGGACCTGCTTTTAAAGGAAAACAAAGAAAGGGGGATGTTGAGAACAACTGCAGTCTCTGCAACACTTTTCTGTTTCCAAACCTTCTCTTGTACACCCAACATTTGGAAACTTCAGATGAAAATTAGACATCAGAAAGGTGCGTTGTGAAATTCTCTCACAAGTTTAGAATGTAAATAGCTGCTGTTGTTTTTCACTTTAAGATGACACGAGACCACGGAGTCATGATTTTATAGAGGTAAAAAAAGGTCAAAAAAATGATGCTTCCTCTTTTTTTTTCTTCCCCAGGACAAGCCTTGAACTCTGTAAATTGTTCCAGGGTTACTGATGTATTCTAGAGGAAGGGAAGCTGGTATATTAAAGAAGTGTTTACTGCTGATTGTTCTGTGTATTTATTAATTGGTTTTCTTCATTCTTTCCCAAAGAGAATTTCACAGTCCTTGGTTCTTCTTATAAACAGTTGGTTTCCAAATGAAATGTAAACCAGCTACATCCTTTCTAAAAAGATAGAGTAAAATAAACACTTTTGAAATAAAAACAGTTTGTTTCATATTAATAATTTTCTGTACTTCTGCTCTTGGAAGCAGTGGTCCTTTTTTCTAATTCTCTTTTCTTTCACGTGGCAGGCAAGTGGGAAAATTTGGCGTATGGTCAGTGGTGGGAGACGCCCGTGGGGTCCGCAGCGTGTGGGCGCAGTGGCAGGATTCAGCAGCCCTGGGAGATAGCAGTGCACAGGGCCGCGGGGTGGGAAGGTGGGTTCGGGTGGGAATTAGAAATGAACATGGGAAGGAATTGCTCAGGAGCCTGGCTGGAAGGCAGCCCAGATTCCTTCAGATGATCTTCATGGGAATTTTTTGTTCTTATGTATCAATATGTCAGTACTCAGGGGCCTAGAGCCAGGAGCCAGGAGTAATCGCCTTCCTCAGTACTGTGTGTGGAATCTCGCATGGGGCTTTAGGCAGCCGACGCATCTTGGGTTTATGGAAAACAGTTTTCCTGGATATTTTGTCTGTCTTTCAGGATGACATATCAGGTGGGAGGCTACTGTAGCATTTTCTTTGCTGTTATAAACAGTTCTCTGAGCTGAAAGGCTTCCAAACTCATCTATTATTTCCCTCAGGGTGAGAAGTGATGTCTCCTGTTTGGAAACGAAGGCTCACATGTCACCTGCCTTTAAAGGTAACATCAGGGCATCTCGTTTCCCCATAGTGTGACCTTAATGTCCTGTCCTCTGGATGCCGGTGTTCAGAGGCTGGGTTATGCCATCCCGAATGAAAGGGGGTGACAGGAAGCATCCTTGCCTCAAGTTACAGTTTGCCACAAAGTATTCAGAGGAGTCCTCGTATGCCTTACTCCAGTGAATGGAGCGCACTGTTGCATTCCCATTATCTGGTGATGGGATAGGGGTGTTGGGGAGGCAGAGACTGTTACACTCAGAATACGTGGGATTCTCAGCAGGGCAGTGGAGTCCTCATGGACGCTGATAAGGTGTGAAAAGCAATTGATAGGATCAGAATGCCCAGGAAGTGTGATGCTCAAGTAGAGAAAAGATGAGGAAAAAGCTGAATAGAGATTCTCCCAAGGTTATGAAATTTTAAAGAAAGTCTTTTGGGGTCTGGGCCTGATTAAGGCTGTTCATGTCCACCAGTAAGTGAAATATGTATGAATTAGCATAACTTTTTTTTGCCCTGGAACCATGAAAATATTGACTAAGAGTGATCAGCGATAGAGAGACAATTCTGAACCAGACACCAGTAGGTCTCCTTAGTCCTTGGGTTTCTTCCATCATTTCCCTGATGGGACTTTTCCCTCTGAACAAATTTCTTGGTGTCTCTGAGAGTCACCGGATGGTGCTGAGCGCCTTTTGAGTGTTTGGGACATGAACGTAACATGTGCCTTGTCATCGTGATTGTGGGGTTTTCTCTAGCCAATTCAGCTGCTTGGGGGAGATAGAGAGAAAGCATAGGTTTGGGTATAATCCAGTGATCATGCTGTTGAGGGAGCAGGGACAGGGATGAATGCAAAGGAGTGATGGCAGTTCTGGGCCAGGAGACATGAAGCTGGGTAAGCAGGAGACTGAGGACATGAGGAGAGGTGAAAGTAAATCGCTGACATCCTACGTTAATGTGGGTGGAAGAGAACGTCGCTTGACAATGCAGGACAACTGAAATGTTAATATTTAATCCAGGTCAATCAAAATTTGGCATTTTGGGCAGCTTAATTGTTTTCTTGTTTCATCCCAATTATTGATAATCCTTATGGGCTTTAGGATTCAAACTGATTTATGATTGCCAAAATTAAATGCATCAGCAAATAACCTATTTATATAAAATTTCTTTATATACCTATAAAATATCTCCGTTGGATTTATATTATTGATAATTGTTTGCTCGTCTAATATTTCTGGTTAATTTGCATTATTTAAATAACTTTATGTAATACCTCCAATGTACAAATAAATATCTCCACCCAGAAATACTTTAGCTTTACCAAGGTAAAAATTTCCTTAAGGTGTTTTTGTATAGAAGACTTAAAAAAAAATCTGTTAATATTTTCTTAACACATCCACAGCCCTTTTCTTTATTTGAATGTCTACTGCCTCCTCTGTCCTACTTTGATGGAGAGGTATGTCAACATTATACATGGTGACACATTTTTCTGGCTTACTTCACTTCCTTATCCCTCTCATTGGAATGGAGAATTGAGATAGTCCTCTGGGGGACAGAATCAAGCCCCAAACCAAATTCTTTCTTCATTTCACTGGTGTCATTGAGGTGCCTCCCTTCATATCATTAGGAGACAGCCAGCAATCTATTACGTAAGATAAATAAAGGAGAATGAGATAATGATAAGTGCAAACAAGTTCCTGTGTAGTCTAGAAAAGCAAAGGGAGATGCAGAGAAAGAATTTGCAATTTTTCTCCAGCACTGCCTAGAGGGCAGGTGTTCTGATTATTAATGAGTCATCCTGCTCTTTCCACAAAAATATCCCCAGGGTAGAGAAGGGTTGTTCATGGGGCTCCATGGCTCAGCTTCCCTAAGGAGTATCATAATCTGTGCTTTTTCTGTTCTCACCAAGCCAGCTGCCAGTTGCTAACTTTGCTTCCAAGTGAATACCCTCCCCCTCCCCCAACCCCCAGGAAGGATGTGTTCCATATAGATACGTCCCTAGTTTTGGGGTCAAACAAAATCTTACATTTAAATAATTGATGATTTTAGATTTAAATAGGTTTCTTTCTCATTAGATTCCTGTGACTCCATTCCATTATACCCATTACAGCATGGGGGAACCAAACAAAACTGCTTTTCTGAAACTGTAAAAAGTCAGATCATGAGTCATGGTGATGACAGAGGTCCAGCCGCTTGTGAGCCTGAAGCTCAGATGACCATCTGGCCTCACCCATTTATGAACTATTTGTGAAGTATGTTCAATATGTGTGGATTATTTTTTCATATACACTTTAAGGTTATTACAAGGCTCTAAAGAAAACTTAAATGATAAGGTTCTGTGACATTTGTGTTAATTTATTCATGTATTCTTACTCTTCATGTTACATTTTTATAAAATGTCTTTACCTTGTAGCATTAATGATGATATCCTGGGAGTTTGGAGACAAGTTTCCAAATGGAGATTGGTATTTAAATTTAGGCTTACCATTTTCTTTTAGTTTATCTTGAGGATATCACTGCTTTATTGTGAGAGCTAACATAAATAATATGGAACTTTATAAATATGAGAAAGAAAGGATCATTTTTCTGCTTGAGAAGAAAACTTATTGGTGCTGATAAGGTTTTTCTGAATAATTTAGAATAACTGTTGTTTGGAAACATTTTAATCCTCTAAAACTCTGAAATTTGGGAGAATTAGGGAAAGGTACAGAATAAAAGGAAGTACATGTGGGAATGTCATCTGTTGGTTTGGTGGTTAATCTTATGTGTCCATTTGTGTGGGTCACCAGGGTGCCCAGATATCTGGGCAAGCACGAGTCTGCATGGCTCTGTGAGGGTGTTCTGGCTGAGATTAACATTTAAATCGGTAGACTGAGTGAAGCAGATTGTCCTCCCTCCTGTGGGTAGGCCCCATCAAGTCAACGGAGGGCCTGAACAGAAAAAAAGGCTGATCGTCCCCTGAGTATGAGTAAGAGAGAATTCATCCTGCTTGTCTGCCCTTGGAGTGGAACATAGGGTTTTTTTTTCCTGACTTCAGACTCAGACTGGAACTGAGGGTGGAAACTTTGGCTCTTCCTGCATTTTGAGCCTACTGGCCTTTGGACTGGAGCTGTACCCTTGGTTCTCCTGGCTCTCAGGCCTTCGGACTCAGCCTGGAACTACACCAGCAGCTCTCCTAGGTCTGCAGCTTGATGACTCACCCTGCAGGTCTCGTGACTGATCAGCCTGTATAATTGTGTTAGCCAATTCCTTATAATAAATTTTTTTCTCTCTATATAGGTGTCTGTCTTTCCACATCCTAGTCATTTTGTTTCTCTGGAGAACCCTGACTAATGCAGTTGAACTAAGTTGTTTTAATTCAGAGATATAAAGAGAGAGATGAGTAATTATTTTGAAAATTACAACACCAGAGGGAACATTATATAAAACGACTTAATTTGTCCAGTTTAATGTTTCCTAGAATGTCTGATTTAAAAAGAATTATTCTGAGAAAACAGGGGAAATTGAAACAGTGTATTAAATGTGGTTCAGAACATTCTTTAAAATGTCTAGTGATTGAAATTAATGCAGTAAATTTCCCCTCTGACAGATTTTAGGTGTTGGATAAATAATGATTAAAGTGAAGCCGTACACTTGGCATGTGATAAAGGAAATCATGTCTTTACTTTCCATTTATCGATTACTGTCATACTTTAGTTATATTATCATGAAAATATACACTTATAAACCCTGATTTATGCTTGATAGGCATCATGGCATAGTTTTACCATAAACAATTAAGAATAGATCCTATTTAACAAGATTTTTTTCCTTTCTGGTTCTCCTGTTACTCAACAGTTCATTCCTAGATTAAGGAAAGTGCCTTCACAATATTGGAAAACTCTTTGCTTTGCAGGAGGTACTGTATTTGAAATCATGTATTAGGAAAGCATAGATATTATTGATTACTGACCTTTGTTGTTTTTTTGTTATTGATCAGAGTGGCAACATGTGACTGTGTCTTAAATTAGGGCTATGCTGATAAAGTATAGAAAGCTTAAAAATAAGCATAAGTAAAACAAGAGATGAAGAACTCGAAAGTATTCTTTAAATACATGGGATGCAATTTGAAGATTATGGTAGACTTTCAGAAAACGCTCTCCATATCAAATTTTGTAAATCCTCTAGACATGTTTCATATCACTTGAAAATAGATCTTGAAACTTGGAACATTTGTAAGTGAAAAATACTTTCTAGCTTTAACAAACAAACAAAAATCCATTCTGATGTGTTTTATAAAGATATATTCCTAGTGCTATGTGATATCTACCCTGTGCTGAACAAAGTTAATTTTAACACAGCGAAGGAAATATAAATGATCTCTTTAGAATATCAGACCTCCAGGTAAAGTAAAAGCCTTTTGATCCTAGGCCAAAGGGCATAATAGAAGAAACTATAATTATTTAATGTTAAGATTTTTTCCTTTACGCAAACCTTCAGTTCCTAGATTTTCTTGACTGTTTTTTCCTGATGGTGGCTCTCTTAACATTTTTGCAAAAAGAAAAAAATAAAGATTTAAATACTCTTTTTTTTTTTTTAATCACCTAAGAAACTTGTTGGAATCTGAGGTTTTGAAGTATGTGCATTTTGCCTTTTAAAAAACATAATGCTTCTAATACTTTTTGTTTGAAGGTGGGATTTTTTTGAACACGAAAGGTCCTTTGTAGTACAGGGGCGGCTTCCGAAGCAGGTGGCTGGAAGGCAAAGCGCTGAGACTGCTGTCTGTACACAGCCAGGACCTCCCAGGGGAGTTGAGCTCTACATGCCTCAACCTGATTAGGCCTAAACTGTCTGTGGGTGGAGGGGAGCATTAACACACGGAATGCTCTCGCACATTCTCCAAATAGGCATGTCCCAGCCCCTGAGAGCCCCCTCGCTGTGGACTCCAGCCTGAGAAGGCAGCTGTATAGACATTCCCCTGTCATTCGTAGGGGTCACAACCTAAAATATCACGTAGGACACCTTGTCTTTTAATTGTGAATTTAAAAGATCATTTCATTTACCATTTTCCTTTTTTACTAGGCTTTCTTACAGCATCGTTTAATAGGTAGGGCAGGGGTGGGCATACTTAGGGCTGAGAGGGGCCACACTGTCCTGCGCTGGGCACGCACACACATGCATGCACACGCCGGGCGTGCCATGGTGTCCAGCCAAAGCTCAGTAGGTCCCTAACCACCCAGCCTTGCCCCCTCAAGGCTCGCCAGGTGCCTTCTGGCATAATCAGTTCCTCGCAAAGGGCTCCTGTGGGAAGAGTGTTCCGAACCCTTCTTCTCACTTTGCGTCCAGTTTTGATTGAGTGTTAATAGGTGCAGGACCACCTGAAGCTGGAGTGGGTTAGATTCTTCGCCTCGTCCCCGGTGCCTAGCGCAATGTCTGGCCCACACTCTTAGCTCATTGCTTTTGTTTATTGAGCAGCAGGAAACAGTCCTGAGGAAACGTCAGGCTTGCAGCCTGGCTCGCTCATTACCCAGCATACAAGACGTGGGTCCCACCCTAATTCAGCCTGTTTAATATCTTTCTCATTCACTGAAAGCCCCACACGGAGAAGCTTCACAGTTGGGAGATCTGTACCATCTCCGGAACCGGCCTGTTTGGCACGCACAGTGATTGAAGACGAACACTGTGTCCAGGCTGCCGTCCTGTTTGATGCCCACCCGCATCTGATGCCTGCTGAGAACGCGGGCTCTGTGTGATCTCACCCACCTTCTGTCTCGCTCTCCTTGGTCACAATGTACTCTTTTTCCTTTTCTAAAGCTAGCTGTCTCCTTGTCTAGACAACCCCCTCTTCCATCTCCAGATGGCTTTGTCTGGGAAACCCATACACTTTCTCACTAGAACTCCTTCCCCAGGACGCACAGGCAATTAAGCTAGTCTGACTCTCGTGGTGTTACTCCAGTTAGAAAGCGTTTGCCAAATAAGTAAGATTTTGCCAAAAAGAAAATCACAGCATTTTTTTCTCAGTTAGTGAATTTCTCTGGGATGTTTATGCCTTTCAATGGTTAAGACCCTTTACTTGGAACATGTCAGGAAGGGCATCTCAAAAGCAAGGTTCTGGTCTGCTGAGGTCGCTGTGGGACTTCATGTCATTCGCCTGTAGAGGGCCTGGATATTAGGAAATGAATTTCCTTTAAGATCAGGTAAATTGGGAGATAGAAACTGGGCCATCCAGAGGCATGGTTTATGTCTCATAAGATAGGAAAGCTTGTTTTCTTTCTCAGATTTAATCTGATTTTAATTCAGCTTTCTGATGGGACCTGCCTGCAGTGTCTTCGTATTTGTTTTTCTCGAGCCAAGGTGCATGCAGGTTCTTTGGTTTCCAGGTCTTAGTGTCACGATCTTTATGTGGTCTGTGACCCACCAAACTTCTCATCAAGGAAAACTTGGACTGGTCAGCCCTCTCCCAAGGGTAGTATTTATTTATTTATTTATTTTTAAAAATTTATATAGCCACTTATTACAATCATTCAATGCCAGTTATATGCACTTACTTGTGCTTGGTTTGTCTTTACACTTATTACAAACCATTTCCTTTAAAAGCTACATTTTATTTTATTTTTTATTGTTAAAGAACAGAAGAAGTGATCCAGGGCAGATACAATAGAGAAAAAACAAATAGGTCAAAAGACTAAAAGAATAAGGTAACTTTAAGACCTTGAACTGGTTTTTTATTTCTTAAAATTATAACATTTCCTCTCATACATTTTCTAGATTTGGTGTTAAAAAAATCAATGCCCTTTGAAAGTCAATGATAACAAGGAGAAAATACTCAGAATACTAATTTGGATAAATGACATTTTAAAATTCAAAAAGTATTTGCTGAAGGTAAATTAGTAATGAGTGAGTTAGTAGTCAGGGAGATTGTTAGGTAAATTTTTAAAATGTTATTATAAAACATTTCAGATATATAAAAAGAATAGACTAATACAAGTGCATACATATGCACTACCCATCTTAAAGAAAACATAATCAGTACGGGTGAAACTGTATATACCTTGCCAAAACATTTTTCATCTCTTCTACACACAGGTAACCAAAACCATTAATTTGGTATTTATCATTCTCATGAATCTTTTTATGATTTACACACGCATATGCACACACACAGTCCTTCTCACTTTACTTTGCCTCATTCTGTCTTCTTTTCTAAATTCAAAATGTAGATGCTTGGCTCATTAATTTTCAGCCTTTATTCTTTCCTTATAAACATTTTTTAAAGCAATAAATTCTTCTCTAGTTACTATTTTATTTTTTTAACATCTTTATTGGAGTATAATTACTTTACCATGGTGTGTTAGTTTCTGCTATATAACAGAGTGAATCAGCTCTATGTATACATATATTCCCATATCTCCTCCCTCTTGTGTCTCCCTCCCACCCTCCCTGTCCCACCCCTCTAGGTGGTCACAAAGCACCGAGCTGATCTCCCTGTGCTATGTGGCTGCTTCTCAAGGGCAGTTTTTAATATCGGCATTTCTTACACACTGTGACATGATATACTAATTGCTCAATTATGATCAGTGATGCATTAACACATTCCAAGATTTTCTAATGATTTCCTTTTTAATTTAGTCTAAAGTAGATTCTAATTTATCCCTGTGATACTGCTCATTGGTTTATGATATTCTTTCTTAGGTGGAAGAGAAAGGGTTAGAATTGAAACCAACACACCATGAGTTGCCAATCCTCTGTGATTACTGCTGATGTGCCAGTAAAAGTTTTGATAATTGCCAGTTATATTAATGTCTATATCATGGTTATTAGCAAAACAGCAGAAAAGATGATGCAAGTAATATTTGCAGTAACATGATTCATATTCATTACAATTAAAAAAATCTATAAATTCTATGTAATTCAAAACAACAAAATATATAATATATTCTTATGCTTGTTCTTCAATAATGCATCTCTTTTGCTTAATTAATTTTACCAGTAGAATAGCTTTGGGGAAAGAGACTCACATTTTAAAACAATTATTTGAACTAATAGTAACTATATGTTTTCATTTTTCCCACATAAAATGACAAAATTTTGAGGTCTTTTAAATTGCAGTTTCTTGACCCATATGCCTATAAAATACTTTCATAAATACCATAGCAAAAATTCTGTCATATTCTGTTTATTTTTTCAAATTTGGTTTTGTCAAGAATAGGTTGGGGGAATTCCCTGGTGGCACAGTGGTTAAAAATCTGCCTGCCAATGCAGGGGACACGGGTTCGAGCCCTGCTCTGGGAAGATCCCACATGCCGCGCGGAGCAACTAAGTCCGTGCGCCACAACTACTGAACCTGCGCTCTAGAGCCCACGAGCCACAGCTACTGAGCCCGCGTGCCGCAACAGCTGAAGCCCATGCGCCTAGAGCCCATGCTCTGCAACACGAGAAGCCACTGCAATGAGAAGCCCGTGCACCGCAATGAAGAGTAGCCCCCGCTCGCCGCAACTAGAGAAAGCCCACGTGCAGCAACAAAGATCCAACACAGCCAAAAATTAAAAAAGAAAAAAAAAGGTCAGGTTTTGGGAATATGTCATATGTGAACCTCATCTGTCAAATGTGTTGTGAAGAAAATAAAGGTCAGGAACTACGTTTCTAGAGATAATAAACTGAATGAATCAAAAGGAAAACACCTGTTCAAGAGTATTTATAACCTTACCAATATTGTTAAAAACAAACAGACCAACCCCAAAGAATTAGATAGCCCAGAAGGATTTCTCTTATCATTACTGGAGCCAGCATTATTGATTACTTGACTCCCACAATCTTTGAGATAGATATCATAGATCAAATTAAAAGCACTTACGATCCCAGAATTTGCTATTTGTACAGTGAGAAAAGTGGTTAAAATTTAGAGGTAAAGAAAAGATCTCCTTATTTCTAATAGTATCCTTCTGTAGTCCATAGACCATTCCTCACTGGTTAAACAGGGATGGCAATAATAATACCAATCTCTTAGGATTGTTATAAGAATTTAATGACTTAACAGGAGTGTACCA
The DNA here is from genome assembly GCF_028023285.1 of Balaenoptera ricei. Taxonomy (NCBI): domain Eukaryota; kingdom Metazoa; phylum Chordata; class Mammalia; order Artiodactyla; family Balaenopteridae; genus Balaenoptera; species Balaenoptera ricei. The sequence continues at coordinate 56,146,747 of NC_082648.1, read as the reverse complement.
TGACATACTACAGCACAGTAAGTACTGGCTATTACCACTGTTGAGCCCAGGCTGGTGATGATTCTTCAAAACCAGTGTTTATCTTTCTTTCTTTCTTTCTTTCATTTAAGTATAGTTGATTTACAATGTTGTGTTAATTTCTGCTGTACAGCAAAGTGGTTCAGTTGTACATATTTTCATATGTATTTTTCATATTCTTTTTCATATTCTTTTCCACTGTGGTTTATCACAGGATACTGAATATAGTTCCCTGTGCTGTACAGTAGGACCTTGTTGTTTATTCTTTCTATGTATAATAGTTTGCATCTGCTAATCCCAATTTACTCCCGCACCTCCCCCACCCTTGGCAACCACAAGTCTGTATGTCTGTTTCTGCTTCAAAACCAGCGTTTAAATGCCTTTTTTTTTTTTTTTTTGCCGCACCATGCGGCTTGTGAGATCTTAGTTCCCTGACCAGGGGACCGGTGCCGCCTGCAGTGGAAGCGCAGAGTCCTAACCACTGGACCACGAGGGAAGTCCCTTAAATGCTTTTTTGATGACAGGAATGAAAAGGAATTATCTACTAGTAGACTAGATTTCAATATCAAATGGTATAAACAGTATAATATTTAAATGTCCTTTCAGCTTAATTTATCTTACTATTACAACTTTCAGATTTATCACTTGAATGACCTCCTGACATAATTGAATAGAAGACATTCCTATGTGGGCTGAAGACGTTGAATTTCCATCTCCAGCTCCAGAAAGCAGCTGTTCTTGTCACATTATTGTCCTAAGGAGTCACTGTATATAAACAATGCCAAAGCTATTGTTGCTTTGTTGATAATTCTCCAACAATGAGAGTCTTTTTTTGGTTTTTGAGGTGGTAATACCTGTTCCTAAAATATTCAGGCTTGTGGCATTTCTGGTCGTATTTTCCAAACTATGTTCCTTGGGGCATTAGTTTTGTAAGATGCCCCAAGAAATGAGGGCGTTGTGGTCAGATAAGTTTACTGCCCATTCTGGGTCCATTTTGGAAGGTCCACATCGCATGTTAGCTAGTTAAAAGTTCTGAGAAGTCTTGGAGTAAAAAACTACTGGGAGAAACAATATTCTTTGGTACAGTATTTTGGAGTTTCAAACAGGCACCTTTTCAGGTACTTGAGCAGATGCAAAGCTGCATCTTGATGCGGGTTTTGGCCTGAGATGCTGCTGCAGCTGACTTGTGTGGAGATGATGAGGTGACCCCTTAACCCAGGCAGGGATTTTAGACAGTTTTTCGGCTTCTTTAACGGAATGTTAACTTTGCGCTCTCATGTTTGGTACCCTAAGTTCTTCTTCCTAGCATGGATACCAGCTACCTGTGCTACGTTTTTTTTCCCTTAGAGTTTAAACTTGAGGTAACTTCCATCTATATCCTGTATATCCAGCTATTATCTAGCTGCAGTAGAGGAGGAGAAATAAAGAAAATAATAGTCATCTTTTTCTGTGAATTCACATTCCACTCAGGAGTTGCTGATCACAATTCAGAAAATAACTATATTTCTTGACTTCTTCAGTATAATTCTCCATTAAAACACCCTCACTAAATGGTATTAATACTGTGCCCTCAAATTTTACAGATCTATGTCATACTTAACACTATTAGGATTGTTTTCCAGCCTTTTATTGCATGTTTTTGGTTGAAGACATGGTATTGCTAAGTGTTCCTTGTTTAAATTCCCTTGATTAGTATGTCTTGATAAACTCTGTTTGGAATTTAGTAGTAAAAATGTTTGTTCTTTCCTAAAAAAAAACCCTGGATATTTCATCTTATCAGATGTATCAAGTATAATTAAGTATTCTTTCATGTTTTCCTTTTTGCCTAGGCTGTCAGAAAGATCAAAGTCAAATTTAATACACACCATAGTAATAGCTACACATGCTTTTTAAAATTTAAACAGGCTTATATACTACTTCAATTCCCTTGGAAGCAGGTGGTACTTAAATTTTATGTTAATAGTGAAAGAGACTTCTTATGCAAAGCGTGTGTTCAGTAAATTTATCTTCAAACCATTTTAACCGATAAATTTTTTCATAGAGGTAAAGTTATATGTGTGTTAGTTATATGTGTTTCACACTGGCCTTCAAAGCTTCTTAATTTTTAGATAGCAAAAGTCCTGTGCCTAGAAATTGTGGTTAAAAAGAAAAAGAAATACCAAAATGCTTTATAACATTACATAGGCAAAACAGTTTGGAATTTTTCTTAAGCATGGTAATTTTCTAAAGATTTCAATAATTAAAAAGCAATTAAAAATGAAACAGTAAAATTTTAATGAAAAATAGATGCTGGCCATGAAATTTGCAAATGTAGGTAACATTGCTTTCTTGTTTGTTATAGATTGACCTTCCTTGATTACTTCTTGGTGTAGGTTTATTCAGTGAAAATCAGAGACATAGTTATCTTAGGCAACAAATCTCAGATGCTCGTGCAGGCAGTGATGGGAGCTATTAGTCACCATGTTCATTCCAGTTTTAAACGGCATGTTGAACTATGCATTTTAATGATGGACAGACAACACACTGAACATAACATGTGTTGTAACAACATCAATAAACCATTTTAGTGTATGTTCTTATATTTTTTGTCACCCTCTAGATTTCCATTAGTTTTGAATGTTAATATTGAAGAAAAATGAGCTTTCCAGATCTGTAGTCACTTTTTATCATGTCTAGTTTCATTTACACATTTTTTCTTGATTCCATGTTAGCACCAGGACTGCTCTTAAAATTATCCCAAATAAAACAAAGTTCTCACATAGAAGGAAGGATTTCATCAAGTCCCCGTTCTCCCCAAATTCTCTCCCTTTTTGTCTTGGTTACATGAAGCCATAATATAATTGGTGTAAATAAAGGCTGTATACCTAGAGGGTGGAAAGTCCAGGGAAGGGAATGATGACTGAACTCAAATCTTCAAAGACAATTTTGTGGAAAAGGTTAACAGACCTGGTCTGTGTAGACTTGACAGAACTAGAGCTGATGGATTGAAGCCACAAGAACATAGATTTTAGCCCTAAAAAGAAAAATTGAGAATGATTACAGGTGTTAAAAATAGAATTGGCTACCTTGTAGAATTACCCACCATTGGATATATTTAAGCAGAGTTTCAAAGCCAATTTCAAAGCCAGTTTCCAGATGTTAAAGCATCTGTTTTGTGGAATCTCAAAGCTCCCTGTTCTTCCCCATCATAGCACCCTATCACATTCTGGTCTGAATTTTGCATCATTTGTCTATCTCCTCATCTCCAGGAAGAACCCCTGGAGGACAGCAGCCGTGTGTTACTTATTTTGGTATCTCCATCCCTTAGCACAGTGCTTGTCACAGAGCTGCTCAATAAATATTGGTTGAATGGATGAATGCATGAATGGATGCAGTTCGAAATAAGTTTTTTTTAAACTTATGTTTTTCAAGCTGCAGAACCAGTCCTTCAAGTTGAAGTCTGACATGGAGGTCTAGTATGTAAAAGAGATAAAAATGTTGCTACTCTGGTGAAGTGGAGTTCTAGAGCCTGGAGACCTACCCACTTAGTCCTTGAAGCACCTTTGGAGAACAGTTTAAGAATCTCTGATCTTCAGAGTTGAACTTAGAAGACTTAGGTTTACTTTCTGATCCCCGACCTTAGGTCTCTTAATTTCAAGTTTCCTGTCTTTCGTTTTCAGACTTTTTCTTTTCCTCGCAATGTTTCCTGAGGTTAAGAGCCAGATGCTAAATAGGAGAGGCCTGTGCTAGTATTTACCCCCAGACCCAATTTCTTAGGTTCTTAGGCTAGAAAGGCTGTATGACACATTCCTCAGTTCTTGCTTGAACACTGTTGCCATGGGCTTTTAGTTTCAATACATCTTGGGTCCTCACTGTTCTGGCTCCTGGCTCTGACTGTGGTTGAACTGGAAGCTTTGTAAGCCCGAGGGTCATTACCAAGATGTGAAATTACGTTTTACAGAAGCCAGGAGAAGAAAGGAAAGGGGAGGCCCAACCCTGAAGATGGAAATAGGTGTCTGAATGGCCCTCAGCCCTGTTTCCTCTTTTGCACTTGGACAGAGAGAGAGTGAGAACTGGGGATTAGTGCTAGTGATGAATCTGTCAGCAAACTGACCAAAAAGACAGAGGAAAGGAGCCTAATGAATGGCAAGAAGACAGGGGGGAGATGGGTCCCGGGCCTGGGTATTGCTTCCATGCAAGGGATATTCATAATTCAAGTGCTTCTTTTATGTCTGGAATTCCATGTTTGACCTGTGCTAGTCATCCTAGTAATAGTACTTTTCAACCTTGAGAGTCCATTAAAAGAAGACTTTGATTAAATGCACTGACCAGAGATTATGATTTGCTTAGATGAGGTGAGAAATTGAAGTGGTGGGGATGAGATATTTTGGATGCTATCAGTTTTTTTTTTGGGCTGCGTCAGGTCTTAGTTGCAGCATGTGGGATCTTTCGTGCGGCACACAGGCTCTTCGTTGCGGCGCTTGGGCTTCTCTCTAGTTGTGGCGTGCGGGCTCCGGAGTGCATAGGCTCTGTAGTTTGCGGCACACATGCTCTCTCATTGAGGCACGCGAACTCAGTAGTTGTGGCGCACGGGCTTAGTTGCCCCGTGGCGTGTGGGACCTTAGTTCCCCGACCAGGGATCAGACCCATGTCCCCTGCATTGGAAGGCCGACTCTTCACCACTGGACCACCAGGGAAGTCCCTGGATGCTATCAGTTTGTGGAAAGTCTTTGATCCCATTTTCAGGAGATTTGACACTATTATGGAAATAACTTGGAACCATTTTATTGTGTTTGGTCAGCTAACTAGAGATGGTATTTTTAAATATATTAGAACAGAACTAGTCTGGAGTAAAGAGAAAGGGAAGGCAGGGGAGGGGATAAAGAGAAACAAAGAGGGCCAAAAGATGTTTGGAAGAACATTGTAAACCTTGTTGCCATGCACCCTGTAGCCACCTCCATTATAGCAGCTCTCACATATGATTACTTGCATGACCCAAAGAATGTACTCAGTAGGCACTCAACACATCCTCATTGGCTTTAAGTAGGAACGGAGTCAAAGAGTAGAGTGTGGAGGCAGAACGGACGGCTGGCAACAAGGTTGGGGATGATAAGAAACGTTAAATTGACCATGTGAGCTGATGCCGAAATGTCCCCGTTGAGATGTTCTGTAAACAGGTTTTAGGTTAAAACTAGTTTTGCATATGGAACAGTTTTCAAAATCCTTATCAGTACCGAACAGATGAATACCCTATTTGTCTGAAGCATCCTGGATTTAGCAGTCACCGCAGGCTGTCATGACAGCCTCATCTCCCTGTCTCCCGGCAGGTGACCTCCTCTCTGACTTCACAGAGGACACTGGAAGGGTGTGGTGGCTGGTGTGAGAGAGGCCATTTGAGGTGGAGGTGAGGGAAGTACCACAAGCTAAGGCATCATAATGTACCGATAGGGCAAACTAGTGAAACAGAGAAAGGAATGCTGACACGGATAGAGAGAAGGAATGAGGGAAAGCAGATTAAAAACATTAAGTTAGCAAGAAAAAAAATATAATAGAAGTCCGTGGACAATACTAGCAAACAAATAAAAGAAAGGGAAATAGCAGAAATATCAAGGAATGTGCTAAAAAGGATGAAGGGTGTTTGATGCTAGGCTCTAAGTAAGCACCTGTGATGTATGACGTTTAACGTTATCAACTCCATTGAGGGGCAGAGTTTGAGGCAGTCTTGGGGGTGCAGCAGGCTTCCCTTGGGTCCTCTTAAATCTGGGGTTTGTTTTCAGGGCGGAAGTTGGAGAGGGTCAGTGTGCAGGCAGACATCTTGTGTCTACTTCTCTTAGACCTGCAAGAAAGACATCTTCATGGCTGAACGTTACTGCAGCTGTTTTCACCAGAGGACCCGTGCAGACGTGCAGATGTCTTTCAACCAGACCCCTCTCTGGCTTACTCCTTCCCTTTGGTCAATGAACATAGCGTCCTCCAGAAAAATGCCTCGTCCACCGTGCATTCAGTGCTCCCTTATCTCACGCCTTTGCCTCATAGACAAACTCTCTGGAAGAGAGTTTTCAAGACATAGCACTGTTTTTTCAGATCACATTCACCCCTCAACTTGTTTTAATACAGTATCTACGCCTATCTGTGACTGTTCTGAAACCATTCTAACAAAGGTCACCCGTGACAGCCAACCTGCTAAGGGCCAGGTGACATGAAACATTTTAGTGTTCCTCCTCCTTCACAAGTCTCTGTAGGAAGGCATGCCTCCTTGAAGTTCTCTCCTTCCCTGATTTTGGTGACTGAGTTTTTCATGGACATTTCCCTTTTCTCTGGTAAGGTAGGCCTGCCTCTGATCTTCACTGGCTTCTCATCTACCACTCACACCCGGCATATCAGTCTTCGACTGCCCTCTTGCTGAGCTGTGTTCTACCCTCTTTTATCCATCTCTTGTTCTTGTGGGTTTTGATACCGGGTGTCATCAGAATCTGTATTTTCAGCCAAGACCAGGACATTTAGAAGCCAGAAATCCTGACATTGTATTTCTTATGTGATGCAGTTTAAAATAATAACACTACTGAGCCGTTAAAATAAGTTGAAGGAAGTTTTAACAGAGTTCTTACAATTTCCATGATGTTGATGCCTTTTTGGGAAAATAATAGGTCTCTTTATTTTTCCAAAAATTTTTTCTTACTTTTGGTACTCTAATTTTGCTGATGCCCTAGTCTTTGTCATCTTGCAGGGTAGTCCAACATTGTTCTTGACCCCCCGGTGTCTCTTGATAATTTGTATCTGCTAGTCTTACATTGGCTTGGCCTCTCTCCCTTCCCTTTGCTCCAGCCATCCTCTTCCTAAATAGCTCAGAAAACAGACAACTAATGGAACTTGTTATGCATTTGATGTAGGAATCTCATTCTCCTTTACTTTTCCATCTAGGTCTTCTCTTATTTCTTTGTTCTTATTTGAAGTTTCTCATATGTAACCAACAGTTAACTGTTCCCAATCTCCTTTAGCCCCTCTTCTTCACACTACTGCCTTCCATCATGTGTCAACGATGCAGCATTTGAAGTTACTGGAAAATGACAAGTACTCCTGACTCTAGGCATTTGCAGAGGCTGTTCCCCCTTTCTGGAACACTGTGTCCTCCCTCAGCTGACAAACCCCTGGATAGATCTCAGCTTACTGCCTGCCATTTCCTCCAGGGAATCTCCCCTCACCCCTTAGATGATGTGAAATCCATTTGCTGAATGTTACCCATCCTCCTTCCCTCCTCTTTGTAATTTTCAGTGCACTTGTCATGATTTGTTTAATACCTCATAAAATGCATAAGAGCAGAGACCATTTCTACCTTGTTCAAGGCTATATTTGCAATGCCTAATGGTCTTCCCATTACTATAAATATATGTTGAATTGAACAGATGAGATATAAATAATACATTGGCAAAGTCCTACTTTATTTTTCCAGACCCAGTTCAAATGTCATCTTTCTATGTAGCCTCCCCATCCCCAGGCAAAATATAGTTCCCTCAGAGGATTTACACATTCCATTATGGCTGTTCAGAAGTCAACTAACAAAACTGTCAAGGTCATGAAAGGCAAGGAAAGACTGAGGAAATGTCACAGAATGGAGGAGACTGAAGAGACGTGATGATGAATAAATATAACATGGGATCCTGGCACAGAAGAAGAACATCAGTGGAAACGCTGGTGAAATACAAATAAAGTGTGCAGGTTAATTAATAGTATTGTACTAAGCTCAGTTTTTTTAGTTTTGATAATTGGTATGAAGATTTTATAAGATATTAACATTAGGGCAAGCTGGGTGAAAGGGATGTGGGAACCTTTTGTACAATCTTTAAGACTTTTCCCAAAGTCCAAAATTATCTCAAAATAATAAATTAAAGTCAACCAGGAGCTTTCCATAGACAGAAAATATGCCTTAATAGTTAGATTCTCAGCCACTAACAGTGCCCAGCCTAGTAGGTGCTCAATAAACGCTGAATGAATTTACCCTTGCTTGCTCCCACTTTGGTTATTTGCAGTCTGTGTTTGCTCTTTGGCCTTCCTGCCTTACCTAGCAACAGCTTGGTTCCTTTAGGGAGGACCTGGTCCCAGAGTGCCTGTGCTTGAGAGGCCAGCATCCTGCCTTTTGGTGGCAGTGATACTGTACTGCATACACACTGTGTATTGGCAGTTTGCTTCCATCAGGACTGAAGGTAATAAAGAAGAGTTGTAGTAGAGAAAAACAAAATAAAAATGGGGAATCTGGTCTCCTTATACCTTGATTTTTAAATTGTTTGCATTTTATCTTTGAATTGAAAATTTTTATTTCTATTTGAATGCCAAGATATTCCGGCCAGATTCCTGACTGAGCATCTTTTTTTTTTTTTTTTTTTAATAATGATTCAATACATCCGTATTTTATTTTATATGTTGTGGACTGACCACCTCTTTACTAATAGCTAATCTCAAATTTTGTGTAGAAAATGTCCCTCTAAAATGTCTTAAACATATAAAAGAATATCTTTATCTTAATATATTATGGTAGAAATCCAGAACACTATAGCTTTTAAGATAACTTGTAAAGGTTGAAAGAATAAGTTTAAAACCTCAGAAATCCTTGTAAAAACATCCCTGAGCATTTCTAAGAGCATTCGTTTTTTAAGAAATAAATTTATTTATTTATATATTGGCTGCGTTGGGTCTTCGTTGCTGTGCGCGGGCTTTTCTCTAGTTGCGGTGAGCGAGGGCTATTCTTTGTTGCAGTTTGTGGGCTTCTCATTGTGGTGGCTTCTCTTTGTTGCGGAGCACAGGCTCTAGGCACGTGGGCTGCAGTAGTTGTGGCTTACGGGCTCTGGAGTACAGGCTCAGTAGTTGTGGCGCATGGGCTTAGTTGCTCCGCGGCATGTGGGATCTTCCCAGACCAGGGCTCGAACCCGTGTCCCCTGCATTGGCAGGTAGATTCTTAACCACTGCCCACCAGGGAAGTCCATCTAAGAGCATTCTAAACTTAGTCCATCACTGTAGAATGACTATATAATAGCACGTATAATTAATAAGTGCTATAATAAGACCTTCTAATCAGCTGGAAATTTAAGAAAAGCCTCCTAAAGGTTGAACCCTTGATAAACATTTAGGGTCAGTGTGTGGTTATTTTCCTCTTGCTCATAAAACTTTTGACTTGCAATTATTTCCTATTGGAAACACATGGTACTCCATTTCAGCCATAACTTCACTGTCATTTGCTCACATAAACTGCACTACGAACAACAGGGTTAAGGTTGTCTTAGCAAAGAAGAGTCCCTCTTGTCTGTTTCTTGGCATCCTCCCCTAGGGACTTCCTGCTTTGCACAGCTACCTACCTGGGTATTTCTGTGGCATCTATCATCTCTGTATCTAGGCATTCACACCTCACAAACACAAACATCCACAGATGGAAAGTGTGGAGCTTGGAGCAGAGGCTTCCTACAGAGAACGTTTTTACAGTTCAACAAGGCAGCTTGCCACACTCTTGTTTCCTTAGCATAAAACTGAACTGGGGGGCTTCCCTGGTGGCCCAGTGGTTAAGAATCCACCTGCCAATGCAGGGGACACAGGTTCGAGCCCTGGTCCGGGAAGATCTCACATGCAGCAGAGCAACTAAGCCCATGCGCCACAACTACTGAGCCTGCGCTCTAGAGCCCGCGAGCCACAGCTACTGAGCCCACGTGCCACAACTACTGAAGCCCGTGTGCCCAGAGCCCATGCTCCGCAACAAGAGAAGCCACCGCAATGAGAAGCCGGTGTACCGCAACGAAGAGTAGCCCCAGCTCGCCACAACTAGAGAAAGCCCGCGTGCAGCAACGGAGAGCCAACACAGGCAAAAATAAATAAATAAATTAAATAAATAAATTTATTAAAAAAAAACACCAAAACCTGAACGGGGCTATTTCAGCTAGAATTTGAAAGAAAAGAGGAAAAAGAGAGACCCCAGTTTTCATAGATAAGGCCATTTTGAAAACATTTACTGAATACCCAAATGCTACCCGCTTTGTGAGGTATCACAGACACTTCTGCACGGTCAACATGTGGAGACTCAGCAACGTTTACTGTATCTGAGGGCTGTAAGGGGGACATTACATTTCGTGAGTACACTGCACAAGTGGCCTAGCTTCTAAACTCCCTTCTGCTTTTCCATTCAAAAGATTAAAAAATTACCAACCTTACATTTTAACAAGCTTTCTAAATTTAAGGGCGTGGGTCTTCCATACACAAAGAACTAAATATATGATGATATCCCTAGTTAGTTATATTTTAAGGCACAATCTTAGAGTATAAATTTCCAGCATTTCGTACAGTTACCTTACTTTTACTGTTTAATTCGTAACATCAACCAGCTCTCACATCAACTAGTTCTCTGAGAGCCTTGCTCCTTATCATTAGGACTAATACCTTCATGACTTCCATTTTTTCATGCCATTTTATACAACAAAATAAGAAAATATACTGAAATACTCAAGTAAGCACTGCTGCTCGCTGAAAGATGGTGTCACTGTTCAAACTTACGTGTTGGCCAGTAGGCAGGACCATCATGCAGTGGTTTGAAACATTTGTTCAATAACTGATGTGCAATAGTCTGGGTTAGACAAAGCTTGAAGACATATCTACAAAGATTATACCACACTGCCCTCTAGCCTGTATAACAGGAAGAAAAATGGCTCCCCTCCCTGCTGTTCATTTCTGGAGGTACATTATTTAGCAGCAGCCTTTTAGCTATGGGCAGGCTCAATATATTTGTTATATAAAGGGTACTAACCACCTGTTGAATACTCCCTACAATGCTTTTTCTTATAGCAAACATTATCAAATCACTTTCTTGAAGAGCCAGAGACTTCTTGCAGAAGAAATATCCAGTATCCTAAAGTGCTAACAGGTGCAGAAATAGCACCACTGTGTCTGGAGACTCTATCTTTGATTGAGTCAATGTAGAGAAGAGCTCCATTTCCCACATTTCCTCCCTTCCCTCCACTGAAAGCCAGCAATCCATAAACTATCCTTGAACGTGACCAAGGCAGGCGTCCTTGGTGTTGTCTAATTATCACTGATCCTGAACTCATTATTTTCTGTCACCCACATTCTCTCCCCTCATAACATTTTGGGAAAGAAAAAAAAAATCTATAGATTTAAGCCTTCCTGTCTATGTTGATTTAAGTTCAAAAAGTAGACTTTAAGGAGAAAATTTAGTATTTCCTAGAAGCTTTCTTTGATTACTAGTTCTCTGTGGTTCTCTTCCCCACCTCCCCTTCTAGGGGAAATCTTGAAAAACTAAAACTTGAACCCCAAGAATTTCATTAAACGAGGTCCACAATATATATTTTCTTTAGAGATTAAAAAAAGGGATTTTTTTCACATTTTATTTTATTTTTTTTAATTTATTTTTTGAATTTTATTTTATTTTATTTTTTTATGCAGCAGGTTCTTCCTAGTTATCCATTTTCTACATATTAGCGTATACATGTCCATCCCAATCTCCCAATTCATCACACCACCACCACCACCCCCGGCCGCTTTCTCCCGTTGGTGTCCATATGTTTGTTCTCTACATCTGCGTCTCTATTTCTGCCCTGCAAACCAGTTCATCTGTACCATTTTTCTAGGTTCCACATATAGGCGTTAATATACGATATTTGTTTTTCTCTTTCTGACTTACTTGACTCTGTATGACAGTCTCTAGATCCATCCATGTCTCTACAAATGACCCAGTTTTGCTCCTTTTTATAGCTGAGTAATATTCCATTGTATATATGTAACACATCTTCTTTATCCATTCGTCTGTCGATGGGCATTTAGGTTGCTTCCATGACCTGCCTATTGTAAATAGTGCTGCAATGAACATTCGGGTGCATGTGTCTTTTAGAATTATGGTTTTCTTTGGGTATATGCCCAGTAGTGGGGTTGCTGGGTCATATGGTAATTCTATTTTTAGTTTTTTAAGGAACCGCCATACTGTTCTCCATAGTGGCTGTATCAATTTACATTCCCACCAACAGTGCAAGAGGGTTCCCTTTTCTCCAGCATTTGTTGTTTATAGATTTTCTGATGATCCCCATTCTAACTGGTGTGAGGTGATACCTCATTGTAGTTTTGATTTGCATGTATCTTTAAAAATCTCCAAATTGCAGAAGTAGGTAAATAGTAGAACATAATTTATTCTACTCTGTCACTAAGTAACCTTGGAAGACTTTTCTTGTGCTAAAAAGGCAGTCTCTTTCCTTATTATAGAAAACAGTTAATGGGAAAAAGTACTCCTGAGGTTTGCGGTACATAGACTTCTTAACTTAAAAAAATATACTGCTGCATATTTACACTCTGCCATAAAGTACTATAATGAATAATTAAAATAGAACTAGAATTGTCAAAATAAATGATAACTATGGATTGTGCTACGGTGCTCTTAATTTTTTTCATGCTTTTTTTGCTTGTTGATTTGCATAGCGTAGTAATAGGCAAGGGATTTCCCATTCATTAAATGTGAATTAACAAGAAGGTATTTTAATGGGCATTTTGGTGTCATTTCAGACTTTAGGCAGTTATTTAATTCTGTTCTCTTACATTGACTCTAAAAAATAACTTAGCTATTTGTTTAAATAGTAAGTGTTCGGAAGTAAACAGATCAGAACTTTATGGTTGGAAAAATAACATGTAGCAATTAATTTTTAACAGACATGAAGCTTTCCCTAGTGGCTCGATTCTGAGCGTTGAAGAAATGAGCAAGTCAGACAAAACATGTATCTTTACTATTAAATAATTCAAAAGCAGTAAAAACAGTATACTTTTAGGATCTTTATATTTCATCTTGATGTATAAGCTCTTAAAACCACAACAACAATATTTCTGTGTCTATATCTAAATATATTAAATGATTTCTAAATGAATTTTCCCAAAAGACTGTCACTATTTCCTACCTTAGGCCACTGGTGCTGAAAACTCCACTTCACTCTCTCTCTCTCTCTCCCTGTATCTCTTTTGCAACATTCCAAAATGGCTAAGGCTAAGTCACCAGGTAAGCCTGGTGACTTCAACCTTGAGCTGGTAACTCCACTGAGAACTAGCAGTTTTCATAAGTCGCTGCCTAGTCTTGGAGCAAAGGACATGGCATAGGATGAAGACCACTGAATGGCTGTTGGGAGCCTGCTCAGGTGACCTGAGCTTTGAAGCTGATGCTCTTCCCATATCCCTGAACCTTCCCAGAATTCTTGCCTAAAGCATCCCTCAGGTCAGCTATTTCTTCCAGGTCGGCACCTAATGTCACATTGTGAAGGAGCGGAAGTTTTTATCCATGGCTCTGCTAATAATGGCATCCTCATTTAACCTCACGGTGTATTAATATGATCAAATGGTGCTAAACATGTGAACCTAAATCCAAAACAAGGAATTGTTGAGAGTGGGCAAAGGGGTGGGGTAGTGAGGTAGGAGAGAAGGAGAGATTTGAACACTTGTTGCATACCTACTAAGTGTCAGGTGCTTGATGTGTTTGATCTCACTGAATCGTTGCAACACCATTATAAGGAAGTAAGGAACTGGTTTCCCAATATTGCCTATGAAAAATGTTAATTGCTTTTCCAGTGTTACCCTTGCCCAATGAATCATGATCTTGGATTGCCAGCCAGGTATTTTTGGCTCCAGAGCTCATGTTTTCCCCACATATACACATGCTCAAGAGGATTTTCTCAGGTAGAAATACTTACTTTTGTTGTTGTTGAAAGCACCGTGGCTTTAAGGCTTTAATGTATGGCATTGCTCTTCACACAGTATGATACTGTTGTGCAACATTACACAGACGTTCAGTTCATTATTGCAGTGACCAGGTGGCAAGGAAATAAGCAGAGCAAGTCTTCGCCCTCCTTTTCCTGTTCCTTCCTTTCTCTTGTCTGATACCAGGTTTTCTTTGGGCCAGCACTTAGACTTGGACCTGTGGTTGAGATATTATTTGCAGGGCAATAAATACTCCAGGTAAAGAGTCTCAGTGGCTGATTATAAAGGTCAATCCAGGTTTATTCAGTCTAGCATACATCCCAACTTTCTTGAGATAGCCCTGTGTTCAAGTGCTCTTATTCTTTGCCATAAAAGCAATCTCTTAAATGTGTACCATCTCACCTATGTGAGACTATTCCATACATTGGCACAAAAGAAAAAAATCTTCTGTCAAACCATATAATCTGATTTTCCATTCAGAGATTATGTTGACTATAGCCACAGGGTACCAGGAACCGTAAGGATAACCTAGTGAAATATTTACAGCCTTCCTCTCCACCAGATGTGTCCCAAACATGGTTGAGTGAAGCCATCCCTTGTGTAAGCAAGAGTGACAAATCTTAGGGCTACATTCTGCTTTCATGTCGTTTTTGGTCTATTGTTTAAAATAACTGAGCTTTATATTCTTTTCCCTCATCATGTGAAATTGCAGATGTTTACTGGTTTCATTCTTTTGTTGAATTAACTCCCCCTCTAATGGATGTTTTTAGTTTTCAAAACAAAGCTTTACATTCCAGTTTGAATAGCTCCCTCTGACATGATCAACTTCTGTTATTTTACTTATATAATCAAGATTTCCTTTCATTTTCAAGCTAAAAATACTGCAAGCAATGTGAGTGATACATTTCCATGCAAGGGGTTTAAATATCCTGGTCTGTTTTCATCCCCGGGTTTCCACTGCCCTGGGAGAAATGTGGAGTTAGGGGAAATACTTTTAAATAATATGTAGGGCTTAAAAATCAAGACCAGAAGTATTCTGTCTAGTTTATCTTGTTAGTAACTGATAGTTATCTACCCAGTATCCATTCTGCCTTCACTCACAAGAAACCTAGTTTATGCAGGCACACTGGCAGTGTGCCTGCATAAACACCTTTGTTTCCCAGAACCCCTTAGGTGGTCAGTGAAATGAATCTGAAGTGGTTGGATGGGCTTTCAGGAAGGCTCTGTTAGGCAGACTGAGCCAACTGAGAGGCATGAATTTTGGCCCTTTCCTTCTTGCTCCTCTTTCTGCTTGAAATGTAGTATCTGGAGCCTCACAGCAACCTTGGACCTCCAGGATGAAAGCCACTTAGAAAGATAAGATTCAGGGTTCCTGATGATTTTAGAGCTGACATGGCAGTGTATACCGCCTACATCTATACGGTTGTCCCTTGGTATCCGTGGGGTGTTGGTGCCAGGGCCTGATGGATACCAAAATCTGTGGTTGCTCAAGTCCGGGATATAGAATGGCATCCATGCATACGGAGGGCCGGAGGGACCATTGATCAAAGTCGATCCTCTGTCAGTTGAATACGAAGATACAGAAGATACAGA
This sequence comes from Balaenoptera ricei, assembly GCF_028023285.1. Taxonomy (NCBI): domain Eukaryota; kingdom Metazoa; phylum Chordata; class Mammalia; order Artiodactyla; family Balaenopteridae; genus Balaenoptera; species Balaenoptera ricei. The sequence goes on along the minus strand of NC_082648.1, from coordinate 56,131,438 downwards.
ACCTGTGGATACGAAGGGCTGACTGTACTTCCTTTGTCTGAATCGGAAGTAAATTTCTGACTTGTTTAAACTACACATTGGAGCTTCCTATTATATGCAGACAAACCTAATCATACCTGATAGGTATGATTTAACTTTCCCATGACTGAAATACAGAGACATCTCTTCCTACTTCACTCGTCTCTTCTCTTCTCCCAACTCTAACTCCCTCCTTCTCTACTTATTACTAGCATTCAAGAGGACATTCTCAGACAGGAAGAGCCTGCCTGAAAATCGCATATGCAGACTGGTCCGGCTGCAGAATGTATTCACAACTATTTCTGCTGCTTCTTCCTTTGTTCTCCTTTGAACACAGAGCATTTTCAGAGGCGCGGGAACTTTTCACAGCAGCGCTCACAGTAGTTGTGGGGTGGGGTGTGCAGGGCAACTGTTTTGCAGGCACGAACCACTGAAGTCTAGAATCTAGCCTGTAGGACAGGATGAGTTGGACAGGGTTAGAGTCTCACATGGGGCAGGAACATAGCTTCTTTCACATGATGTCTACAGGAAGTAGATTCTTTCCTGCCAGGAGCACTTCACTGGGTGAGTGTTTCATGGACCAGTGAAGAAGAGAGCTCCCTTCAAGCCTTTACTAAGAGGCAGGGGCCTCTTACCTGCCTTCCTGCAACTTTCTGTGGCTTTGCTAACGTCAAAGAAGATAGAGGTCACATTCAGCCAAGGGTAAATTAAAGGAGTGATCCAGTGAGAAGAAAATAAAACCTTGAAGGAACATTATGGACGTAAATTGGGAAGGTGGAGTGAGTTACTCGGGCATACATCCAAAGAGAGGGGCAGGAATGCAACATAGAGAAGCAAGACCACCTGATGCCTTTCTCTGCCACATCCCACTGTTGGAAGGGGCGATGCCATCATGTGCACGCTGTGTCATATAGCTGTCACCCTCAGCCACTGTCAGGATGGTGGGTGTTGAGGTGTTACGTAAACCTCCCCGCTCAGCAGCTCAACCCCTACCAGCACACTCTGTTTCCCCTCTAGGCACCGAAGCGCTCGGCATGTGTGTAGAGAGTAATTTCAAGGCAGGTTATAATTGTCCATAATAAACACTACATTGGGTACAAGCTGGATTAGGAAAGAGGGTCGTAAAATGAAATCTGTGATGATAATGGTTGGTAAGTTGATAATGAATGTGCTAACAAAATAAAGCTTTTATTAAAATTACCAATCAAATCTCATTCTCTCTCTCATATAAAAAAAAAACTGGGAAGGATTATTTCAGGTTTACTTAGCATAGGTTCTTCATTTTAGGAAAAGTGTGTGTGTGTATGTATGATATATATATGTGTGTATATATATACACCCACATATATATAACATATGCATTTTGAGGGCAACATCAAGAGCTTGGAATGGGTCCAGAGAAGAGCAAATGCACTTATCAATAGGTTGGAAAATCGGGCCTTTAACAAAAGGTTAAAGGAGTTGGATGCATTTAGTCTGGAGTAGAGGCAATGTAATCATTATTAAAGAGCTGTTATTAAGGAGGACATTGGCCAATGTTCTCTCTCCCCATAGAAGACATATATAAAAGGAATTGTTTAAACTCAAGGAGAAGAAAGGGATTTAGATTAAATATTGGGAAGCATTTCTTGAAAGTGAGCATCATTAAAGAAAAAAATGTCACAAACTATAACCAGTTATTGAGGAAGGTTGGGGGATCTGTGTCTCAAGATATTAGTGTCGTGGGCGTAGTGCAGCCTCTGAACTCAGCACTGGTTTTGAACCTTAGTTCTTGCCTTAGTTAATATGAATAAAATTATCTTTAAAATTCCTCCGCTCTGTAGGATTTTCAGGGATTATGGAACATAGTATTTGGACAAGCATTTAGGTGATAAAGGTGATAGATAAACATGATTTTTCCCTCTTAGCTTCCAAATTATTATTTGTTTGAGATTTTACAGCACAAGGGTTAGGCAATATATTCTTGTCAGTATTGATTGTTTTCCTTTGTCTTGCAAAGGATTTGGCTTTTATAGAAAAATGGATCCTAGCATTTTGTGGCAGGTGATTATTATTACCGGGATTTACAAAGCCCTAACTGATGTGTGTGTATGTGTTTGGATTCACACTGACACCAAAAACAAAACAATATAAAAAAGGTATTTCAAGATCAAAGTCAAGAAAAATTAGGTGTTATAAGTCACAAAAAGAAATCACTGGTCTAACACTCTATGCCTGAGGCACAGTATTAATTTCCCCTGTTTTGCTATAACTGGATCTGTTCACATTACTGGGCTTATTGTCACTTTGTCCACTCTTTGTGAAAATCTCTGTATAGAGGGAACACTGCACTGTTTGATCTCAAAGGCCACCGTCATTGGCTCCCTCCCGTTCGTGTGTAGCTGGTCTTTGAGGCAAGCGTTCTGAAGCTGCTGCTTGCCCGCCTTGGCTATAATATCAGTGTCTTAATCAAATGGAACAGAATGTATTTTTCTTACCTAAATGGTATTTAAGCATGTGCAGGTGTTTAAACTAGTGTCAGTTTTCTGTATCGCCAGAGGCTAATCAAGAAGAGGCAGAAGCTCTACAAGTTGTTCTGCTTTGACCTTCACTTTCATAGAAGGCTCCAAGAGTCTCAGGCTGTGATCTTAACTTTTCTTGCTAAGTGGGGGGAATATGCTTTCTAGCTCTCAGGACAGGGCTTTCCAGTGCTTTTGGTGAGCTGTTTCCTCCCTGTAATAAAGGGAGCAAAACATACTGAGGGCTTTCCGGGGACCTGGTGCCAATCTAAATGCTTTACATGTATTAATTCAGGTCATCCTCCCAACTGCGCCATGAATTTAGTACTATTTATTACGTTCACATTTTTAAAAAAATTTTATTTATTTATTTTTTGGCTGCGTTAGGTCTTCATTGCTGCACGCGGGCTTTGTCTAGTTGTGGCGAGCGGGGGCTACTCCTTGCTGCGGTGCGCCGGCTTCTCATTGCGGTGGCTTTTCTTGTTGCGGAGCACGGGCTCTAGGCACGCAGGCTTCAGTAGTTGTGGCTCACGGGCTCTAGAGCGCAGGCTCAGTAGTTGTGGCTCACGGGCTTAGTTGCTCCACGTCATGTGGGATCTTCCCGGACCAGGACTTGAACCCGTGTCCCCTGCACTGGCAGGCAGATTCTTAACCAGGGAAACCCCATCGTTCACATTTTATAGGGAAGAAAATGGAGACAGAGACTATGAGTAGTTGACTCATAGTAGACTAGGAGGATCTAGCAGCTGGCAAACGACTGAGCCAGTATTTGGTTTCAGGCAAGCCAGCTCGAGCTTGCGTGCTAATCACTGTGCTGCACTGCCTCTCAGTTTGAGCAGCTTCCTTCTGCTGTGGAGGCAGGATTTGGGAAGGGTCTGGAAAATGCCTTGACACATTCTAATTATTGTTTCCTTACCACGGACATGTTTTTTGAAATTGTGGAACCAGAAACCTGCCAAGCCATCTTCCTAATCCTTGTTTCGTGACACTTAACTTAGAATACAGAATTTGTTATGGCTGGTTAACTTGGAACTCTCCTGGTTCTAAAAACAGCTTCCCGACTTTCTCTCCAGTCTGCCAGAGCAGTTCTTGTGGCAGCCTTTTAACCCCTTCACGTCTTCCTTCCCATCACCTGGACCTGATCTTATACTACGGCCACCCCTTGAAGAAGGGGGTGTCCATTCACCTACAGAAACACATCACAGGTGACAGCTTAGAAGTTTCTTTGTTAAGATTCAAGAACACTTAAATCCTGTCTTGTACATCCCATGGGAAATCCCAGCCCACCAAAGACTTTTTTTTTTAGCAAATTCTCACAGTCACTTCTAGCTTTGAGTTTGAGTTTTAGATCTCATGGAAGTCTTGATCGCCCTTGCTCTTTTCTTCCCTCTGCTCCATTTTAACCTATACATGGCTTTTCACCTCTAGATTTCCCTGCCAGTTACTCAGACAAGACATTTTTAGGTATAACAGACTTCACTGAAAGTTTGGGGCAACAGGGGACAGTTAGCAGTTACTTTACCACAACACAGATAGCCTGGAATTGAATTTATTTATTTATTTTTATTTATTTTTATTTTATATTGGAGTATAGTTGATTTACAATGTTGTGTTAGTTTCAGATATACAGCAAAGTGATTCAGTTGTACATATACATATATTCATTTTTTTTTTCAGATTTTTTTTCCCATATAGGTTATTGCAGAATACTGAGTAGAGTTCCCTGTGCTATACAGTACGTCCTTGTTGATTATCTGTTCTATGTATAGTAGTGTGTATATGTTAATCCCAAACTCCTAACTTACCCCCCACCGCCATTCCCCCCAGTAACCATAAGTTTGTTTTCTACATCTGTGACTCTCTGTTTCTGTTTTGTAAATAAATTCATTTGTATCATTTTTTTCAGATTCCACATATAAGTGATATCATATTATATTTGTCTTTGTCTGACTTACTTCACTTAGTATGATAATCTCTAGATCCATCCTTGTTGCTGCAAATGGCATTATTTTCATTCTTTTTTATGGCTGAGTAACCTAGAATTGAATTTAGACATTCCTTTTCTTAAATGTCCCTCAGCCACTCCATCACAGAGAATTGTCTCACAAGTCATCCTTGCTCAGCCTCACGCTGCTCCAGTTCTCACTATGCTTCAAATTCAGTTTTTCTCACTTTTTATGCAGAGTGGTGTAGCACGACCCACTCTTTGGCTCCATGCCTGCCTCTATCTGTCTAAGGATTCATTACTATCTTGCCAAGCAAAATGGCCATCCACTCTTTACCAGCACAGCAGAACTGGCGGTGACTTTGGAATTTCAGCCTTTCCTCTCCCTTCTCTATCCCACCTCCTCACCTCTGCTCAAGTTCTCAAAGTGCAAAAGATCAGAGGAGAACACATGTTTTTTTCTCGATGATACGAATTTTGGCTTTCCTGTTAGATGCCAGAGTAGCTACAGTCAGTTTGAATTTTAAATACATTTAGTCTTCGGGCTAAACTAGTAACAAAGGAATAGTAACATTATAATTAAGACACATAATAGGAACCACAGACTACAAGGTGTGTACAACCTCCTTTCCTTCTGATAAATGAACATTAATATGAAATTAAGCCAGTAGCGCACAGACATTAACCATAGGAGGTAGTGGCAGGTCTGAGGCTACCTTTACCTTTGAAGACAAATCCTTGAATAAGGCAGTGATTGGTAATCATTTTTGCTTATCAGTGGTGCTCAGTGGAGCATGCAGTGAGCTTGGGACATACAGGGCTCAGGCAGAAAGAAGCAGAGAGAATTCAGACCAAGTGAGGCTGTTACAATTGACTGTGCTGTCAGGGCACCTGAGTAACCCAAAGATGCGTCTAAAGAATGGGTGAGCTGAACATGCATGGACCTGGACGGCATTATGCTTAGTGAAACAGACAGAGAAGACAAATACTGTATGTTATCACTTATATGTGGAATCTAATAAATAAAACAAACTAGTGAATATAACAAAACAGAAACAGACTCACAGATCTAGAGAACAAACTAGTGGTTACTAGTGGGGAGGGGGAAGGGGGGAGGGGCAAGATAGGGGTAGGGCATTAAGAGGTACAAACTGCTATGTATAAAATAAATAAGCTCCAAGGATATACTGTACAGCAGGGGAATATAGCCAGTATTTTATCCTAACTATAAATGGAGTATAAGCTTTAAAAATTGTGAATCACTGCGTTGTACACCTGAAACTTATATAATAGTGTACATCAAGTATACCTCAATAAAAAAATTTTTTAAGTGGTCTAAGGTCATAACAAAAAGAATGGGTGGCGCAGTGGTTAAGAATCCGCCTGCCAATGTGGGGCACACGGGTTCGTGCCCTGGTCCGGGAAGATCCCACATGCCGCAGAGCAACTAGGCCCGTGCGCCACAACTACTGAGCCTGCGCGTCTGGAGCCTGTGCTCCGCAACAAGAGAGGCCGCGACAGTGAGAGGCCCGCGCACCGCGATGAAGAGTGGCCCCCACTCGCCGCAACTAGAGAAAGCCCTCGCACAGAAACGAGGACCCAAAACAGCCAAAAATAAATAAATAAATAAATAAAAATTAAAAAAAAAAAAAAAAAGAAGAATGGGTGTGCTTGGCAGTCCATGGGCCCACAGGTTGACAGTCTGGCAGGCAAGGTGCACTGCGGCTCCTCGTGTAGCATAGAGGGCAAAGTCAGGCACAGCTAAGCCACGTCATAGAACCTAGTTCCTTCACAGCAGAATCACCGCCACCGACTGGAGGAGGACAGCAAGACCCCAGGGGAGGGTTAGGTGGGGTACAAGCCCAGCGGCTAGGGTTCCAGTCCCAGAGGGAGCCTAGGTTATTGGTCAGTATGTCCAGGAAGATTACAGAAAAAAGTTGTCTCAACACAGTGACTCGAAGAATTGCCACTGGGAGGCCTCACAGGTGCCCCCTGCTCGTCCCCTGTCGGGGCAGATTGACAGCAGAATTGAATTCTCAGGTCCGTGTCTGGAAGGCAGTCTGTGTCTTCTAATCAGCCTCTTGCCATTGTCATGATTAGCCCAGGAATCAGGGCAGGCCTGGGCCCATGAGGAACTGGGAAAGCAAAGGCAGGGGAATGTGGCAGGATCAGGGATCCCAGAGCCCCATTCTGTGCACGCTGTGGGTACTGAAGACCCGGGCCTTCCTCCTGGGGCTGGGCAGCTGGAAAGAGCATCTTCCTGTCCTCACGATGAAAAAAATGAAAAAGCACTTCAAACCCCAAGTTCATGTATTTTCTCAAACTCATTGGAGAGCCTGGTTGCGGGACAGCCAGCTGACCCCAAACCTAAGGAGACAGGTGGCTGGCAGAAGAGACAAGATGCAAGCACTGGCTTACCTGCGGTAGACAGCGCGACGCTGGATGGTAAACTGACTGTGGAGGAATGAGAGGATGTGGAGGCCGTAGGGGTGGCAGTGGTGGGAGTACACACTCCCTTAGGGGTTTTTCTCCATGAGCCCCAGTGGGCACTCATAGGAGAGGTTGGAGAAAGACTTCAAAGTGTTCTCTCTGGACAGACCTATCATACTAAGTGAGGCAAGTTAGAGAAAAACAAACGCCCCATGGTATCACTCCTAAGTGGAATCTAAAAAAATGATGCAAATGAACTTATTTACAAAACAGAAACAGACTCGCAGACATAAAAACAAACTCATGGTTACCAAAGGGGAAAGGGGGTGGGGGAGGGATAAATTAGGAGTCTGGGATTAGCAGATACGCACTACTATATATAAAATAGATCAACAACAAGGTCCTACTGTATAGCACAGGGAACTATATACAGTACCTTGTAATAGCCTCTAATGGAAAAGAATCTGAAAAAGAATCACTTTGCTGTACACCAGAAACTAACACAACATTGCAAATCAACTATACTTCAATTTAAAAAAAAGGAAAGAAAACAAAGTGTACTCTCTGGGTAAAATAAAGCAGGAAAGGGAAGTGCTCTAATTCTAAAGGCTGGGCTTTGATGATGAGGAAGCAAGGCACATGGACGTCTGAGGAACGAGCTGTCCAGGCCAAGGGAACAGCAGGCATACAGCCTCAAGTTGGGAGGAGCTTGGTTGATGAGCAGAGTAGAAGGGAGGCCAGTGTGGCCAGAGCAGAATGAGCAAAGACTCAGGTAATGAGAAATGAGCTTAGAGAGGTAATGAGGACCATATTCTGTAAGGTGTTTTAAAAGACTGATGGACTTTGGTTTTTAACTGGAGAAGCCCCGGGAGGGTTTTGAGCAAGAAGTGATATAACATGACGTTTGGTTTAAAGTGATCCTGAAAATAGTTTGGCGATTCCCAATAAAGTTGGACATACACATACCATCTAACCCCGCAGTCACACTTCTGGGTATTTATCCTGGAGAAATGGGAACTTAATGTTTGCACAGAATCCTGTACAGTTTCATAGCAGCTAAATTTTCACAGCAGTAAATGTTCATAGCAGCTTTATTTGTAAAACTGCCAAACTGGAAACAACCCAAATGCCCCTCGGTGCTCAGTGGGTGAATGGAAAAACAAACTTTGGTGCATCCAGACACTGAAATACTACTCAAGAGCAAAAAGAAAGAGCTATTCGATACACACAACTTGGATGGAGCCTAAGGACGTTATGCTGACTGAAAAAAAAAAGCTAATCTCAAAAGGTGTTATAGTCTGTGATTCCATTTATGTAACGTGTTCAAAATGGCAAAACGGGGCTTCCCTGGTGGCGCAGTGGTTGAGAATCTGCCTGCCAATGCAGGGGACATGGGTTCGAGCCCTGGTCTGGGAAAATCCCGCATGCCGCGGAGCAACTGGGCCCGTGAGCCACAACTACTGAGCCTGCGCGTCTGGAGCCCGTGCTCCGCAACAGGAGAGGCCGCGATAGTGAGAGGCCCGCGCACCGCGATGAAGAGTGGCCCCCGCTCGCCGCAACTAGAGAAAGCCCTCGCACAGAAACTAAGACTCAGCACAGCCAAAAATAAAAAATATAAAAATAAATAAAAAACAAGAAAGTTAAACTGAGGACACACCTCCATTTAAAAAAAAAAAAAAGGCAAAACGATAGTGATGGAGAACAGGTCGGTGGTTGTGAGGGTGAGGGTTAGGGAGGATGTGATTGTAAAGGAGCGGCACAGACATTTCTTTGTTGTGAAGGAAGAGTTCTGTATTCTGATTGTGATGTGATTGCACAAATCTGTATTTGTGATAATGTTTCATAGAATCAAACAGTGAAAAAAAAGAATGCATGAAAAAATGTGGTGACAATCCTAATAAGGTCTGTAGTTGAGTTAATGGTATTGTACCAACGTCAGTTTTCCTTGCTTGGAAATATACTATGGGTATGTAAGATGTTATTTATTGGAGGAGCTGAGTGAAGGGTGCACAGAATCTCTCTGTATTATTTTTGAAACTTTCTTATGAGTCTAAAACTACTTCTAAATGCAGTTTAAAAAGGAGCTCCCTGGCACTTCCGCTGAGTCAACACTGAGGGGGGAAGAAGGGGAGATAGGAGACCACTTAGGAGGCTACTGCCTCATTCAGGTGAGAGGTGATGGTGGCTGGCGCCAGGGCGGGGCCAGGCTGATAGAGCTCCTATCTGTCCCTTCTGGGCCATGCAATAGAGCAACTTTCAGAAGTGCCACACGCCCAGCCTGTCACTACCCTGTCACCATCTGCTGTCATCTCTGGATCTAGTCTGTTGCCCGTTGCTCATGTGCTTTCTGCCATCGTGGCTGCCATTTGAGCTTCACAGCCACTGTAGGTGCTGCTGCCCCTGATGTCGCCATGGATTCCTGCTTCCCTGTGCCAGAATTGCCCAGATCGTCACAAGTCCTTGACTTCTACTGTCTGAGCGGCATGTCCTCTGCCCATCCATTAGGAAGAAGACCACCACCTGCCCCGTGTGGTTTGAACTGGACTTTGCTACTGTTTCCCACTGGAGGTGTATCACATTCTGGTCTTCCCACTAATTCTTTCTCAGGAAACTTGGTGAAATCCTCTTGGGAAGCTTTTAATTCCTTTTCCACATCCATGGGGAAGAGCTCAGTTTAGGCATATTTTCCAAAAGGGTCTCCTCACCTCTTAGCTCTTTCTCAAGACACATTCCCATCTGAGAGAAGGAAGGAGAATCTCTGTGCCAAAGTGTTTTCCTGCCTACTGATTCAGATTTATGATATGTATTCTCACCCTCTCTTAGGAGCATGGCTAGCTCAGTGATCTGTGGGGAAGGACCAAAGTCACAGTCATTCCACTTTTCCACCCCCTGTGATGTGGAGGATGCAGCTGCCCCACTTCTGTTTTTGGCAACCAACGCTTCAGGCATCATCCTCACATCAGCACACTGGCCCACACCCTTCCAGTGCATCCTTCTGGTGGGAAGGTAACTCTCCCCTCATTGATTCCAGGCCACAGCGAGGCCCTCCACCATCCCATCCTCCTGGAAACATATACTGATGGCTTTGTGATCACTCAGATATGAACACTATTCCAGGGCTGATAGCCCTGCCAGGTCCTTGATACACAACATTTACATTAAGTCCTTGAGCGGTTCTGGACCGTTGAGTCATAACTGCAACCTATTTCTTAGTAAGGTTGTGAGAATCCTTGTATGAATTTTGAATCAATATGGCATTATCTCAAAAAAAAAAAAAAGTTGGGACTTTTGCCAGTTGCTTCCAAATGTAGAAATCTTCCTTCTTGGAGAAATATAAAAGCTTTAGCTTGCTTTGAGATCCTTCCACCTTTATTGCATTAAAACAGACTGTTTTATTAAAGTATACATGACTTCTAAGCAGCTTGTAACAATCATAAAATTGCTACTAGAAAACCAACTATATAGTTTTTAGATCAACATTAAAATATAGCAACACTTTACTTGTTTACTCATTTCCGCCCAAAATCCATATGTTTTCTGTGATGTTATTTAAGTCTCTAAGAAACACATCATAAAGTCATTGAACAACCACTGTTAATCTTGTAAGATGCAAGATCCAAAGCCTTAGTTTCAATTCCCACATTGATGCAGTTCTTTCTAGACATAGCACTTCTGTTACCCTGTTACATTCCCTGCCCTCCTGCTAAGATTTATCTTTAGTCAGATAATTTATTTTTCGGATCTAAAGATGGTTAACCCATTAACATGTATAATAAACTCATTTGTATTCCAATTATAATCATCTGAATTATTTGCATTTAAAAATTTTTTCTCTCTGCCTGTTTTTCTAACTTTGTATTCCCTGGAGCTCACTCTCGGGTACAGAGCGGAGAGTGATATTTAGTTACAGGTATATCATTTCTGAACCCTGTGTCATTTTTCTGTCACTCAGATTAATAAGGAGCTTCTTCAGCAGTCTTACATTCAGGATTTATCAGTGTTAATCTTCATCATCAGTGTTTTCTCAGACAATTGGGGTTTTCTTAACCTAAATTATACTTAAATTCATTTTTTTAATTTACTTTTTTACATTTTTTAAAATTATTATTTTATTTATTTATTTATTTATTTATTGGCTGTGTTGGGTCTTTGTTTCTGTGCGAGGGCTTCCTCTAGTTGCGGCAAGCGGGGGCCACTCTTCATCGCGGTGCGCGGGCCTCTCACTATTGTGGCCTCTCTTGTTGCGGAGCACAGGCTCCAGACACGCAGGCTCAGTAGTTGTGGCTCACGGGCCCAGTTGCTCCGCGGCATGTGGGATCTTCCCAGATTGGGCTCGAACCCGTGTCCCCTGCATTAGCAGGCAGACTCTCAACCACTGCGCCACCAGGGAAGCCCCTAAATTCAATTTTATAAAAAGATTTTAGTCTAACTTTATATTCAACAAAATTGAACTTTGAATGTTCTCAAATCAATTATTACAGCGGTATAAATTTGTGGATAAAGTATTAGCTCTGAAACAAAACTGATTTGGATTGGGATCCTTAGTTTGCCACCAAATGGCTATACTTGTGAGCACTTTAAATTTTCTAAGCCTTGGTTTATCCATCTATGAAATTTATATAATAACCTTAAAGGCCACATATGTAAAACACTGAGTACCCTGCATGGCATATAGTAATCACTGAATAAATAGTAGTTATTATCATTGCTATAGTAATGTTGTTACAATATAGTTATTATTGTTACAAATGCAGTCTCAAACTCGATGTGAAATGTGAAATGTTAGCACATTATGACACATGATGGCACTTGCCATCATTCTCCACCCAGGAACACAGCTCAAGGGTCACACATTTATGCTTTAACTATTATACAGATAGTGTAAAATTAAACTTAATAAAATTAGTATTATCTAACATTTATTAAAATTTGGAAGCCAACTAAATATATCTATTCTGATCAGAAGCTAAGGATATATTTTAGCTTGTGTCACTGACCATTTAGCACAGTTTATAAGCATATTTTTAATATTCAACATATATAATAGATGATGTTCAGTATTGGATCACAGTTCTTCAAAATCTGTGAAACTGTAAAAAAAAATAAATAGAATGCTTGTGTATGTACAGACAAACAACTAGACTTACAATAGAGGAACTGTAGCAGGGTAGGAAGAAAGGTTTGATAGAGGAACTGTAGCAGGGTAGGAAGAAGAAAGGTTTGATACAGAGTCTGCTCTTGACTTTGTTCCTTTGGACAAATCATACACCTTCTTAGAGCTTCACTTCTCTAGATCAGCTGTGTTTTCTAGCATTACTTCTTTGTTAACACCGCATTGTGGTTATAGAGGACCAGATTGTTTTTTCAGATATCTTCAAACTTTGTCAGACACTATATTCTTCAGGTAAAAATGTGGCTTCATTTATTTAAATGTGTCTTTTGAAGTCTGAAGATAACAACTCTACTTTTTAGTAGTATAACATCATAGCCTCAAAAAATTTTTGTTTCTATTAGCAAAATAGGATCTTGGAAATTGAATTTTGGCCCGTGGTTCTCAACCCTGGCTGCACATGCTTATAACTTGAATAGGCTTTAAAATGTTTTAGTTCTTGGGCCCCACCCCTGACCAGTTGGATTAGAATCACCAGGGGCGAGACTTTATTAGAAGCTCTGCAGAATCTAGATGATTCGGATGCATGCAGAGGACAGAGAACTGCTGATGTAGGCCTATCCTTATCTAAATTAAATTTCCTTTTAATTAAAGCAGCATTTTTCTTCTGATAGGGAGCCGTCTGGGAATAAATATCTTCACATGCTTTTATTGGTAAAAATCTTCTTTGGTTAAGGAGAAGTACTTTGACATGGGAGGCACCTCTCTGCTGCTTTTAGTAAAATAAACTTTAAAATTTATAAAGAATCTTTAAAAATCATCGTAATCATATCTTGCTGGTCAGTTCCTCTAGAGATTTTTTTTTAAAGATTTTCTGATGTGGACCATTTTTAAAGTCTTTATTGAATTTGTTGCAATATTGCTTCTGTTTTATGTTTTGGTTTTTGGCTCCCAAGGCATGTGGGATCTTAGCTCCCCATCCAGGGAGCAAACCCGCACCCCCTGCATTGGACGGTGAAGTCTTAACCACTGGACCGCCAGGGAAGTCCCTCCTCTAGAGATTTTTATCTTAGAATAGCAATACATAAAACATGATAATCCAAACACACTGTCAAAACATACGTCTTAGCCTGTTTGGGCTGCTGTAACAAAAATACCACAGTCTGAGTGGCTTATAAATAACAGAAATTTATCTCTCGCAGCTCTGGAGGCTGGGAAGTCCAAGGTCAAGGTGCCGGCAGATTTGGTGTCTGATGAGAGCCCATTTTTCATAGATGGCTGTCTTCTCACTGTGTCCCCGTGTGGTGGAAGGGGCAAGGGAGCTCTCTGGGGTCTCTTTTAGAAAAGCACTAGAACCATTTATGAGGGCTCCATCCTCATGACCTAATCACCTTTCAAAGGCTTGCCTTCTAATACTATCACCTTTGGAGTTAGGATTTCAACATATGAATTTTGGGGGGGATACAGACATTCAGTCTATAGCAACATATATAGAATTTTCAAGTTAGTTAAAAGGCAACTAAATATCAGAAGTAAGTATCCTTGACCTCTAGGAAAAAAAAAAAAAGACCTGGATGAAGATACCTATAGTTTATTATTGTATCATTAGAAATGATAATACTATCAGCTAACATTAACGGGATCCTGGTATTCCAGACAGTATTCTAAGCACTTTAGGTCGGGATTTCATTCTGTCCTCACAACAATCCACGAGGCAGATACCATATTACCCCATTTTACCCATGAGAACATTGAGATACAGTGAGTAACTTTACATCTATAAATATTATTTAAATACTGTCATTAGTAATTACAATTTGAATTCTAAGCCTTCTCAAAAATTTCTGTACCTTAGTAGTCCTTATGATTTCTAAGTTCTGCTGGTATTTGAAATGCCAACCTTTATTAAAGTATGTTTTGCTCCTAAGGCAAAGCCAGAAGGCAAAGTCTTCAAAGCAGTTGAATCTCCTAGGCTGACATGGTTAACAAAGCCTGAAAAACAAAGGGTAAGATCAAGTGGTTCATACTCCGCAATTTTAATTGCTTTGCTTTCTCAATTCCCCAACTTTCAAGATCTGAAATTCATTTAACATCTAAGGAGGGATGCTTGGAGATGGTGAGCACTGGGAGAAAGAACCCAGGGAGACTGAAACCTCGTTCCAGCTCTCACTTAGGGGTGTGATCTTGCAAAAAACTTGAACCTGTTGAGATGTCATGTCGTGCTCTCTAATAGCGGGAGCGGAGTGGTAAGAGCAGTAATTAACAAGAGTAGCAGCATCTGCCAGAGCCTCTTCACGGTACGGCTGGCGCGATCAAATGAGATATTTGTTGGAGAGTGCTTTTGGCTATATGATGATATTTAGATACTAGTTTTTTTTTTTTATTACTATTACCTTGTCATTATTGTTACTAGTATTATTTTTGCTTATGTTTACCACCAACCAAAAGTGGTCCCACCTTTCCAGCGTAGATGGAGGGTAGGATGAATGGGTACTTGAGATGGGAGCCAAGCTCAGGAGTCTACCCTTGTAAGATCATTGGGAGATTTTAAGCTTTGGAACATGAAAGTAATTTTAATTGGAAAATCTCTTAGATTTGCTTTCAAAACAGAGAATTTTGACTGCAGAGGGAGAAGATATGGGAGGGGCGGGGTTGTAAATGGGCCTGAGGAGTAAACAGAAATTGAAAAGTAGAAGCCACCCAGGATATAGATCACTGTGAATTTATCCATCCAAATGCACAGTTTTTCATTTTGAAAACTAGTCATTTTGTTCTATTTGTTATGAGCATTTTTAGCTTGAAAGCCTCTGTTATATATGCCTTAAAGATAATCTCCTTTTTCTTTAAAAATTATACTATATTAAGACTGATATCCACTTATAGAGTTAATTCTCAGCTTATTTATTTACTTTTCACTTGAAAGAATCCAAGCTAAAATATTAATAAAACATTGTGGTGCACTTATACAAGCTCACTATTTGATTAGAGGAGGTAGCAGACAACTCTAACCCCTGCAAATAAATATTATCTCATTTCCAGTATAAGCTTCATTATGATTTGGGAAAGTTCAGTTTTTAGGTACTATGCGATCTAAATTAGTGGTAGGCATGTTCATAGCACATATTGCAAAACACACACTGGAATTCTATTCCTCAGCCTTTTTTCCTCTAATTTTCAGGTGTGACGTCATTAAGTTTGATTCTGCTTTCAAGGAAGAGAGTTTGGACTTTAGGGGGTTAGGAACACCTGGGTTTGAAGCCCAGTTTTGCCACGTATCAGCTGTGTGACCTTGTACAAGTTCATTCACTTCTGTGAACCTTGGACTCCTTCATAAATGGAGATACTGTTGCCCATGTCATGTCATGAGGTTGTTGTGAGGATTGAGTAAAGAGTGAGTGTGTTATAATACCAGGTTGTAGAAGGCCTTCAGTACATTTTACCTACACTGCCCTTTACCCGCCACTCCACAGTGCTTTTTCTACAGTTTTTCCTATCATTTCTTCCTTTAAAATAGAGAGTTTTCCTAGGGAGGCAGGAGGAACTAACTTTTGCTCTGCGTTGGATCTTTCCAGGGTTAACTTTGAACACAAAGATGCTCTCAGTTTAGTTTTCCATAAGTTGGACATTGAACATATGGGAGGATTTTACATGGAGAGTCACATACCATAACTTTATTCTCCTCCTCCTGTAGCACTTAAGTCTCCATTTCCCCATTTCCTCATAAGTTTGCCCATTCAAGGTAAGAAGGTCAGTTCTAGGTTAACTCTTCTTCTTCACGTAAAATCTTAGTCTTTCAGAGTTCTCCTTTTCTCTCGGGCAACATCTGGAAAGCAGAGTGCGGTGTGGGCTACGCAGCCTCCAGACCTTGGTGGAGGGGCTGCGGCTGGCTCATCAGCTGTCCCCTGGTTCTCCCTGCCTCCTCTGAGATGGCTCATCCTGCCTGGTCTTTGGGCACCAGCCGCTGCCCTCGCTCCATCTGCTACTGACGTGTCCCTGCTCTGATCTTAGCACAGTCAGTGCCTGGAGCTCTTTCTCTGACTTCGCCGTCACTTTGGCTTTCTTCCCGTGCTATTTTCTCTCTGAGATTCAGCCACACCTGCGTGAAATCCTGGCTTTGGTCTACCTACAGCTTTTGTTCCAGATTCTCTTTGTCTCTGGCTACCCGGGTAGGATAGCACATTTCGCCGCAGCTCACAGCCGCCCTCTATGACCCTCTCAAGGGCCCATGGGAATTCTCTGCTCTCCTCCATGCCCTGCTGGTGCCCACGGGAAATGGTGTGGAGGGAAGTGGGAGTGGCTAGTTCTGTCTGTCTAAATCTGCCCGCTGGCATTTCTGCTCTGTGGCAGCCTTCTTGAGTTGGCATTGGCACCACTGAGAGTTTCAATTGAACAGAGACCAGGAGTGCCCGGCCCTCTGCATTTGGATGCTGAGTCTCTCTGAAGAGTTCCTGTCTACCCTTCTGGGGTTTTGATCTCAGTGGGCAAAATCCACCAGGCTCATTGTAGAATTTTATTCCCAGTTCTTCGAGCTAGTTTTGTTATTTAAAGCACATCTTCAGAGTCCGGGGGAAACAAACCTCTTTTAAGTACCCAGCTCTTACAAGGGAAAAATCAGCGTTTCCATAACCTGTTTTTGTTTTTTTCTTTTATTAATTTATTTATCTTTGGCTGTGTTGGGTCTTCGTTTCTGTGCGAGGGCTTTCTCTAGTTGCGGCAAGCGGGGGCCACTCTTCATCACGGTGCGCGGGCCTCTCACTATCGCGGCCTCTCTTGTTGCGGAGCACAGGCTCCGGACGCGCAGGCTCAGTCGTTGTGGCTCATGGGCCTAGTCGCTCCGCGGCATGTGGGATCTTCCCAGACCAGGGCTCAAACCCGTGTCCCCTGCATTGGCAGGCAGATTCTCAACCACTGCGCCACCAGGGAAGCCCCTCCATGACCTGTTTTAAAACAAGCCTACTTAAAATCCAAGATGGGCAATGGCCCTGCCATCTCCTTTAAGCAATGGATGCCTCAGCTGAGTAAAGGACTTTGAAGTAATGAGAACTGCCAGGATGAGGCATATTTAGGATGATATTTCAAAATATTCTATTACCTGAAAAGTAATATTTTTATTCTTTTATTTTCTGTTTCGCATTTAGTTTTTTGCTTTGCCTTTCAGTCTAAGAAATTGCACATCAGAGATTCATTGTGCAGCTCTTGTATTCAAGACTAAGCTTTATCTCCGTGAAACCTGCGAATTCTCTTTTTATAATCCATTTACAATTTTTGTCTCTTAAAGCTTTCATTTCTTATAACTTCTACATTTCATGATTATTCATTTCCAACTGATGTCAACTCTGCTGAATAGTAGTATTTTAAGCTGCATTAACTTTCCTTCCTATTCCTATGTATTTTGATTCTTATTTCTCTAAAATAAATGTATCATTTATCATAAGATGATTCCAGAGGGTAATAGTCTCATTCTCTAGTCTCAGCCTTCTCTACCAATTATAGATCCTCAATGATATGCTTTATATAATTATTAGAGGCTGGAGAGAGGCAATTTTTCAAACAGCTCTCTGTTCCCTTGTGGCTGACAAGAGTTCTAATACAGCTGGGGGAGGTGCAGATCTCTGCTCTTTGTAGTAAGCAGAAGCACTAAGTGGTCTCACTTAAATTATTAACAAAACACACAGGTCAAGCATGCAGCCTTTTGCCCTGCTTTTCCCCATTTCTCTGCTCTTAAAAGCACTATTGTAGTGTTGCCCAAAAGGCACTCATACATGCTTTGAGTTAAGAACCTGACTCAATTTGTTGGAATGTGTTGGAGAGCTAACATTTGGTAATTGCAGTTTTTCTGTTCATACATGCAGGCACAGTGGAGCGATCAACTTCTCTAAATGGGTGATAATAATGGTAGCTAACACCTTTGAGCTGGGTGCCAGGCATTATGCCAGCCACTTTGCAGGCATCATCTCATTTAATCTTTACAGTCCCTTGAAATAGATACCCATTTTGCAGATGGAAAAACAAATTTAGAGAAATTGACCAAAGTCATACATCTGGAAGGTAACAGAGCCCAAACCAGGTCTGCCCTTTTCCCCGTCCTGTAATATAGTGTCTGTATGGGGACATCTTTGAGAGTGAAATGGGACACTGTTGCTATTTTTACTGGGATAACAGTTATAAATCAGAGCTTTTCTGTGCAGACTAGGACATATGTTTACCCTGACTATAAGCCCTCTTGGTGGGGAGCTTTCAATCACTGAGACAGTAAAGGAAGACTTTGGGGTCCTTTCCAAGGTCCTTTCCCCAAGGTTGGAAAGTCCCTAGCTTCTAATCAGATTCAATTTTTACTCAAAAGAGGCAGTTTTCCATGAATGTGTCCACTGATGCAATACTAGGTAAACATGGTCAGGGCTGTACCCCCGTCCCCCCTTATTTGTATTATAGAGTTTCAGTTTGTTTGCTGAACATACCATTTGCTGAACATTTACCATGGGTTGGGTATCTTGATGGGTCGTGGGAAAATGAAGATGAAAAGACACGGTCCATGCCCTCAAGGAATTTATAATCTAATGTGGAGACAAAAGCCGACAATGAAACAGAGTAGGGTGAAAAGAGCTGTGAAGGGGAGGAGGGGATGCGCTGATGCCCTGGGACCATGACTGGCGGAGTCTGTCAGGGGCAATAAGGGAAGCCCCTGAAGCAGAGGGACTTGATGGAGTTTTCTGTGGAGAATGGCTGGGAGGGGCAGAGACCAGAGAGACAGGATGAACATCAAGCGGTAGTTTCGGTTATCGCAGTGAGAGATGATAGAGGCTGGGGCCATGAGGATGCAGTGGAGTGAACAGCAATGAATGAAAACAGAGGGGGTAGAATACACATAATTTGGTGTTTAATGGGACGTGAGGGGTGAGAGGGAAAGACCCTTCCTTCCTCCCAGTTTTGGTTTCTTACCATGCTTGTGTGTTTGTCTCCCCCATTTCTGGAGCCAGAATCCAGGAGTTCTTTAGGTATGAACTCTGCAGAAAATGGCAGAGGAGAGCGAGTATTTAAAGCAGCTCAGATTCCTTGTCTGTGAAGTGGAGATAATAACCTTCCCAGTCCACAAAATGGGAGCATGGGGAAGGTACTTTTGAAAGTAAAAAGCAAAATATGAAATAAACAGAATCCTATTATTATAAGTAATATTAATGATTATAATATTCATTCTGGACTTATCCTGAGATAAAATGATGATGATGGTGGTCATAGCAGTTAATACCTTATTTGGCATGTAATACATTCCTGACACTGTTCTCAAGGCTTGAGATGTATTGACTGATTTCATTCTCACAATACCCTGATTTTACAGAGAAGGAAACTGAGGCACAGAGAAGTTGGGCAGCCTAAATTTTGATGGCCTAAAATGGGTTTTGGTTCAGGTCTACTGGCTCCTCTTACAATACTTCCTTTTTTCTCCTATACCACCCTTGGCAGATCCCAAGTACAATATACTTTGCATCCAGTTTTTATCTGGCGATCTTGGAGATTTCCCGCCTGTGTACACTGTTGCCAGCTTTCCAGACGTAGTTCCCATTCTCATTTAATATTAGCCTTGTGTTGACTCCGGTGCTCGAACATCTACGTTGATAAAGTTGTGGTCCTTTAACCGATGGCAGACTGTATTTACACGGGGGGTGGGTGGTGGTGCAGGAGAATAGGGCCCAAGGCTTAGGTCTCTGGTGAGTGTTTCACGATGAGGTTCAATACCTGTTCTTTCCATGTGCCCCCCGCGGAGCAAAATAGTGCCTCTGCGTGAGATGGAGGGTATAAGATGAGGAGGGAGGGACGAGGGGAGGAAGAAACGGAGCAAGTGCACAGGAAAGAGAAAACGACAGAGAGGAGGACAAGGAAAAGGGAAATAATAGGAACTAGAAGTAGGAATTAGATGCTGCCTCTCTGACCAATTAAGCGGATGAACGGATGAAAGGACAAGATTTTAAGTGCCTGCTGTGTACCAGGCATGCTCAGGCCTTTTGCTATCAATTATCTCAGTTCATCCTGGCAACGACTCCACCCTTTGTGGAAGAAAAGGCAGTACGACCGTTTTATTTCTAACAGCCCGTCGCCACACACTGCAATGTCAAAGTTTTTTCTGGCTGGGTTCCCAAGGGTTCTCGAGTAGACAACTTGGCTGGGAATTTTCAAGCTGTTCAGCCTTCCACAGCTTTGTGTTTGACCGTTTCCCCCTTATTTGTAAAAATATCCTTGGGTTTCATGCCTGCAATTCTTAGATCCTTTTAACAAGACCTTCCAAAGCTGTAAAGCTCAATAGTGCTGTGATGCACGGTGCAGGGAAGGGAGTAAAACGAAAGTTCTCCATCCCTACCAGGTCCCATGAAGGAAAGAGTGTGAATAACGGGTTACATAGAGCTCTTAACTTATAAAAGTCACAATTATAGATGCGTGTAATTTTTAGCACAGAGATTTATTAATTTGCATTCCGATCATTAGAGCCAATTAGCAGCTTCAGCTTCTGCAGCCATGCTTTAAGTCTTTTACCCTTTACTTCCCTGGTGAACCCCAGATCACATCTTCACAGACTAAGGCTTAAAACTCACCTCTGGTGTTAGTGTCCAAAAAAAAGGAAGTTCTACACTGCCGCCCCCTGCCCGCCGTACCCAGAAACTTCTTCTCCTCTTTCTCTCTTTTTTTCTGTCCATCGGGGCCTTTTTCTTTAACTGTATATACTATTCATTAGAGAGCCCATTTGTAGCAATATCTGAGGGGTTAATAAGGGAAGGGAAAAGAAGTGAAAACTCCCTTTAGTCCTCCTTTTCCCACTCAATTGAGACACCTGTAATTTTCAGGAAGGGAAAAGAACAGAAGAGTAACAAATTCTGCTTGAAAACCTGACTTCTAATGTTGGGCCACAGGCAAGATCTAGAGATTTCTCCATTCATCTCACCACTTACTTGGATATGCTGTCTGTAGGGAACACATATTAAATGAACCTTGAGAAACATTAACAAAACTCTACTTAATTTTTAAGAGTTTGCCTATGGAGTGGTACAGGTCAGTTAATCAGTTCAGCATTCTTTTGGGATTCATTTGGCTAATCTTTGGCTACTATCAATTGGTTGCTTTTGCTCTATTCCAATTACATTATAAACTGGGAGTTGGAAGCGATAGAGTCTACGTTCCTTATTGCTGCTAATCATCGCATCCTTATAAATAATTTAAAAATTAGTTCAGGAATGCATCATGCCCACGCTGATTGTCTTTATCCCTGGTTATTGCTGCAGTCTCTCTGGTTTCCATTCCCAAGTGGTTGAGAATGGATCAGGATCTCCCGACGGTGGTGATGATCGATGTGTGTGCTGACCGATGAACTCAGCGTCAAGGCACTTGACCTTCACTGCGTCCTCAGTTTTGTCGTGATGCATTTACTTTGGATCCCGTTTAATTTCCCGTCAGTGTAATTAACACGGCTATTTCTGACCTT
Source organism: Balaenoptera ricei (assembly GCF_028023285.1). Classification (NCBI taxonomy): domain Eukaryota; kingdom Metazoa; phylum Chordata; class Mammalia; order Artiodactyla; family Balaenopteridae; genus Balaenoptera; species Balaenoptera ricei. The sequence goes on along the minus strand of NC_082648.1, from coordinate 56,109,968 downwards.
CTCTAAGACAAAGCTTTTACCCACCCCCACCTCCCTTCCTCTTAGCAGATGATCTTACTGGTCACAACTCTAGAAAGTGTGAGGTTCTCAGGCTTCATCTGCTGCCTGCCTTGCACCCTCGTTTGCCCTTAATTACATCCATCCTTCACTCCTTCCTAACTTTGCATGGCTAACCACCTCCTCTTTGCTCTTCACGAGCTGGCTTCTGCTTACGGCTCCAGCTGCATCTTTTCCAAATACTCACACTCCCTTCTGTCTCCACTACAGTATGTACCATCTGCATTTCTTCAAGTGAACCTTGCTGTAAACACCTCCACCTACTGTGAGCAGACACCTGAACCTTTGCTGAATTGGTTTCACTCTTCCTCATCTGAATGCAGCTCTGAGGTCTGGGTTTTAGATACACCTCCCACAGGTTCCCAGACCCTCTGCGCATATCTTCATCATAGCACTAATCACACCATATTCCAACTGCCTGTAAACTGTCTTATCTAGTCTTATATTGCTGCATCTAGAGTAGTGCCTGGTACATAAGCGTCAACAAATGGGCATTGAAAATGGAGCAATGAAAAAAAGGGATGAATGAGTGAATGTTGTAATCAGTTGCCAATCAATCCATTCTGCTTTGAGAGTGACTCTTAACTCTGTTGCTATCTTTGTCAACCCTCCTTCACTGACAAGTTTTCTTCAGCTCAAGCTTTTATTTATTTTGGGAGAGGCAGTTTGGTTCAGTGGTTTCATGTATTGTCTTTTTGCTACCTTGTTTTAGAGCCCCTGTATCTTAGTTTGCTAGCTGTGCCCAAATTTCCTAGTCTCTGTGTCTCATTTATGTCTTGTTCCCTTTAAATGAAAGAAAATAATCACACCCCTTCCATAAGGCTGTTCTATGAATCAACTGAGGTAGTTCCTGTGTAGCCCTTACTGCCTAGTACATAGTAAATGGTAATTATATGTAAGTTATTTTCATTACTTTTAGCTTCTACTTTTACAGTTTTCTTTTCTATTTTTGTGAACTGTTTCAAACATGCAAGTAGGAATAGAGGCTGATGTAACAAGCACCCATGCAGCCGCTACCAGCTTAAGAAAGAAATCAGCAAAGACAATAAAAGCCACCTCAGAACCCTTTCCTATACCAGCTTTTCCCTCCTTTCCTTTTCTTCTCCCTTCCTCCATCCCAGAGATAACTACTGACCCAAATTTGGTGTTTATCATTTGTATGTATATTTTTACACATTGACTGTGTAGCTAAGAATTATGAATGCAGTATGGTATCCAGTGCATTGTCCTCTAGTTACCTGCCCCCCAATGCATCCCTCAAATCAGTAATTCATATTACTTCTAGAGTTATCATCCCAAAACACAAATCTGTTTCTGTAAATCATTCAGCTTTCTTCCTTCCTTCTTTCCTTCCATCCTTCCTCTCTCTCTCTTTCTAGACTTGGTGTTTTCAGGGCAGTTTTAATTTACAGCAGAATTGAGAGGGAAGTAGAAAGATTTCCCATATACCCCCTCTTCCCAAGTATAGCTTCTCCCAGTATTAACATTACTCACCAAAATGATCCTTTTTTTTTTTCAAGGATGAACCTCCATTGAACATCACAATCTCTCAAAGTCCATAGATAGTTTACCTTAGAATTCACTCTTGCTCTTATACATTCTATAGGTTTAGACAAATGTATAATGGCATATATTCATCATTATAGTATCATATAGAGTATTTTCACTGCCCTGAGAATCCTTTGTACTCTTGCTATTCACCTCTCTTCCCCTGTGCCCATCAGAAACCACTGATCTTTTTATTGTCTCCATTGTTTTGCCTTTTCCAAAATGTCATATGGTTGGAATCAAAGGCTACAATATGTAGCATTTCCCAATTGACTTCTTTCACTTGGTAATATGCATTTGAGGTCTCTCCATTTCTTTTTATAGATTAATAGCTCATTTTCTTTTAGCGCTGAATAATATGCCCTTATCTAATGTATCACAGTTTATCCACTCACCTACTAAAGGACATCTTGGTCACTTCCAAGTTTGGGCAATTATGAGTAATGCTGCTATGTAAACATCCGTGTGCAGGTGTTTGTGTGGACACACATAAGTTTTCCTTTGGGTAAATACCAAGGAGTGCAATTGCTGGATTGGATGGTGAAGAATATGTTTAGTTTTGTAAGAAACTATCAAACTGTCTTCCAAAGTGACTGTATTATTTTGCATTCCCTCCAGCAATGTGAGTTCCTATTGCTTCACATCCTCATCAGCATTTGGTGTTGTCAGTGTTCTGGATTTTGGCCATTCCCATAGGTGTGTCGTGGTCACACTCTACTGTTGAATTCCTATTACATATATTCTCATCTCCTATAAGCCGTTATTCAAATGCCACTATCTCAGTGAAGCCTTCCCAGGACATTCTAAAATGGCAACACCCCCATTCATTTTCCTTTCTTCCTTTTTCTCCACAGTACTTTTTACCCTGTGACATACTATGTATTTGCTCTTATTTATCTTTTTTGTATATTTCTACAATTCATTAAGTAAGTAAGCTCCATGAGGTCAGGAATTTTGTCTGCCTTGTTTCCTGCTATATCCCTACTGCCTAAAACATAGTAGGTGCTCTGTAATATTTGTTTAATGAGTGTTGAATATATAGAATACTGCCCCAACTCCTCAACCTGGATTTCAAATTTATATTTATTTTGGCCCTCTGCAGTGTTGCTTCCCACCCTAACACCATCATTCCAATTTGCTCTGCATCTTCTTCTCTCCCAGGCCTTGGTTCAAGCTGTTGCCTGTGTCTGGGCTACCTCCCTCTCCTACTCATGTCTGCTTACCAGAGCTTTTCTTCTTCCTCAAGCTCAGTTCAAATCCTACCTCCTCCAGGAAGCCTCCTCAGATTCCCCCAGTTGAAATGAATCTCCCCTTCTCCCAGGCTACTTCAGCCCTTTGTTGCTCTCTTACAACTTGTTTCGTGGTCTTCCTTGTTTCAGATTTGTTTATCTGTGTGTGTCCTGCAGGAATGTGGAGGGTGGGAACGCCTGCATTCCCGTCACGCTCCGTAGCACCCAGCGCGGTGCTCTGCCCCTCTGCTCAGTGAGGGCTCAGCCCATCTTGTTTAATCAATGAACCTGCGTGTGAGGAGGGACTTCAGAAAGGCCATCATACCCCTCAGGAAAGAGTTCTGAACTCTCGTTTAACGATTGTTTGACAAAGTGACCCTTCTAGATGGCAAAGCACTGAGGAAACTTTAAGCTCTTCTTTAGTTAAAATGATGATACTTCGTTGTAATTCTCTGAATATTTCCGTGATGTCGGCCCACGGTGCAGAGTAATCAAATTACTTCAATTCCACATCGTTTCTCTCATTTGCCATACATTGTTCCTATTGCTATTCCTTTCACTTAATTTATTATATTTTTTCATTTAAAATTAATTTGTCGGCGTAGTCTCACTTTTCTAATCCAGCTGACTTTCTGCCAGCTAAGTTTTATGTGTGGGGTAAAAGGGAAGAATGAACATGTGCGGGTGTATGTAGAATGTCATTTTCTGCTTCACAGACTAGGAGAGGCACTTCCCATCATAAAAAATGTGCAAATTAGGGAATTTCCAGAAATATAAGTCTGTATTCTGCGAGCAATCATGCTAAGTAAGAGGGAGTGTGTAATTTACCTTTGATTTTGGCTATAGCTACTTTTGTAGAGAAAAATCACTGGCTATGGCTTTATTTAATAGGATGGAGTAGAATGTTAAAGCTGGGTGAGACCTTAGATACTCCTAGTCCAGAATTTCTTTATCTTCTCAGAACTAGTGCACTCTTTTTTGACAAATATTTAGTAACAGTGCCTTACTGGCTTAAAATAAATTTCACCAACAATTTAATCAACAAACACATATTTTTAAAAATCAATATAACAGCCTGACTGAAATATCCAGGAAAAATAAAATAATATATAATAAAATTAAATATATGTATATAAAATTATATGTGTATATAATTTACATATAAATAAAATTAAAATTTGGAATATATATATAAAAGTATGTTTATAATAAAAATTATACATGTACATATACATGCATCAGTATCGATATATAAATGCTTGAGCATGACTCTTCTGGAAACATATGAAGTAGTCAGATGCACCCGTACATAGAATTATCATGAATGCAACAGCCATAAATGCCTTTGGATAAAGGTGTGTTTTCTTGGCAACTCAAATACCGTATGTTTTATGTCAATGGTATGATTTTCCCAGATAGTGAACTATAATTTAAAAAATATTCAAAGTGAAGCACCTTCACTCATCCATACACAGTCACCCACACGTACACATAGACTGCAGCTGCATGCCTGGAGAAATCAGGGTGTATTAAAATAGTACGAAACAAAAAATACTTTTTGTTTGCATGTGGAAAAGGAGTTACTTTGTAGGCTCAGATAGTTATAAAAAGGGTTTATTGAATATCTGAATGTCTGGTAGAACATTTGGAAAATCATGCAGAACATAGGACAGTTTTCCTCTAGTGGAATTGTTCCACTCTTTACAATTTCTGTGACTGACCCTCGCCCCCCACATGCCCACAAGACTGGTCCACAATCTTTGTGATGCCACCTCCCTGTAAATGTCCAGATTGCTCCCTAGCAGCTAATGCCACCCAGTTTCAAATCTCTAGTCTAGTTCTACCACCTTCTAAAGGACTTTGAGAACCAGAAAGTTTCAGCTACCTGAGACTAGTCACATAACTAGTTAAGTTCTATGAGGCTCATGAGCTGCTTGACAGCTTTGCTGTGTCTATAGCTACTCTGTCCATCAGACCTATCGTCAGAAATATCTAGACAGATGATAATTACAAGAAAATGTGAAATCGGACTGCCTAGAATTTTAACTTGCCACTTACAAGTTTTAGGCAAATAATTTGTGCTAGTTAACCTGTTTGAGCCTCAGTTTCTTAAATAGTAAACCATAGGTAATAATAGAACCTAACTCATAGGGTTGTTTTGAGGATTAGTAGAAAGTGTGTATAAAGTGCTTGCTATCGAGTAAACATTTGGTAAAGGATGGCCACGATGATGATGATGATGATGATGATGATGATGATGGTGATGATGATGATGGCGACGAGAGCGGTGACAATGACAATGAAAAAGAATTGTACTTGAGATAAAAAATTTTTTTATCCTTGATTTTTTTCTAACTTAACTAGACATTTTTTTCTTTAAGCAGCTAGATCGCCTAGCCTAGTTTTTATTTCAGTTTGATCCTTATTATCACTCTTACAGATTTCTTTAAGTTAAATGCTCATCCTTTTCCTTTTAGCTAATACTATAACTTAAATTGCCTAGCCCTTGAAATCTTTTCTTCACTGACACACTGGAGATTTGAATACATGACTTTAAATGAAGTTGTACTAATAAAATCCTGTTTACATTGGTAGAGAATAAAATCTAAATTTTATCACACCACTGTTTTTGAAAAAGGTATTTCCCTTCACTTTTGTAGAGGCTGTATTCCCAGAACTTAGCTGCTATAATGATTTCTTCAGTAGCACACAAATTCTGTATTAATCTCTCAGCAGTTTTCTCAGTTAAGTGCACTTTTATGCTTGGCAGGATTAGGGTAGTCTAGGAAAATTAGTTTTCTTTTCTTATTACTTTTCCTGTTTAATTTGTAACCAGTTAAAACACCACAATATGATGGATGATTGATCCTAGTAAAACAGCAAAGTTAAGGGGTAATTGGCAGACTTTGGTTAAGCAATGAAGTCTTCCCCTACCTCTCAACAGCCTTTAAGACAACCTCATTATTAAAATGTACATACTAGCAAAATTCTGGGTGTGTGTGGAATTTGATTACTGACTAAATAGCACCGATGCCAGGGTTTTATTTTTATGGTTGATGTGTAATGTTTGTAAAGCAGCCTGTGGAGTGGGTGAGCCCTGGCACTCACAGAGGAGCTTGCATGGAAATGGAATTTTGCAGCTAGCTAACTATATCCTGATCACTTTCTGTTCACTTAACAGGGACACATACATGCACACTTCCAATTGTTTGGTCCAATCAAGAATCATTCCTGGAAATCTAGCTCAATTTACATATTTTGCTTGTGGAAATTTATTCCTTTCTTGTGATGACAGTCCAGGATGTGAGCCAGTTATTTTCTTAAGAAGCTGAGGCCCCATTTTATAACTATGTGGTTATTACCAACTTTATTTTGAGGTGGGTTCATGGGATAATGCATGAATAAGACAAGATGACCTAAGACCCAAGTATGCCTTTTTCTTTCATTTATTCAATCAATAATTGCATCATTTTACAAATGTTTATTGAACACCTACTCTGTATGAAACACTACTATGCAAGGTGCAGGGAATATGTAAGATAGACATGGTTCCTATCCTCATGCGTCTTATTACCAATTCTGATGGATTTGACTTTAGCGTACAGACAAGGTATGTATGCAGGAAGTGTAATATATCTTAGAATGTAAATCTAATGACCATCTCATGGAATGTCAGCCATCAAAAGTTTAAAAATTTAGATTCCTAGCCAAATATAAAAGAGCTAGCATTGTAGTGCATGAACTGTATATTCATGAAAGCAATGTGTAATCATAAAATTCTTGTCAACAGACATTAGTTGAACAAACACTATGTAAGTGAACTGGGTATCTGTGGCTAAGACCCAAGCCCTGGCCTTGAGGAACAAATGCACATTCCATTAAAAAAGATGCTGGGTATATTTTCTTCAGGAGGGGTTTGGTACCTTAAGAGTAATAGCCTTCAGTTGTTATCTTTGCAATCAGACAGTCAAAACTTTTAAATTTGCCAAGAGAATAACTGATGAGCGTATATCTTGAAATAATCTATATCTCCTCCAGATCACATACCCATGAGAAGAAAATGTCCTTCAAGAATCTTAAGCGACCTTTCCTAGCAGAATCCGTTTTTGCCTGGAAGGGAGTCAGGAAAGACTTCAGGGCATCTTTTGGCAGTGGCGTTAGAATGTAGAGAAATGTAATTGAATTTTTCAGTGGAAAACTCACCTGCAATGATCTGCTCAGTGAGTATGATATAAATTATCATGCTGTTATCAACACCATCTTCCATCTGTAAAACTAGGGGAAATACATGAGCATCATAAAAACCCTTTTACCATCAAAAGAATTTTATATTCATGACATTGCTCTGAAAGCAAACACAAGATTTTTCAAGAAATCTTTGTCGATTTTGCAAGAGGAATCATAGCACTAGGAGCTTATGCCATGCTGGAAGAAACACAGACTATATATTAATTTGGACTATTACTGAGAGATTTTAGTATTCAGAATGTAAGTAGTCACTAGATTTCTTCTAGAAGGGTATTCCATAGTCAAATTATGTACTGATGGATGAAAAATAGAAAGCAAAATTGAGAAAGTCAGCTTATCTTTTTGGGAGCTATACCAGATATAAAGTATTACGATAATATCAAGCCTCGAAGTACCCCAGCAGTCTAAATGTCTGACTACGACTCCTAGACATCTTTAGAATTAACATTTGGGTTCTAAATCCATTTTGCCAGCATCACTGTGTCAGATTTCATTTTCCAAAGATGGATGCAAAACACCTCTCATTCCACACACTCTTGCACAACATGATTTTGCCATTTCCTTATGAATCTAATTTCTCTCCTCTTGATTCTGGGCAGGCTTGTGACTGCTTTGGCCAGTAGGGTATGCTGGAATTAACACTGTGTGGCTTCCAAGATGGGTCATAAAAGTCAGTACACCTTCCCCCTTGTTCATTGGAATACTTGAGCTGACAAGTAACAAGTCTGATTACCCTGAGGCAACCATATTGTGAGGAAGCCAAGGCATCTCTAGGTGCTCCCAACAGTGGTCTAGTCTTTGAGTCATATCAGCCCAGGCAGCAGAGATGAACAATGAAATGCGGTCTCCAGGTAATTCCAACTAGAAAAATCATTGATAAGGTAAACTCAACATCATAATGACAAAGCATTATTGTCAACTGTGAAGGCCTGGACAAAGTTTTTCCTTCTGTGTAGAAGAAGTATTTGTTGAAAAAGTTGGAGAAGAAATTTGCACATTTATGGTAGACATAATTATATCAACCACCATTTTAAAACAGTAGGTGTTTTATATATATTCCTGGTACGGGTTGATGCCTATATTCCCTTTCATAGTAGATGTAGCTCTTTCAGTCAAGATTTTTAATGGGAAGCAACACAAACCAACTTGGGCTGATTAACCAGAAAAGGACAAGGCTATCAGGTAGCTCACAGAACTGTGAGCTAAACATATAAGAACAATTGAGTTTAAAGTTACAGGAACTATTGTAAAACCATGCATCAGAACTGGTCTGATGAATAAACTGCAGCTGCTTCTGCTGCCCACTGAGCACCAAGGGGAACCTCTGGGCTGGCTGCCCGTGATTGTTGGGTGCCTCTGCTGCCACCAAAGCCAGCAAAATGACCCCCTCCCAAAGCTTGTCCCCTCAAGTTGCTTGTTTCCAAACCAAAGAGTCAGGAGCACGGACTGGCTGGCAAAACCTTGTCCAAGTTCCTGTTTCCTAGCTGCAAGGGAGTCTGGGAACTTGACTTTTCTGGATTCTGCCCTGATGAAGCCAGATCCATAAGGCTGCAAATTCCCCAAACGTAGTGAGAGTGTTTGGAAGGTGCTGGACAGCTTGAAAACATGACAGTTATGTATGAGATGGGATGCATTAGAAGAAGGCAAACAGAATTCTTGCTGCCCACAGCTCAGAAGATTGCATTATTCCAGTGGTGGTGCCAAAAAGCAAAACTAGAGACAGCTGATGGAGCGTTCAGGTCTACCCGCAGGCTTAAATTTTATACCAATGTACATAGGTCAAGAAAAACCCCTTGCACCAGCACATCGCTCAATCTTATTTTACTTTCAAGTCTCTCTTAGCAAAACCCCTACCTGGCATAATGTGGAGATAGGGGGAAATATGATCAGAAGCAATGAAATAAATAAGCTTAACTCTGTAGTCTTTACACTGTAGGGTGGGGATGGGGTTCCCTGCCCATCATCATCTCCTATCTCTTGGCAGAGTGTGGTCCTGAGAACAAATGATGATGATGGTGATGGTGCCAGCACTTATTGAATCTTTACCACATGCCAGGTACTCTTTTAAGCACTTTGTAGTTATTAATTCTTTTAAAACCTTATAACAACCCTATGAGGTAGGAAATGTTATTATCTGATTTTACAGATGAAAAAACTGAGGCAAAAAGAGGCCATGTAGCTAGTAAATAGTAGTGCTGGCATGTGGACCCAGGTAGTCTGACTCTAGATCTGCTTAAGCACTGATAAATAGGGATTTTGCAAGGTATCTTGGTGGTTGTTCTTTCCCCCCTTGTCAGAGTGGATGCCAGGAATATGTAATGTTTATATATTAACTAGGGGGAAAAGTAGAAAGTGTTCTAAAACACAGGTTTTCATAAGGTGGGCCTATTTGAAAAAGGAGAAAAGAGCATGGAACTGCAACATTGTCTCATCCTTCAACAGTCTGCCTTCCAGACCCTGCTGCCCAGGAAACCCTTCTTCCTCCTCTTGCAATGATTCCAGTTGTAGCTTTCCAACCTTTTGCCTTGTTTAATCATCACACCGGTGCTGAGAAATTGGTCATTATGCCTCTGTTTTACACATGAAAAAATGAGTCTCAGAAGGTTAAGTGTTATGGTCAAGATCAGACAGACCATAAATGATAAAAACCAGGCTTTGAATACAAACCCTACATTCTCCACTGCTGTGTAAGCTCTACTGTTAAGGATCTCAGTGAAATGCAATAGTTCAGCACAGGAAACAAGATCAAAAAGCAACAATGGCAAGGGCACCAGATTGGTATGTAGTCTTTGGAAGTGGAGTGGCTCTTCATGAAATGGCAACATATGAGGCCATGACTATAAATCCTAGCATTTATGAAAAGTTTACATCCTGTTGGTCAAGTACCCATCTTTCCGGTCTGAAAGCACTTGTCAATGATCCTATGAGAATCACGAACCCAATCCCTGTGCCTTTTCCATCTCCATGGCTATGCCCAAGCTTGGCTAACCTTACATGAGAAATAACTTCTGCAGTTAGACCAAATGCATTTGGTGAGACCCAGAATGAACAAAATAGAACACTTAAAAATGAGAACTGAAGAAATCAGCTAATTTCAGCCTAACATTTATAAACATTTATGTTAGACTAAACTGATATTCACTCTTTCTTTGCACCAAGAAATGTTTTGTGGAGGAATAGCATTGCCCTCTAAGAGATTAAGATTAAAAGAAAAGCTTTGGGGTCTGTCCACACATGACTTTGCCAAACATTTCTCCAACCTGTTTTTGTCAATCCTGGTCCATTTCCTGGGGTGAAATTAAATTTACAAGTTTGCATCCTATTTAGTAATACTGCTGTGATTTAAAAGGCACTTGAAAGTGCATCCCTTCAGCTACACCTGAAATTTAGCAAGCATATGCATATTTTCATCAGCTCTCTCATGGGATGTTTATTTCTGTCACATACTTAGCAGGTTTCATCTCCAGTTGGGGTCTCTGTTGATCACTTTAGAGCAGTGGTTCTTATAGCAGATAGTTTTGCTCCCCAGGGAGGATTTGGCAATTTCTGGAGATATTTTTGGTGGTCACAACTGAGACTGTGCTGCCGGCATCCAGTGGGTAGAGGTCAGGGATGGTGCTAAACATTCTGCAGTACCCTGGACAGCACCCCACCTCCCAACAACAAAGAATTATCCACCTACAATGTCCGTAGTGCGTAGTTTGAGTATCCTGCCTAGGTGTCTCTCTATGGATCCTTTCTTACTTTGTGTGTCTGTCTCTCTTCAGGCACAGTCCCAGAATCTGGATTTAATGCAAAGGGAAAAAAATACCCTTTGTTTTTCCAAACTCTGCCTGACAATACTTGGAAGTTTTTGGTCTGTATGTTTAGAAAATGCCTGAGCTTAGAGCCTTTTCAGAATTGTTACCAGTGACTCTGAATCTCCAAGTCCAGCATCCTATATGATACTTTTGTATTTTAATCCTTAGTTTGCACTTGTCTTCAATGCATGTCTGTCGCTCTTCATTCCACTCAACTCTGCCATTTATTTTCTTTGCCACTTATGTTCATCAGCTTGACTTCTTATCTGGAACACATTATGGTTTCATCAGCCAGATGATTTATATCTTAAAAAAAAGGTTAATTAAGGTCAGCTGCAGCAGACTCTTTGTTTTAACTCCTTTTCGTTTAGAGAAATTATACATTTCTCCTTCCTTCTTGTTTGTAGTTTTGAACCAGTTTTCTTCCCTTGGCAAAACATTTTCCCAATTACCACGCAATTCAGTTGGAAAAGTATGCCCAATGAGTTCTCCTTGGCCACAAACTGATGTCAATCTCTTAAAGAATTCTAGATCTAAATTCTAAATGTAGTTCTAAATAGTATCTCCCCTGACAGAAACCACAGTTGCCTTTCCACCCAGCAGTTGTGCTTCCTGATGTGGTGAGGGGTTGATTCAATTCAATATTGAGTATCTATTATGTACAGGTCAGTATGCCAGGCTGTCAGGGCATACAACCTGAATAAGACAACCTTTGCTCAACAGCTTAAAACCTAGTCAAGGGTGGTAAGATATGTACATAAGTAACTGTAATATACTGTTGAAATAGATGTACATGTACGACAGATGCAGTTTCCATGGTGTGTCTGAAGCCTCTTGCTGGTAGATCTTGCTTGCCAGTCATGCATGAAAGTTCAAGTTCCTGATCTAGACCTCTGAAACCCATATTCTGTGTTAGAATCGTGCTGACAGGCTTCCAGACTTTTCACGTAAGGATAGTTTTGGAAATGACAAGTTGTACATTTTGGCCCAGTGTGTCACTGTTTCATCCTGAAGTTCCAGGATGAAACAACCACTCCTGGTGATTTATTTATGTCTGGTGTGTCAATTAGACTCAGATCATCACACATTCTGAACATTAATTTGACCTCTCTGCTTCAAAAGATGATTTTAGCTTTCAGATCTCCGTAATAACTGCTGAACACCTAGGCAGGATACTCATAATAACTGCTGAAGGAAGGACTCAAATGAAATTTTTGTTTAATTTCAGTGTTCTTTAATTTCACCATTTTGGGGGTAGATGATTGCCCTCTCTTCCCTCCACCCCAACTTATATTCTGTAGTCTTTTCTCTTCTTGAGGTGGCCTGGTATAAAATTATAAGATTTGGAGTCAAATATATCTGGATTTAAATCCCTGCTATAACTTTGTGTGTTTTAGGGTAATTTTTCTAAATTCACAGAAGTATGATTTCTTTGCCTGTACAGACAGGATAATAACATCTACTTTTCATAGTTTTGAGAAGATTCATTAAGATGACATATAAAATGCTTGCCAAAAAATGCTTCAGGGAGTCCTCTCCCCACCTCTTCATCTTCCTCACTTAGGTGATATTTCTTAGGGAACTCTCTCCTCCTCTGTCTCAGCTTCTGTGGCTTTTGTTGCTTCACTATTTACCAGCCCAGATTCCGCCCCCCTCGACTCCCACCCTGTCCCTTCCTGGCCATTCTGATCAACAGCATACATTTTCCCACTTGTCTTCTAAAAAGTTATGTTTCATGTAAAATTTTAACTAATTCCATAAGTTACCATTGCTATCATCTGAATGTTTGTGATCCTTCCAAATTCACATGTTGAAATTCTAACCCACAAAGGTGATGGTATTAGTAGGTGGGGACTTTAAGTAAGGAAAAGTGTAACTTTCATGAGTGAGATTAGTGCCCTTATGCAAGTAGTCCTAGAGAGCTCCCTTGCCCCTTCCACTATGTGAGGACACACCGTGAAGTCGGCAGTCTGCAACCTGGAAGAGGGCCTTCACCAGACCCCGACCATGCTGCCACCCTGGTCTTGGATGTCTAGTCTCCAGAACCGTGAGAAATAAATTTCTGTTGTTTATAAGCTACCCAGTCTGCGGTATTTTGTTATGGTGACAGAACAGACCAAGACAAATATGCTTTCCTTTGGTTAAGTTAAGTGAACCATGTGTTATATTTTTAAGCAGTTTTCCTTCTATAGCCCACATGTCGAGATTAATTATGTGGTACTTTTTGTTATCCCATCCTTTACCAATCACTACTTCCTATTTACGATTCCTATATTTGTATTAAAATAAAGAATCATATTTTTCTTTCCCTATGGAATTGAAAACTTAGTGTAGTTTAATACCAAACTTTTCTGCATGTCTTCCTACAGAAGATTTTTGTTTCCTGTTTAGCAATCTGTTTTTGACTTCAAGGTGGTTCATTTGAGTACCTTGTATATACAAAGCAATGTACTAGGTGCCTTAAATTCATTATCTCACAACTCCACAAAAAGTTGTGAAGTATCTCTGTCATGAATAAAGTTCTTTAGCACCACATGTGGTATTCTGGTAGATTTATTTTTATTTAAAAGTATCTACAGATAATAGATGTTCTTCTGCCATTTTCTAAAGAGATAGCATTATAAATCAATTCTTTTCAAAGAGTGGACTTTAATAATTTTGTTTCTATTATATATTGAACATAGACAAGATAATTATAATATATATATAAGGTATAAAAACAAAATAACTTTGCATATCCACCAACCAGTTTAAGAAACAAACACAAGTATTTTTTTTAAAAAAACTTTATTGAAATATAGTTGATTTACAATGTTGTGATAGTTTCGGATGTACAGCAAAGTGATTCATATTCATATGTATACACATATATATTCTTTTTGTACATTCTCTTCCATTATAGGTTATTACAAGATATTGAATATAGTTCCCTGTGCTATACAGTAGGTCCTTGTTGGTTATCTCTTTTATATATAATAGTGTATATATTTTAATCCCAAACTCCTAATTTATCCCTCCCCTCTTTCCCCTTTGGTAATCATGAGTTTGTTTTCTATGTCTGTGAGTCTGTTTCTCTGTTGCAAATAAGTTCATTTGTATCATTTTTTTAGATTCCATATATGATACTTGTCTTTGTCTATCTGACTTCACTTCATATGATAATGTCTAGGTCCATCCATGTTGCTGCAAATGGCATTATTTCATTCTTTTTTTATGGCTGAGTAATAATCCATTTTATATATATGTATATATATTATATATATTATATATACCACATCTTCTTTATCCTTTCATCTGTTGATGGACACTTAGGTTGCTTCCATATCTTGGCTATTGTAAATAGTGCTGCTGTGAACATTGGGGTACATGTATCTTTTTGAATTATGGTTTTCCCTGGTATATGCCCAGTAGTGGGATTGCAGGATCATATGGTAGTTCTATTTTTAGTTTTTTGAGGAACCTCCATACTCTTCTCCATAGTGACTGCGCCAATTTACATTCCCACCAACAGTGCAAGAAGGTTCCCTTTTCTCCACACCCTCTCCAGCATTTATTATTTGTAAACTTTTTGATGATGGCCATTCTGACTGGTGTGAGGTGATACCTCATTGTAGTTTTGATTTGCATTTCTCTAATAGTTAGCGATGTTGAGCATCTTTTCATGTAACAAGTGTATTTAAAAGCTCCTGTGTGTCCTTTGCCTACTCCAGCCCTGCCCAAAGATAACCTTTAAATGCTTCAACTTTGTATGTTTAAATTTATAATGAAAACAATGATGCTAATTCAGTGTTTCAAGCTTTTCTGGTATTGAGTCAATTGCAGTCAAGGGGCACCAGTGTCTGTCTCGGAAGGTCAAATTTTGGTCATCGGTTTTTAATGCACAATATGAAATAACTGCCTTTTCTTTTTAAAATAATTTATGAGCAGGTTTTCCCCTTATTTCTTATAGATTTTTTCTTATGGTTATAAGTTATTTTATATGTTTTCTCTGGGTGAGGTGCTGGCACAAAAGCTACCAAGTGAGAAGTCTGTTGGTGGCAGCCATTAAAGTCACAGCCCCAGGAGGGGAGGAGCTCCAGATAAAAGACCCAGCAAAGGAAGGCCTTGGGTCCTTGTTCTTTTCTTGCTTTACAAAGACCCCTGAGCAAAAGCTATGGTGTTCATTTAAATTTGCTTCTGCAGGTTGACAGAAAGAAATGGAGAGTTACATACAGAAGAAAAACATTAGATTTAGGTAAAGGAGAAAAGTGGGTTGGGGAAAAGGCAGTAGGAAAATTGCTGAAGAAAGTTGATCATTCAGGAATACAGAAAGATGAGCATAAAGATATGCCTAGGGTTTTGTTTTAAATCTTGGGATCTTGGGGAAGAAAATATTATTTGTTTCACTCTGAAGGTTAGAAAAAGGAAAGAGAGATAGATCAAGTGATCAACTGACAGAGAGAGAGAAAGATGTGGGTGAGTGGATGGGTTGGCAAATGGATGGGTGGGTGGGTGGATGGATGGATGGATGGATGGGTGGGTGGATGGATGGATGGATGGATGGATGGATGAGTGGATAGGTGGATGGACAGATATAGGAGAGAATAGACTGTGTTGCTAACTACTGTAGATTGAATGTATCTTCCCAAAATTCATGTGTCGAAATCCTTAACCCCCAAGATGGTGGTGTTGAGAGATGGGGCCTTTGGGAGGTTATTAGGTCATGAGGGTGGAACCCTCATGAATGGGATTGGTGCCCTTATAAATGAGGCCCCAGAGAGATCCTTCATCCCTTCTGCCTTGTGAGGACACAGCATAAGGGTGCCATCTGTAAGCCAGGAAGTAGGCTCTCATTAGACACCAGATCTGCTTGTGTCTTGATCTTGGACTTTGCAGCCTCCACAACAGTGAGAAATAAATGTATATTATTTATAAGCCATCCAGTCTGTGGTATTTTGTTATAGCAGCCTGAGAAGACTAAGACCTTTTAAAACTCTATGTACCAAATTAAGAAGATCCCTTTGCAGCTAGAAATGAGGATATTTCTGTCCATGCAAAAAAGCTACGGCAAAGATCTGCTGCTCTGGTAATCCTTCTTACTGCCCTCCTACTCTTAAAAGATTTTCATCTTTTGTAAGGGAGAAAGTTATAATTTTGAGAAAAATAATAACATTCTCTGATTAGGAATGGTGTTTTCTTTTTTTAATCAGGAATTTCATCACAAATTGTGATTCATTCCAAAGACACAAACACTCAAGAATGTACAGATGACTCTGTTTCTGCATAGTAAAAATAAAGTTAGAATCACCGCAAAGTTTTTCATATTGGATTTTAGAGCAATAATCTTCTTGCTGTGCTTCTTTAAGCTATAATATTGAAAGCTAAATTTTCAATTTCTTTACACATTTAACATAGCAGATCATTCCTTTTAATTTGAAAAGTAACTGTAGGTCTGGGACATCTACAAACAATGCTGTTTCTTGGTCACTGACTTTTTAAGGGAGCATTTAAATTCTTCAGCCCTACAGGTCAAACTGCATTATACCACATTTCATTAGAAAAGGAATCTGTATAGGATTAAGATGGTAACAAGTTCCAGCCAGTGAGCCATGTATTTCAAGAAATATGCCACAGGGCTTCCCTGGTGGCGCAGTGGTTAAGAGTCTGCCTGCGAATGCAGGGGACACGGGTTCGAGCCCTGGTCCGGGAAGATCCCACATGCCGCGGAGCAACTGGGCCCGTGAGCCACAGTTACTGAGCCTGCGCGTCTGGAGCCTGTGCTCCGCAACGAGAGAGGCCGCGATACTGAGAGGCCTGCGCACCGCGATGAAGAGTGGCCCCCGCTTGCCGCAACTAGAGAAAGCCCTCGCACAGAAGAAACGAAGACCCAACATAGCAACCAATCAATCAATTAAATAAATAAATCTTTAAAAAAGAAAAAAAAAAAAGAAATATGCCACAGACAAGAGATTAGAACTACAAAAGTTTTGAACCAGTAACGATTTTCTGGATTTGATCTGTAGAGTTACAGGGAGCTTGAAAAATGTCAGCACTTTCCAAAATGCTGTAAACAGGTCTTTAAGAGATTGTTTTATATAGTCACATCATATTATTGATGACTGGTCTTCATAGGTCTAGTTTAGAGCTCAATTCAAGAGCATGTATTGAGTGTCAGGTTAACATAATAAGTATAAGGTTTCTGAAACAGTCTCTGATATTTAAGAGTTTAGACTACTTGGAGAAATGTGTGACATGTATTCAAAAAATCATAATATCGTGTAGATGAATGCCATGAAGAGTAGACCGAAAACAAGAGAAGAATTTTCGTTGAAAGCGATTACTTTTGGTGGGGGTGAAGGAGAAGCCACGAGATGAGGTCAGTAAATGAACGTCACGTTCTGAGACGGCTCCTGGCTGAAGGTATTCTCCGTAAGTGGTGGATATGTTTCCTGTAACTGAGTGAGCTCCTGCCACTTGGCACTATGGGAGGGGACAGAGGTCTCTCAGATCAGAACCTTCGAGTGGTGGTGCAACTGCTCAGAATATAATTTAAAGCACTGACCCTGGCCTCCCAACCCCGCCTCAGTGCTGTGCCGTGTGCCCCTCCCCATCACTGCTGATCTGAGAATAGCTGTGGGTCTGTGAGGAGACAGATTCAGAAGCGTTTATAGCAGTAGATATTGCTGTGACATTTTAACTGTACTTTATAAAAGAACTGATCTGCAATGGACTGTGAAAAACACACCAGTGGTTCTTTACCACAGAATGTTTGAGGAGCACTTGCCTGTACAACCTTCCTGCTGCATCTTCTGTCCTTTCCCTTCATTCTCCACCTTCTTCCCACCATGCACCAGCGGCCTCCTAGCTATTACTTGAACTTGCCAAGCGAACCCTTCGTCTTGTGCTTTTCCCTCTGCTTGGGATGCACTTCCTCCACGTGACTACACCTTTCTCTCCCTAGCTTCCTCCAGAGCTCTGTTCAGATGTTACCGTACCAGAACCGCTTGCCCTGGTGACTGAAACACGCCTGCCTCATTACTGTCTCCTTACCTTGCTTTCTCTTTCTTCCCTAAGTAATTCATCCCTGGTATGTATTTATTGAGCTATTACTTATTGTCTGCCCCATCCTACTAGAAGTCAACTCCACGAGTCCAGGGACTTGTTTATCTTGGACACTGCTGTCGACTTAGCACCTGGAACAGTGCCTGACTCATAGCTGGCCTTAATATTTGTTCAGTGCATGAGTGCAGGAAGAAGTGAGTGAGGGAATGAATGGCAGAACAGTTGCAGTGGGGCTAGAAAATGCAGATATGCTCTAGGAAACAGGAAGTAATTTAATTTGGCTAGTAAGAAGGAGAAGAGAACGTTTTAGTCAGCTCTAATTTCAGTTCAAGTGGGTAGAGTCATCTTTTGGTTCTAGACTTCAGCACTTAAAATAAAAGAACATTCTCCTTTTTCTGAGCTTTACCAGATGCCATATTACCATCAGGGATCCTTTTCCTGACCAGCTTGAGATGTGCTTGTTTTGTTTTGGAATTTCAGTCTCAGTGCTGTAGTATTCCATATCTTAATTTTCATCATCTTTACCCTGTAAGAGTTTGCTCCCAAAACTCTGGTTCAACATTCCCGAAACTGCCGCATATTGGAAATCTGTATGGATGCAGGCAGAGAAGAGTAATGCTGTCTTAACCATTTGGAAAGATGGAATGCAGGGTGCGGTTTCCCTTCCAGTACAGCTGGGGCCTCAGGCGATGCTTAGTTCATGAAAATGTACAGTTGGGAATCATCCCGCTAAGGGTGATGAAGGCCTGGGGTGGGGTTAGCCTTGACAGTTGGAAAGAAAGGTCAGTTTTCCCCGGCTACTGAGGAGATTCTGAAAGATGAGACAAGACAGCTGGATGAAAAATCTGCACCCCACGTGAGCTTCCAGCACTCTTGGCATTGCTGCTGTTTCCTTCCAAGAGCCATTTGGTCTCACTCAGAAGAAAGCAGTCCCATTTATGAGTGACAAGGAAGCCACTTTCTCCTCTTGGAGTGGCCTGGTATACAAATAGCATACATAATTAATGTGCCCCGGAAAGCTGTTTAAATTAATTATGGGATTGTCCCCCAAGAAGTATTCTACAGGAGGAAGTGCTTTAGGTGTTTTCAGCTAGGATCTGGGAGTGCGAGGTTCTTTTTTCCTCTCACTGTTAGGACTTTGTGACCTCAGGCAATTCACTTAATGTTCCCCAAAATACCTATAAGATACTTTATTGATCCATATTTTATTCATACTTTCCACTTCTAAATCTTTGGAAAACCTCAGTAGAGCCATTCTCAGGGTCATTGAATGAAAGCCAATAATGCCCTTTGAGATCCTTTATAGAAATTTGCTTAAAAGGGCCTGGCTACTTATATTTTTTCTAACATCCCGAAGTAGATATTTCACAGCACTAATCGTTATTCTTTAATATGTGCAGTTAAACCCATCTTCTTAATTCTTTAAAATGTAAGACTGCCTAAGACCTATGTGATCAGCTCTTGCAACTAGACTGAGTGCATATCAGGTAGGAAATTGTTAAATAACTTCAAAACTATATTACTACTCTGATAGAGCAAGTTGCACTCTCCTTGAAAGATGTCAGTAGCAAAGTCTTACCTAAGCCTCCCATCTTTCCCATTTATTCCTTTCTTACCATTTGTGCTAAAGAATTTGACCAGTTTTAAAGCTCAAGAGGTACTTGTGTGCAGAAGTGAACTCGATTGGGGATTTATATTTTCTACTGTTACATCTGTTTCTTGCTTGGGGTGCTGCAAGATAGTGTGCGCTAATATTTTGTTGATTAAGTCATGTAAACTCCAGTGGTACCCAGAAAACCAGGTTTTCTTTGGAAGAAGGAAGCAGCTCTTTCTTCTCCACGGCCATATGGGATTTCTGGGTTCAGCCTTTCGTCCTGCATCAATATACATATCTCTATAAAACTGTTCTACTTCTCTAAGCAAAAGAGCATAGATGCTGTACAATATTCTCTCCAATAAACAAGTGCAGAACAGTAGGAAGTTGCTTTAATTTGCATAAATCTCATTGAAAAGCCATAGAAATCTTTATATTATTATTCCCAGGGGGTTATCTCATAAAAAGCTGTAGAAATCTTTGTATTATTATTCCCAGGGGGTTATCTCATATTTTTTCCGCTGCACGTCAGCAGTCGTCCAGCAGATGGCACTGTGTGGTAACTGGATGACAGCTTCCTTTTGCAAACGTGTCTGTGTGCATTTCTGGCCTATATATTTACAAATACTCATTCTGTTAACATTACTGTGGTGGAGCGAATGACACTTTTTTGAAATACAAGGTATTAAATGTCAGAGATTTGTAAATTTGTATCTTATTCCAGCACATTATTATATAGTGTTGCCCTGTAGCGCTATAGTGAAACTGTTCATTGTTCCTTAAGGAGCTTTTTATTTTCTGATGATTAACACTGGAGTTCACTTAATAGCTTGTCCTAATAAGGTAGAGATATATCAGTAAATAATCCCCATAGAGTATTATCCTGGGTGTCCCCATCCTCTGTGTTTGTGTCGAGCAAAGAATGCGGTTGGGCTAAGGGTAACAGCCCTCAAAGAGCTGCTCACAAATAGCTCACTGTTGCCACTTCATGGAATATTGTGGTGGCCAAAAAGGAAGGAAA
The DNA here is from genome assembly GCF_028023285.1 of Balaenoptera ricei. Classification (NCBI taxonomy): domain Eukaryota; kingdom Metazoa; phylum Chordata; class Mammalia; order Artiodactyla; family Balaenopteridae; genus Balaenoptera; species Balaenoptera ricei. The sequence continues at coordinate 56,089,430 of NC_082648.1, read as the reverse complement.
GGAAACTAGTACGTAGTTACTCAAAGTGTGGTCCTTTGACCCCAGCAGCGTGGGTCTTCCTGGGTGCTTGTCGGAAATACAGTGTCTTGGGGCTCACCCCAGATGTAATGCATCAGAATATGCTTTTTAAAAAGATTCCCAGATAATTCATATGCATATTAAAGTTGGAGAAACACTATTAAGTGCCTCCTCTTCCGTTCATGTAAAGCAGATGTTGAGAGCCTGCTGGAAGTCAAGCAGCAGTGCACCTGGGCTTGGGTGCAGCTATGGCCAAGTCAGGATACCAGCCAGCAGGGAGCTTAGAGTCAGGGGATGGAGAGGGTGTTTAAAAAAGAAGAAATTCAGCCATGTAGGTGCTAAGAGAGGTATGTACTAAGGGCAAGCATGTGTTTGGTAGGCATTGGGCTGAGATTCACATTTAATCTTTGTGACAGCTCTGAGAGAAATTACTGTCCCAGAAGAGGAGACCATGCAAAGTCACTCACACGGCCAGTCAGTGATGAGCAAAAGCATAAACCAAGCTCTGCCAGGCTCCAAAGCCCATGGTTTTGAATAAGCTGCATCCTAGAAGCCCAGGCTCTTCCAGTAAGTTATCTATCCTTATCACCTCTGTTATAGATAACAAGGGAAAGGGTTGATTTCCAGACCAAGGATCTGAGGACCTTACACTGAAATATCAATTTTGGAAAGTTTGTGAGTTAAATGCTGAAGAGTGACTTCCCAAATGGGGGTGGTGATCACTTATACCTTGAGTGTGGGTCACCTGAGTTCCTCCATCTAATACAGCCTTGCCATCCTGAGGAAGTCGAGACTGACTGCAGATGGGTGGCGACTGGGGACCTTTAGCTGGAAAATTTGTAATAGAGTGGGATTATATTAATGCTGAGCTCAGGAGATCTAAGAACCAAGTATTCTCTCCCAAATCCAACCACGGGCCACTTGCAAATCAGCATTTTCAGGACACTGACTGAGCCCTGCATCGCCCACAGAGCACTGGTTTTAGGAATTGCCCAGATTGGCACTCATCTTTTCAAAACCATTTTCAGGGGTTAATATAGTTGTAATTACCTACACTTACAGGAGCCTGGTTGTGTTAGCTAAATGTGTTGATGAGTCTCCCACAGAGAACAGAATTAGATATCTCAGTAAGATAAGGAAGTTACCTCTATTTTTTTGTTACTGTATGTAGGAGGATTGTTGCTCAGTCTGAGAAAATTGTTTCAGAGCCTTTTTTCTTCTTGTATTATCTTTTACTAATTCATGTATTGAACATATCTGTAAGCAGAGATGAATGTTAAATTTGAATAATGGTTTACAGCAGACTCATACGTATTTGGCAACGATAAAACTTGCTTCCTGAGAGGAAACCATGGGTCATAAAACGAGGCTAAAAGAACTAACTGTCCTGTTGCCGTCTTTGATGGCTAACATTGGTATTTTTCGGAAAATGCAGGGAATATTTATCTTAGTCTTTTCAGCCTCATTTTGTTACTTCCAGGTAACTTGTTGCATTTCCTATCCTCGAGTCAAAAATTGTTCTGCTTCTGGCTTATTTATCTGATATCAGCGATGAATGCACATTCCAAATATGCCTCATATTCCCAAACAGACAAAGTGGTGTAGGGTGTAGTAGAAATTGTTAGGGAAAAATGTATACCTGCCCAAATTCACAGGGATTGGGTAATAGATAGGAAAACGAGGTAGAAATGGTTAGTCATGATGGGTATGGTGATAATTTGTCAACGAGTACCCTTATCTCATTCTTTGAAGGAATAGCTCTGATACACTAAATCTCTCTATAACCAACACGAAGAAAAAAGATACTGAATTAACACGAAAGTACTAGATCTTTTTTTTCCAGGGATGAGATTTTCCTCCCTTTCAGTTACTACTTCCCTCATATACCCCTAAATGCTACTAGTTCGTTTTTCATTTTTAAACTTGCTTCAACTCCACGTCTCCTTAGAGTCAAGGATTTTATTTTAAATGTAGAGAGATGACCACAACTATGAAAGAAGTTTATTGTGAATCGTTTCTGGTGATTGTCTCAAGACACTCTCAAAATCGGGCTCTTGACCATTTCATTTTATCCTCACCTTTCTCTGTAAGAAAATGGAATGTTTCCAAAGAGAACAGTGGACTTTGTTATCTAGTATTCTGTCCATGGGAAAGCCAGTAATGGTTGCAATCTGCAGAAGAGACGAAAATGCCAAGGAAAAAAAGTCAATTTGAGTGATTTAGATTTTTAAGAGTGGTTCTGGGACATAATATAAAGTCGATTCATATTCATCTTAACTTCTTAAACATACAAAGCTCAGAGTCATAAAACTTACCATGGCAGTGAGGGTAAATTATCACAAAGAAGCAGTAAGGGTGCCGTAGGTATTCTAAAATCTGCGGAGCTTTGTCATAGTTAAGAGCATGTGGACCACCTTGAAAATTAGAATAAAAAATATCTCTTGTATATATAGTAATCCTCTCCTAACCATATTGGTTAATTAAACAGAACATTCTTTCCTTTACCAGGCTGAATAACTTCACAGTACTGACAGTGGAAAAATACATTTAAAAAACCCCCAAACAAACAAAGAGCACATGAGAAATGTGTTGCCCATGCTAGGGTTGCCCTGGAAAATACGATCAAAGGAAAGATGTAAAGTGTACCTTCCCTAATCCCTGTGCTCCAGCCAAGCTGAGTTACCGAGAGCCCCGTGAATGTGCCGCGCGATTCCACACGTCCATGCTCTGCATTCATATTGCCTCTACCTGCAGCGTCAACTTTGATGCTCTATCCTCTCTGCACGCTTGATGAACTTGCACGCATCCTTCAAGACTCGGATCAGGTAGCCTTTAATCTTTGAAGCTAGCCAGTCACTCCTGCACTCCTCTTTCCGTTACAGTCTCCTATTATTCTTGTCTCACTGTGTTGAAATTAGATGATGATATGCCTCACCTCTCCCCACCCCAGATGAGCTTCTTGAAGCCAGGAGCCACATTTTATTCATTTATGTCTGCCTAGTTCATGGATGGAAAATATATGGGCACATGCCTCCACGCTTCAATTCTGCATCTGTGGCAGACGCTACAAGTCAATCATGGTACTTTTTCTCTCGGAATCTAGGCATAGCCGCATGGTATTTTTGAACACCATGCTTCGGTCAGCCGCTTACTACAAATTCATTGTGACTGACACACTGGTTTCAGCTTCCTTGCTACCCCTGGCCTAGGAGAACACCTGGCTTAGAGTAGGCATTATTTTTATGTGAAAATGATACTAAATGGAAACCTTATAAAATCCATGTTTGATTTGACTTTTGATTTAACTAATCTGTTGGAGTTGAATCTAGAAATGTTATAAAACTTTCTGGGATCTCAGTCACTGATATTCAACCACTTCTGTTGTTTTGCTTTCATTATTTTGAAGCGCTATGAATTAAATAACATTAAACAGGTTCTTTTACATTGTAAGACTTTTCAAACCTTTATATGCCAGAGTGCACTAGGAATCTGCCTGAAGAGAATAAAATATTTCCAGTTTCACAAACTTATTGGAACAATGAGGGAATGTTTGATGGAACTAGCAATCCTCAGAACCCACTTTGGGGAACACTGCTGTAGCAGATTCTAGCTGGTTCTGTTCATGTCATCAGCAGACTGTGTTATTCTGTGTTTGTATTTAGTAATCAGTACTCAGTAATCGGGATAATGAGAACCTCAGGCTTTTCTTTTGCTATTTTAGAATGACATAATCTACGATATTCTTGTAGAAACATGGTGAAATGTTGACTTCCTCTAGTTGATTTGTAAATGCTTTAACCTTCAAAAATATACTATTAATTAAAAAAAAATCTTTCTGAAGCATGAAGATAAAGCATTAAGTGGTGTGTGTCAACAGGCTTGGATTCAAGAACCAAGCCTGACATTCCCAAACTCTGTGAGAGCGTACTTGTCATTTCTCTTCATGCCCTTAGTTTTCTCACCTATGAAGTGGGGATGATTGACTCTGACATGAGAATACAGGCTCAGAACAAACAGTGCAAAGATCTATTTTCTCTCTGCTTCATTCCAGATGTAACACTCTTGAAGCTATTTTTTAAACCAACTTGCTTAGAGAGTAGTTTCATTTCCAGAAGATAAGGATGTCCTTGAAAGTGACTAACAGCATCTGACCAGTTATATAACGTGCCTTGTGTACAGTAGCAGCTGGTAAAGCCTAATATTTCTAAGTCAGTCTAAATGACTTAGTAACATAGTTGGAGACATTTGATAACCAATGTGATTTCTCCGCAGCCTTCCAGCAACCTTCTGTCTTCACACACACCAAAAAAAAGCAGATGGGTAGGGAAGAATAGCCTGAAAACATCTTTTCAAACAGTGACGATGTTGATGAAGATGGACACTGTAATTTAAAAATAAGTAATTTCTTTTAACAAAGTGGCATGGGAATGAAGTCCATAGGAAAACAGGTTGGGGTTTCTCCATGTTACCTGCCTGCCTGGGTAGTGTGGGTAGTAATGTTCCTGTCCTTGGCCCCATCTCATACATGCCTCTCTTGCATCAGCGCTATGACTTTTGTTTTAAATTGGTAGCAGCATCTATGTATTGGTCATGAAGCTTAGGCTGCACATAGGTTGTTCGGGTTTCATTTTGCGTTTTGTTGCAACACATTCATGCAGTTGGAAAATTTGGAGATTGCAACCCAGGCAAGATTTAAATTCCAGTCTTACCACTTATCAATGATGTGCTCTTGCCAAACTATTTAATTTTTCTTAGTCTCCTTTCCTTAGCCATGAAATGGAGACGGTGATGTATAGGATTGTTGTGAGGATTCCATGAGACGATATAAGTAAAGAACCTGGTGTCTAATCGCTGCTTGCTAAATGCTGGTTCCCACAAGGCCCTCCTTCATTAGTTACCCCTGGAGTAACTAATATAAAATATTAATCTGTGCTTTCTATGTCGTTGCACGTTTCCATTTTAATACAATCTGTTTATCTGTCTGTTCTTACAAGATTACACATCAAGCGTCCAAGTACCTTATTTATATTTATATTCCCAGTGTATAATATCTAGCATACAGCAAGCGCTCAGTAAGCCTTTGCTTTATGGATTCTCTCTCACTTTATTTTCTTCCTTCTCCCTGTCAATCCAATGAGTGTGAAAAGATTCGTCATTATTTATTAATCCTAATAGGGCCAGACATGTTTTAGTAATTTTGTGAATGAGAAAAATAACCCTCTGTTTTAAATATCTATTTAGAAAAAAAAAATAGACTTGTATGTATGTTAAAACAAAAACTCCAATGACAGCAACCAATCATATTCATGAATTCTCAAATTATATTCTTATAGAATTAAGTGTAATCGAACTTCAGATACTGAAGTCTTTCTGCAGCCTCAGTGTCATGTTTACTCTCAGTAATTGGGGAAGAATTCTGGTGTTAGAATGCATGCCAGTAATTGTTGGCTCAAGAATTCGTGAAAGGTACACACTCGATTGGGGTTTTAACTTTGGCTCATGATTTATAAGTGTATAAATGGCAAAAAGACATTTCAAAATTGTATATATTCATGCATGTGGTGTTAGAACTTCTGAGAAGCTCTGATTCATTAGAATTGAGCTGACATTTATAAAGACGTAAAACTACTGTGTAGCAGCAGCTTTAATTATTACTTAAGAGCAGAGTTGTTAAAATGGCTCCCTCAGGTACTTGAGCTTTTGATTATGTAAGGAGAAAAAAAAAGATAAATTTCAAAAATGAAGTTCAGTTATCCAGTTTGCACTGCCAGTTACCCTATAATTCATCGTGGGGACAACTTTTACATTTGGTCTAGGAAAGAAGCCAAATATCAAATGTGTCCTTGGCGGCTGACAGGTAATGATAACGTCGTAAGAAAAAAAAGCACCTTGCCTCTTGTAAGAAAGATTTGGGGGTATTTACATAAGTATTTGAGCATCTTCAGAGTACATGAGCTCTACAGCAACTGGAAGATTTAAAAATCTCCCTTTTCTATTATTCATGTAAAGAGTTCTCTCATGGTTACTGGAAAATGCTCCCAATCAGAAGAAAAAGCCCCCAGCGTTTGACCCATGAGACACAAACTCTGAGCTAATAACGTCTTGGTCATCTGTTACTTTTCATATTTATCAAGGGGAACTTTAACAAGGAGAGCAGTTGCCTGGGAGGGTTAAGATGCATTCTGCCAGTGTGGCATGTTTTACTTACTCTTATGTTTGCAATAAATGGAGGTTGGTTTGTGTTAGGATGTGAGTCTATTCTCCAAAGACATATATGCTGATAGCACTAATGATTTGCAGTATTTAACAGCAAAACTGTTTTACTTGCTGTGACTCCAGGCTTTGAATTATAAATGGAATCATTTTATGTCTTTTGTCATTAGTTGAAATACATGGGAATTGTCCCAGATTTCCCATTAAAAATGTATCGAGTAAATATTTCAAAATCATTAAATATTTCAAAATCTATTTCTATTTTGAAATAGAAATATTTCAAAATTGATATCGCTAATTGGTATTTAGAAAAATATGTTTTATCAAACTATACATTTATATAAATTTGTATAAATTTACACGGGTTGGAAAAAATATCCAAATTAATTTTAATGAATACAGTGGTATGTTATGTTTATTTGTGTGCATAAGCAGTTTTTATTTGCTTATTGTTTGGGGTGATTAAAAATTCTGCCCAAACTCAGGAGGTATTAAGAGGTTGTTTCCTACTGTGGTCTCATTCTAAATGACATTTCTTTTTCTTTGACCTCAAGTTTAACTTCTTGGGAGAGCTGCTAACTCAGCACAGTAAGTAAGTCTTGGCCTCTTTCCTGATTTAAAGCTAATCATATGCAATTTTGGAAAGGCATCAAATTTACTTTTGAAAAAAAAAAATCCCTGGCACAGCTAATGGGAGATATAATTTTCATGACTAAAGTAGGTACAAAAAAGTGTCCAAAAATGGAAGAATGAACTTGTGTTTCCACAGACAGCCCTTTTCAGAGTCTTGACCCAGTCCTTCTCAGCTAAAGTTGCTGGCTCTATTTATGGAAGACTTTAAATACCCCTAAATTGCAATTAAATTTTTTATTTGAAATTGTATCCCCTCTATTTAGAGATTATGACTCTAATGCATGATGATGTGATGAGGAAAGGGAGTGTTAGTCATGAAGAAGATAGAATTGTGAATGGGGTGACCTGTCATGATAGGGTTTTTTGTTTTTTTTTTTAATAGAAGTATAGTTGATTTACAATGTCGTGTTAGTTTCTGGTATGCAGCAAAGTGATTCAGTTACATAAATATAAATATTCTTTTTCATATTCTTTTCCATTATGGTTTATCACATGATATTGAATATAGCTCCCTGTGCTATACAGTAGGTCCTTGTTGTTTATCTATTTTATATATATTTGTGTGTATGTTAATCCCAAACTCCTCATTTATCCTCCCTGCCCCCACTGTCTTCCCCTTTAGTAACCATAACTTTGTTTTCTATGTCTGTCTGTAAATAAGTTCATTTGTATCATATTTTAGATTCCACATATAAGTGATATCATATGGTATTTGTCTTTCTGTTTCTGACTTAAAATACTTCACTTAGTATGATAATCTCTAGGTCCATCCATGTTGCTGCAAATGGCACTATTTCATTCTTTTTTATGGCTGAGTAGTATTCTATTATGTATATATACCACATCTTCTTTATCCATTCATCTGCCAATGGACATTTAGGTTGCTTCCATGTCTTGGCTACTGTGAATAGTGCTGCTATGAATATTGGGGTGCATGTATCTTTTTGAATTAGAGTTTTCATCTTTTCCAGATAGGTACCCAGGAGGGGGATTGCAGGATCGTATGGTAACTCTATTTTTAGTTTTTAAAGGAACTTCCATACTGTTTTCCATAGTGGCTGCAGATAGGTTGGTTTTTTATAAGGTTTACAATTATCATTATATAAAGACACATTCAACCTTAAAAATGCAAATGGTTTGTGATTAAAGGAAGAATGCTCAGTCCTTTCATAATTTGCTTAATATGAGAAAGAAAAAATGTATGAAGAGACTGCAATTCAGAGAACAAAGAAAGAGGATCCAAGATCCTGCTCAGCCAAGTACTAGTGAGCACTTGGTGACATTACCCACTTTCCATGGCAGGGATTTTAGAGCTAAAAGGGAACTTAAATTAGCCCATATTACATATAGAGAAACTGAATCCAGAGAGGTGAAACTGGTGTGCCCGAGCACACTTTAGCTGCGTCTTCTGATTTCCATTGCATCATACTCACTTCTAGAATGGCCCAGCTGGTCAAATCTACAGGATGGCTGTGAGGCCCTGCAATATGAAGATTTGGTTAGCTGTTTGCAGTATAAAGAGGCTATATAAATTTCAAATGTAATTATAATAAAACTCTATATTTTGGCTTTGGGCAGCTGAGCTCTTGGATGGACAGCTGTTCTAGCTGTGAAAACATCTTCCTACCCATAACTACCTCTCTTGTCAGAGACAGAGGCACTTGCCAATGTTCCTGCTTTAACGTGCAGCCTCCTGTTTCCGGACGTCCTGTGTCTTGTGAAAGGGTGTTGTTCTTTCAGATGGGGAAGCTTTTAAAAAGGAACAGCTGTATCACTTACTAATAGTTTATCTCCATACCCTTTATTCCCAAATTCCTCTTGCTTTTCAGTTTATCCTTCCCTCTCAAGAAAACTAGGGGTAATTTAAATAGAGGAAGGAGCGGAAGAAAACTAACATTTCTTCAGCACTTACTATTGGCCAAGTATCCCCTCAAATCGCATTTGGCATGAGGTCAATATGAATAAATAAATCACTAAAAGATTCCAGGTATCATGCTAGATACCTTACCTACATTGTTAATGGCTGAATAAATCAAGGCTCAGAGATGTTAAAGAAGTCAGGGAGAGAAATGAAAGAGCTAAGAAGCCCAAAAGGAGAGACAGTGCTAGGAGAGAGGTCACATTTTCCTTTTCTCATTAATTAAAAAGAGAAGAAAGAAAAAAAGGAAAGAAGGGAGGGAGGAATGAAGGAAGGAAGGAAGGAGAGAGGGAGGGAGGGACATTATTTGCTGGCTGGTCCTATCTGAAAATAGTAAAAAAATATATTTACATATTTTTATTTTAGAAAGATGTGCTTTTAAGAAAATGTGCTCTGCATTTCTTTGCTAACTCTATTCAGTAACTCTTGCAGCAATGTTCCTCATGTCCTAGGCATCCAAGAGACACCTCTAGGTATTCCTGAGAACACCCTTTGGTATCACTGAAAATGTTTTGTTTCTGTTGCATCCCTTTCCCATCTCAGGCTAAGATTGCATCAAGATCTGTGATTTCAAGATACAAAGTTGAAATCCATTCTTACGAAGTGTTGAAACAAAAACAGCATGTAGGGTGATAGATGTGAACTTGATTTATCATGGTGATCATTTCACAACATATGCAAATATCGAATCATCATATTGTACACGTGACATTAATATAATGTTATATGTCCATTACACCTCAATAAAAAAGAAATCAAACAAACAACAACAACGAAAAACAACATAAAAACTTTGCCACCTGCAAATCCAGTAGGGTGATATTTTACTGAGTCTTACAGTACAGTTTCATCACCTGACAGAGGGCTGTCCTGACTGTGAATCCACAACTGTTCCAAGATCTTGAAAATTGTGCAGTCACCTCTCAGGAACCCAGATCTGTGTTCACAAGGAGGGCTGGACGACAGAACTACAGTTTAAACTGCTTGCTGATTGGCCAGAGTTGTCAGCTAACGTCCTAGAGAGATAATGTGTTCAGAGGTTGAGCTGTCACCTTCCGTCACAGTAGTTTTCCAGATTCGTTTTCATCTGTGGGATTTGTAATACAATTCATCTCCTCTTTTGTCTCATATCCCCCTTACGTTGACTAGTGCTTCCTTCTTTAACCAGTTACCGCTCTGCTTATCTAGACGTGCCCGGGGTTATAGAATGTAAGTATTTCCGTAAAGGAGAGACTGAAAAGGAACTTTAAATATTATCTGGACGCAACTCCTTCATTTTGTGGATCAGAAAATTGTGACACAGAGATGTTAGGAGGCTAGGTCAGAGTTATTAAGCTGGAGACTGGCAGAGCCAGAAGAGCCAGAATTGAGCTTGGAATGCGGGGCTTTTAGTCCAGTGCTTTCTGCGCTAGACTACATCTGCTAGCCAGGAGGTAACTGATCCTTGAAAATAAAGAAGAGAGATAGATTGTTGTTGTTGTTTGCAGTCAGAACGGCTAGAGCTTTAATGGACATTTGGCAACTTCTTAGCTGAAGACCGTTTTCCATCCTTTTCTAAGGGGCTCAAGCTATCAGCACTGCCACCCCCCTGAACACTGAGGGACAGAGATGAACGGGGTGAGGAAGGGGTCTGGTGCCCTGACTCTCTGGGCCCCTGAGCAGGGCAAGAATCAGACACTGTTGAGTGGTGATAGTGGCCCATTCATGCTGGGGCAGGGCTGGCAGCGCTAAGATGGGTCCAGAACACCATCCTCCACCATTTGAAGGCAAAGGGCACCTGGTGGGTGTTGGCACAAGGATTGTAAATAGGGCTATTTTGTTTCTTGTAAGTCTGTTTGTTCTAGGGCAAGCCCACATGTCTTTTAGGAACTAGGTATGTCTTCATTTACCTTCAATTCAGGAGGTAGTCTGGGTTTAACACGATTACAGAGAGGGTGGTAAGGAGGAGAGGTAATAAAAGGATTTTTAAGATCTAAAAGAATTTGTAACGTAATTAGGGAAATGAAAATAACACAAATTGTGGTGTTGGGTAAAAAAAAAGAGGTTTCAAAATAAGTGGCACAGTCGATGTTCAGAAAAAGGGGAAGCAACGCAGGCTGGAGTGACCTGCAGAGGCTTCACAGAGGAGGTTGGGATGCGAGATGAGCTTTCTGTACATACAAGAAATGACCAGATAGAAGAAGAGGCTCAGGCCTCCTTAGCAGGCAGGAGCAGGTATCAGTGTTCCCAGCACTGAGTGTGCGTTGGAGCCTGTAAAAGGTGGGAGGCTTATCTCGGGGAGATGAGGTGGGACTGGTGACACAGGGTGAGATGAGATGCTATCTTGAGGGCCGCTAGACATCCTGGAGGAGAGACGTGACGTGTGCAGGTTGGATGGGAGTTGGGAAAAACTAGGCGGGCAAAAGGCAAGAGCTAATGGACTCCAGAATACTTATAATTAGAAGCTACATCAGCATTCTTTCTACTTAAATTGAAATTTATTTGGAATGTCCATCTGGCTGATGCTTTGATGTCATAGTTTAGATGTCACTTCTTTCAGAAAGCCTTCTGTGACCCCTGGGTTGAGGTTATTTTCCTTCCTATGTGCTCTCGTAGCACCCTGCACTTCTCCTGCCATAGCCTCTCCCACGCTAGGTTGTAATTGTCTAATGGTTGGCCACACCTGTAGACTGTGAGCTTCCCAACCACAGGACTCGTTTCTGTCTTGTCCACTGTTGTATCCCCAGGGCCTGGTAGAGTGTCTGCATAGAGATAATGCTCACTAAATTCTTAGTGAATAACTGAGTGACAGACCAGCTGAAAGAAGAGGAGAGACAGGAGGGTGGAGGGGAGTGGGGAGAGAGAGGGAGAGACAGAGAGAGAAAGAAGGGAAGGAAGGAAAAGGAGAAACAAAGATTCAGAGATAAAGAAAACTAATTTAGGGTTATTACAAAGAACTTTGTTTTTTGTTTTTTACAAGAGAACTTTGTTTTCAACTAGGCTTCACGTGCCTTTCCACAAAGCCTATTCATACTGATTTAGTATGATGTTGGCGTCATGGCCTTTGGAAGTCACATATGAAGCAAATCATATCACTCATCGACTGGTTCTGTCTCCTGGTAAAATGAATCAAAATGTTGAAGTTAGTGAGGGAAATTATGACAAACCCAAGGATCAAATAAACTTACTTGCTGCCTCTTCAATAAATGTTTTATTTAAAATGATGATAATGCATCAATAAAAACGAAATTAAAGCACATTCTCATATCCTCTTTCCACAGTTTAAATGCTGTAGGAAAAATTTCATCTTGAAGTGAGTTTTTAACATGCTACCATTGGATCCTGAGGATGTTTAGGAGTCTGATGGAATTGTCAGACACATCCTCAAGCAAAATTTGTGCCATTGTTAGCTCATAAGTTCCTAGAAACAAGGATTTTCTCAACAGACATTTTCATTGCAAGATTCAGTAATCAAATGTAAGATGTTTACCTGAAACCTACTCTTTCTATGGAAATAAACCCAGCCATTTTGCCTTCGGGGTTTGTATAATGATGCAGATAAGTATGTATAATAGATAGCAGCATCTGATTAATTACTGTTAAATAACATTATTTAATTTGCCAAGTAAAAATAAATCATATAACTGGAATTGGTTTAAGATGTTCATTAAAATTCTCACACCTGATGTCTTCTCATCAGGAAAGCACCTTTTTGTGGAGCAAATGACAAGGTATATATACAGGTAGATAAGAACTAAGTATATAGTGAGGGGAAGCAAGGTGAAACTGTGCCAGGGGAAGTGAGAATACCAGAATATTCAGGGGTTCATAAACCGTGTTAGAGACTTGTCTTTATTCTAAGGCAATAGGAAGTCTCCTATATAGGAAGGGTTTTAGGGGAGGGTGGAGAGGAACTTAGAGATGAGAGAGTGAGGCCTTTACAAGACTGTTGCAGTAAAGGGTCCAGGGTGATGCGCTTGTAATATAGTCTAAGTGCTGTCTTGACCCTGTTTGGGGGCCTTGGCTGGAGACTGGTCAGTTCCTCTTCGGGAGCAGCTGATTAAGTCCACACCACCAACCATCTCCTTTCTTGGGCTCTCACTCTCTGGCCCACTCTCCACCTGCCCTAATCACCCCAAGGCCAGATGCCAGACACCCAGGCACCGCCCCAGTGCCCCAGAACCTGCTGAAGTTACGAGCCAATCCTAAACTGGCCGAACCTGTGGAAACCAGAGTAAAAGCTCTTGCCCACAGTTCCTCCCTCTCCTTCTGCCTCAGGGCTGAGCCCCATGATTCCCTGTGTGCCCCCCGTCCTCTGCCCCCTGTGGTGTGACACCTTCTCCCTCTCTTGGGAACTGTGAGTAGAAGAAACCGTCTCTTCAATGGCAGTCATCTCCCAATCTGTTGGCTTTACCATACCTAAATAATAATAAAACCTATTAAAACAATGCAGGCCTAGGTTGGTGGTGGAGACAGCAAAAACCTGGTAAATGCAAAGGTAGGTATGAGATAACAACAACGTTATTCAAAGATAGGTCCATATTGAGGATGAGAGAAAAGTAGGTGATGAAGATGACTTGTAGATTTCTGGCTTGTGTCACAGGGGCCATTCATCAAGACCAGGAAAACTGGAAGAGGCCCTGGGTGTGGGATAAGGTCTTGAGTTCAATTTGGGGTGTATTGATATGGGGGTAACTTTGAGATACTCAAGTGGAAATGTCAAGGAGACAGTCAGACAGACAGTTCAAGAACTGGTGACTAGATCTCGTTGAGAAAAGAGGATTATATAAATAATAGACTTTAAAAAATCCTAGCAAGTGAGAATTACAGATGGTAGCAATCACCAAAGATAGCAGACTCCAAACTGCATATCATGGGGAGTACCTCCTGCAGGGAGTGAGACGTGAGCATTACTGGGTTGAGGCAAGGGGACACTAAGCAGGAGAAATAAACAGTGAACAAAGGTTCAGAAGCAAAATGTGTGTTGCAGATTTGGACAACAATGAATAGTCCAGCTGATGAAAGCAGACAGTTTGTATGGGGGAGGAGTAGAGTACCTTAACACCAATCATTCCCCCCCTTGAAGACCTGGAAGGTAAGGAGTTTATTTAAAGTGCCAGCAGTCCTCTGGGCACTTCCTTAAGAGAATTAAATAGAGTTCCTCTTGTTCAGGCTTTTGTCTTTTAAAATAGATGTTCCTGCAGGATGGAAATTCTCCTTTGCCTGCTGATTACTCTCAGCTAGTGTAGAGGCTGTTAATGTTTGAGGCTCAACTGAAGATTAACCAAACATTATTATGTTAATTTTTTTAGCACCAACTATCAAAGATTTATTATTAGTCTACTGTGGGCCCAAATCATGGGACCCAGCCCACGATCCCACGGAAATTATGGTTTTGTTGGGAAGACGGAACTTATACTTACCCAATGATTTAAAAGAGAGAAGTGTAACCTAAAATTTAAAGCCAGAAAGAATATATCATGAAATATTTCTGTATTTATCCTTAAGCATTTTTATCATGTATTTCTTTAAAATTGTGGTAAAATATACCACAATATAACATAAATTTTGTCGTCTGAACCTTTTTTTAGTTTGGTAGTGTTAATTACATTAACATTGTTTTGCAGCCAGTCTCCAGAACTGTTTTCATCTTGCAAAACTGAAACAATTAAATTAAACAATAACTCCTCATTCCCTTCTCCCTTTCCAGTCCTTTCATGTAAGTGAAATCATACATTACTTGTCTTTCTGTGACTGGCTTATTTCTTTTTTTTTTTTGGTCGCACCGAGCGGCTTGCGGGATCTTAGTTCCCTGACCAGGGATCGACCCCGGCAGTGGAAGCATGGAGTCCTAACCACTGGATTACCAGGGAATTCGTGACTGGCTTATTTCATTTAGCATAATGTCTTCAGGGTTCATCCGTGTCCTAGTTTGTGTCAGAATTTCCTTCTTTTTTTAAGACTCAATAATATCCATTCTGTGTATATACCACATTTTGTTTTTTCATTGATCTGTTGATACTTGGGTTACTTCCATCTTCTGGCTATTGTAAATAAAGCTGCTGTGAACATGAGTGTACAGATATCTCTTCAAGATCTAACTTTCAATTCTTTTGGACATATACCCAGAAGTGGAATTGCTGGATTATATGATAATTCTATTTTTAATTTTTTGAGGAACCACCATACTGTTTTCCATAGAGGCTATACCATTTTATATTTCCAACAGTGCATAAGGGTTCCAGTTTCTCTACATCCTTAACACTTGGTATTTTGGGGCGTTTTTGATAGTAGCCATCCTAATGGACATGAGGTGGTATTTCATTGTGGTTTTGATTCACACTTGCTTAATGATTAGTGATATTGCGTATCTCTTCATGTGCTTATTGACCATTTGTATACCTTCTTTGTAGAAATGTCTATTCAGGTCCTTTGCCCATTTTTAAAATAGGTTGTTTTTATGTTGTTGTTGCTGAGTTGTAGGAGTTCTTTATATATTATGGATACTAGCCCTTTATCAGAAATATGCTTTGCAAATATTTTCTCCTGTTTTGTAAGTTGTCTTTCACTCTGGGCTATTTCTATACCATTAGTTTCCATGTCTGTCATTATACCAGTACCACACTATTTTGGTTACTATAGTTTTGTAATACATTTGGAAATTAGAAAATATGAGACCTACACTTTTATTCTTCTTTTTCAAGATTATTTTCACTATTTGGGGTCACTTGAAATTCCATACAAATTTTCAGATGGATTTTCCTATTTCTGCAAAAAATACCACTGGGATTTTGATAGGAATTACATTAAATCTGAAGATTACTTCAGGTAGTATTGTCATCTTAACAATATTAAGTCTTCTAATGCATTAAATGGGATATTTTTCTACTTATTTATGACTTCAATTTGTTTCAGCAACGTTTCTTAGTTGTTAGTGTACAAGTCTTTTGCCTCCTTGATTAGGTTTATTCCTAAGTATTTTATTCTGTTTGATACTATTGTAAATGGAATCTTTTTTTACATTTAAACGTTTTGTTATTAATTCAGAAATAGTAGCTCACATTTCAGAAATTGGTTTAGGAGCTTTTGCCCCTCTCTCCACTATTACTTGGTATTTTGCCCCTCTCTCCACTATTACTTGTAAGGGTTTTATAAGGAATTTTTTGGACAATTTCAGTTAAAAGCTTTTTCAGTCTGATGAATGAATCTCTTCCCAAATACAAATTTATGTAATATTACAACAACTTTAACAACCTTTATTCTATTATAAATATCAAGTGGTTCTACAGACTGAATCTTTGATTTCAAGGACATAAGAAGTTGGTGACTTTCTATATTTTACTTTTTAGTTTCCAGAGACACATCTTACACATGGAAACAGATGAAAATATGACCTGTGCCCCTAAGCCAAAAGCCATTGGTCCATGATTTATTGATTAACTCATTCAGCAGTATCAATTGGGTATCCATTATGTGCCAAACATTGGAAATCTATACAAAATTTCTTTTCTGGTAGTATCAAAGAAATTCCTCTCAGTCCTACTGGAATTTTCCTCTTTTATCTACACTCTTCTGTTCTGATTTTTCTAGCTTCTCACCTTCAAAAGATATACAAAATAATTTTATCATAATTACAAAAATACTAATAGCTAACATTATTTAGAATTCATAATGTGTCAGGCAGTATATAAGTGCTATACTTATTATTAACTCGTTTATGACTCATAACAACAACCAGAGGAAACCAAGGCAGGGAGTGCTGATGGCCACACAAGGTTAATTGGAGGTGTTGGGATCCAACACAGGAAGTCTTGATCAGAAACACTTACTAAAATATAGACAAGTGATGAATCATGGATTCATCATTCAATCAGTATATCAATCATCAGTCAATTCAGTATAAAATCATATGTCTAACATATGTTCAGTAGTGCATGTACAAAATTTTATATAGAATAAGATTATAAGTAATTATATGTTATGTAAGTTGTATATCTATAAAAGCTAATAAGAAATATGAAGATGTTATCAGCAAGCAATCTAGATGTTTGGGTTTTTCTCTGGGTAATTCATTTATTCATTTAAAAACTTTTTCTATAGTGGGCATCCTTTTTATTCTTAGAAACAAAAAGTTTAAAAATATGCCTCATCTCAATGAGGGGACTAATAACAAAGCACTTGAAATTAATCTCCGTGTTGGGAGTGGCATAGGGGCAAGAGTCGAGGAATCACTGATGATCTTATTTTGACAAAAATAACTAGGCCTGTGAAGATTATAGAAAACTTTAGTCCTGTACATGCTTAAAAAATAAAATCTGTGTTTTGAACATGTGTGTGTTTAATTATTTTGCCTACTTAGCCTTTGTAAATATGATTTGCAGAATTGGGAAGTGTAAGCCTTGAGCTTGGCATTTGTGAATGGAGGATGTTTACCCCAAGATGCTCCCCAGAAGTAATGAAGGTGTCTTTGGGCTGCTGGAATGGCTCCCCAGTTTCTGTGGTCTGGTTGCTCTGTGGCCACCTATATGGACGTATTTCCTGAAATCCTAGTTGCGACTTGAGATTTGAGCCCAACTTCACCGAGTCCAAAGGCATGAAACTGAGCTAATACCTGTAGAAAATAATTTAGGGAATGAAGGGTAAGCCTCAAAATGTATGTTGAGGAATGTGAAGGATACGGAAAACACCCCAGGTAGTGCCCTGCTTCATCTCATGTCTTTGTGTGTTAGAAGTATTTTAAGGGATGTTTGCTTATTAGATAAGGATGCATGTTTAACTAGACTTGATCTCTTTCTTTCTGTAGGAGGTTGCTCCTAGCCTCCTCTTTGGCCCCAGCACATGTCATATTTCATTACATGACTGTATTTGTTTTATTAGTAGTATGCTCACTGAGGACAGGAACATAATCGTCTTGGTATTTCTTTAAGGCCTAGCAGAGGGGCAAGAAAAGAAGGAACAAACACACGGGAAGCATTGACTATATGCCAGTCACTGAGATAGATCTTCAGTTTGGGTTCCTTTTTGCCTCCCACTCCGACTCTCAGCATTTCTCTCATATCCTGGGGAGTTCAGCTATGCAATAAATAAAATTTATTGCAAATAAAATACAAGGTGCTCAGTTAAACTTGAATTTCAGAAAGGTAGCAAATGCTTTTTTGTTAGTGGAAGTATAGCCTATGCAGTGTTTGTGATGTACTTATATTAAAAAATTATTCATTGCTCCCTGAATTTCAAATTTAAATGGGTCTTTTACCTGGCAGTTGGTATTTTACCTGGCAATTCTTTTAAATTTTAAAATGGTTTTAAAATTTTTAGATAGTTAGAAAAAAGTAGACGAATGACCAGCCAATTAAAATAAAAAAGATTCACTGGGCTTGTCTGTGCACATTTAACAGTACTGTTGTTGGTCAGGTACTGGAAGACCAGAGGCTGACATGACTTCTACCCTTGAATGCGCCTCAGGCAGCCCAAATGACCAGTTAGAGGGCTTGGGGACTCTTGTCTGGCGCATTGTAGGAGTTCAATAAGTTTCAATTTAAACAGTAGATTTCTCAGTAATATGAAAAATCTTAAGGTCTTTCAGGGTGGATACTACGCCCTGATGTTGTAAAATGACTTCACTTTACAAGGTGAATGATAACATCACTGGCAAGAAAAATGCCGGCCAATCAGCTAGGAAAAATTTTACATCCGCCTCATTAACAGGTCAGCCCTCCCTGTCATAGTCTAATGATCTTGTTCCTTTACTGCTCTTGTCTAGGACTGATTTTCTTCCTACATTGTTTTCTAGTCGCTTCCCTAGCAGATTAACATTAGGAAAATGTTGAGCTTTCACAATTTCATTAGCAATTAAAAGCCACCACCCCAAACTTGTAGCTCATTATTGTTCCTTGATAAGAATAACCTCCATTGCTTTATACTTGAAATAATAACTATGGAGATTAAAAGCTCCTCAAACTTGCTTTAGTTGGCAATCAATAGCAGGAGCCTATTATTATTATTATTACTATTGCTATTACTTAAAATTCCCTAGTAGTAGAGATAAATAGAGATCCTTTAATTAAACATTGAGGAGTTGTTTATCCTTGTACTTGGGATAGCTGTAGCTTGAGGCATTTATGGGCTTGGAAGAGAGAGGATTTGTTTGCCTAAACTACAAAACAGCAATGCAGGACCAAAGCCTGGAAATACCAATATCTAAATTAAACGAATTTCCCATTTTGGTCATGGTTTAAACTGTATTGAATTGGCAGCCTTATGGATTATATTTGCTAGCTAGAGTATCTGTTGAACACACTGTCAACTATAAGTGGAAGTATTATGGAAATAAGAGATGAGATTGGTACAGAGCGCCAGTGAGTGGGAATTCATCTGACCCTCTGCGGACCTGAAACACTTGGCAGAAAACTTCCCACAGAGCAAGTGCGGAATTAACATGTGTTGAGGTGAACTTTATGTCCCCCTCCGGGTCTGACCAGGTAGGATACCCATTCTTCTAAGTAAGCTGTCACTTAGCTGACTACCTGTTTCAGGAATCCATTGTGCCGTGAATTCTTGTTTTCTTTTTTGGCTTTTGAAGCCCAAGCTTGTCCCTTTGGGGATATATCTCTTCATTGTTTCTCACACTGCCCAGCTGCTGAAACTGAATTGACTGAGTTGAATTTTGCAGATGTTTCTTGTATGACTGTGAGTCTTCATATAGTCTCATACGTATATTCATGGACTGAGGCATTAGTGTGTATATGCAAAGACATGTTTAAAATAAACTCAGAGGTGAATACTACATGCAATTAACTTGCAGAATTAAATCCTTTTGAAAATTCTCATTCCATAGAATTGTGTCTATTACAATTTGACCTCATAAACTGGTAACATAGGAGAGAGACAGCTGGCCCTGCATACTTGAATTACCTGCCCACAATGGTCTCTATAATAGGTACATTAGGGATTCTAGAATCACTGATTTGTCAATTTTGCCTACTAAATTATTCCCCCTGTCCGTTATTTACCAGCAGTGAAGGAGAGGATTCTTTTTGTTCAGTAAACGCAAGTTTTTCCATTTTTCTCTGTTTCCTTTTGTATTTTTACCTGGAATATGAGCCTATTGGGAATTAAATCCAAAGTAGTCTAATGTTCTTTCACAGCAATGGTCCTATTACAGTAATGCTTATTACTGCAGCGGCCAGCACTTAGGGTCTTGATTTCATTCCTGGGCTACAAAACGCTCAAGCCTGTGCCGGAGTTCTTGTTGTATTTGTGACCCAGGCAACTCATCATTTCTGCCTCTGCTCTGACTTGCCCTTTAAAATGTCTTTTTCACCGCTAAGTTTAAAATTGGCCTTTATACATAGGAGGCTGCCCTTATCTACGACCCCAATATTTCGCTCTGACAATTTTGTTATCCTTATGCCTCTTCTGTCATCCTTTCTTATTTATTTGGCTTCTCTTTATTTAACCTCTTCTATTTTCTCACTTGGCCGATTACCGCTATTACCAAACCAGAAAGAATCACCTGGCTCACTCACCTATTTTTATCAATTCAAACCAAAGTATACCCTGCCCCCTTTATCAGGCAATGTTCTGTTCTTGTGCTTTCCTTTCC
This sequence comes from Balaenoptera ricei, assembly GCF_028023285.1. Lineage (NCBI taxonomy): Eukaryota > Metazoa > Chordata > Mammalia > Artiodactyla > Balaenopteridae > Balaenoptera > Balaenoptera ricei. The sequence goes on along the minus strand of NC_082648.1, from coordinate 56,069,067 downwards.
TGTTATTTTAACCCAATCACTGATCCCAAATATTCCTAATCAAATCCTTTGGCTTTATTATGTCTAAGTTGATTTGTCCCCATGCATGAGTGAGTGTGTCACACCTTTGCTCCTGGCAGGAGTCTTGTCTGATCGGAGCTTGCATCTCCTGCATTTGCTCTGGGCAAGTAGAGTCCTGTCTCGTTAATGTAATCCTGATGTTCTAACCTCATCTCTCTATCTGCTAACGATTTTACCCATTACCCACCAAGCTTTCTCACTTTGAAACACTAGAAGTATTTTTTAAGGTTTGAAAATTAGTGCTCTAAAAAACATAGAAGCATAAATAGTACCCGGTGGTAGATTAATGAATGAAGAGTATCTCTTCTACCTCACCTATTGATGTTCTGGGAAAGGCTGAACTCACTGCCTTTTCCCTAAAACTGTTCTCCTGCTGGGTTCTAGATCCCCTTTCTCAAAGAACCCAAGCTTAAAACTAGATCCTCACCCCTGATGCTCTCCTCTTTATTCTGCCGTAAGAATATTTGACCTTTCTTCTCTACCCTTCACTCCTGCCCTGGTTCCCACCCTCAGCCCCATGTGCCTGGACTATTGCAGTAGGTTCCTACTACAGGTTTCTAGTAGGTTTCTAACTGGCTTCCTACCATCCTTCTCCAGTCTACTCTCCATACTGCTCATCAGTGATTTTTCTAAAACTCAGATTGGTTTGTGGCTGATCATTGCTTGCAAGATCAAATATTAACTCCTTAATGTGCCCTTTCATTACTTTGCCTTGCCAACCTCTCCATCCTCTTTCTACTTTTCCTGCACACATTGCACACTGGACTAGTTACAGTGGGCCTCTCTGGGCATTGGTGCCTGTAGCCACTGCTGCAGGAATGCCCTTCTTTGTGGAAACTATACAAAGTGCCCATCAGTGATTGGCTCAGACATCTTCTCTGCTCTGAAGCCTTCCTTGACCCACCCAAGTAGCGTTAGTCACTTGCTTCTTTGTCCTTTCTCTGTATGTTTTAGCTACCTTTGTTAATGCAACTCTTCTCTAAATCTTTCACTCTAGTGTGAGATTTTGAAGGTTGGAACAATGCCTTATTTACCTTTGTATCCTGCTGGCCTGCTATGGCTCATAGAAGGCACTCAGTAAATATGTGTTAAATTCATTTGAATGAGAATAAAGGCATTACTAACTTTTTCTTGGAAAAAGGAAAGCCATAAGTAGTGAGTCTAGGGAAGTAAATGAAAGTGACAGAGTCTGATGTTTCCATGTACAGTGGAACTGATTTCGTACTAGGTTGGTTTTTTTTTTTTGGTTTTTTTTTTGTTTTTTAAAATTATTTATTTATTGATTGATTGATTGATTGATTGATTGCTGCGTTGGGTCTTCGATTCTGTGCGAGGGCTTTCTCCAGTTGCGGCGAGTGGGGGCCACTCTTCATCGCGGTGCGCGGGCCTCTCACTATCGCGGCCTCTCTTGTTGCGGCGCACAGGCTCCAGACGCACAGGCTCAGTTGCTCCGCGGCATGTGGGATCTTCCCAGACCAGGGATCGAACCCGTGTCCCCTGCATTGGCAGGCAGATTCTTAACCACTGCGCCACCAGGGAAACCCCATACTAGCTTGTTTGACGGCAGTTATCATTTGGATAAAAGCACGCATTTCCTCCTCTACAGCCCTCATTTGAAGGATGGGCTTTGAAGAGAAAAACAACATGAATGTACCCTTCCTTTCTTTGAACGAGCAGTGGACTGCTTTGATGGTCAAGCTTCCCAACTGTGAGCAATAAACATCCTCCTCTAATGAACTAATCATCACTCATCCTTTTGGTGGGGCACCGGGCTGCCAGCCTGCAAATGAGGCCTATTAATGATATTACTCCTTTCCAGTCTGTAAGGGTGAACACAAGGGAAGGAGGACCCTAAGGACTCCTGCTGGCCGTTAATCCATGATATTAATGGAAGCATTTTTATCAATGCCAGTCTCTCATGTTTCTAATGAAGGAATTCTCGTCATTTCATTGTTTACAGTTAAAGTTAAAAGGTATGTGTGTTTAAAAATAGACATTAAAAAATTATTACACTTGTATTTTTCTCCAAATTTAGTGAAATCAATTTCCGAGAGGGTGGTTGTGAGGGATCCTTCTAAAGACATTTCTACTTCAAGAGCTATGGCCTGTTTTAAAAGATGTATTGAAAAGCATGCTAATGTAATTGCCACTATGTCACGGCCTGAAAGCGCCCATTAACTAGGGGCAGGCTTATCTAATAGGGTTGTGGATAAAGACCCAGGAAGTCTGGAAGCCAGAGAAGGCATGGGGGAGGCAGGCATCTTCTGGAGGAGATAAGGTCCTGACGCTCCCAGGCCTGGGCGCCTCCAAGCATTTAGAAATGTGTGACGTTGTTATCCATAAGGAGTACTTACTCAGTGTATCTTAGATGGGTGCCGAGATCTTAGACACATCAGGATGGCAAAACCATCATGTCATATTTGTTATTTCCTTAGAGCTTTAACTCCTTACCAAGAGCAGTAGCAGGCTGGTATAAAAGAGCTCTTTTTATTACCTATACATATGGTCCAGCCTATTGCATGCTTCTACTAAAATGACATAAATCATCAGCAAACCTTAAATATTTTAAAGCTTATTTGAGGCAAATACAGTGGAGAACAAGATATAAAGAAATGCTAACATATTGGCTGCTAATTTGACTATTATTAATTGCTATTTAACGAAACCTTAGTTTTTCCTTGATCCGAAGGAAAAGCTTTAATTTCATTTTCCCTTTGGGATTATAAGCCCTTTATCTTGCTTTATCATACATCTGTATTAATTCAGAGTCACTGTTTTCTCATGCATATACTAAACTGCCAGTGAGGAGTAGAAGGCCATTGCTTAATCATTTCACAGAGGCAGTGCAATATACTATTTAAATCCTGGTTCTACCACTTATTAAGTGTGTGACATAGAGTGGTAGAACGTCCCCAAAGCTTCAGTGTAATCATTTGTTAAATGGAGCTAATAAGAGTAACACTTAACTCATTGGTCTGCGTGGAGAATTAAAGGATATAATCCTTTTCAACTGTTATTTGATGCTGGGCACATAGTAAGCCTTTGATACACTTTGTTATTATCTATTAAGGCTTTTCTCTCTACTCTCAATTCTTGAGCTTCCTTATTTTTTTAAAGGAAAATAATATTGTTACTCGTTTTACGTAGTTGCACACAGTATCTAACTTCAGGATGATTTTTAAATGACAGTGATCATGATGACAGGAGTCCTAAGTTTAGGGTTGATGGTGAGGGTCCCGCATTGGGGTGGGGGAGGGGTGCAGGTCTGTAGGTTACAGTGAACTAGGGGAGGGTGTGAGGGGGAAGGAGAAGGGGAGAGGAGCTGGGAGAAAGGGGGAGAAGCTTGGGCCCAGTGACACAGGAGAGAGGCCTGCTTCCCCTGGAGAAAGGGAGGCCGCATGGCAGAGTCCCAGGGTGATGTGAAGACACCCTGGATCTCCACGGGGTGGGGAGGGGCAAGATGGGGGTTTTATGGGTCTCACCTGGGGCCCAGCAAAGAATGGTTGACAATATGGTGATGCTTTTGAAGAGAAGGAAAAGCAGCGCTGCTCTCGTGCCAGAATAAAGAGGGTGGCAGGAGTCAAATATTCCAGAAGGACCGCTATGGAGTGCACACGCTGCCTCAGCGCCCTGGCCAGGGGCTCCTGTAAAATAGGCAGCCTTGCTCCACCCTAGACCCACTCAAACACCTTCCTTAGGGCCAGCGTTTGTGGAAGCAGCCAGGAAAGCTGGCTGCGTCGTGCAGCTATGGCCCCAGCTTTAAGGAGGAAATTGGCTTTGTGCAATTGGGAATTCCTGGATCAGGTTCTGCCCTTAGTTGGCTCCGTTCCATCTCTCTGTCTCTGTAAGCTGGGCACTCACTTCAAGGGACACCAGAAGGAACACATCTCAAAGCAAACCCCCTTCTGCAGAGGTGAAAAGAGCTCAGAAAGTCGGGATGCTTGTAGTCAATGCCATTGGGATCGAGGGTCAGAGACTTTGCCTGGTGATATCCAAGATCTTCCCCCCGGGGAACCACCTGTTACACAGTATCCTGTAATCACTGATATGCTCTACTTAACATGATCTCACTTGAATGTCACAACATGCCCGTAAAATAAACAGGGTAGTTATCACATCCCCTTTTTATGGGTCTGCCTAAGGCCAGATAAATAGTCAGTGGAGAAGCCTTATGTAGAATTTGTTTCTCTTTATTTTCAGTCTGAAGGTTTTCTTAACACCTCACTCTTACCAGTTAAATACTCACCTCCCCAACCCCCAGTTTGCTCCATTAACAGGGCTCAGCTTGCAGTAAATCTCTTCCTTACCAAGCTCTGCAGTTCTGAGAGGAACATAACAGATGTTCCATAAACAGATGATACGGTTTTTAACTTGAAATATTCATTAATTCCAAGGACAGATGGAAGGAAACATGGATTAGGCGTTGATTTAGAAGGAAGGGTACCAGCTGAAGTTCAAGAAGCCCCTTTGTAAAATGGCCCCGGTCTTCATAGGAAGATTTTAGGTATCCCTGACCTTGAGCCCCAAGTGAAGCGTGAGGCATGGTGCTCATGGCTTTGGGTCTGTCCACGTCTGAGATTTAAATCAGTTACCACAGGAAGCTATAAAACCTTTTTCTCTGGAGGTATTTCCAACTGAGGTAGATAATTTCAGAAGGGACCTGGCCACAGCTTGAAGATGAGCTTAGTGACCTCTTGGTATTTTCTAAGCGTGAAACTAATTCGGTAGGAATGCACAGGTCTTAAGTGTACGCAAAGAGAGTCTCAGAGGTAACTTGTCTCAGTTCACAACGTGTCCTGATCTTTTGCAGAAGCTAAGATTTCTCCAAATATGGCTCTGGATAAAATGAGGAGTAGTGCAGAACTACTGTGGAAAGCCTGGCTTATAATTCAAATTTATTAATAAATAGTAATCCTGGTTAAAAATATGTACTGCACACCTTACATTATTCCAGGGACTTTTCTAAGCACTGTGTACGTGTTAACTCATTTAGTTTTCACTGTGGCCCATGTGATAGGGTGTTTTGTTGTCCTGGTTTTACAGGTAGGGAAACTGAGGCTTCCAGAGGTTAAGTCACTTGGCAAGTAAGAGGTAAATCTGGGTTTATAACGTGGTCCTCCAAAAGGGCAACACATCCCTCCTTGGTGTGAAATCTAGAAAGAGCGTATGCCTTGGAGCTAGACTGACTTGGGATTCCAGCATTGCCATTTTCAGGCTATGTGACCTCAGCAGAGTTACTTCTCTGAGTCTCAGTTTTTAAAACTGTAAAGGGAGGATGAAATACTTGCTTTGAGGTGTTGTTTGTGGGGACACACATAAACTGTTTGCTGTTATAATTTTGAAGTATGTCCAGGGAAGTTGTTGGTTGGATCAACATATGACATTTTGAAAGGAGTATGATTAGTCCTACCTTTAAACTTGGGGTGACCGAGCCAACTCATTCTTTCTCTTGTCATTCTTGAGGGAAATTGCTAATGTAAGATATCTCAAAATCCTTGACAGTATCGATAACATTAACATAATGCTAATGTGAATACATCAACACGAACTAATCAGCCTTCCTGGAAAAACAGAGCCAAGTGTCACCTTGTACAAGTAAAATAGCAACTTTCTGTGGACCTCTGAATCTGGCTACATGGCCAGCTCCCAAGTAGTTGGTGGGAATGAGACTCAGAAGTTACTGCCTTGGAGAGAGAGTTTCAGATGCTTCCTGAGGCCTCTGAGGGCGCCCTGGGCTGGGGGAGTGGCAGGCAGCCTAGACCTGCTCCCACCCACCACTCCCCGTCACCTTCCATCAGAGCAAAATTGCTATGATCTCTTTTATATATTGAGATTTCCACGTACGATTTTGAAAAAAACAATTCTGTTTTTTAAACATGTTTGAAAATCACCTTTTAGAAATATGCTGGCCTATATTGCTTTAAAATATTAATAAAGTACTTCAAATAGTTTTGCGAAATGAGTATTAGTAACCAGTGGTGGAAAAAAGGTGGTCATTTTTTTCAACCTACCACAGGGACAGAAGGAAAAGTAGGGGAAGTGTTTTCCGAAATGGTGAGGAGCCTTCACTCAGCGGCTCAGTGAGGGGTCATTGGTACCCCGTGATGAATGCTTCTATTAGCAAGAGCACTTTTCTGAGGCGTTACAGGACACAACCCCGACCAAAAATAAAAAGCAAGTGAAATCCCTTCCCTTGATGAAGTTCCCATCCAGCAAATGAAATATAAAACACCCGTGAAAACAACTGGAAGTTCAGAGTGAAAGAAAAAGTAACATAAAGCTCTTCCGTGCAGAGAAGCAAAGACAGAAGGATGCACTAGCAGAGGGCAGAAAGCTCTCACAGAAGGCTTCCTCGCCCAAGGAATAGTTGGAGCTGATACTTAAAGAAATGATGGTAATATAATTTCCACTGCAAAAGAGAGGTAAAACTCACTCCATATAATAAAAGTCAGACTAAAAAGTGGTAGAAGTAAATCATCCTTGATTCCATTTTTACTTATCTAAAATGAGATAATAGTTACGAATGTGTTTTGAAAATGTGAGAGCTATGGAGATGTGAGGTGTTGGTTATTAATAATGCTGGTAATCTCCACATCATATTATATGAGTACTGCACATCAGTAAGTTAGAAAACGGATGACGTGGCCTTATGTTTTAAAGAGTTAACTAAATGTCAAGAATTCTAAGTATCATGCCTACCTACGAGTTCTTTTCCGTATAGCCTTTGGCAATCTCTTTAACCTTATACTATCACGTACAGCATCAGCCATAATTGTGATCACATTGTCTACAATTCACAAGGACTGTCTTGAATTTATTTAAGCCTGTAGAAAGAATGTGTCGCATGAATGTTGAACTAAGATAAAATCACTGTCTCACCATAATGCTGGTAAATTATGTCATCCTGGGACAAATATCTGGTCCATCTTGATCTTGAGGCATAGGGATGCCAGATGCAGGGCAAGTCCAGTGTTTGACAGTGATGTCTCTGCTTTTTGGTACTGGCTGAAGGGTTTCCCAGTGAAAGATCCATGAAAAGACTGTCATACTCTTCTTCTCAGCAGCCTCCAGCCACTGAGCAAGTGCTGAAAAAACTAGAACTCTAAGCACCAAGAAAATTCCAAATAAGATACGTTTTTACTAAAAGGAATCTGTTTTTAGATTTGAATTATAGGCAAATATTTAGCTAGTGTCCACGGTCACTTCAAAATAATATATCAAAAGAGCCAGTACTCAATTATTGAGGGGACAAAAGGGAAAATGCATAATGTAGACTTTTAGCCTTCTAAAATCAATATTGTCATCCTTCTCTTCCACTAAAAATGAATCTACTAATAAGTATTAAAATACATGAGTGTAGCAGACAGACTCTTAAAGTGACCTTCATCCCCCTGCCTGATGGTACTCATGGCCTTGTGTGATCCCTCCCCTTGACTGTGGATGGTGACTTGCTTCCAATCAATAGAACAGGACAAAAGCGACAGGATATATGTGATTACGTGTATGTGATTATGTGATTGTGTTACATAAAACTGTAGTGTGTCATGCTGGGGTGTCTCTCTCTCTCTCTCCTTTGCTGGTTTTGAGAAGGCAAGCGGGCATGTTGGGGAGCCCTGGGTAGCAAGGAACTACAAGCAGCTTCTAGAAACTGAGGGCAGCCACCGGCTGACCACCAGCAGGACCCTGAAGCTCTTAGTCTTACAGCTGTAAGGAACTTAATTCCGCCAACAACCTGAGTAGGCTGGGAAGTAGACTCTTCCCCAGTTGAGTTTCAGATGAGAACTTAGCCAGGGTGACATGTTGATTGCAGAGGACCCAGCTAAGCCTTGCTCAGACTCTGACCCACAGACACTGTGAGATAGTAAATGTGTGTTGTTTTGAGCCACTATGTTTGGGGACTGTTGTTTTGCTATGTAACAAGAGATGTTAATACAATGAATGTGATTGATTTTTCTGTCTCCATCCAAAAGCTTGCATCAAGGAGAAGAGAGAGAAATGCAGGCCATAGGTATTAAACGAGATGCTGATCATTTTGGAAATTTTAAAATATGTTTAGGATGTATATTGTTTCTATATTGATTTCCCTATACCCAGACTCTCTTTTATGCATTTTCAAAGACGAAACACAGACTATACCAGGTGAATATTTTGAAAAGAGGAATTGAACTTATGATATATTCAGAATATGAGAATTCTTCCCACCTTCACCCCAATTTTTATTTAATTCAGTGGCATTTAAAATTTTGAGCTTTAGAGGAAAATCATTCCTTCCTCACTTTTAAGTTATTTTTTCATTGGATAGAATGTAATATGTTGTTTTTTTTTTTCTTTTCTGTGGCTTCATTTTCATCTAATATGTATAGTACAGAGATTTCTCTAGTTGACACTTTAAATCTCTAGTAGCGTTTGAAGTAGGAATACTGCTGAGGACTTAGATTCGATTACCGTAAAATAACATTTTGCTAACTTTTCATTTCAGTTTGCCTAATTCTTTATAAGTACTTTGGAATCATAGACACTCAATATTAGTCAAAGGTTTAGTTCCTTAATTCTTAATCAAAAATTTTATTTCAGAGACATAGGATACTTTTTAACATTTTAAAATATAGTTTTGTTCCTTAAAAAAGGAAAAAAGAAATTGGCTATTAGTCATCCAAAGGGCATCCCCATCATTTTATTACAACAGCAGCAGCAGCGGAATTGTATTAAATGTCAGAGACATTTATGGGTGCTGATTACTTGCAATTATCCTCACAAACATATGGTGAGTAGGTACTATCATTATGCCCATTTTACACATGAGGAAACTGTGGGATAAAGAGGGCAAATGCCTTATCTAACGGCTCAAATGTAGTAATTGGCAGAGTAAGATGGTAACCAAGCTGACTCCAGAACTAATCCCTGAAAATAAGGGTGGAGGCATTTTTATAATAAACTAGCTTCCCCAGGAGAAAAGGCAGTTAATGCCATTTGTACTAAATAATATGATCATGCCTAATATAAACAGACTCTGTATTTAACTTCTCATGCTTTGTGTGTAAAATCACACAGAGAAAAGTAATAACAATAATGCTATTAAAAAGTCCCTGTTAAATGAATTACAAAGCAAAAATTGTTATAACATGAAAAAATTTACTTAGGAACTACTTTAAAATTTGTCCTTGTGAAACCATCTCTCCTTTACTATCTGCCTTTGCCTTGCCAGTTTTTTCAGTCATTCTCTCTTCCTTTTTAAGAGATCCATAAATATATGCTGTTGCTGATTACTCTTCTTTACAATGAAGAACAGGGTACATTGAAAATCTCACCAGAGTTTCATGAGATGGATAAGGAGATGTGGACAAACTGCTCAACCCTAAAAATAGAATTGAACTAGTTGAAAATTGAAGATGAAAAATAGACAAGAATAGTGATAATATGGGCACTTCAAAAGAGGATGATTTGCGTGTCGAGGGATTTAGTGAAGCCTTTGGGAAAATTAATAAAACCCTTGAAAACTTATAAAAATGACCTTTTTTAGACTGAACTGTGAAAGTCCATTATAAAGTAAAGGATGTTAAATTCTTCTATCATATAATTTTGTGCTATCATATAAATTTACCCCAAATTTAAAAAATTATGCCCTCTCTAAAAACAATAAAAGTCAATAGTTGATTCATCTTTGGCGGTTCAGTTTTCCAGCCTTCTTATTTCTGCTCAGTACTATGAAATTTAGCTTCTGTTTTAAGTGGATTCACTTTGAGTGGCCTTTTCTCGGTACCAACTATCCCTGAACGGTAAGCCCCGCATGCTTCCTGTAGACAAAGCACAGTTAATTTAACTCCAATGGATAAAGTGAAGGAGAGACTGGGCAACCACTTGTCCCGATTATGGGGAGGGCATCTAACTTGATGGGGAGAAGGTGGTGTTGGACTTAGGACCTTCAAGGCTAGCCACTTGCAGTGCCAGAGTCCTACGAAATCCCCTGAGTTATGTCAAATCAAAAAGACCCAGTCAGAGCCTTGAGGCGAGCAGTAACTGCCCGTGCCATTCAAGGAGAGGCTGATCCTGTGAGGCAGCCCTGGCGTAGAGGCCTTACCCGGGCCTGGGGCTTCAGTAGCACACGCTGTGCCTTTATTCACCTTTCTTTTCTCTATGGAGCATTACCTTTTAGCAGCCCCAAACAACCTCTCTGAGAGTGCCATTCAGCCAGTAACTCTTGCTTCTTTACTTCCCACCTGTGTGTGTGTGTATGTGTGTGTGTGATTTTCCAGTTGACGATCAAAATGCCTTATCCTTGAACTTCTTTGTGTTTAGGGATTGTGCCTCACCCACCTTTTTAAAATCCTGGCAGACTCAGGGCACCTCTGCCATGGTTACACTATGGAAATCACTGCTAATGCTATTAACATTTGAAAACTTGTCAGGCTTTCACAAAGAATGAAACGTTAGGTCCCTGGGACAGCTGGAGCCCATTTCTGTGTACTCTCATGAAAAGGACAGAGCTGTTAGCAGAATTAGAACTGGTTACACTTGGGAATCACCAGGTGCTCTGTTTCAGAGTTGAGGATGGTGTTGCATTTTCTTTCCTACATGTTGTCCATTGGATAAGAAGTTTAGTCCAGGCATGGCAGTAAGAAGCGCGTGGATATGTGTTGGTGTTTGGGACCCAGAAGAGAGAGGCTTATGCTCTCTCACCCAGATTCTTTCAGAACTCTTTTCCCATGAGTCCAGCTTGCATAGTTGCTATAAGTTAGTGCCAGGATTCTCAGGTCTAGAAACCATTGTATAGAGAAATGTTTCCCAAGTATCACAGCTGGTGTCTACTGAGTAAATACTTGATTTCCAGTGTTGCTTCTATTAAATGTCTCTAATTTTTTCGGTCAAAGAAGAAAATCTTAATTCATCTCCCAAAGAGGTTGATATGTGTGGTTGTTAGATGCCAGAGTATGTACTAAATACTGACGAAGGAGAAAGGTGAATCTTAATGAAGGTATAATTTTCTTATAAACCAGTACTTGAGCAAGAGAAGCTTTAAATGATCATTGATCATTTTTTATCATGAAAATGTTAATGTGCAAAGCACTTTACTACACTAGACATTACTGGGTAATTAACCACATAGAAATCTAGAGATCACCATCCTCAAGGAATTTTAATCTCCCCAAACAAATACAAACGTAGCAACTTGAGAACCATTACCAACATGTACCAAATAGCACGTAATTGTAAAAAATAATTCTTTGCAACACTCCCTTGATTTCCTGGGAAATTTTAATATTCAGGGTGTTTACACATCTGAGGATATATAATCATATTTAGAACTGTCACATAAGCTATCATATTGTTCAGTCCCCTGTTTCACAGATGAGAAAACAAGTCTAGAGAGGTTAAGTCATTTACCCAAGGTTGTGCAGTTAGTTAGCAGGGTCTTCTGGAACTAGTAACCAGGTCTATTTTCAGTAGGAGACCTATTTCTGCATCACTAGCTTTGGCTTTGTAAATGGAATGGCATACTGACCTTTGGAACCTTTCATAGGTATGCTGAGAAAGCGTAAGATTTTGTTAGCCGTAAAGCATTATAGGTGAAAATAAGAAAACAGAATGATGAAGCCACCCTCTACCACATATTCTGCTTCTCTGTATGTTGCTCTATGGCTTCTAGGCTTTTGTTAAGTCACTTACAGTCAGTCTAATTCATTTCTTCCTAGTCCATCTGCGTGTTTCAACTGCATGATGCTTTCTGAATAACAACTCTTTGAAAAGAAAAGAAGGCATATTTATTTGGATGCTGTGTGCGCACACACACACACACACACAAGATAGACATGACACCATCACTTAGCCCCTATTCTACCTCTGGTCCAAGATAAGAAATGCTCATATTTTGGGTGTTCGTCCTGGGATGAATGTGGTTGTCCAAGGATGTGACTCTCACAGCCCACCTTAGATCATGAACTGATTTCGGCAGAGCCTCCACTTTTTGTTACTTGATGAAACATACAGATGCCCCCCTCATTCGGGTGGGGGGGTCCAGATCCCATATTCAGTCCCCCTTCTTTCCATCAGAGACCACCTACTTTCACAAGACTTTTTCAGAAGAGGGGAGTTGCTGATGATCTCAATGGTTTGTTTCTAAAACCCAGAAGAGTGAGTTATGTATTAGAGAGATTTTTTAATTACTATTGGCTCAATTTCCCTAGGGAAACTAGTTAGCAGCACCAAAAATTAAAGTATAACACTGGCTACATTGTGTTGACAAAGATAATGTTTTTATTTCTGTAGGCTGACATTTGTTTAAACTTTTTCCAACCCAAGTTATAAAATTACAAACATAATCTATAGGAATATACTTTATTTCTTATGGCAAAAAGCAGAAAGTCAGAGACAGTCACAATTATTCATATCATGGTGCTCCTGAATTGAGTACTCATGGCATCTATTAAGAAAAAAGCCAATAATCATTGACCTTTATTCACCTCTAACTCTCTCTATTTTGGCTGAAATGCAAAGTTTATAGCACCATTTTTATAGTACTTATCTGATGATAAATTTTAAAAACAATGTCAAGTTAAATTTCTTACTGAATTTCACTCTTTTCTACCAAGTTCATAATTTTACTATAAATGCTAGAATAGGAATAGGTTGAATTTTGACAGTGAATATTAAAAATTATCAGTTTAGCTTGACATTTTGAGCATATAAATCTCAGAAATTACCTTGTACTGGTATGATAAAAAAATTGTTTCAATATAGCAATGTGTGTTATTTAAAAACTTCTTTATCAAATATTTTTTAGTGCCCAGTTCAATTCCTGGTACATAATAGTTATTCAATAAATATTTATTAACTGTTGAGTGAATGGTTTAATTCATGTGTTTTTACCATAATTGCTTTGTGAGGCAAGTAACCTAAGAATACTATAGTGTAACTACTTACAGAAAACATTTGAAAGGTTGATTACTTAACATCTTAAAATATTGATGTTTCTAGTACAATTCAATATAACTACTACTTTATGGTATACATTGCTCTAGTTGATTTTTAAACTTTGTAAAAACTTTTTACCAGCTGAGCTCATTGACTGAAAGGATTGAATTTGTAACTTTATCCTTAAAATCACCAAAAGGACAAGGTTTTGATACATACACAACAGTTTGTATGTCTCAAAAAAAAAAAATTGAATGGAGGCAGATCTAGTAACTGAGGTAGCCAAGCAAAGGGCCTCCTTCACCAATCCATGTGGAAGCAGTTACAGACAAAAATTTTAAATTAAAAGTTGATTCTTTCAAATGTACTAAACTAAATATGTGTAAAAGACATTTAACTAAGTTGTTGGCATTATACTTCTGAAATTATTAAAGCTTTACATTGCACTAAAATTTTGGGGAAACCCTTTGTGAGAACTTGGAGCAAATAACAGAAAACCAAGGCTCTTATCTGTTTTACTTAGCAGTGATTCTGTATAGCAGGGTTCTCAAAGTATAGTGGACCCTTGGTGGTCCATATTATTTGCTGTTACCCGATGGTGGATAACACCTCTGGAGCTTTAGTACCAAGACAGTGGCATCAAAATGCGCCACGACTCATTTATTTTTCACCACCATATACTTGCAATTAAAAATAAAAAGTGGGTTTCACGTAAGAGTGCCTTTGCTGAAACAATAAACATGTTTTAATATTCTGTGTTACAAAATGGGAAGCAGTCTTAGAACACTTCTGTTGCATACCAATGTACTAGGGCTGTCTCGAGAAAAAGCACTTGCCAGACTGTTTGAGTTGTGAACTGAACTAGCCACTTTACCATGGAATAACATTTTACTGAAAGAACTGACAAGCTAATGATGGTTATTCAGACTTGGGTATTTGGCAGGTATTTTTTTGAAAATGAGCAAAATGAACCTGTCACTTCGAGGATAGCAACAGATAATATTTGTTGCCAGGGATAAAATTCGAGCTTTCAAGTGAAAATTGGAAGTTTGGGACACTTGTATCTACCATTATGAGCTTGACAGTTTCCCAGTACCGTAATACTTAATGACTTTTCTGAGATGAGTGGTGACAATTAATGTGATGTATTGATATGGTATAATGAAATATATCAACATTTGCAAGACCTACATAATTCACTGAACCATTATTTTCCAAGTGACCAATACATGGTGCTATAAAATCATATGTAAAAGTCCATTCAAATGTAAGATAGACCAATGGATTTTAATGTAACAGAGTATAAAAAGTTCATTGACAAAGTTTCAGATTCCACACTGAGACTAATCTTTAAGAAACTACCCCTTGTTGATTTCTGGTGTAGTCTCAGAATATTCACAACTATCTGAAAAGGCTATTAAAATACTACTTCCTCTTCCAACTACATGTCTGTGTGAGGTTGGATTTTCTTTGTATGCTTTGATCAGACAACATATTGCAACAGATTAAATGCAGAATCTGACATGAAAATGCAGCTATTTCTTATTAAGCTATAAATTTGATTTGTAAAAATATACAACAGTGCCAATATTCTCACTGAATTTTTTTGTTTTCAGAAATATAGTTATTATTCATAAAATATGTTACTTATGTTAACATGTCATTTTAAAATAAATTAGTACTAAATACACTTTCAAATTCTCAGTTTTATTATGGTAAATATCAATAGATATAACTGATATGCTGTTTGATGTCCTCAATAATATTTAAGAGGGTAAAGAGTTCTTGAGACCAGATAGTTTAGGAACCACTTAACGTGAGGTAGTCCATGGGAAAAAAAAAGTATACTGTGGTGAAATTTTTACTCCCTATCAGAGAGTCACAATGCACAGTGGCATAGAAGCTCTAAGTTCTTCAGTTGAAAAACATGCTTAATTTTGTTTAACTTGGGAGTTCTCAAACTCCTGAATAAAATCCTATTTGTTTTCTGAGGAAGAAGTGTTTGTGAGGAACACTATTGTGCAAATATTGCTTCATTCACATCTTGCTTCAAAGATCTAGTGCCTTGCCTAGGTTAAGATGTTACTGTATTGCAGAATTTCCTTCCTTTTAAAGGCTGAATAATGTATATATGTATATACTACATACTACATACTATGTACTATAATGTATAGTATGTATATACTATATAGTAAATACTATATACTAAATTTTCTTTTTCTACTCACCCATCAATGAGTATTTGGGTTATTTCCACATCTTGGCTATGGTGACTAGTGAACATGGGAGTGCAATTATCTCTTTGAGATCCTGATTTCAGTTCTTTTGAATAAAGATCCATAAGTTGGATTGCTGGATCATATGGTAGTTTTATTTTTAATTTTCTGGGGATCCTCCGTATTGTTTTCCATAGCAGCAGCACTGTTTTGCATTCCTACCAACAAGTTACGGTTATGCAAGATGAGTAAGTTGTAGAGATCTGCTGTATAACATTGTGCCTATAGTTAATAATACTGCATTGTACATTTAAAAATCTGTTAAGGGGGGACTTCCCTGGTGGTCCAGTGGTTAAGACTCTGAGCTTCCAGTGCATGGGACACAGGTTCGATCCCTGGTCGGGGAAGTAAGATTCCCGCATGTTGCATGGTGTGGCCAAAAAAAATTAAAATGAAATGAAATGAAATAAAATAAAATAAAATAAAATAAAATAAATCTGTTAGGGGGCTAGATCACATGTTAAGTGTTTTTACCACAGTAAAATAAAAATTTAAAAAATTTATTTTAAGCCCCACAGTTCTCTCTAGAATAGAATAAAAGGGTGGTAAGCTTAATCATGAGACAGGTGATATAGCAATATGTAATGAGCATAAGTGGCTGAGGATCTAGTTTTTTAAAAATTTCAAATGTTTTCAAGATTCTGTAAGAAGTTCAAAGTCTTTCACCATCAGAATTCTTGTTTCTTGTCCTATTTGCATTGGTATAACATAAAAATAAGGCTGTTAATATTAGAATAATCACTTGAAAATTCTAAGACATTGCCAATGAAAGGTTTTGAGGCTAGATTTTAAAATAATAGCCTCAAGTTTTGGTGTTTACTTCAAACATGCCAGCATGGTTTTTTGTAACAGCAAGGGATTTGAAGAGTCATACAAGTTTGGTTTCAAATACTGAATCCATAATGTATTGAGTCTTTAAATGGGCATGTTTATGAATATTGGCACCTATAAAACGGGCTTATTTTACCTAGCTGACTAGGTTATTGTAAAAAGAAAATGAGATTTCGATAGAGCCTGTAGTATAGTCAGTACACAGGAATTGAGTGCTCCTTAGAGGCCAGGCTCCGTGCTCAGTACCAGGGTAGCAAAGATGAATAGAATACTGGTTCTTTGCTGAACAGACTTTGAGATCAGCTCCAGGGAAGACCAAATAAGGTCTCAGTCACAACAGAGAATAATAATGCTATAATAAAGTAAGTGAGGGGAGATAAATTAGGTATGCTCCAATACTTATTCACCCGTTCTTTGGTGAGCTCCCACATTTTAGCTAAGCACATAGGTACTCAGCTGGAGAAACCCCATTTCCCTTCCTCAATTTCAGTACAGTGTGGCCATATAACGATGGCAGTGGACAGAAGTAGTATGTGCAATTTACTGGTTCTGTGTTTAAAAGGAAACTTTACCATTTTTCTCCTTCTTTGGGCTGAGACTTGGCCATGGCAGTGGTGAGCCAAACTCATGGCTATAAGGAGAGCACACCAAGCTATACCATTTCAGATAGAAGGAACCCAGATCCCTGGGTGACTTATATAGCAGCGCTACCTGCCACCTACTTTCCCCAATCCCCAGCCACCATCCACCAGCGCAGACCCTAATATGAAAAAGAATACCTCCATCGTGTTTCAGCACTCTTACCAATTTGCTAGTGTCCTAATTAATAGAGTAAGCTCAGGACACTGTAACTCCTACACCTGGACCACTTGGAAGAGATGGGGGAGGGTGAGCCCAAGTCAAGCCTTCCTGGAGGAAGGACTCCCTGACCTGGGTTTTGAAGGATTGTTGTGAGTTGGAAAACACTCCTCCTCAGGGGGTTCTGATCCCCCGCCTCTTAGGAACCCCTCCGCCATGAGAATCACTGATATGATGCCATATAATGAGACTTGACTTTTCTTTAGTATGATTCCAGTGGAAGTTTTGCATGAAATAGGAATTGCTTCATTCTTTAAACAAATGTGTATGGAGCACTTACTATATACACATAAATAAAGAATATAAATATCCAATGTAGGACCTTCTTACCGATTTTCTTTGTTTATTTACTTTTTCTACAAACTTGTCACCCCTCCCTCCCCCATATAAGCTTCATTAAGATGTGCTCATTGTCTGTTTTTTAATTTTTTTTTGGTATCAGTTGTACTCAATGCCATTGGTCACATAGTTAGCATTCAGTAAATTCTTTGTTGAAAAAGCCAATGAATAAAGATGAATAAAAGGAATAATACATGCTTAGACATTCAGCCCAAGCAATAAATAGGACAGTTTTGCCCTTGAACTCACAGTTAACTAAGCAGATGATTACAAGTTTGTGTAAAAAGCAACTGTGATAGCGTCGATGAAGATATTCTGCCTTTGAAACTTGCACAGTCGTTACTATACAAAATAATTGAATTTTATTTCTTTAATAATGCATTACAAAATGAGTGCATGCTTAGATATCCTTGTCCCTAAGTGGGCTCTGAACAGTTCCACTTTAACTATATCACTAAAATAGCTACATCAATTCTTGAGAGTTTGAAGTCAGTAGGGTACTGCTTAGGGAAAGAAATTTACTCAGTGATGTACCAGTGACATGAAAGAAAAGTCAGTATGGATATGGATAACTGACTTGCAGTGCCCACGAGAGCATCAGATGCAAATCATGACTAAGACTAACACCTTGGGCCCTGCAGGAGAAAGCTTCCATACTGGGGAGTAGTGTGTATTCCAACATTAAAGGAAATTTCTTTAGTTCATACCTGTCAATTTTAATGTTTGATTAATCAAAGGAAAATTTTTTCCTGGATGTAAAATCTGCATCAATAATTTGCCTTTTCAATAATTAGTAATTGAAAAGTGTTATTGTGTAACAATTTTAAAACTTAATAAATAAAAATTCAACAGAAAGTTTTCACATACTAAGTGGGATTTTGGCATTGAAATTATAAAGTATGTTATGAGAGTTTTTTTCTGTATGTTTTCATGTTGTATCTTTATTACATTTACTGAGTAACTGATAAATGCAGATGACAAATGAAATGACAGTATTACGAAACCAAATATGTTTAAATAAAGAAAGCTTCCTCTTTACATATAATCTAAAAATGAAGGTAAATGCTGATAAATACAGTAGTTATCTAGCACTCTGTAGCACTCAGTACTCATTTGATTTCCCAAACCCCTGTATAATCTGATGATTTCTTCAAAGTATTTCCTTGCTTTCATTGAAATTGATGCAAACTGTTTAAAGAAATTTTCCATTAACAAATGAAAGGACAATCAAGTTTCTAACAGAATTTGAATGCACAAAAAAATACTCCTTATCTTTAGAAGACTTTTCTTGGATAACTCCTAATTGGGTCTCTAATTTGATTCCCTCTAATCACTAATTATTTGTGTTGTTTATTAAATAAAGCGTAGAGCCACCTGCCTAAACAGTAGTACCTATAGCCTAAGTTTGCTAGTCTGCAAATTGATGAATAAACTAAGCCAGTTCATCCATCTGTGAAATATTTCAAGGTCGACCATCCATTGGCTAAAGGATTTTGAGTTAAAAAGACAGTGGAGGACAGTGCTTACAGTTTGATAATGTCTGCTTACTGAGCGTGAAATGAAATTTAACTGTGGCATGTCTGCATTTGTAAATTTATCGTGGTTGTTTAGGCTTCTTGCAAAATGAAATGTCAGGCAGTCATTCTGAGGTTCCAAATATATTAGGCTTCAAAGAGCTTGAGTGAATGAGATTATTCTTTCAGTTTTAAAAGATTTTTTCTATTTTTTCCATCATGTAAAATTAATATATTCACTCAACTACTTGTGGAATAAGCGTAGGAGAGTTAAAAATTAAAACTTAAAAATAATTTCCAAATTGGAAATTCTAAATGTGCCACATGAATATTATAGGGGTTTCAGAAATTTGCAAAGTATCAGAATTCATACGTTCCCTGAAGATGTATTGTCGATAGAAAGATTTAGACTAGGAAGTCTCTTCTAGCTGCAAGATGTTATTATTTTTATACAGCTAGGTGCTTTAAAGTGATGAAAAAAAACTAGTGCTGATTATGAAGTCCTTTTAGGTAATGGTGAGAATTCATCTGATCTATTTAAGCTCCATATTGATGGTTCTGAACAGTATATTACCAAATGGCTTCTATTGCCTGGGAATTCATTCGTACTTCCTTCTGCCGTCCCTCTGTCCCCTACTCCCTTCCTCCCCCCTCCTCCTTCCCCCCTCCTCCTTCCCCCCTCCTCCCTCCCCCTCCTCCGCTGCCCCCCCTCCTCCTTCTTCTCCTTTCTTTCTCCTTCGGGGTCTTTTGTGTCTCCATACAAATTTTAAGATTTTTTGTTCTAGTTCTGTAAAAAATGCCATTGGTAATTTGATAGGGATTGCACTGAATTTGTAGATTGCTTTGGGTAGTATAGTCATTTTCACAATGTTGATTCTTCCAATCCAAGAACATCTCGCCATCTTTTGTTATCATTTTAATTTCTTTCATCAGTGTCTTACAGTTTCCTGCATACAGGCCTTTGGTCTCCTTAGGTAGGTTTATTCCTAGGTATTTTATTCTTTTTGTTGCAGTGGTAAATGGGAGTGTTTCCTTAATTTCTCTTTCAGATTTTTCATCATTAGTGTATAGGAATGCAAGAGATTTCTGTGCATTAATTTTGTATCCTGCAACTTTACCAGATTCATTGATTAGCTCTAGTAGTTTTCTGGTGGCATCTTTAGGATTCTCTATATATAGTATCATGTCATCTGCAAACAGTGACAGTTTTACTTCTTCTTTTCCAATTTATATTCCTTTTATTTCTTTTTCTTCTCTGATTGCCATGGTTAGGACTTCCAAAACTGTGTTGAATAATAGTGGTGAGAGTGTACATCCTTGTCTTGTTCCTGATCTTAGAGGAAATGCTTTCAGTTTTTCACCATTGAGAATGATGTTTGCTGTGGGTTTGTCGTATATGGCCTTTATTGTTTTGAAGTAGGTTCCCTCTGTGCCCACTTTCTGGAGAGTTTTTATCATAAATGGGTGTTGAATTTTGTCAAAAGCTTTTTCTGCATCTATTGAGATGATCATACGGTTTTTCCTCTTCAATTTGTTAATATGGTGTATCACATTGATTGATTTGCGTACATTGAAGAATCCTTGCATCTCTGGGATAAATTCCACTTGATCATGGTGTATGATCCTTTTAATGTGTTGTTGGATTCTGTTTACTAGTATTTTGTTGAGGATTTTTGCATCTATATTAATCAGTGATACTGGTCTCTAATTTTCTTTTTTTGTAGTATCTTTGTCTGGTTTTGGTATCAGGGTGATGGCGACCTCATAGGATGAGTTTGGGAGTTTTGCTTCCTCTGCAACTTTTTGGAAGAGTTTGAGAAGGATGGATGTTAACTCTTCTCTAAATGTTTGATAGAATTCACCTGTGAAGCCATCTGATCCTGGACTTTTGGTTGTTGGAAGATTTTTAATCACAATTTCAATTTCATTACTTGTGATTTGTCTGTTCATATTTTCTATTTCTTCCTGGTTCAGTCTTGGAAGGTTATACCTTTCTAAGAATTTGTCCATTTCTTCCAGATTGTCCATTTTATTGGCATAGAGTTGCTTATAGTAGTCTCTTAGGATGCTTTGTATTTCTGTGATGTCTGTTGTAACTTCTCCTTTTTCATATCTAATTTTGTTGATTTGAGTCCTCTCCCTCTTTTTCTTGATGAGTCTGGCTAATGGCTTATCAATTTTGTTTATCTTCTCAAAGAACCAGCTTTTAGTTTTATTGATCTTTGCTATTGTTTTCTTTGTTTCTATTTCATTTATTTCTGCTGTGATCTTTATGATTTCTTTCCTTCTGCTAACTTTGGGTTTTGTTTGTTCTTTCTCTAGTTCCTTTAGGTGTAAGGTTAGATTGTTTATTTGAGATTTTTCTTGTTTCTTGAGGTAGGCTTTTATTGCTATAAACTTCCCTCTTAGAACTGCTTTTGCTGCATCCCATAGGTTTTGGATCGTCGTGTTTTCATTGTCATTTGTCTCTAGGTATTTTTTGATTTCCTCTTTGATTTCTTCAGTGATCTCTTGGTTATTTAGTAACATTTTGTTTAGCCTCCATGTGTTTGTGTTATTTACTTTTTTTTCCCTGTAATTGATTTCTAACCTCATAGCATTGTGGTCAGAACAGATGCTTGATATGATTTCAATTTTCTTAAATTTACTGAGTCTTGATTTGTGACCCAAGATGTGATCTATCCTGGAGAATGTTCCGTGTGCACTTGAGAAGAAAGTGTAATCTGCTGTTTTTGGATGGAATGTCCTATAAATATCAACTAAATCTATCTGGTCTATTGTGTCATTTAAAGCTTCTGTTTCCTTATTAATTTTCTGTTTGGATGATCTGTCCATTGGTGTAAGTGAGGTGTTAAAGTCCCCCATTATTATTGTGTTACTGTCGATTTCCTCTTTTATAGCTGTTAGCAGTTACCTTATGTATTGAGGTGCTCCTATGTTGGGTGCATATGTATTTATAGTTGTGATATCTTCTTCTTGGATTGATCCCTTGATCATTATGTAGTGTCCTTCCTTGTCTTTTGTAACATTCTTTATTTTAAAGTCTATTTTATCTGATACGAGTATTGCTACTCCAGCTTTCTTTTGATTTCCATTTGCATGGAATATCTTTTTCCATCCCCTCACTTTCAGTCTGTATGTGTCCCTAGGTCTGAAGTGGGTCTCTTGTAGACAACATATATATGGGTGTTGTTTTTGTATCCGTTCAGCAGCCTGTGTCTGTTGGTTGGAGCATTTAATCCATTCACGTTTAAGGTAATTATCGATATGTATGTTCCTATGACCATTTTCTTAATTGTTTTGTGTTTGTTTTTGTAGGTCCTTTTCTTCTCTTGTGTTTCCCACTTAGAGAAGTTCCTTTAGCATTTGTTGTAGAGCTGGTTTGGTGGTGCTGAATTCTCTTAGCTTTTGCTTGTCTGTAAAGCTTTTGCTTTCTCTATTGAATCTGAATGAGATCCTTGCTGAGTAGAGTAATCTTGGTTGTAGATTCTTTCCTTTCATCACTTTAAATGTATCATACCACTCCCTTCTGGCTTGTAGAGTTTCTGCTGAGAAATCAGCTGTTAATCTTATGGGAGTTCCCCTGTATGTTATTTGTCATTTTTCCCTTGCTGCTTTCAGTAATTTTTCTTTGTCTTTAATTTTTGCCACTTTGATTACTCTGTATCTCGGCGTGTTTCTCCTTGGGTTTATCCTGTATGGGACTCTCTATGCTTCCTGGACTTGGGTGGCTATTTCCTTTCCCATGTTAGTGAAGTTTTTGAGTATAATCTCTTCAAATATTTTCTCAGCTCCTTTCTCTTTCTTTTCTTCTGGGACCCCTATAATGCGAATGTTGTTGCATTTAATGTTATCCCAGAGGTCTCTTAGCTTGTCTTCATTTCTTTTCATTCTTTTTTCTTTATTCTGTCCTGCAGCAGTGAACTCCACCATTGTGTCTAACAGGTCACTTATCCGTTCTTCTGCCTCAGTTATTCTGCTATTAATTCCTTCTAGTGTAGTTTTCATTTCAGTTATCATATTGTTCATCTCTGTTTGTTTGTTCTTTAATTCTTCTAGATCTTTGTTAAACATTTCTTGCATCTTCTCGATCTTTGCCTCCATTGTTTTTCCGAGGTCCTGGATCATCTTCACTATCATTATTCTGAATTCTTTTTCTGGAAGATTACCTATCTCCATTTCATTTAGTTGTTTTTCTGGAGTTTTATCTTGTTCCTTCATCTGGTACGTAGCCCTCTGCATTTTCATCTTGTCTATCTTTTTGTGAATGTGGTTTTTGTTTCACAAGCTGCAGGATTGTAATTCTTCTTGCTTCTGCTGTCTGCCCTCTGGTGGATGAGGCTATCAAGAAAAGTCTGTTTTTAAATGCCACACATTTATTTGTTTATTTATGTTTCTTGGTTGTTTGATTCCTTTTTTCAGAGCATTGCATTTCAAAAAGCTTAGGGTTTTTTTTTTTTTTTAATCAATTCATTTGGCTATAGGAACATTCTCTTGCTCTTTAAAATAGTTTCCTGTAGTCTCACTTCTTTTTTGAATTATGATGACTAATCTAATTTGAATTTCTCTTCTTTTCTTTCCTGTAAGTGCTTTGCCATATGATTCATCTTAGCTTCTTGACCTTTTCCTCTTAAAGTCATTTCTTAGACCCCTAATTCTAGCTGTCATTTATAGGCACACTTGTCTGGTTTGCTATCAAAGTACTTACAAGTTGTTGATTTTTTTAGGAGTTGTTTATCCAACTTGGATTAACCTGTGTTCTTACCTCTCTTCTTTACTTTTATTATTAAATCTTTGGCTGGTTCGTTCCTTTGTTTATGCATTTATTTGCTCAGTTATTTCCCACATATGTATTATGCACTCAGTATTTATTAAGTAGTGGGTGTGCAGCAGGAGACAGGAAATTCCAAGCCATCTTTCTACTTGATATTAGCTTTAGTTATAAGTTTAGTGAAGAGTTTGAAACCATTAGCTTAAAAGGGCTTTTGGAGTGTCTATAGCTTTAAAGATTTATTTATTCACTCTATAAAATGTATTTAGCACCTGTGACATGATAGATACTTAATGCATGCCAGCTCTAACCAATCTTTAGAACTGGCCCTATTTCATATTCTTGCTGACCGATTTTGGTGTTTAATACACTTTCAGGAAGGACACTTTAAAGGCCCTTGTATAATTTAAATAGTATGTTTCCATGAACCATGAAGAGTATGTGCTCATCTCACACTAAATCTGATTCATTCATTCTACTAATGCTTATGGTTTGTCTATATTGCCAGGCATTGTTCACAGCTGGGAAACAGAGCAGTGTACATGAGGGTAAAGGTCCCTCTTCTCACAGAGATCATATTTTAGAAGAGAAAAAGCAGATAACATACGCGTAATCACATTGTGAAAGAAAGTAATTTCTGACAAGGAGAAGTGACAGGGTGATAAGATGGAAAGTGACTGTAGGGCTATATCACAGTGGGGGAATCTGGGGTGGCCTCACCAGGAAGAGACAAAAGTTGAGCTGAAGCCTAAATAATACAAAAATATCCATCCATGCAAACATCTGGGGGCAGTACATCTGGTGCAGAGTGAACAGGAAGGACAAAGACCCTGGGCTTCGCATTTTGCCAGGGACAGGAAAAGATCACTGTGGAAGGTAATATGAGCAGATGCTAAAGAGGTAAGCAGGGGCCACTTCAACTTGGGTTTTAAATGCCCTGATAAGGATTGTTGAGTTTTACTTTATGTGTATGAGGAGCACCTAGAATTCATTGCAGAGTTTCAAGAAGGGTAGTGACATTATCTGATGTATGTTTAAGGTGGTCATTCTGATTGTTGTATGGAAAATAGAGCAAGAGTAGAAGTAGGGTGCCTAGTTAGCAAGGATGCTGGCTGGCTTTAGGGGTGGCAGTGGAACATAGATAGGTAGGCTTGGGAGATATCTATCTATCTATCTATCTATATTTAATTGAAGTATAGTTGATTTACAGTATTGTGTTAATTTCTGCTGTACAGCAAAGTGACTCACTTATAGACATATATACATATATATATTCTTTTTCATATTCTTTTCCATTATAGTTTATCACAGGGTATTGAATATAGTTCTGTGCTGTACAGTAGGACCTTCTTGTTTATCCATCTTATATATAATAGTTTGCATCTGCTAATAGGTTTGGGATATATTTTGAAGGTATAGTTGATAAATTTGATATGGGTAGTCTAAAGGAGAGGAATCAAGGATGACTCTGGTTCCTGGTTTGAACAACTAGAAGGATAATACTCTTTACTAAGATGGGAACTATGATGAGAGGTACAGGGTTGAGGGCTGTGCCTAGAGTTTCTGACCTTGTTATCTTGGACATGCCTATTATGCACCTTGGTAGAGAGTTGGATATGGTTAAGTGAATCTGGAGCTTAGTGGGGGCATAGCATATGGGTGAGGGTATAAAAGCATTCTCCTTTTATTTAATACCACAGTGCCAATTATAAATTGCACTAAGATACTTTCTGTGTTTATTTAGCCTTGCTTCCATCATCGTCCAGCAATGAAATACTTAAAAGGCATAATGTACTACATACCTGTTTGGTATACTGTACCTCCATTTGGTAAAATCAGTGCAGAAAAAAATTAATTTAGGCATATACTAGATATTATGCACACTTGCAAAACTAATTTGGTTATTTTGAAAGACTTAGCAACAAACTCTACACTTCACATCATTCTTCTTGAAAAAAATGATCCAATAGTTTATATTCTTTTTTCAGGTATATTTTATACAAAACAGAGATTCCAGCCTTTCCTGATAAGATTTTACATTTTGTTTTCACCATGAAGCTAAATTTCCTGACATGAAATACTTAGTTAGAATCAGTGAAACTTAACTAGGTAGACCAGAATTTCTTTCCTTGGGTTGGCCTTTGAGCTACTACATGGATTATGAAATTATTCTCTCATAATCCGTAATTCCAGAAACATCCAATTCCAAAAACATCTACCAGAGGTTAAAAATAAATAACATAGAGAAAGGCAGAAATGGGTTTATTTTCAGTGTCCAAAGAAAGTAAGGAGTGTGTGTTGTTTTTTTCTTAAGCCATAGTGTCAAAAGCCTAATTTAGTTTTTCTAACAAGTAGCCATTACTGATCCTCAAACTGAAGCGAATCTTTCACATCCTGGGAGGACCCGAATAGGATTCTCCTCATGGGTGCATTGTGTGTCAAGATGCACATTCTTGGATCAGCGGGAGCAATGATCAGTGTCAGTCACGACCTGGGACAATTTCCTTGACATTTCCTAGGCGGTCATGGTCTATTTCTCAGGCTCCCCCAATGTGTGTTCGGGCCAACTCAGTCCCTGGGGCTGGGTGCTCAAGTGGTTGTAGTCAGAACTGAAAGAAACCTCAGAACTTACCTAAGACTTCATCCATTCATTCCATCTTTAAACATGTATTGAACATCTACTCTGTGCCCGGTGCTCTGCCAGAGACCAGAGATCCAAACATCAATAAGATATGGCTCTTGTTCTGTGTACCTCCCCGTCAAGAGAGAAAGACAGATTTTTAAACAGGGGCCTTTGTAATACAGCGTGAACTGTACTAGATGAGTCAGCAATGGTATCCTAGTCAGCATGCGCTAATATGGCCGCATCAGGAGCCCCTCCCAAATCCAGTGGTTTCCAACAATAATCATTTCTATTCTCCCACTCACGGGTGTGCAGGGAGTGGGTTGCAGTTGGGTTAACTAAGGCTGGGCCCAGCCTGGCAGCTCTGCTTCAGACTGCTAAGCAGGTGGGCTTGGCTGCAGCGGTGGGCTTAGATCCGCTCCGTGTCTCTCATTCAGGTCTGTCTCCCCTTTAAGTGGCAGTGACTTACTGGCTGTGTTTCCTTGGAGCATCTCAGGGAGGTCAAGGCAGCAAGCCTAAATTAGTGCTTTAATGCCTCCACTCACATCCCTGTCTTCTTCATGCGCTGTTAGCCCCGTGGGACTGGACACGGTTTTATTTCCACTATACAACAGCTTTCCCACTCTTGGTGAGCAAGGTTATGCAAATCTAGTCTCTTCAGCCATCCTTCAGTCAAGTATTCATTCGTCCATATTCACTCTTCATTCCATCTTTCATCTGCTCATCAGACATTGAGCATATAACATGTTCTCGCAACTGAGGATACAAAGGTGAAAAAATCACCACGACATTTAGGCAGTTTTCTCAAACTTTTTTGCACTAAGGGAATTTGAAACACAAATGCATTCCCCTTGCAGATTTTTAACTTCACATCTGAAGGTTTTCATCATACTTGTCCTCATTTATATATTTGTGAAATAGATCATCTCTAGCACATTATGCATTTTAGATAAACCTGTAAGATCATTCATTTGAATGTATACAGTGACATCAAAATTACTATAGCAATTTGTTATAATCATCATTTAAAAGATACTGTACTGTTCAAGTAGAAGAACTCTTGAGAGGCAGCATAGCATGAGAGTGAAGAGCCTAAACTCTAAACTGCCTGGTTTATTATTAGGAGGTTTATAGCTATTAAATTATCTAAGTAATGGTTATGTGATATATGAGTTTCATTTCACACTAGTAAATATGCCACCCTCAGCTGTGCGGCGGAGAGCAAGTTATTTAACTATTCTGTATCTCCTTTCCTCACCTACAAATAAGGGTAAAGGACTGTGCCACCTTCATAAACTTGTCGGCAGGATTAAATGAGTACATGAAGTTCTTGGAGACAGGCTCAGAGCAATAGATATTTAAATTTGTTGTTGTTGTTATTATTATTAAGGGTTAATTGGCTGAAAACAGCCTTATAGGAAACAAGAGCAAAGGCAGTTTTTCATAAGTAAATGAAATATATACTTATAATTTTCCCTGAAATAAGACAATGATAGCACATCAAATAATAAAAATATGCGTGCCATTTTACGTATCTCAAATTAGTAGTAATGACTACCATGCATTAACTGACTAGACTTTTAAGTCAAGGGATGTTGTGAGGAGGCAAAAGTTACGTTAACAGAGGCAGAAGCAAAGAGCCGTCAGAGTGCAGAGGAAACGTCCTTTATTCTGCCCCAGGCTAGGGTTCGGGGTGCATCAAGAAGGCATAGGTCTAAGGCTGGGCCTTGTAGGATTTCTAGAATCTGGTGCGAACGTCAGGTTTGAATGTCGGTGGGGATTAGAGAGGCTGAGAATGATGTCTGAAATCTTATCTAACATCAAAATTTTGTGAATCTAAATTCCTAAAAAAATATTTAATTAGATTACCTATCTTTTGTTAACTAAGGTATCTTGGCATTGCTATCATATTAATGCAGAATAAAAAAAAGATTTATTGAGTATCTACTATCTGCCAGGAGCAATGAGTGCCTATTTCTGTGTGGATGTGTCTCCTTACCCACAGATAAGTATGCCTGAGGAGAGTATAGAAAACATTTACTTGTACACTGAAAGCATTTTACTTCAGGCTCTGATGCGCCCTGTTTGGACCATGAGCTATTGTTTTACTGTTTATTTTTTTTTAACAGTGAAAACAAGTGTTTTCATTACTGAGATAAATGTACGAACTGGAGTGTTGGTTGAGCTGCTGCGGGGCTTTGGTGACTTAATCTAGAATGACTTAATTCTCGTATACCAACAGACAGTGTTTTCCTTCTAGTAAACCTAAGTGTTACTGGCAGAATAATAATTTAAATGCCTTGGATGTGGTGTGAAGAACTTATTTTTAATCTGAAGCATTCATTTTGGAACTTAGTTTCTCTTAAATTTTACACAAATTCATGAAGAGCAAGAAGACAGGAAGGATTAGTATTATACCACTCATATTTCTTAGGATATTACCTGTCTTTAAATATCAACTGCTGAAATAGCTAAGTGTTAAAATTAGTCTTCACACTTCAAAGTATCTTAAACAGGGAGAACAAAGGCGGGGCAGGGGGTAGGTACTACACACATAGGAAGAAGAATCCCAGGGGTAGAGCAGCATTTGCTTGGTTAATTTATAATTTAGCTCGGTGGTTGTCAGAAGGAACAACCCATTGTTCCTTCCAAAAACCTATTGGAAATTTAGAGGGACATTTTGGATTGTCACAATGCTGGGTAAGGTTGGAGGGAAGGGGAGGGTAACCAGCATTTTGTGGATGCAGGCTTGGGGTGCTAGAAGTACTGAAATGAGGGAGAAACCCTGACAAACCATCCTGCATCTTTATAACATTCAAATATCTATATGAATAAATATTCCTGTAAGTGAAAGCTTATTTATAATTATTTGAGCCTAGAAACTAATACTGTTATATGCAGAGGCATACGTACTGTTATATAGAGAGGCATAAATCTATTTTTTTTTTAATTTATTTTATTTATTTATTTATGCCTGTGTTGGGTCTTCATTTCTGTGCGAGGGCTTTCTCTAGTTCCGGCAAGCGGGGGCCACTCTTCATCGCGGTGCGCGGGCCCCTCACCATCGCGGCCTCTCTTGTTGCGGAGCACAGGCTCCAGACGTGCAGGCTCAGTAGTTGTGGCTCACAGGCCAAGTTGCTCCGCGGCATGTGGGATCTTCCCAGACCAGGGCTCGAACCCGTGTCCCCTGCATTGGCAGGCAGATTCTCAACCACTGGGCCACCAGGGAAGCCCATAAATCTATTTTTTAAACAGACTTTGTTTTTTAGAGCAGTTTTAGGTTCACGGCAAAATTGAGCAGAAGATACAGATATTTCCTATCTACCCTCCTACCCCCCTTGCACGCATAGAATCCCCTCTTATCAGCGTCCCCCACCAGAGTGCTCCATGTGTTACAATCCATGAACCTACGCTGACACATCACTATCACCCAGAGCCCATTAGGGTTCCTTCTTGTTGTTGTACATTCTATGAGTTTGGACAAATGCATAACAACATGTACCTAGTATTGTAGTACCATACAGAGTAGTATCACTGCACTAAAAACCCTATGTGCTCTGCCTATTCGTCCCTCCCTCCCTCCCGGCTGACTTCTAGCAACCACTGATCTTTTTACTGTCTCCATAGTTTTGCCTTTTCCAGTATGTCGTATGATTGGAATCATACAGAATGTAGCCTTTCACATTGACTTCTTTCACTTAGTAATATGCATTTAAAGTTCCCCTGTGTCTCATCCTGGCTTGATGGCTCATTTTTCTTTGGTGCTGAATAATATTCCATCATCTGATGTATCAGAGCTTATTTATTCACTCACCTATGGAAGGACAACTGGGTTGCTTCCAAGTTTTGGCAATTCTGAATAAAGCTGCCATAAACATCCGAGTGCAGATTTTTGTGTGGACTTAAGTTTTAAACTCTTTTGGGTAAATACCAAGGAGTGTGATTGATGAATTGTATGGTAAGAGTATGTTTAGTTTTGTAAGAAACTGCCAAACTGTCATCCAAAATGGCTGTACCATTTTGCATTCCCACCAGCAATGACTGAAAGTTCCTGTTGTTCCACATCCTCGTAGGCATTTGGTGTTGTCAGTGTTCCAGATTTTGGCCATTCTAATAGGTGTAATGGGTATCTCATTATTGCCTTCATTTGCATTTCCTTGATGCTGTATGATGTGGAACATTTTTTCATCTGCTTATTTGTTGCCTGTAAATCTTGCTGAGGTGTAAAGTCTTAGCCCCATTTTTCAATTGGCAGTTTGTTTTCTTATTGTTGAGTTTTAAGGGGTCTTTGTATATTTTGGATAATAGTCGCTTATGCGATGTGTCTTTTGCAAATAGTTTCTCCCAGTCTGTGATTTGTCTTTTCACTCTTTTGAAATGAGATATTTATGGTGAACATACTAATTTTTACGGTGCTATCTGTGACTCTACCCTTTTAGTTTCTGTAAATTGTATGGAATGGCTTTTGATCATCTCTCAAACTTGAAATTGTTTATTAGAAGTAGGTGCAAGGGTCCAGCTTCATCTTCTGGTGTGGTCAGTGTCCTCAGATTACTAATTTAAATATCTATTGTTAAACATATATCTAAATATAGATTATTATTAAGACATTTTATGTTGAAATTATGTATGTATGGGTTGCATGATCTATAAATTTCATTTAGACTAATAATAGGGCATATTACAAATCTTTGCTGAGGTAAAGTGGTGTTGGGTCTGACAGGGTCATTTCCAGGACCCAGAGTGTTTTCCCTGCCTGCTCTGTCATCTTCAGTATGTCTGAGTGTCTCCCCTCAGGTCACAGGGAGTCTGCTGCAGTTTTTGGCATCACATGTAAACACCATGGCATCTAAGAGGGCCAGATTGATTTAATGTCTCACAGACTTCTCTAATAGATTGGATGTTCCATACTACTACTCAGAAAATACTCTAACCACTACTCAATCTAAATAAACCCAGAAGGGCCCTACTAATCAAGAGATCTAGGGAAGATCATAAATCAAAGATTTAATCTCAATAGTTGATCTATTCCTCTTTTCCTAAAAGGCAATAGAGAATCTAATTCAGAAGAGTATGGAAACCATGAAAATGCTATTCAGGCAATTACCTACTTCCCAGAAAGAAAAGATTTAGCTTTTAAAAAAAAAAAAAATTTGCTGGCATATATTTGCTATTCTTGGTTGAAGCACATTTTGTTGACTAATTCAACCTGCTTTATTTTCCCATTTTCCCATGTGAACAAATTTTTTTCTAAGAAAATTAATTTTATAGTTTAGTGAACATTTAGTTCAACTGAAACCAATTTGTCATAATCATCTTTCTTTACATGAAAATAGAAGGGAGCTGAAATTTCTCTTAAAGAAATTTAGTGTTTTGGAATTGGCAGGATAATACCTCAACCAAGGTTCACAAGCATAAAAGCCTACAGAGGCCAGATGGTAACTGGATGAGAGAATTGGGCCCAGGGGAGGAGACTGTGGCTAAGTGGAAAGCACATGTTTATTTATGGTTGGCAACCACCACTCAGTTCTAATCCATAGTTGCCATGTTGGAACTTGGCCCAGAGTTGCCAGATCTTTGACTTTGCAAGGAAAAAAAATGCTAATGTCTGATTTATTTGTGAAATTCCTGACTTTTAGATATTGGCCCAGTTTAAAAAAAAATACTCTAATGTGAGCCAAACAAAACACAGTTGTAGGAGTTACTTGTTCTGTGAACTGCCATTTGCAACCTCTAAACCATCCCATCTGTTTAGACTGTAGGGTACAGTCACTGGGGAATAGCACCACTTAACCAGTGTTTGCCTTATGGGGTGAAAGGGTGACTCTACAGAAACAGTAGTGTACTTAACTTGAATGGACTTGAACTTCACTCCACTAATTTATCAACTCTTGTGGCGTATTAGTTAATTATTGCAATGCCTCAGTTCTTATAGATATTAGGTTGATAAATATGGACTATTCAGGATAGAACATGGGAAAAATTCTGGGCCCAGAGTTATGGGCCCAGGATGATGGGTTAAAGAATCCTGTCCTCGTGCACACCTCTCAGGCAGGGTAGCAAGTGTCTTTCCTTCTGTCTTTTGGATTGTGACACATACACAATGCTCCTTTCCCCTCACATCATACACTGCCACCTTTCTTCATTCTCTGTGACCCAGATAGACCTCCTCTAAATACCTGATTCCCTATTCCTGCTTCCCAAGCATCTATGATTGTTTCAATAGGACTGTCACCTCCTCTCCCATACCTCTCCAAATATATGGCTGAACTCAAAACTTTTCCCTAGCACCACTAAATCTCATCTTGTATAATAATCATGTCATTATAATGACATACCAAAATGTTAACCTTTTGAATAAAATCCTACGAAACTAGGAACATAACAAGAAGGTGCTTAAGCATAATTTCTGTGTATTTATGACAACGATGTCATTTGTAGATAATTTTACTTTACATTGTTTCTTGTTAAAAAGTGGTTGCTTATCACCGCTTGGGAAACTCTCAGCCTCTTTAAATACTAAAATTAAGAATCAGTAAACTGTAATGAAATGTTTTAAGGTTGGTCTCTGGGAAAAGGATCTTCTGTTAAAGCATCATCTGTTTTGTAATGTCAGTCCTTTCAGGTTGAACTGGGAACTAATAACTATAAAACTTAAATAATGTGGACTCCACAAATTTAGGAGTTATAATAAGTCAGGGATAGTTGGGTAGAATTTGTTGCCTGCATAATCTCTGGGGGACAAGTGTATTTGACAGATTAATCATGTGACCCAGGATATATGTTTAGCCCAATTGAAAATGAAAGTCCGCTACTATTTTCAAACTCCATTTCAATAACAAACGACGTACATAGAAAAAATTGAATCACTGAATGCAAATAATAGATAATCTCTGAATTTGTATGAAAAAATACCTGGTACTAGGTGATACGTGGCAGTGTTACCTTCATGATCTTGGATAAACCCGTAAAACACCTTTGAACCTTCTTTCCTCATCCATAGGGGTATCACCTCATTATAAAGGTTGTTAGGATTAAATGAAAGAAAAGGTTATGTATTATTATTATCATTTATTTAGTGACCTATTCAAGATCCAGACTCCAGATCTTCACATTTTTAGTTCACTGTTTTTAAACTGTTCTAGTTTATTTATTTTTTTTGAGAATAATAAATGATTTGAAACCTACAGACAAGTGATTTTTTTGTTTAAAGATGTTCGTAAAACATTTTATAGTATCTTTTTGTCAGCATCATTAAGTTTGTGTTTCTCTTCATGGGCTCACTCATAAGGCATAAAAAAGAGAAATCTCTAGGAATAGGGGAAATTCATGTAATCATTGAGTGTAACTGTAAATCTAACTGTACACATTTCAGAGATGACATGTTCTTGATTGATGAACTTTTACCTCTTTGAGTAAATGTCTCCCTACTCCATCATTAGCAGTTAATATCTGAAGATAGAGAACTGTCAAAATCTAGAGGAGAAACAGATTGCCTGTGAATCTAAGAACAGAAAAGGCAAAGTGCAATCACTTCCCTCTGGGATGTTCCTACAAACTTGATATTGCATAGATATTGAACGACCTTTATACAGTGAGAAGCTGTTTTAAAAATTACATTTCTGGGAATATGGAGCTTCTGCAGAATATTATTAGTTTAGTAGGTAATATGCTAACATGTTTGATTCATTATATTGTAAACAAATCGAATTTTTCCTGGTGTTAAAAATTTGCATTCATTGGAAGATCTGAAAAAGAAACTGGAGAGAAGAAGATTATCCATGATTAACGCTGACCTGTCTAGACTTTAGTGTACCTCTTTCGTCTAGTTTGAAGTGTTTCTGATTGTCATACTTAAAAAAAAAAAAATGGTTGAGATTATAGAGACAAAGGACGAACTGGGTGTGAGCATTTTTCAAAACTTCTCTCCCTCCTTACATCTTCATCAAGAACTAAATTTTATTTACTATTTAGCCCATTTGTTTTCATAGTTTTTTAAAAAGTGTAACAACTCAGCTAGATTTATATTTGAGTTCAGTGTAAGCAGAAATTGGATTTGTTTATATTTCTTTCCCCCAAACCATGCACTTTCCTTTATTTGCTGATTACGGTATGCTGTTGCTAAGCCTATGAGAAACCTCTCTGTGAAGTGCATTTTAATATTTAGATCAAACAGCAATTGGAATACATTAATGCCCAGTGGGTAAATGTGTCATTTGAAAGCAGCTGCTGAGCCTTCTCCCTGCTACTCCAATTAACACATACTGCACACTTTTGTCAGCAAGAGGCAGTGCATATGGATGAAACCACTTTGCAGCTCATTGATATGATATGCAGGAGTGAGCAAAGGCTTAATCAATCTGCCCATTGCAAACAATACCTTGCCAAGACCTTTCCCAAGTACATGCTTTGCCCTAAAGGGTGCTAGGCTCTAGGGGGTGGGATTAGCAGGTAAGAAAAAGTCGCTTGGGTCTCTAGCTTTGGTTCAGTCCATTGACTAACAAGTTTCCCCGCCCCTCTCTTTTCCTTCACCCCCGCCCCTGATGATGGAGACATTGGGTAGTGAAATTCTAGCGCTGGGACTCCTCGCCTCTCAGCGGAATCGCTCGTTGAACTTTTTTTGTTTTGTTTCAAAGCTATTTGAAGTACAGAGCTTTGCTGTTGATTTTTTCTCTTAGTCTTTCATTATCATTTCACTTGCTCTCTTCCTTTTCTAAAAAAATTCTTTCTAAATTGCACACTTGACATTTTACTGAGCAAAGTAAGAAATCTTGTAAACCCAATCGTTGTTATTTTTTTCCTCTCCCCTGGCTAAAATCTCTGCGTTGGTGGTAGCACGGAGGCAGATGGAAGGGTAGCGCCTCCCCCAGCCCAAGGTTTCATTCATGCTCCGGCGGCTCCCCAAGCAGCTGGGCTGTTGCTCCACTCTGGTGCTGGCTGAGCCAGGCTGTGCGGTGAGCGAGAGATGGACCGCTTCCTGGGTTTTGTCAAGCAGATAAGAAGATCTAGGAGAAGAAAGGGAAAAAAGTACCGACCAGAAGAGGATTACCACGAGGGCTATGAGGATGTCTATTATTATGCCTCAGAGCATTTTCGAAGTAAGCGCTACCCTCCACCCTCCTGTTCCTTTTCGCATGCTGGGGCTAACCATAAACCTTGTGTGGAGCTTTAATCTTAAATGCAAAAGGTTTTCCAGATGGTGTTCTCTGGGAGCTGTCTGTAAGTACTGAAGTGCTACATTTTGCTTGATTTGTTGCAAGAATAGCTATCAGATAGCATCTAGACAGTATAAACTGTCCAGATCTATACACATGGTTAATATTTTCAGTGCAATTGATTGATTATGTTAGCATTTTAATGAGCCACTCAGAAAAGTATCTTGCAAGCCCATGTAGTAGGTGGTTAGAATACGTTCGGTTTTAATTGTTGCTCTTAGATAACTGTTTTTTCTTTTTAATTAGGAGAGTAGTTTATTTGGAAGGAATAATTGTTCAAGTTGATGCTGATAATTACTGTTCCTTATGCAGACTTCTAGACAGTTATCTATGATTAATCCAAGGTGTTGTTTGTACAAGGAAGTTCAAATGATTTTCTCTGATGCATGTTCATAATTTTATTACTAAGTTAAGGGAACTCTTATTTGCTGTCAACTAGAAGCAGTGATACCGTAAGAAAAAAAGAATATATCTATATTAAGACATTTGTAAATGAGCTTCTAAATAGCAGAGAACTAGAATTTTTCTTGTGCTTATCATTGCTTTAAGTTCCTGGTGAGGTTTAGACTTGTCCTAATAGATTTTAAATGCCTAGAAACACCTAAGGGTGCAGAGAGAAAGCAGCTACATGGTTTATGAGGTGTCCTAAATGGGGGACACTGGCAGTTATCCATGCTCTACATTTACAAAATTCAAAATTATTTTTATCTTCTTGAATAAGGATCTTTATAGACTTATATTTCGGTTCTAATATATCCTGGCCTTTTGATGTTTAACCATGAATATATACCATTTACAACTTGTGAATGTTGACTGATAAATAATTTAGATTCCATTTCCGTGGTATTGAAATCCATGAGAATTAGTTCTAAATGCCAGAAATTCTGTTGTGATTGATGAAAGTTGAGGGTTGAAAATTCATGTGGTGGCAATAACACAATAATGCAAAATTATAATTCTTTGACATTTGCTTGAATAATATGGCTGTGTTGCTTTTACAGAGTAATTCCTGAGTTTTAGAGATGTTTCTCTTTCATCATGCTTTTACATGAATAATCTGTTCTATTGTAGTGACGATCTATGTTTCCTGAACTTAGTTTCCTTTGAATTTAACTAAGATTTGTGTCACATCAAAAAATACTGTCAGTTTGCATGCATAATTCTGAAAACTCGGAGACTGAAAAGAAAAAAGGAGCTTAGGAACTTTTAGTTACTTTGGTGTTCATTGTACATATTTCTTACAACCAATATATACTGAGTCAAATTCACACCTTCTTGGGTTTGTACTGTGATGTGTATGTGCAAATAGAATCAAACAGTCTCAAATTCCTGCATCCTACTAGTTTTGGTAAGAATTTAAAAACAACAAAACTACTTTATAAGTTTACAAAATGCACCCACAAGGAGAAATATTTATGGAGATATCTAAGAAGTAGCCCTAAACTAGAGTTAGGAGAATTACATATCAAAGACAGTAGTCTTCATACATTAGATGCAGTAACTTAAAGAGAATCATGTTTTATCTGATTTGTCAAGGTCATGCTGAGGATAAGATGCTGAACATCAAAGGTCATTTGCTTTAGATGCAGAATGGACATGTTTTCCCCGATGATTTATCAGAAAGTACCCGTTATGTAACATATAACTTTTGGAGTTAGATGCATATTGAATCTCCAACTTCAAACTACTACATAATAAACAGAAGGTGTCACAATGGGCTCTGACACTTGGGATTTGACATTTCATCAAATGTCAAATTGCCAGGGCTTTTAAAGAAGCCATGTCATACAACATAATGACCTCTCAGTGCATCTTTTGGCTTCCGTTTCAGGTCCTGTCTGAATGGGGTAGGAGAGACATCCCCTTATATTTTACAGGTGTAAAATAGCTGTATTTTATAGCTGAAAAATAGTAAGGGTGAGACTCATCCTTAAGACCAATCCTCAAAGAGTTAACATGGTTGAATTTAATTACGTCTACAACGTATCTATTCTAATTAGTCTTTGGCATAATTTGAAAGTTTTATGCCCTGCATTTCACTAGATGGCTTAGAAAAATTATTTACATTGAGACTCAAAACTTGGTGAAATTTACTGATGTCATACACATCTTAGTTAATGGTGCTATTGATAAACCAGAAGTGTCATTATTATTTTTCTCCCTGTGGTGTTTGTTTCTTGAAAGAAACTTAGCTCTCTGTTTTGTCAATTTATCCAATGGTTCAGATTACCACAAGGACTTTATACGTATAATAATGAACGACTGAGCTTAGAAAGACCTTCCCAGAAAGGTCCCCAATATGTCTGCCTTCCTTTAGTACATTCTCAAGTGTTTGCTGATATTTAACTTTATCCAAGATAATGTCTCTTCTATTGTAAGGGTTCTGGTTTCAAATGTTGCCATCTTTTCCTTCATCTGAAATACAACACAGCTTATAATTTCATGAAATGCCAAAACCTAAATTAAAGTATCAGTAGGGTCTGATAGTATGAAAGAGAAGTTATCCTAAAAATGGATAATTTTTCTGTAACTCCATCAAAACTGAGTTTTAGCAGTGATCATGGTGATAGACTGATTTTAAATCTTCCCTGATTTTATGTTGACTTTGTGAATGTCACTGTGCATGGGATGACTATCTTGGGTTTTTTAAAATCTGCTTTCCTCATTCATCTATCCTTTCATAATTCTAAAGTTAGAGTTTAAATAAACTAAACAATTGTTTTGGGAAAATCACCACACTTTTCTGGGGGTTTTGTTTCGTAAAATGTGACAGGAGGGATATTTGTTTCTTAAGATTTTTCAAGTTCTAGGACTCTATGATTTTAAACTTTGTTTTATTTTCTAAAGCAATTCAGGTAAAGGTATTGGCTAAAGGATTTTAACCGGGATTTAAACTAAAAAATTCACCTGTGTTATGGGGAATTGGTTTTTCTGGCAGGAATCATCGGTAGGACGATTCCTGTTCCTTTAAGTTAGTAATCTATCATTGAATATGAAGGAGTTTTGGAGAATGTTTATAAACCTATGAAATTCTGAACATGTTGGTAAGTCCTAGACCTCATCTTTTATGTAATCTTATCTGCTGAAAACCACCATTTACTCTGAAATTCTCACATGGATGATTCATTTGGTATTTTTACTTAAGAAAACCTGGCACTGATTACAGAACTGATTTATAAACCTTACTGCAACAAAAAGCTAAAAAAAGGATACTGAAATTCAGTTTTATGGTATTTGTTGCTTTTATTTGTTGTTCCATAAATATTGGGTTATAACAATGCCTTTTTAAAGACTGGCAGATCATATTTTGATTAGTCTGTTATACAAAAAATTAAATCCTCTGATCCTATTTTTAATGTAATTTTTATTTAATCACGTAGGATAATATTCAAGTTCTAAGACAGATAATGTGCATTTTATAAGTATTCTCTTAGCTCTGTTCATATCCATGATAGAAATCCTGACCTGCCTGTGTCCAGGCAGGGTATGGTTATTGAATGACTTGAAAAGGAGGAATTTGTTTATCTCTTACTAATGTGAAAGTATGTGAGCCACTTTCACTTATGGCCCTGGCGCCTTTTTGCACATGTGTAATGGCTTTGAATTAGGCATGGAGTTCCTCCAAGGTAGCCACTCTTTTCTGCTTTCATCCTGACTCACCTGGGGAGGTGTGAGCTGTGCGGAGAAGCTGCTCAGGGCAGGCAGTCCTCAGCGACCCACTCACCTTTCCCACTGAGGTCCTTTCAGGAAAACCAGAGAAAGGGGGGGCGGACAGGAATATGGTTTAGGTCTTTCGAAAATAGGTCATTTGTATTTACAAGTTTTTTTTTGTTCTTTTGTTGTTGTTGTTTGCCTATTCTAATAGGTATCAAGCAACAATTGTGATGTATGTGCATTACAATCACTGTTAGCTAAGTTACTTTATTAAACAATGTCTGCATCTAAAGTCCCTAGTTAGCCAATTCAGGCTTTAAATTGCCTGAGATGTTCAAAATGCATTTTAAGAGGGCTGCTCACTTTCTTTTATTTCATTGAAAGATGTCCTACACTGTTCTTAGAGGAAAAACAGTTTTGGTAGTGGGTGTTTGTAGTGTGAGAATTTTTAGGAATTGTGGGTAATTAGTTCCAGCAATTTCTTCTCACTAGTTTCCTTTACAAGTTTGTTTGTTTGTAAATTCATGTAACCACATCCTCTCTGCTTCCTGGAATTGACATCAAATTCGGATTCTGTCTCTTGATAAGCATGCCATAAGGATAGAGTGAGAACTTTCACCTACACTTTGGAAAGATGGCTGGTCCCTGCTCCTCTGTGTGCAAAAGCTGAACACAGCAATCACAGGGTGGGGGAGTGAGGGAGAGGAAGAGAGGAAGGGAAGAAGAGAGGGCAGCACATTTCATAGGTCATCCTTACCTATCTGAGGTTTCCAAGCATAAAATCCATTTATTTCTATGTTAAAAACAGTGATCATCGAAGTGGCAGGTCTTAGATGTGAGATATGAATGATTCAGACCTTAGCTGTACTTAGTTTGATTCACAAAATCCCAAATGAGAAACATCGGTTATATAGAAATACGGCAAACTTGCTTGTTTTATGACTACACTGCTTATTTTTCTTTCCTAAGAATTGCTTTCCATCTCTAGTATAATGGTTTGGTTGAAAATTGATTGGCTACCATGTTACATTTGCCTGGGGTGTTTTGTGTCATCAACTTCATTATCTCAAGCTGTATTTTTTTCCCACATGGAATAGTTTAAAGGAATATTAAAGTTGAAAGGGACCTTAGAATCCATTTGTCCAATCTGAGTCTTTTTTTAGATGAATAAAGTAGGATACAAACAAGGTAAGTGGCTTATGCAAGCCCCCACTGATCCTCAAGGAGGACCTGATAGAGTCTGGTCCTCCATCCTTTATTCCACACTCATCTTTTAGTTCTCCGATGATTCTTCCGATATTTAAGGGCTCGGATCCATCTACAAATGAATTAGAATTTTAATTTCCCTTGTTGGTGGCTTTATTCTTTTGAGCAGTGGGTCATCTTATCTTAAACTAAACTCTTGAACAAAAACTAACTCCTAATATAATACTGCAAGTGAAATTAACTTGGTGTCTTATTTATAGATGATGCTAGTAACAGTGACTGTCACTGACTCAAAAACCAGCCAACAATATTTTTTGTATCACCTCCCATTTGCTCTGTGGTTTGCAAATACAGCCACTTCTGCCAATGAATATCCCTTCAGGAGACTTAAAGTGGCATAAGTCTATCAGGAATATTAGAATTAGGAGGATCCTTGGGTTCAGTTAGGGAGCCCTGCTATTTCATATAGGAAGTTCTTTCTCAGCATCCCTGCTATATGGACCTCCAGCTCTTATTTATATCCTTCCAGTATGAACACATTCATTTCCAGACTAGGCAAGTCATTGAATAAGCCTATGTCTCTTTTAAACAAGCTCTAAATTTTATGTTAAGCTGTTTGCGTATTCCAACAAATACTGTAATATGCTCAAAATTGTATCTTGACCCAGATAAACATAGACTCTATTATATTTAACGTGCAATAAGATTTCACGCCTCCCCTCTCTTCACATTATTCTTTTGCCGACATAACATATGGTATGTGGAGGTGAGTAATTCCTTCAATGCTATTTTTGTTTTAACTACACAAACCCAGAAGAGCTCTGCATTGGGCCCACATCCATTTGGTAATTTTTCTTTTTTCCTTCTTTCTTTTTAAATTTCTTAAAGGTCACCAAATCTCCCATTTATTTAATGAGAAATACATACTCTGCTTTGTGTTTGCATGATGTAGTGGACATCTATTTGTCTGTCTTGAAAATCTTTTTTTCCCCCTGGGAGGAACAGTTCTCATATTTAAAACATTCCTGTTTCTATTCCAATTTGGTCATTATTGATTAATCAGAACTGACATAACTATATTATACCATTGCCTTGGCTATGGTGATTGGTCTGGCAATGGACACATAAACCAAGCTGGGTCAATGAGAGTGCTCCTCTGGGAGCTTGCAAATTCAACTCAGTGCCCTTTATCACATGGGAAAAAACAGTCTGGAATAGGAGAGAATCAAGTAAAAGAGATGAGAATAAAAGATCAAGAGACCTTTCACAGTTTATTTATTTATTTTTTTTTAAAGGTTAGCGTTTTTGTTTTTTTTTAATATTTTATTGATTGATTGATTGATGCCGGGTCTTAGTTGCGGCAGGTGGGCTCCTTAGTTGCAGACTGTGGGATCTTCGTTGTGGCATGCGGGATCTTTTTAGTTGTGGCATGCAAGCTCTTAGCTGCAGCATGTGGGATGTAGTTCCCTGACCAGGGATCAAACCCGGGCCCTCTGCATTGGGAGTGCGGAGTCTTAACCACTGTGCCACCAGGGAAGTCCCCCTCTCACAGCTTTGTAGTCACCAGTCCAGACCTTGGGGTCTCTAGGGCTGCCCACATTGAATTTCACATAGCTGGAAAGGACCAGAACCAAAATTGGAACTCAGATCAGCTCGTTTCTAGTTTGATCGTGTGGGTAATTTTTTTAATTTGGAAAATATTATTGTTTGGTATTCTCATTGATAGAAATAAGTGCCAGAGGTAGAAACTAGATTCTTTCAATTAAAGTTCCTACTCTCCAAAAAAGTAATTTTCTTAATGGGATTAAGGAACTCTGTGACTTTAGAGGAATCATGTGGATCTCTATGCTTCTTCAGTTTCTTATTTGTAAAGTGAGGGTACTCCATCCCAGTGCAGAGGACCAGAGACCCTCAGAGAGGATCCATTGACAGTTCTAGATACAGTATGTAGAGCTGTGTATCTCAGGGCACCACACAGCCAAAGCAGCTGGAGGAAGGAGATGGCCAGTAGACAGATTTGAGCAGAAGACATGATTTCACCTAGCAGCATAACTGCTGTGCATTTAACATTCTCTGCCCTCACTTTCTGTTCAGAGTTAAATCTTGTTTGAGAGGGGGGCACACAACTTCCCTATCCACATCTCACTGGAGTTCTGCCACCAGTATCTATAGATGCATAAAAGAGGGTTTGGATACACACAAGACAATTCTTTCTCATCAGTATATGCCCTAAAACTAGGTGGTGTAGAATACCAAGTACAGGACAGTGAGTCCCCCGAAAGGACATGCATGTGTGTGTGCGCGCGTGTGTGTGTGTGCATGTGCATGTGTGTGCGTGAGAGAGAGAGAGAGAGAGAGCACTCCCCCAACTCACACACGGGACTTATATAGATATTTGTGAGGTCAAAAACAACACCCTTTCTTAACCCTAAGGCAATACCTATTTCTCCAGGCAGACTGTGTCCTGCTGGTTAAGGATGTGGGACCTGGGTGAGACTACCTGAGTTGGAATCATTGATAAGTGAACTTGGCAAGTAAATCTGTCTGTGCCTCAGTTTCCTCATCTATGAAATTGGGTCAGTAACTACCCATCTCTTAGTGTGGGTTATTGTGAATTGAATGACATAATACAGTACTAAGTGCTTGACACATCGTGAGCACTTAGTAAATGTTAATAGAAGAAAGCCTTATTCATAAAGGTATTAAGTAAAGCACAATGGATAGTTATGAATGGCAGGCTAAGGAGCTTACATTCATTGTGCAGGCACTGGGGCACTATTGTAGGTTTTCAAGTAGAGGTAGAGCCAGCAAAGAGCTGTACTTTAGGGAGATTAGTATGGTATTAGTGTATAAAAGGGATTAGAGGTAGAGACATAAATAAAAGGGCAGATACGGCAGTTGTGGGAAAACATAGGTGTGAACAGAAAAAAATATATTCGACACACTGAGTTTGTGTTGCCAGGAAGATGTCCAAGGAGAACCGTAAGGAGGCAGCTTGAAATATGGAAGTTGGAATTGTGGAAAGGGGATAGGATTCAAGAGATTTGGAAGATGTGTATATAGATTTGATGGATGAATCATGGGACTAGATGACCTTGGTAAGAAAGAGCGGTCTTTTGACTCTGTCTTATACTGACTATTCTTGGGACCAAATGAGGAAAACTGATTAAACATACAATTCTAATGATGTAACAGAGTGTCAACAGATAGAGGAATCAATCCTGTGGATACCTTAATAAGGGAATTTGTAATGAGTACTGAATGGATTGCCCATTTGATTAATTTCTTATAATGCTGATATAAAAGATTAATTGCAAGTTGATTATGCAAAGGAAATGCAACTCAAAATAGATGTTAGGATTCAAAAGTTGGACTTTTATTGGTGGTGTACTTTCGGTTGTGGTGTCCTGGAGAGAAAGCAACTTCTAAATGAGTTTAGAAAGAGGGGATACTAGTATGTGCTGCAACATGGAAGAACCTCAAAACATGCTAAATGAAAAAGCTAGACTCAAAAGACCATGTACTGATGCAGACGGGCACAAGGTTTCCTGATGGGGTGATAGAAATGTTTTAAAAATTAGACTGTTATAATGGTTGTACAGTTCTGTAAACTTACTTAGAAACCATTAAATTGATCTTTAAAAAGATAGAGTGATAGGCACTCAAATGAATATATGTAAGATTTTTGTTTTTGTTTTAGCAGCTCCCAAATGAGCAATCAGAGTTTATTTTCCACTATGGAATGTCCTAGGCATTAGCTTAATCAAGAAGTGTTTGTTAAGTCCCAACTCAGAAAAAAAGCAAATCAAATATGGAATACAGAATGATTCACCATGATGCCAGAGGGAAGCACTCCCAGTGGTATTTTAGAGTATATAACAGAATTGATTATATGCCTTTTTTATTTGAAGTGTTAGAATTCCACTCCGATATCTCATTAACTATTACATAAGCTTAGAGCCAAGAAGCTTTTCTGAAACATTGAACCATAGAACTGAGCACTTTGGGTCAGTAGATTTGAACTAAATATCAGCACTTAGGTCTATAGTTATGTAGAAATTGAGTTGGACTTCAGTTAACATACTAATATACCTTGGAAGTGTATTACTTAATATACTAATATACCTTTGAAGATCTCTGTTCTAGAAACTGCCTGAACCGAGTCCAAAATACTATGGCTAAACAGATTATCATAATTAAGTCATTTTAAATTTATTTATTTAAATTAAGTAATATTTAAGGTAGAGTATAATGCTTGAATTTTCTCCTTTACTTCCCTACCCTGCCAAGAATAGGAAGACAACTTATGGTAAGCACCCCATCATTTTCATTCGTTCAGCAAATATTGATGATACTCTTCACATGCCAGGCGTCATTCTAGGTGCTTGGGATTG
The DNA here is from genome assembly GCF_028023285.1 of Balaenoptera ricei. Classification (NCBI taxonomy): domain Eukaryota; kingdom Metazoa; phylum Chordata; class Mammalia; order Artiodactyla; family Balaenopteridae; genus Balaenoptera; species Balaenoptera ricei. The sequence continues at coordinate 56,024,417 of NC_082648.1, read as the reverse complement.
GGTGGTACAAAAGACAGAGAAGGTCCTTGCTTTATTGGAACCAGAAATCTAACGGGGGAACAAAAAATAAAGAAAGCATGTCGGGTACAGTGGAGAAAATCAAAGTTTTACGGGCTAGAGTTTTAGAGGTAGTAAAGGGGGTGCGTGTCTTAGCTAAGGTGATCTCTCTTTGAGAACTAGATGTTTGGGCTGACTCTGATAGAAGAGACAGAGCCACCTTGTGATAATCTGCATAGAACCCAGGGCATAAAACCCTCCAGTATTAGAAATGTGTTTATTCATTTTCATACAGCGCTTGCATTGACATCTTCTGAATGAGCTGTTTCCTTAGCCTTCATTTGTAAAATCAGTTGTTTGGGATTGCGAATGCATTTTTCCCTAGATTTCAAGCTACGCCTGACCCTAAAGGCCTTTGCAATATTTCACTAACAGGTAAAGGATGGCTGTGGCCAAAGGAGGGGTAGTTAGTGGAGAAAACCTTAATTTTGCTGAAAAAGGTAGGGCTGCAGTTGCCTTTCATGTATAGGAGTCTTCTGTTAGAAGACTTCTGCCAAGTTAAGGGATGCCTAAAGTGGCAGCAGTGTTTTGGAGGAATGAGAAAATAGTTTGCTTTACCTTCAGATTAGTGTCACTTGATTCTAAACATCCATTGAGCACATTTCTTAACCTAAAAGTGTACTTGCCACGTAATCAGAGGATACTCTATCCTCTGTATGCTTGTTTTATAGTTTCTTGTTCTTTTTCTGTAAGACAAAAATATATCCCACTTCTCCCTGGTCTTTGAAAATCACCACAGTATAGATACTGAACGGCTTGTGCATTTTATAGGAAACATTATACGTCAAAGAAATTTTTTCCAGAGAGTGAGCAGAGTTGTACAGGGTCTTTGGGTTACAGCCCATAGCATTGCCAGTCTCTGTGCTTTATGGAGAATTGGACCCTTTACATTTCTGTTGTTTATTATTTTACTAGCAGTAGATAGCCAGGGAATTTTATATTCCTTGTTGGAATATTAAGTTGTTTTCCAGATGAGTTACTATTTGTTAACTATGATTTATAGGATAATTTTTTATATTTAGAAATAAATTCAGTGTAAGATTTAAAAAATTTTTCTGTTTTCTGGCGATTGTCTGAATTGCTTTTCTGGAGATGTGTCAAACCAACAAACTTAAAACTTATGCCTGGTTTCGATGCTGTGATGAACGCTTTGTGAAAAGAGGTGCTTCTGATCACTGCAGAGCTGGTCTTACGTTTTCATGTTGCTCTTCTGCTGGTGGTGATATGTGAATCATGAATTTGCAGATGTGGAAAATATTTGATTTGTGAAGCCCCATTTTTGAGATAAAACTAAGCACATGTCATATGCACTGGTTAAATGTCAAATGTAACCAGTATAGAATGTGAAGCCAACAGTGGCATCTTGCTGATTCTAAAAATTGAATGTAGGTTAACAAATAGCCACAGTGGAGAGCTTTGCAGTCACAGTTGTGGCTAACTTTTTTTTTTTTAACATCTTTATAGGAGTATAATTGCTTTACAGTGGTGTGTTAGTTTCTGCTGTATAACGAAGTGAATCTGCTATATGTATACATATAGTGCCATATCCCCTCCCTCTTGCGTCTCCCTCCCACCCTCCCTATCTCACCACTCTAGGTGGACACAAAGCACCGAACTGATCTCCCTGTACTATGCGGCTGCTTCCCACTAGCTATCTGTTTTACATTTGGTAGTGTATATATGTCAGTGCTACTCTCTCACTTTGTCCCAGCTTACCCCCTCCCTTTCCAATCCAAGAACATGGTATATCTCTCCATCTGTTTGTATCATCTTTAATTTCTTTCATCATTTTCTTATAGTTTTCTACATACAGGTCTTATGTCTCCTTAGGTAGGTTTATTCCTAGATATTTTATTCTTTTTGTTGCAGTGGTAAATGGGAGTGTTTCCTTAACTTCTCTTTCGGATTTTTCATCACTAGTATATAGGAATGCAAGAGATTTCTGTGCATTAATTTTGTATCCTGCAACTTTACCAAATTCATTGATTAGCTCTAGTAGTTTTCTGGTAGCATCTTTAGGATTCTCACTGTATAGTATCATGTCATCTGCAAACAGTGACAGTTTTACTTCTTCTTTTCCGATTTGGATTCCTTTTGTTTCTTTTTCTTCTCTGATTGCTGTGGCTAAAACTTCCAAAACTATGTTGAATAATAGTGGGGAGAGTGGGCAACCTTGTCTTGTTCCTGATCTTAGTGGAAATGTTTTCAGTTTTTCACCATTGAGAATGATGTTGGCTGTGGGTTTGTCACATATGGCCTTTATTATGTTGAGGTAAGTTCCCTCTATGCCTACTTTCTGGAGGGTTTTTATCATAAATGGGTGTTGAATTCTGTCAAAAGCTTTTTCTGCATCTATTAAGATGATCATATGGTTTTTATCCTTCAGTTTGTTAATATGGTGTATCACATTGATTGATTTGTGTATATTGAAGAATCCTTGCATTCCTGGGATAAACCCTGCTTGATCATGGTGTATGATCCTTTTAATGTGCTGTTGGATTCTGTTAGCTAGTATTTTGTTGAGGATTTTTGCATCTATGTTCATCAGTGATATTGGCCTGTAGTTTTCTTTCTTTGTTACATCTTTGACTGGTTTTGGTATCAGGGTGATGGTGGCCTCATAGAATGAGTTTGGGAGTGTTCCTCCCTCTGCTATATTTTGGAAGAGTTTGAGAAGGATGGGTGTTAGCTCTTCTCTAGATGTTTGATAGAATTTGCCTGTGAAGCCATCTGGTCCTGGGCTTTTGTTTGTTGGAAGATTTTTAATCACAGTCTCAATTTCAGTGCTTGTGATTGGTCTGTTTATATTTTCTATTTCTTCTGGTTCAGTCTCAGAAGGTTGTGCTTTTCTAAGAATTTGTCCATGTCTCCCAGGTTGTCCATTTTATTGGCATAGAGTTGCTTGTAGTAATCTCTCATGATCCTTTGTATTTCTGCAGTGTCAGTTGTTACTTCTCCATATTCATTTCTAATTCTGTTGATTTGAGTCTTCTCCCTTTTTGTCTTGATGAGTGTGGCTAATGGTTTATCTTCTCAAAGAACCAGCTTTTAGTTTTATTGATCTTTGCTCTCATTTCCTTCATTTCTTTTTCATTTATTTCTGATCTGATCTTTATGATTTCTTTCCTTCTGCTAACTTTGGGGTTTTTTTGTTCTTCTTTCTCTAATTGCTTTAGGTGTAAGGTTAGGTTTATTTGAGATGTTTCTTGTTTCTTGAGGTAGGATTGTATTGCTATAAACTTCCCTCTTAGAACTGCTTTTGCTGCATCCCATAGGTTTTGGGTCATTGTGTTTTCATTGCCATTTCTTTCTAGGTATTTTTTGATTTCCTCTGATTTCTTCAGTGATCTCTCGGTTATTTAGTAGTGTATTGTTTAGCCTCCATGTGTTTGTATTTTTTACAGATTTTTTCCTGTAATTGATATCTAGTCTCATAGCCTTGTGGTCGCAAAATATACTTGATACGATTTCAGTTTTCTTAAATTTACCAAGGCTTGATTTGTGACCCAAGATATGATCTGTCCTGGAGAATGTTCCATGAGCACTTGAGAAGAAAGTGTATTCTGTTGTTTTTCGATGGAATGTCCTATAAATATCAATTAAGTCCATCTTGTTTAATGTACCATTTAAAGCTTGTGTTTCCTTATTTATTTTCATTTTGGATGATCTGTCCATTGGTGAAAGTGGGGTGTTAAAGTCGCCTAGTATGACTGTGTTACTGTCGATTTCCCCTTTTATGGCCGTTAGCATTCGCCTTATGTATTGAGATGCTCCTGTGTTGGGTGCATAAATATTTACAATTGTTATATCTTCTTCTTGTATTGATGCCTTGATCATTATGTAGTGTCCTTCTTTGTCTCTTGTAACAGTCTTTATTTTAAAGTCTATTTTGTCTGATATGAGAATTGCTACTCCATTTTGTTTTGATTTCCATTTGCATGGAATATCTTTTTCCATCCCCTCACTTTCAGTCCATATGTGTCCCTAGGTCTGAAGTGGGTCTCTTGTATAAACAGCATATATACGGGTCTTGTTTTTGTATCCATTCAGCCAGTCTGTGTCTTTTGGTGGGAGCATTTAATCCATTTACATTTAAGGTGGTTATCGATATGTATGTTCCTATTACCATTTTCTTAATTGTTTTGGGTTTATTATTGTAGGTCTTTTCCTTTTCTTGTGTTTCCTGCCTAGAGAAGTTCCTTTAGCATTTGTTGTAAAGCTGGTTTGGTGGTGCTGAATTCTCTTAGCTTTTGCATGTCTGTAAAGGTTTTAATTTCTCCATCGAATCTGAATGAGATCCTTGCTGGGTAGAGTAATCTTGGTTATAGGTTTTTCCCTTTCATCACTTTAAATATGTCCTGCCACTCCCTTCTGGCTTGCAGAGTTTCTGCTGAAAGATCAGCTGTTAACCTTATGGGGATTCCCTTGTATGTTAATTGTTGCGTTTCCCTTGCTGCTTTTAATATTTTTTCTTTGTATTTCATTTTTGATAGTTTGATTAATATATGTCTTGGCGTGTTTCTCCTTGGATTTATCCTGTATGGGACTCTCTGCATTCCTGGACTTGATTGACTATTTCCTTTCCCATATTAGGGAAGTTTTCAACTATAATCTCTTCAAATATTGTCTCAGTCCATTTTTTTTCTCTTCTTCTTCTGGGACCCCTGTACTTTGAATGTTGGTGTGTTGAATGTTGTCCCTGAGGTCTGTCCCTGTCCCTGAGACTGTCCTCAATTCTTTTCCTTTTTTTTCCCCTTATTTTTCTTTGCAGTAGTTATTTCCACTGTTTTATCTTCTAGGTCACTTATGCGTACTTCTGCCTCAGTTATTCTGCTATTGATTCCTTCTAGAGAATTTTTAATTTCATTTATTGTGTTGTTCATCACTGTTTGTTTGCTCTTTAGTTCTTCTAGGTCCTTGTTAAATGTTTCTTGTATTTTCTGCATTCTATTTCCAAGATTTGGGATCATCTCTCCTATCATTACTCTGAATTCTTTTTCAGGTAGACTGCCTAATTCCTCTTCATTTGTTTGGTCTGGTGGGTTTTTATCTTCCTGCTTCATCTGGTGTGTATTTCTCTGTCTTCTCATTTTGCTTAACTTACTGTGTTTGGGGTCTCCTTTTTACAGGCTGCAGGTTTGTAGTTACCATTGTTTTTGGTGTCTGTCCCCAGTGGCTAAGGTTAGTTCAGTGGGTTGTGTAGGCTTCCTGGTGGAGGAGACTGGTGCCTGTGTTCTGGTGGATGAAGCTGGATCTTGTCTTTCTCGTGGGCAGGACTGCATCCAGTGGTGTGTTTTGGGGTGTCTGTGAACTTATTATGATTTTAGGCAGCCTCTCTGCTAATGGGTGGAGTTGTGTTCCTGTCTTGCTAGTTGTTTGGCGTAGGGTGTCCAGCACTGTAACTTGATGGTGAGCGGAGCTCTGTCTTAGCATTGAGATGGAGATCTCTGAGAGAGCTTTCGCTGTTTGATGTTATGTGGGGTGAGAGGTCTCTTGTGGGCCAATGTCCTGAACTCGGCTCTCCCACCTCAGAGGCTCAGGCCTGACACCCAGCTGGAGCACCAAGACCCTGTCAGCCACACGGCTCAGAAGAAAAGAGAGAAAGAAAAAAAAAGATAGAAAGAAAAAATAAAATGTAGTAAAATAAATAATGTTATTAAAATAAAAAATAATTAAAATTATTAAAAATAGAAAAGTAATAAAAAAACAGAAAAGAAAAAAAGAAGAGAGCAACCAAACCAAAAGCAAATCCACCAGTGGTAACAAGTGCTAAAAAGTGTACCAAAAAAAAAAAAAATGGACAGACAGAACCCTAGGACAAATGGTAAAAGGAAAGCTATACAGACAAAATCACACAAAGAAGCATACACGTAAACACTCACAAAAAGAGAAAAAGGAAAAAATAAATATATATATATAAAAGAAAGGAAGAGAACAACCAAATGAATAACCAAATCTACCAGTGATAATAAGCTCTAAATACTAAACTAAGATAAACATAAAACCAGAAACAAATTAGATGCAGAAAGCAAACCCCAACTCTACAGTTGCTCCCAAAGTCCACTGCCTCAATTTTGGGATGATTCGTTGTCTATTCAGATATTCCACAGATGCAGGCACATCAGGTTGATTGTGGAGATTTAATCCGCTGCTCCTGAGGCTGCTGGGAGAGGTTTCCCTTTTTCTTCTTTGTTCGCACAGCTCCTGGAGTTCAGCTTTGGATTTGGCCCCACCTCTGCGTGTCATCTGCGGGTGTCTGTTCTTCGCTCAGACAGGACAGGATTAAAGGAGTGGCTGCTTCGGGGGCTCTGGCTCACTCAGGCTGGAGGGAGGGAAGGGTACGGATGCGGGGCAAACCTGCGGCGGCAGAGGCCGGTGTGACGTTGCACCAGCCTGAGGCGCGCCGTGCGTTCTCCCGGGGAATTTGTCCCTGGATCACGGGACCCTGGCAGTGGTGGGCTGCACAGGCTCCCAGGAGGGGCAGTGTGGAGAGTGACCTGTGCTCGCACACAGGGTTCTTGGTGGCAGCAGCAGCAGCCTTAGCGTCTCATGCCCGTCTCTGGGCTCCGCGCTGATAGCTGCGGCTCGCGCCCGTCTCTGGAGCTCGTTTAGGTGGCGCTCTGAATCCCCTCTCCTCGTGCACCGGGAAACAAAGAGGCAAGAAAAAGTCTCTTGCCTCTTCGGCAGCTGCAGACTTTTTCCCAGACTCCCTCCCAGCCAGCTGTGGCGCACTAGCCCCTTCAGGCTGTGTTCATGCCACCAACCCCAGTCCTCTCCCTGTGATCCGACCGAAGCCCGAGCCTCAGCTCCCAGCCCCAGCTCCCAGCCCCGCCCGCCCCGGCAGCTGAGCAGACAAGCCTCTCGGACTGGTGAGTGCTGGTCGGCAGCGATCCTCTGTGCGGGAGTCTCTCCGCTTTGCCCTCTGCACCCCTGTGGCTGTGCTCTCCTCCATGGCTTCGAAACTTCTCCCCTCTGCCACCCGCAGTCTCTGCCCGCGAAGGGCTTCCTAGTGTGTGCAAACCTTTCCTCCTTCACAGCTCCCTCCCACTGGAGCAGGTCCCGTCCCTATTCTTTTGTCTCTGTTTTTTCTTTTGTCCTTTGCCCTATCCAGGTACGTGGGGAGTTTCTTGCCTTTTGGGAAGTCTGAGGTCTTCTGCCAGCGTTCAGTAGGTGTTCTGTAGGAGCTGTTCCACGTGTAGATGTATTTCTGATGTATTTGTGGGGAGGAAGGTGATCTCCACATCTTACTTCTCCGCCGTCTTGAAGGTCTCCCTGCAACACTTGTTTTTGTAAACTGTGGTCGGCAAAAAATATTAACGTGTGGAAAAAATTAATTTTGCAAGTATTTTGAAGACATGAATATGAACTTACTTTGCTCAGTGAGTTTCACCCTGCCTAAAATCATGATCACTTTTAAGGGAGCAGCTGTCAAAATTTATGGTGAGAAATACAGGTACTCAGCTGCTGGTTATAAATTTCCACTTTATGGATTTACAGTGGCCTTTCATTATTGGAATAGAGTTGGGGAATTCCCAGCATCTAAGAACTACTGTTATGGCTCGGTTTTCCTACCAATAGCAAGTTTTCATGACTTACAGGAACGAACACCTCTTTCATTCTTTAAAATCTCGAAGCGTTTGTGTAATGGTGTATTTAGAACCATTTGGAAGGTGATCAGGGATGAAAGGAAACTAAGAGCAAAGAAAAACTATTGGGATCTTCTAGTCCAGCTCTCTGATGCTACGTATGATGAATATTCTTAACAACATAGGAATTTGCTCAGTAATTGTTTTCTAAGGCTTAAAGAGAGAAAATATTTAACTAAGAATAGGACTGACGTTAAGTATTTAAGTCTCTTAACTTGGTTTATTTTTAATCTTATCTTTCTCTAAACCTTTCCCATTGAGTCAAAGATTGTCTTCAAGTGAATCTCCATCCCACCCCAATCCCAAGGGTTAGATCTGGGGGAGCACCTATATATACAAATGATGCCTTACTTAGTCTGTAAGTTTGTAATTACCTATATGTCTCTCCTGTGAGTACCACTGTTTATATTCCAGCACCTAGGACAGTGCCTGGCTTCCTGGCACATTCTGGGCCGTCAGTAGATGTTTCTTGCTTAAAAACCTGTGGAGACTGATTCCCATGAGCCACCCACAGACACCCATCTTATTCTTTTATAGTAACTTACTCATATATCCATAATGATTAGGAAGTTTAGAAAATAATACTCTTTGGTGGGAAGAATTTGCATTTGCCCTATCTGTAATTCTGATACTACCCCTCTGTAACTCCACGTAGCATAAGATAGCACAGCTCTTACAACAAATTTTTAAGAGAATCTAAATGCAAAGAAAATGTAAGGGGAAAAGAAATGTTTGTATTTTATAATATTTTATAGACCTACCTTCTTTTTTTTCAACATACACTTGTTACACACTTCTTGAGGCTTGGTCTTCTGGGGTTAGTGCATGCTGGGCCCTGTGCTTACATGAGTTATTCATTTTCACAAATTGAGAAGATATTATCTGTGAGACAGATATTATCATCCTTATTTTCCATAAAACTAGGGCCAAATGAGCTTAATTATCTGAGCTGTTAGATGTTATTAGCGAATATTCATTAGGCAGTTACTGTGTGCTGAGAGTGGAGCCAAGTGCATCCCATCTCCCACCTACTATGCTGTGTGCCTTCCTCCCCCGTGGTGCTGTTTGCGGATGCTGTTGTGATAGGAATCTCTACCCTTTTGATAGGTTGATGAACTCCTGGGTCATCTTGGACATAATTCCAAGTCTCCAAAGGTAAAAAGACAGCAAAAGCAACTGCTGTCATGACTGTTTTTGTAACAAGGTAAATTTTCTCCTCTGTCCTGTTCATTCAATCATTTTGAAATCAGTTGTGCTTTGAACAGGTTTATTTGCCATATTACATTCTGGTGTAACTTTGTGAGGCGTGTGTGTGTGTGTGTATATTCTTCCTCACTGAATCTAAAATTAGGAAATGATGTATATAATTCACAGCATATTTGGATTAGAAGAAAACTTACAATCACCAAAGTGAGCAAACATATCCAATCTAGGGTGGGATCCTTGACTAAGCCTTGTTCATAATCCCACAGAAGCATAGAAGTGACAGCGGGAGGGCTGGGACACATTTGGTCATCTGAATATGAATGCATGTTGTGTCTGTGCTACCTAAAACGCAGATTATTAAAAGTTAAACTGTCCAAAACCAGTGCATCTGTATGAATAAAAATGTGAATATGGGTATAAATCTGTCATAAAAACAAAGAGTTCTCTTAGCGGTTCCAAATAAATCCTAGAATTTATGAGAGTTAGAAAATGATATAGGAACTAGTTTTCTTTATTTATTTTCTCTATTACTAAGTCACACATGAATCATATCCCACCCAGATAAAATACTCACCTGTGAAGTTTGCTGATGGGAAATATTAACCAAGTAGAGTGAAGTTATTCACTATAAGGTATAAATTTTAGGAATGGGTAATATTCTGATACTTGACAATGGTGATCAAGGAACTCTCAGTGCCAGGTTACATCATTTATATTATCCATTTTGAGCTTGACTCAATCAAAGTATCATCCTTGGGGTTTTGTAAATGTCTCAAATAATTAGCTGTTTATTCTTTTTTTTTTTTTCATTTGCAAGTTTTCTGTTTTTTACTTATTTTTTTTTCCTTTAAGTTGCAAGTTTCCCAAGTCATCAGAAATTAAAATACTTTATTAACTTGACGGGATCTCTTAGTTTGAAATATAACAGTAAACCTCAGAAATGACCTGATATTACTTAGAATTATGTAATGTTAAAAGCAAAGTATAAATTTTAAGTTATATAGCGAAAAGTTATAAGGAAGTGTATCATTTTTTAAGGTGATCAATCAGTTATTTTGAATTGTTAAGACACTGGGCAACTTTTAATAATATCAGGTTTTCTCTCTCTATTTTTATATCCCCTTCTTTTCAGAAATCTCATTACATCCCCCTTTTCAACCTCTCCCTCACCATCAAACCTGAATGTTAAACTCACCAGACCCTTCGGTCCCTACCTGTCCCCTCCCCCTGTCAGAATGTCGCTGACTTCTCATTCTTTCATTAGGGGTCCAGTTCCCCTTCAGTATCTGTCTCCCCTGGACTGCAGCCTCACGTGCCTGCCCGTGCTTGGTCTTAGTGACACCAACCCAACTGTGTGGTCTTTACTCCTGCTCTCAGGTCACTGACCTTGTTGGAGGAAAAAGACTGTACAGCCATGGAGGTTGGCTGCATTACAACTTGATGAGTTCCAGCCTTAGCTGGGCTTTCAACACTAGTCATCAGTCTTTCTTGATCTCTAGCCACTCTCTTACCCTTTCCCCAAGCAATTATTCCCCTATTGTACCTCTCTTCTGAAGTCCCAACCTGCTCTTCCCCTCCCTAAACACACTCTCAACCAAAGACATAGACTACTTCTCAGTTTTCTTGACTCTGCTTCCGCACCTCCCCCCACCTCCCAAATATCTTTTACAACAGCAACAAAAAATTCCACATATATAGCTTGGACTTTGTCATCCCCAAAGCGCAAAGAAGATGCTCAGTTAATATTAGACTGATGGATGCCTCAGGGTCCTCTGGAGTCCACACCTGCCGCTTCCCTGAAAGTGATCCAGCAAAGATCATGAGTGACCTCCTGAATGTACATTTAGCAGCCTTTAAAACTTCTTAACGTTGTTGATCTTTCTGTAGCATTTAACAGTTGGTCATCATTTTGGTTTTTGAGTCTTTTCTCTCTTGGCTGCTCCATCTTTTTCCTGGTTCTACTCCTCTTTTCTGATCACCTATTTCTGCTCCCCCTTTTCCTGGCTTTTTTGCTTTCCCCCCTCTTGTAAACTCTTCCTGGGCAATCTCTGTCTCCCTCTTCTTTGTAGTTTAGATGGCACGAATGAGATCATACTGCCAACTGTCATCTGGATACTCCATCACCTCAGATTTCAGCATTTCCTAAACTGAAACCTGTACCTTATCTTCCACCCCACACGTTTGCTCCACCTTCCTTCTTTCTTTTAAAGTCACAGTCCTCTAAAAATTCGTCCAAAATAAGAAGCTCAAAATCATTCCTCACCCTACCTTCTCTACATTTTTCAATTATATTTTATCTACTTCATCTACTTTATACTTTATCTTTGTATTCCCTCTGCACCTGGGCTAGCCCATAGAGCTTAATAAATGTTTAATTTAATTTTTTTTTCACACCAAAATGTAGACAACAAGAATGGTGGATTCCAAGGGACTTGTCTACAACTTTGATGTATATATTAATATTTAGGCCTACTGGAAAGATACGTGGCAGTTTATGATGGCTCGAGGCTAAAATTTTTCTGAGGTAATGTGTTCTATTAATGTCGTAGTATTTCAATTCATGATTTTGACGTTGTTCACTAAAAACAAAGTGGCCAACTTGAGTCTCAAGAACCTGTGTAGCTGGAAATATTAGTTTGGAGTCAAGAATTCAATAACCATTGATTGCCTCAGTACAAAGCAGTTTATTGTTGATATCTTTTCCCTAAAATGGAGTCAATTATTCTTATCAATGCATTTTTATTAACGGACTGGCTATTTGGACTAAAATAATGAATTGAAGTGCAGGCGCATATTGAAAATTTGAAAAAGTGTTTTTCAGTGACCTCAAAATGTTGATTTAATAAATCAGAATATATCAGAGGAGGTTTAGTGAAGAAAGGCAATAGAAGTAATGAGAACGTGTAATTGATTCTAAATGGTAGCTCTAGATATTGTTTAAATTTAACATCAAAGAAAATTTTGTCTCTTTTTTTATAGAATGGAACTTTTTTGCTTACAAGAATCATTAATTGACCAAAATGTTTAGAATTTTCATGTTCTTTGTAATTTTCACTCAGTTTTTAAAACAATTACAATAACTGTTTTCTCACAGAGAATAAATTTAAATGAAAGTATGAGAAATTTAAATTCAAGGGAGAAGTAATTCACATTGCATGGTTTTGGAAAGAATGATCAAGACCAAGCAACCTTTAGAGTGCAAATTTCAAATTTAAAGACATGTTTAAATAGTTAATAGAAAAGAAATTTTGCATGCTAGTAAACAAAAAGTTAATTATGAATCATTCTTGTCTATTTTGTAGTAAAGCTTGAATATTGTAGTTTTGCTAGTAAGCACTGCAGTAATTATACTTTTATTTTATTTCAGAATTTTACAGTACTTTTATGTCCATTTTACTTTGTGGTCCTTCTAGCAATCTTACGAGTTGATAAATTAGCTGTTGTTATGTTATTCCCTACTTTATAGATGAGGGAAAAGAAAATAGTGGAAAATTAAATGGCTGTACAGTGTCACACAGTTAGTGAGTAGTGGCACTCCTCTTGATTCTTCTGGGCTTTTCTCCTTTCCTGAATGGACTTGGAGATCTATTGAAACAGCCTACCCTGCCCTATTTATCCTCCTGTGCCTGCAACATAACAGATGCATAAAGTGTATTTGTTGAACAGATTACTGTACGCTAGAATGGAATTTCAATTGTCAGTCTTTTAAAGAATCTTACTGCTCAAATACGATGTTTTAGCAACCTAATAGTATTATGCTGTGCACTTGAAACCATTGAAACTGCATTTTTAAAGTCTTCTAAATGAAGTACTTTTTATAAATTGAGACTTGTCACAGGAAACATAACAAAGAGGAAAAGGATGAGTACTTTATTGTTAATCTATTTGGGGTTAATTCCATTCTGTTAGTTCTCTATGGCTGCATGACAAATTATCCCCAAATATAGCAGCTTAAAACAACAAACATTTATTATATCGTAGTTCAGGTGGGTTGGAAATCTTGTGCATCAGCTGGGTCCTTGGGCTCACTGTGTCTCATAAAGCTGCAATCAAGGCATAGGCTGGACTGGGTGAGGATCCCCTTCCAAGCTCATTCATGGGGCTGTCGTCTCAGGTCCCTGCTGGCTGTTGCTTGGAGACATTAGTTTTTTCCCAAGTGGGCCATCTATTAGGTAGCTCAAAAATGGCAGCTGGTTTCCCTTAGAGCAAGTGAGCGGAGAGAGCATGAAAGGGCATGCCAGACAAAAGCTACAGTCTCTGTAACTTAATCTTGGAACTGACAACCCATCACTCTTGCCTTCTGTTCATTAGAGGACAGTCACCAGCTCAGCCCACACTGAAGAGGATGGGATTACACCAGACTGTGAATACTAAGAGGCAGAATCATTGGAGGCATCTTAGGGCTGTGTAGCCCATTCATATGAAATGCTCTTGTTCAAATAGACTAAATCAGAAGTAAAATTCTGGTAGACTGACCTTCACCTTGTTCAGACTTTTGAAGGAAAAAGTTAAAGAAACCCAGCTCAAACTGGCTTTAGACGCCACCCTCAAATCAATTTATTTGTTTATTTAACAAAATAGTCATGGGGTTGTCCTGACTTTAGGTCCAGCAGGATTCTGTTTTGTTCTCCCAACACTCTGCTTTCTTAAATAGTCCTGAAGGGATTCTGTTGGCCTGTCTTGTGCTTCGGGCTCATCCCTATGGTTATCGGGAATGGAGTTCCCCAACTGACCAGTTCTGGGTTACCTACCAGGCCTGGAACCTGGGGGAAAGTGACAGGAGCAGAAACCCAAATCATATGAACTGCGAGTGGGGGAAAGAAGGATTGAGGTGCTGTCCTCACAATAAGTGTTTTGGCTAACGGGCAAGCAAACCAATATTTGCGCTCATGCATCCTCGTTACGGCCCTACTTGTTCTCATTCATGCAATTTACTGTGTTTGTGGAGGAACTAAAAATGTACAGGAGGGCAAATCTTACTTTGGTGGCAAGAATAAGAACTACCCTCCTGAACAAAAGAGTTCATGCTAAATAATTGTTTAAAGCTAACAACAAACGGCAATCCATAGTTTGGCAGTGTGTGTCCTATGGAAGCAAAATGTTTCCTAAACTTTTCTGTGTAACCTTTAATCATTACCAGAGCTCATCCCTAGGACTGAATCCAGTTCATCTATCTGGAGTTTAGCATGAATGCAAAGCCTTATTAATATGTTGGCTCACAGAAAGCACAGGTGTGTGTGTGCCCGGATATTAATTGGGGTCAGCTGGGGCCACTGGGGGGTCAAATACTAGGTATCCAGGGTCACTGGTGTGTAAAATTAAACCTAATAAGCTGTAGCTATGGCTTTATAGCAGCTTGTTGTTGTTTTGTTTGGGGCTTTTTTCCCCTCCTACTTTTACATATCTGAAAGATGAGACCTGAGGGATCAGCTGTGCTCTTTTTTAGAAAGAAAGTGGAAGTATTAGACTGCCACTGTGATTCAGTTAAACTGTATGAGGTTGATAGCAAGGCCAGTGATCATTTGTCAGATCTTGGAACCCTGTGGATCCATTTAAATGGGACTCTAGCATAAGCATGCCTGTGGGCTCCTCCTCTAGTCCCGTGAGAATCCCTGGGAGTCAGGATGTCCTGGACGGCCAGCCAGCCAAGGCTGTCACCACAGTACTTCAAGCAGCAGCACTTGCAGGCTGGACATTTGATGGGGAGACTGTCCAGCAACATTCATTCTTGAGTGCTTACTACTAGACATTGGGTAAGGCACTGGGGATGCTGAGGAAAACAGTGGTCCCTGTCTCTGTGTGATAAGAAATAAATCACATCTGCACTTGGGTTCAGGAGAGAAGAAAGCAGCTGCTTAACTGGCCCTGGATTAAATGGCCATGAAGGTGAACTTGCTTCCTGAAACCGCCATCCACAGCCCTCCTGCTGCCCAATGGCTGCCGCTTGGTGCCCATGGTGATGTTCTTTCCAGGTCTGCTCACCAACAAAGTACTTATGGCCTCCGTGTGTCTCGGGTGTTTGGTTCCTGTGCCAGTTCAAAACTCCTCTGTCCTCTGTTCAACCATGAAGACTGATTTTTATTTTGCAAAGCAGGTCATCATATCCATCCTTCAGAGCGGATTTTGGTTTTCTCTACCCCTCCACCAACCATCCCCAAATTCCCGGTCTCCTTTACCTTCTCCCTAACACTTATTCCAGTCAAAAAGATATCATCTCAACACCAAAACGTACTGTCATTTGCTAAACCAAATTACTTTCTTTTTTTAAAACTCACAAGGTGTGTGATTGTCTGGTAACCCGTGTTATTATGGATGAGTTTTATGGTTTACTTTGCTTTTGTTTTTGTTTTTTTGCTTATTAACCCCAATAAGTCTTCAAATGTTGAGATTTCAGGCAACATAGGAGAGAGCGTTTGGACTGGATTGCTTTTACTAAATTTTGCTTCTAAGCGTATTCTATTTAGATACGAGGACACCTTGATGTGGGGAATCCTCAGACTCTCCTGGAAACAGTTCCATCTCCGCAGCCTTCTTCCTTTGGCCAGTACTTAACTTTCCTCTACTTTCCTTTTCCTGTATCCAGCTTCATCTTTGGTGTTTGAGGCCTATGCTGACTTAGTAGAATATTAAATAGCATAAACTCATAGAGCTGTGAAATTGCTTTAAAAATCAGTCCTCGGGTGTGATAATCAAGAGAGCCAGAACGTGGAAGGGAGGGATGGCCCTGCTGCACTTGGGCTGGGCAGACCTCTCTAGAAACATTCTGTTGGCTTTGGGGAGATGTGGGCAAACTGAAGCAGTGCCAGAGAAGAATGACTAGATACAGGAACGGCACATATGGGCTGGCTGAAAGAACAGGTGTTCACCTTACTTAAGAGAAGACTTTGCAGAAAAATAGCAGACAGGAGGTGGGAGGTACAGCAGTGCTGCCATGTGCAACCCCAGAATTTGCTCTGTGTGACCTTTAAAAACAAGGCTAAAACCAGTGTGTAGCTTTGAGGAAAGATTCTTTTTTCAGAAAACAAAATGGCATCTTTTCTGTGACCACTGTTAGCAGTGCGATGAAGGAAGGTATGCACAGAGAACCAAGATGACATCTAGCTTATATATTATGTGCTATCTCCACTCAGCTGGTGGAAGCTGGCTGTAGTAGTATAAGCAGCCTGGCCCTGGACATAGGAGTACAATGAACTTGGCTTTGAATGCCAGCTCAGCCCCTTCCACCTGGGTGACTTAACATCAGACTCTCAGTGGCCACACCTCTAAAAGGGGAAGAGTAGTAGTACTTATCTCACTAGGAATATTGTGAGGCTATTAAAGGGGATGATGCATGTAAAGCAGTTAGTACAGTGCCTTACACGTACTATAAGTGATGCATGTTAGTATTGAAAAAGATTGTGAGGTCAGAGAAAGAAAGATTCTGAGATCATGGGAGGTGAGAAAGCAAGCCCTGCTCAGTTGCCATGGGAGTGAGAGAAAGCATGCCATATGTTTATCATCTTTGGAATATAGTTAGAATGAAACGATCATTTATACTCAGTCGTATTTTATTTTTATGTTACATAGTTATCTACTTACATCTTAAAAAATAAATTAGAGAGAGCATTGGCTTAAATTAGGGACCTTCTCCCATGTATATTTCCTTTTGTTCCCTCCATCTTTATTTGTATTTCCTAAGTTTAAAATTATGACAGTTACATGGAAGGAAAATACAATTTTTGTTCTCCTGTTAGCCTTGCTAGTCTTGCCACATGAATGAATTGGAAGGAAGTACGTTTTACAATGCATAATGAATGAGCCTGTGCTTCTTAAATGTCTTAGTTCTACTACAGATTAGCTATTTGGAGAGAACGTGAGGGAACTCGGATGGGAAAGCAAGCTATCTTTTTGACAAATCAAATATGTCTTATCTGGCTATACTTTTCTTATATTTGTATTGAACTCAAAATAGTGTATTTTCAGCACTTTAGGGTATGAATAGTTACTTAGACTCTACTTGGAGTACCTTATCGTAAGTATCCATGGACACTTAAGAAGAAAACTGTAAAATTGATGTGTTGGCCGTGAATCTTTAACGCTGCCTGTTGTATGTTGTCAAGAACGTTGCTAAGGACGTAAAGCTGTGTCATTAAAAGAGGTGATGTTGCATGGTCATCTATTTGGGTGTTGAATAACTTCTAGAACACTAAGCACAGAGCCACTTCGCTTAGAAATGGCTGCCGAGAGGAAAATGTGAGTGCTTACTGAAGACAGCCTTGATCCAATGGATGTATCTTCCTCAGATATGAATAAGTGAGAACAACTAGATTTTAACATAGAAATAAATTACATACTCACTTGTTTCTTTCTATGACACAATGATTAAGGAACAACACATCTCTTTACTCATTTACCCGTCAGCTTAGAAATACGGTGATGTACTATTCATTCAAAGAAGCAGTATTGCCCCTTGGCTAAATCTCAGATGCTAGAATGAGAACGAATTGAAATCCTGGCTCCTCTATTTTATTGATTTTTAACATTGTCAAGGTATACGAACTTTTCTGAGCATCTCCAGTTTTACCCTCTGTAAAATGGGGATAACTGTGATACCTGTTGTCTGTTGTGGAGATTAAATTAGATCAAAAGGAATGCTCTTGTCACAGTTTGCTACCTGGTAAGCCATAGAGTAACAAACGTTATTACTGGGAAAAATGGTTTACGAGTCAAGAGTTATGAACCCAGCTTTCTCACTGACTAGCTGTGTAATTTGGGGCAAATCCTATCAGTTCCCTGGACCTTAGTTTCCTTAACTGTAAAGTGAAAGAAATTGATCAAATGACCTTGAATATTGCTTCCAACTCTAAAATATTATCCTCGTTAGCAGAAGCATTTAAAAACTCTAAAACAAAAAGCCTCCATTATTCCTAAGTGGTAGTTAACTATTTCAGTCTTTACTTAAACATTCCTTTATGTGAGGGGAAGACCTTTTGCTTTTTCCCACCTCTGTTTCCCTAGTAGTTTCAGTGCCACTAGTTCAAGGGAAAGGTGTTAAGGAGAAAATTAACACCTTGTTTTTAGTGTGTGAACACTAACCGCTTGTAACTGCTCTCTTTAAGGTGGCTCTCTGTTAATGAGCTTGGAAATTCTGTTTCAGTCCATATTCTTAATATTCCTTTGTCAAACACAAACTTATCCATTTCTGAGTCAGCTTTTTATCAAAGTCTGCAATCGTATAGAAAAGTGCACAGATTATAAGCATACAACTTGCGGAATCTTTGCAAAGCGAACACACTCATATAATTAGCACCCAGATCAAGAAACGGAACATTCTCAGCACCTCAAACTCTCCCTCACGCTCCCTTCCCGTCACTAACTCCTGTCCAAGGTTAACCGCTGTCCCGATCTGTGCTACTGTAGATTGCTTTTGCATGTTTTTGAAGTTTACGTAAGTGAAATAACATAGCAAGTAGTTGTTTCTGTGCTCATAGTGTATGTGCATACGTGCAGCTTTAATAGACACTGCCAGAGAGTTTTTGAAAATGGTTCTGCCAATTTATACACTCTCCCCCCCCAACCCCCAGCCTCAGTAGAGAATGAGAATTCCATTTTTAATTATTTATCTACTTTAAAATCATGTTTCTTAAAGCAAGCTACTGTTTTGAATTAGGTTATACAGATTTCTTCCTAACACCATACCCTCTACTTCGGGTGATGATGTACTCTGATTTGCCCTGGACAGACCCTGGATATACCAAGTTTATACCTATTGTCCTTGTATAATTTTTATTAGTGCTCCCTTCACTTTTAGATTGTCTTAGATTGAGGGGATGAAAATGTTCTAAAATTAGATTTTAGTAATGGTCGCAGAACCCTGTGACTATAATTCTAAAAAGCATTGAATTGTACTTTATATGGGCAAATTTTCTGGTGTGTGAATTATATCTCAATAAAAATGTTTTGAAAAATTGTTCTAGTTTAGATGATAAATCATGTGGTCATCCTGCTTGACCCCTTTTCTACCATTTTATTTATTTATTTATTTATTTATTTATTTATTTATTTATATTTTTGGCTGTGTTGGGTCTTCGTTTCTGTGCGAGGGCTTTCTCTAGTTGTGGCAAGCAGGGGCCACTGTTCATCGCGGTGCACGGGTCTCTCACTATCGCGGCGTCTCTTGTTGCGGAGCACAGGCTCCAGACGCGCAGGCTCAGTAGTTGTGGCTCACGGGCCTAGTTGCTCCGCGGCATGCGGGATCTTCCCAGACCAGGGCTCGAACCCGTGTCCCCTGCATTGGCAGGCAGATTCTCAACCACTGCGCCACCAGGGAAGCCCTCTACCATTTTAAAAGAGAGAGAAAGAAAAAAAGGAAGAAACTTAATGTGTCTGGCTGCTTCTTTTGGAAAAAACAGACCTCCCTGGCATGGTTTTTGAAGGATTTGTTAACGAGATGCCATCCAAAGCAAAGAAAAATTGATTATGCTGCACCAATCCATTAAGCTACTCTTTTGAAAGGGGAACCCTTCCACTGGCATTGAGTTTATTTTATAATTTACCAAAAATAAAGAAGACTTCTAAAATAAGCCTGCCTTAAAGTTTGGCTATGAGATTAAAATTTTTAATTAAAACTATGCTCTGTTACAATTTCTAGGTAACTTACTACCTTACAACTCAATAGTGAAATAACCATTTCACCATGCTCTTGGATTCTGAGGGTCAGGGATTCAGATAGAGCACAGGAGAGGTGGCCTGTCCACTCGACACTTTCTAAGGCCACAGCCTGTTGTTGGCGGGGACCTCAGCTCAGCTGTCAACTAAACTACCTACAGGTGGCCTAGTTTGGGCTTCCTCACATTATGGCAGCTGGGTTCCAAGAAGGAGCATCCCCAGAGCACAAGGCAGAAGTGCATGGCATTGTTATGATCTCGTCTCAAAAGTCACCTGCAGTCACTTTTGCCATGTTCTGTTGGTTAAGTTTGTCACAAAATTCTGCCCAGATTCAGGGGGAAGGGACATAGACCTAATCCTTTGATGGGAGGGGTGTCAAGGGCACCATGTAATAAGAACATGTAGAATGGGAGTTATTGTGGGGTGCAGCCTTGGAAAATATGCCTCCCACTTCCCTGGATCTTCTCTTTCCTTCACCACTATTGTTTCTGTCCTGCTCAGTTTTGATTCCACTCCCAGTAGTTTCTCCCCAGTGTGGAGTCCTGTCCTGGAAGGGATCGCTGGCTGGATCAGATTCAAAAGTTCACAGTGGGTAGCCTGCCAGACTATGTCTTGGCCCTCACTGGCTTTTGGATTGGGCAGTTTCAGCCACTGTGATCGAACTGGTCTGCAACACTCTATAGTGAATACCTGTTGGCTGTTTGGAGGTTCTCCTGTTCTCAGATCCTCCAGAGACCTCTTTGCTTCTCTGCTTTCTCCTGCACAGATGCTGATGTTGTTCCTCTTGGTGGTTTGTCCTCACTAGCTTGGAATTTGGAGTCTGTGAACAATCAGTACATCATCTCCTAGTTTTGTCTGAATGTTGTCCCTCGGGTTTTGGGTTGGCTATCTAGTTACTCTCTGTTTTTATGTGGGGATCTGGGAAGATCCAAAATTGTGCTTCTACTACTACCATTATTTTACCATAATTCACCCAAAGTGATCTTTAAAAATGTGAATCAGATCACACCAGTGCTATTTAAAACTTTCCGGTAACATCCCATTGCAAGCAGAGTGAAATGCAAATGTCTTACCTTGAGCACTCAGCATATCAGGATTTTCATGCCTCCTCCACTGCCTGTGCTCAGGCCACACTAATGAATGTCTAATCCAGGTTCCCTGATTCTGTGATAGCTATCATTATGATCTCTAAGCTGCTTTGTCTTGAGGGCCTCAGTTTACTGAATCGCCTTCCCATCTCTGATACAGTAGACCTGTGGCATTCATGGGGAATATGCCTAAGGGGCCTTTCTTGTTTCCACAAATTCACAAATACTATACAGTTTCCTCCATAAAATGAAGTAAAGGATAACTGAAAAATTTAAGTGACCTCCTAATGTTTCTTTGAATACAGAACTAAAATCAGTCCTAAAGCCTTTAAAATAAATCCAGCCACTAACATAAATGCTGTACTACATTAAACAAGCTTTTTATTGATATTTTCAAGAGGTGCTTACTGTTCCCCTCAATGCTCTATGGTGTGGCAGATAGTGAAGTCCAGCTTAATTTGAAAATCTGCCGTATTGACCTGGAATAGAAAAGACAAACTGTCCTTGGGCACCTGAAATCTGATATCACGTTTTAAAAAAGTCATCTTCTTCAAGTACAGCACTTCATCACTCTTGAGCTGGTGTTCTGGTTTCTCCCTCTGGTCCTTTATGAATTCCTGTTTTGGGAGACAGGCTTCCAAAGTGATGTGGTCAGCTGTTGTGCTCTCCCCCTGACCTCTCATTCCATAGAGTGCTTCCCCTCATTTCCAAATCACCTCTCGCTTGGAGGTGAGGCCAGTTCAGACCTCACCCTCATGTGTAGGCTGGTGTTGGTACATGCTCCTTGGCTGTCCATCAATTCTCATTTCCCTTTCCTACTTTGCAGTTTTCACTGTTGAAGGATTTGGCACCTCCTGAATACTATGAAACTATTTGCATATAGAAATATGGCACCAACCCTGTACTGAAAATTCAGCCCTTCATTCCTCATTCATTTCCTGCTTCTGTTTTTCTGTGTCAGATGCGAATCTTTATTGTGTCTTTAATTTTCCTTTCCCCGAGGAAATACAATCTGCACAACAATGCAGAAACAGGATATCCCCCACTGCTTGATGGTAAGGCTCAGGGTTTCATACAAGCCTTATGAACTTTTCCTCTGGAGAAGAAAATCCCAGCACTATACCATTTTATGGTACACCTTCGTGTACCAAGTACTTTATATACATTTATCTCTTTCATTTCCACCGTAATCCTGCAGGGTAAATGATCGTATCCCCATTTTACTGATAAAGGAAACTAAGGCTCAGGGAAGTTAAGTAAAAGCAAAACTCGTTTTCATTACAGGTCCCACTAACTCAAAGTCTCTTTACCATTCTCGTTAGTGTGTGGGTACATGTGTATTTGTATGTATGTGTATATATGGATGTCTATCTATATTATCTATATGTTTTTGGAGAGAGAGCAGCACTGTCCAATAGAAATATAATATGATCCACAAATGCAACTCACATATACAATTTTATATTTTAATATAGCCATATTTTTAAAAGCCAGAACAGGTGAAGTTAACTTTAATGATATATTTTATTAAACCGGTATATACAAATTAGTGTCATTTCACCATGCAATCAATCTAAAAATTGTTAATGAACTATGTTACATTCTATTTTTCTGTACGATTCTTCAAAATTTGGTATGTGTTTTACACTCACAGTATGTTTCAAAGAGGACTAACCACATTTCAAGTGTTCATTAGTTATGAGTGGCTAGTGGCTGCCATATTGTATTGTACAGAGAGAGGAAGGGCGGGAGGGAGAAAGTAATAATGTATAAGAGGTTGTACAGTACGAAATAAGACTCTCTACCCTGTTATTCCTCAGTTCCTTCATCTTTCTCCTCAAAGGCAAACACAACTTTTTATGTACTTTTCAAAATTATTCTATACGTCAAGTATATTTTTCTTTGTTTTTTTAACACAAATAAAGGCATACTATACACACTTTTGTATTTTAGTGCTTTTTTTTTTCACTTAACACCATAACTTGGAAGTTATTCCTTAGTCGTATGGGTGTGTGTGTTTATGTGTATATGCAGATATGCATGTATGTGTGTATCTGTGCATATTCAAATAAATTCAACAAATATTTATGGACAACCTACTATGTGCCTCATGCTTTGCTAGGCACTTGGGTTCTATCAGTGAGCAAAATTGATAAACACCTCTGCCTTTGGATGTTACATTTTAGAAGAGCGAGATAGACAGTAAACACCTAATTAAGTAAACTCTTTAGTATTTTAGAAGGTAATAAATACTATTAAAAAAAAAGAAAAGGCAAAGTTGTAGCGGGTCAGGAATTTCCATTTCAAATGGGGTGCTCGGGAGAGACCTCATTAAGAAGGTGAGATTTGCTCAGTGTCTTGAAGGAGGTGAGGGGTTATCTGTGGGTAAATCTAGGGGGGTGGGTGTTCCAAGCAGGGGGAAGGCAGTGCAAAGGCCCAAAGTGGGAGGGTTCCTGGCATGTTTTTTATTTTTAATTTTTTTCATTGAAGTATAGTTGATTTACAATGTTGTGTTAGTTTCAGGTATACAGCAAAGTGATTCAGTTATATATATGTGTATATATATTCCTTTTCAGATTCTTTTCCATTATGGGTTATTGTAAGATATTGAATATAGTTCCCTGTGCTATATAGTAGATCCCTGTTGGTTATCTATTTTATATTTAGTGTATATGTCAATCCCAAACTCCTAATTTATCCTCCCCCTTTCCCCTTTGACAACCATGTTTGTTCTCTAAGTCTGTGGGTCTATTTCTGTTTTGTAAATAAGTTCATTTGTATCATTTTTTAAAAGATTCTGTATACAAGCAGTATCATGTGATATTTGTCTTTGTCTGATTTACTTCACTTAGTATGATAATCTCTAGGTCCATCCATGCTGCTGCAAATGGCATTATTTCATTCTTTTACGGCTGAGTAGTATTCCATTGTATACATGTACCACATCTTCTTTATCTGTTCATGTGTCGATGGACATTTAGGTTGCTTCCATGCCTTGGCTATTGTAAATAGCGCTGTAGTGAACATTGGGATTCATGCACCTTTTAGTGAGGAGCAGTGGGAAGGCCAGTGGAGTGAAGTGATTGGAGAGGGCAGTGGGTCTTGTCTACTTGAGAGGCTCCTGTAACCCCTGGAACCCTTGCTGTGAGAGTAAGGAGGTCTGCCAGGTTCTCACTGGCAGCCACAAAGCATTCCAGTGTTTGGAGGTACCATGTACCAGTCTCCTATTGAGAGGGACACTTAGGTTGTTTCTGTCCTGTTTGATATTCTAAACAATGACATAGTATATATCCTTGAATCTACATGTTTTTGCTCACGCGTGTGAACTTTCATGTAGAATAAATTCCTAGTAGTAGAATAACTCATTGAGGAGATGCTAATTTTTAATTTTCCTAGATATTGCCAGTTTACCCTCTAAAGAGGTTGTACAAATTTATATTCTCACCCACAATGTAGGAGAGTGCTGTTTTCCTATTAACACTGTAGCCATTAACCAACAATTTTATTTTTGCCAATTCTGTGAGTGTTCCCTTACGGTTATGATTTTGGGGTGATCCCTCCTCCACTCTAAATCATATAATAATGTGGTTTCTATCCCGCTCCTCTTCCTTTTCTCAGGGCTCCCAACTGCTTTGCACTTTACATCTCTTCATAGCATTTATTGCTTGTATTTTAATTGTTTATGTCCTTGTGTCCCATTTTTTTTATTATAAACTTCTCAAGAGCCAGGCTAACCTCTTATTTTTTATACCCTCCCCCTGTGCCTAGAACTTTGCTTAATGCACAATGAACAGTTATCATATCTTTGTTGATTAATGAGTGAATGACATAATTCTGTTTGAATTATGCTATATAATCTTATACTTGTGTTATGAATTTGATAATTAAAATGACAGCAATAGCTGTCACTGAAACACTTTGATTTATTGGATTACATGTTTCTAACTGCTAGCTGAGAACAATTATGTATTCCATCTGTAGTGTTCAGGATGGAAATAGTCAATGCGTTTTCTTATTTCTAATCCCCAAAGTAAGCATTTCTTTAAATATACAAAAACCTGAGTGGGACTGAATTGGATCCTGTGCAGGTGACAGTTTATACAGTTCAATCAGATTTCAGTAGCTTTGTCTGCTTCTATCTGGTTTGTCATCTTGAAGCTGAGCAGCAATTTCTGGTTTGCAGCCTTGGGCATCTGGCTGCTGAGGTCATGAAGTTAACAGCTATACTGTCACTTAGTTTTGAGAACCTTGAAAATGTGATTTGAAAATGGATTTGGGCAGAGGATTGTGTGGGCTGAGGGAGATGAGCCGCGTTTCCTGGGCTGGCTTTCCCTGTACACTTGGGTCCCTGGAGAGAATAACAAATGTCCCATGTTGGAAATGTTGTACTGAATCTCTCTCCCCCATGCACAGAAGCATATGAAGGGTTCTGAGAAGCCCAGCAGTAAAGAAACCTCTTTATCCCAGTGTTTCTCAAATTAATTTGACCACAGGAAATTATTTTTTTTCCTAGTAACACCTGTCAGTATATCACAGGATATCAGTTTTCCACAGAACAGAGCTGGAGAAAAAACAAGAGAAGTTGGTGGGGTTTTTTTTTTCCTGTTTTTCATTTTGTACCAATAGAGATGATTATATAAATTTATAAATAATTATCACTAAATATGTCTATTTTCAGTTCCTAGCCTGTATTCATCAAATGAAGAGTTGCTGTCTAGTATGGGCTGGTTTGTAGCCATTGACCACAGAAATAGGCCACAGATGAATTGAATGTTTTAATTTATTTATCTGTTTTTGTAAATAGACTACATCCTAGGACTAATTAGAAACTTTAAAGTTAACCTGAGAGCTTAGGAACAGGTATAAGACTGAAAATGGACATATGAAGAAAGTGATGATTTTAAAATGTAAACCTAGATATTAATTTCTCCTAACTATACAACATCTTCACATACCTGAAATGTTGTCAGAAGAATGCTTCTAAAACTTTTGTCTGTATTGTCAAAGAAGCCAACTGATGACCACTCTTGCTTGTGTTTTAAATTATGGAGATTTACTTAACAGGCACTGAGAACTTTAATCTGTGCATAGAAATTCTTAAATGGCCCTCCCCTCCCTTTGTTACATTTCGTGTTTTTCAGGCTCTCTAATGCACTCAACTTGCTTCTTCCTCTTCTGTCATTTCCCTCGCTTCCCTCTCTGTACTCCTTAAAAACATCCACTAGGCTGGCAATTACAGGCTGAGCACAGATGCAGCCTTTAATTTAATTTCACATTCCATCATTTGAAACATGACCGAGTGTGTGCTGCTTCTGGCCTTCAGAGTGCTGGGAAATCAATATGTGAATTTACCTCCATCTTTTCAAATCATCTTTGAGAGAGAGAAGCACCTCCTGTGAAATGAGAGGCTCAGCAGGCGAGGTGTGGCTCTGTGTCTGAGACACAGCCCCAAGTACTTGCACTCTCCCACCCCACCCTGCTTTGTGAATGAGTTCTGTTCCACAGTATGTTTGTAAATTGACCGTTTGGGACTTTGAGCACTTTTTTTCCCCCTCCTACTGAAAAATGTTGTTCATGATTATTATGATTCTAGACCAGCCCTTAAAAACCCATTAACCCCTACTGTATCTAAATCACATATAATTCATGGAAGCTACATTAGTACAAGTTTATTTCCAGTTGAAGACAAGGAACAGTCCTACTCTCTTCTACTGGAGTGATGGTTCCATTAGTGCAGCTTATGGTTGCATTTCCTTTTAGCATCCAGATCTTATTGGTGACTCATATTCAGCTCGTGGTAAGATGAAACCGCCAGGGTTTTTCCTGCATCAAATGAACTAAGGTTAGAGCTGCACCACCCCCTGCTTTCTTGTACCTGTGCAGTTAAAATGTTTCATATTAATGAAAAATATATCCTTGTTACATTCCATCTCATCTGGTTTTGTTCATGCAAGTGGAGTGCTTTTAATCTTCTTTTAACCATTTTTCAACTCATTAGCTTTAACTCAGTTGTGTCACTTTCATATTGGGTTAGTTTTATTTCTGTGCTTTTATACAAACTGTGGATAGAAATGTGGGACATGGCAGCTTCAAGAGCTTCAGTTTTCAGAGCATTTTCACAAGAAAACATAGCTCAGTTGAGCATCCCTCAAACTGTGAGGATGGAGCTAATGATCTTAATGATCTTCATTTCTATGGATGGCAAAATAGAGGCAACAAGGTTATCAATAAATGATGACTCTGAACCATACTCTAAGCATTTAGTTTTGTCCTTTTTCTACTACATGACAATAAATCACTGAATGTCTTCTCAAATATACTGTTCTCTATTTTTTGAACATATTATATATATATATATATATATATATATTTTTTTTTTTTTTACTCCCATCTTCTAGCACCGTTTAAGTTTACCGTGACTACACAGATTAACCACAGTAGTTCTTGGATTCAGGAACTACTGTGGTTCATCTCTGCAGAGTTGTGGGAAACTGGAATGTATTATGAATGCAAGAAAGGAGCTCAGCACTTATTTTTGATTTTGATATTTTCTTAACATTATAGCAACAAAAACACCCCCCCAGCAAAAACAAGAACAATGGCCAACAATGAGTTGGTCCCTTTCTTTCTTCTTTCCAAGACCAGAGCTTGTATAACCAACCTCAGCTTCCAAAGGTACTGCCAACCTGAGGGTACATAAGGGCCTCAGTAACTATTAAATTGTCATTTCTAGGCTCTGCCTCCTGTCATGATTCCATTGTGTGTCCGCCACCACTAACACTAAATCTCCTCCACATACCAGCTCTCCAACTTGTTTTGGAAGTCTTTTGTTTACTTGGCCCAGAAAGTTCTGTTTTCCCAGCTGCCATGAGTTGGGGAGCCTCTCTTGTGGCTTTATGGGTCTCCTCCCACTCCTAATGCTCCGAGGCATGGCTGTCCGCCTGTGTTCAGCCCCCATTCGAATCTCCAGTGGGCTTCAAGGGTCAACCCAAATGGGAAAAGCTCTTTCCCTCCCACCTGTGCTATGCTTTGTAACATGGACCTTAGGGTGGGCTGCTCTGTGCTCTTCAAAGCCTAAGGGGCTTTAAAGAAGCAGTGGTTTTCTATCTCCAGTCTCCAGAGTTCTGGCACAAACCTAAGGGCTGGGGGAAACACACACTAATGACTAAGAATCAGGCGTCCCTCTAACCTGATGCCATTATCCTTTTAGACCAAGCCTTTGTGTGACAGCAGGCTTCTCTCTTAGGATATATTATTCCCTTGGTGGTTTCTCATTCCTCTGTTAAAGACATACCCCATTAGCCCTTCAGACTGCTCAGCTGTGGCTGAAGCTTGGCACTTGCAGGATTTATGTTCTCAATCTTGAATCCCATCAATAAAATGTCCTTTGTGTCATTTTCAGTAATATTCTGAAGGATCCAACTTATTTGGGGTTTTATCTCCCCATACTGTCCTTTAGGATCACACTGTAATATTCTTTCTTGATTATGTGCCAATTCTTCCATGTTGTATAATTTCTCATCTAAGATCTAAAACCACTGAGGGGTTCCCTGCTCAACTGCTCTCTACTGAGGTAAACTAGGGTAGGGTTGAGGGTTCCAGCTCTGGACATCCCAGGCCCAGGGTTACATTCTGGCTCTGTATATGACTTCAGGCAACTCACTTAATGTTACTAAGCCACAGTTCCCTAGACTATAAAATGGAGATGATGATACAGTACCCATCTCATGGGGCTGTTGGGGCATAATGTGAGATAACCCTGTAGAATATCTGTACAGTATCTAGAATATATTAAGCTCTCAGTAAGTCTTGGCTACTTGGTTATCACCACCATTATTATCATTTTTATTATAATTTTTCCTTTGCCATTCAAGCATTTTTAGGTGTCATTTATATGTGTAGGTCCTGTTTGAATAAGTTGAAGACTCTTCCATCAGTTTTGGCACATGCAATGTGCCTCCATGGACTTACCCTCCATAGTAGATCCTAGGCTTGGCTGTAGGTGGCCCAAATCCTAAGGACTTGGTCTGTTTCCAGAGCTAGCGAGCTAACTTTTCTTGTTTACTTCAGGGTTAAGGGAATTACTTTTTTTGAAAATCATTTAGAAGGAGACTCTCTGGCTTTGAGGTAGCCTTTGCCTTTGTTCACAAGAGCCCCTCCAAAAGCCAGGTCAGTTGTGTAACCCTCTAAGCAAATTTGAATGAGTCTTAGAATTCACCTGTTCTTTGGTGGAAACTCTGGCCTGGAATTGGCTGAAAGCAGATGTATCCAAAACTTTAGACCAAAATGAGCCCCTAATTTAATTCAGCCTTAACATCTACTCCATAAATACAAAGCAACAGACAGTGAGTGGGCCTTATTTTATGATGTACTCTATGGTTTGATTATTTGCTTGGATAGGAGTGCATGCATTTTGTGTGTGTTGTGTGTGTGTGTGTGTGTGTGTGTGTGCAAGGTCTTGTATGCTTATGGCCCAATATACACATTTCAGTACAGTTGAAACTTAATGGTGCATTGTGTTGCTATATTAGATTTGAGTATCAGGTTGGAAAAATGTCATAATGAAAATAAAATTATCATTATTAAAATGAATTTCCGTTAAATAAGCATTTTCTGAATTTAAGTGGGAGATTAGGACTCTCAAAGATGAAATGACCTGTGGTGTTGAGTCTTCGACATGTCTCTGAATAATAAACCACAACACATAGGCCAGCTGCTGAGTTTTGTACTGTGGCATTTTGTACTGTGGCATGGACTGATAAGTTAAATCAGGGATGCTGGTACCATGAGATAGGGAGTATAACTTGTTATATTTATCAACATAAAGGGGAGAAAATCCATAATACACAGTAAAGTTAAAGCAGACCCCTGATCCATCCAGCTCGTCTTTTCGAGCTTCATTGCCCATACGTTTATTCCTCAGTCGCCTGCTTCTCTCTGGCCATCTGATGGCCCTCTTCCAATTGCCCTGCCTCAGCTTCCCCCTAGGCTGAACCAGTGGGTCAGCCTCAGGACGTCACTTCCCGCGCTGCTATTTGCCATTCTCTTCTGGTTAACTCTCTGCTCCATGGAATGAAAGACCTGAGTCCCTCTTCTTTTCTTTTTTTTTTTTTTTTTTTTAAATTATTATTATTATTTTTTAAATGCTATTCTTGTCTGCTTACATTCTTTTTATGTATGTATGTATGTATGTATGTATGGCTGTGTTGGGTCTTCGTTTCTATGCGAGGGCTTTCTCTAGTTGTGGCAAGCGGGGGCCACTCCTCATAGCGGTGCGGGGGCCACTCTTCATTGTGGTGCGCGGGCCTCTCACTATCGCGGCCTCTCGTTGCCGAGCACAGGCTCCAGACGCGCAGGCTCAGTAATTGTGGCTCACGGGCCGAGTTGCTCCGCGGCATGTGGGATCTTCCCAGACCAGGGCTCGAACCCGTGTCCCCTGCATTGGCAGGCAGATTCTCAGCCACTGCGCCACCAGGGAAGCCCTTCTTTTCTTTTTTCTTGGCAAAAGTTACTTTCACAGAATAAACTTGGGCCTGACCCAGCTATAAAAAATAAATGTCATAGCACGTCTGCGAATGAACTTCATCCTGAATCAAACTCTCCATCCAGGCACTCTTAAATTTTAGGTCCCCTGAGCAATAACTTAGTCTGAATTTGAAGTTTGATTGACCTAAAAGACTGCCTTTCCTATTATCTGGTTAGTCATGTGTTTATTCATTTATTCTATCCTTTGTTCAGCATTTGCTGAGCATCCACTATGTCATAATTAAAACAAAAGCTCACATTTTTTGGACACTTATGTGTTAGGCGTTCTGCTAAGTACTTTATATGCTTTAGTTCATTTCAGTAATCCCATGAATTAGGCATTATTATTACCTCCATTGTACAGGTGAGGAAATGGAGGCATAGGGGGTTAACTGATTTCCCCCCCAAGGTCACCAGCTGGTGAGTCCCATATTTTTTTTATTGGAGTATAGTTGATTTACAACATTGTGTTAGTTTTAGGTGTACAGCAAAGTGATTCAGTTATACACATATATATTCTTTTTCAGATTCTTTCCCATTATAGGTTATTATAAGATATTGAATATAGTTCCCTGTGCTATACAGTAAGCCCTTGTTGTTTATTTTATATAGAGTGGTGTGTATCTGTTAATCCCAAACTCCTAATTTATCCCTCCCCACCTTTCCCCTTTGGTAACCATAAGTTTGTTTTCTACATCTGTGAGTCTGTTTCTGTCTTGTAAATAAGTTCATTCGTATCATTGTTTTAGATTCCCCATATAAGTGATATCGTATGATATTTGTCTTTCTGCGTCTGACTTACTTCACTCAGTATGACAATCTGTAGGTCCATCCATGTTGCTGCAAATGGCACTATTTCATTCTTTCTATGGCTGAGTAGTATTCCACAGTATATACGTACCACATCTTTATCCATTCATCTGTTGATGGGGTGAGTCTCATTTGAATGGCTCTAACACCCAACCTTCAACCAAGTTACCAGAGTAGTTTTAAATTATAAGCAGTTAAACTGTTCTATTATCCAGTCCTCTTATTCCTCACTAATTAAACCTGAGAGTGTCAGCATGGTGGGCTCAGGAAGGAAACAGCTCCTTTCCGAATTCTCTATTATTTTTTGTGAGCTCAGGAGTGGATGCAAAGAAAGTGATGCGTGCAGGCAGGAAGTCATAAGGAGACATTACAAAAAAGTTATTGGTTGTTACGGTGAACTTGCTGGAAAGGAGGATTTTTTCCCTCTTAAATTCAGAGGGTTTGCAGCAATAAGAAAGATAATGAATCTGTTTCTGTTGAAAAAGAATAGATACGTGTATATGTATTACTGAATCACTTTGCTGTACACCTGAAACTAACACCGCATCGTTAATCAACTATACTCCAATATAAAATAAAATTTTTTTAAAAAGACAATGAAGAGATGCTCAGTATGCTGGAGACTTTGTGACGGAGTCAATTTCTCAGACGCTGTGTTCTGAAAATGTTACCTGTGAATAATGTAATGAAGAAACCACATCTCAGGGGATTCACTCTTTCCCACTTCTAGGTTGGGACCCAGTGGCCTTTCTATGCTTGAGTCATTTTGGTTATTAGGGGAGAACTATTTCATATTCATACAGGAGGAGGGAGTAAAGAAGTGGTTCTCAAACTTTGTTGAGCACAATCACAAGGGAGGGGTAGTAAAATGAAGTTTCTGGGGCCTCATCCAGAGTGCTCCTGACCTCGGACATCTGGAGCGGGGCCTGAGAATCTGCATTTCAACGGGCACACCAGGGAAATTTGATGACAGTGATCTGAGGACCACACTTACAGAAAGGCTAATGTAAAAGAACATTTCTAGCCCGAGAACCATTTATGCAGCTGGATCCATTTAATGGAGGCGGTGATCCTCAAAGTGTCCCTGGACAGCCCAGCATCACCTGGGCACTTGTTAGGAATGGCAATTCAGACCTCCTAAGCCAGAAAGTCTGGGGGTAGGGCCCAGCAATCTGTGTTCTAATGACTCCAGGGGATTCTGAGCAAGAGCCACTGGCTGAAGGGAAGAAACGCGCTGTTGTAGAATCCTGTACCATTGGTTCTCAGATGCAGCTGCACATCAGAATCACCTGGGGAGGTTTAGAAACTATGTCACATTGCCAGAGATTCTGATTGAGTTGGTCTGGGATGTAGGCTGGGTATCGGGATTTTTCCAAAGGTCCCCAGGCTCCTCTAATGTGCAGCAGAATTTGAGAACCACTGTCCTATAGCTCTGATTACCTGAGGTTTTTTTTGTCACCCTGTAATGTGAAAACTCTTTAATATAAGCATTGCCTTTGTCCCTAGTCACCCATAATGAAATGCCACTGCATCAGGAAAAGGATAAATGTTATTATATATAAACAGTGTCTAGCTGACTTGTTTGTTTTCCATAATTCACGCTTACACTGAGCATGGAGAAGGCACAGAACTTCCTCGAAGCCATTGGGAAAGTCAGAGCCGAGGGTGAAATAAGAACACAGTGTTCCTGCATTCACTCCCGTAGCCCGCTGTCCAGTCCACCAGGCCACGTAAACTCTCACATCACTGACTTCCTCAGTTCCCGCAGGTGTATCTTCCCCTGTGCTGGCAGAATCTCGTCTTTATTACCATGGAAGCAATTGGCAAGGTTGCAAGTCCCAACCAACCAAATCTGTAGCATCCCCAGCTGCGTGTGGCTGTATGTGAGTGTGCATTTTTAGACAAATACACTTCAGTGATTGATGATGGTAAAAAATGTCATTTGGGGAAGTGGGTGCCTGCTAAACCGAGATTATATAAAATATTAATGTCAGTGAAGTTCATCAGAAAGTGCCAGCAATTTGCAAATGGCATTCCCTGATGGAAGACACCCTTACCTGGTTTTATCCTCGAAGCCCAGGCAAGCAATAACTAATGTGCTGCCCCACCTCCACCTTCAATACAATATATAGCAAACAGAGCATTTAATCAGTGTCACTGGATGTATAGTTGTGACTCTAGCATTTCTCAGAGTGCTTCTTCAAGGACATAGAGGTTATTACTCATTGCTGAAGCAAATTGATTCTACGTTTTATAAGCCTACAGGATACAAACATTCGACAGGAATTGTGTTGATTCTTAACCCTGTCTTCTTCCTGTTATGCGGTCTGTGGTTGTTTTAACAAGGCACATCACAAACGAGTCATTGGACCTCAACGTTGTTCCAAAGAGGAACAACCCAAGGCTATTATCTTGTTATAAGACATTACCTCATATGGCACCAAAACATGTATGCATGTTATGTCTCTGGTGGATAAAGCTGAGGAGAGGCAAACCGACATCCTGGCAGGGCTGCTCCGTCTCAATTGACTCATGTATAAATTATTTGCTTGTCTTCTGCTTCAGTGATTATGTAATTTTCTCTCATGTTAGTTGCAATTTTTCAGCCTACTGTGAGAAATCATGCCTGGTAGGCTATTAATCCCGTCAAAGGTCAGTTATACTGATTAAAGCTATTTTTTAACATAGAGACCGCCACTTGCTGCGAAGGCAAAAACGATGATGAATAGCATTCTTCTTCAGCTTCTACTGCTTAATTAGATATATCAGAAAACTCTAGTGCCTTTAATCCTGTCCCAGACCTTTCCATTGGAATAACTCTTTAAACATCTAAGCACAGATGATATGAATAATGAAAGTCATTTTGTTTATTTTTTCCTAAGTCCCTTATCCTTAGATGCATCTTCTGAGAATTTCTTCCCTCCTCCCATCTCCCCTCCTCCTCACCGCTCATCCCCCAGAGCTGGTTGGCTTCTTCTGATTTGGCGTGTGTCTGGAGATGCCTTGTTAATGTGAAGTACCTTTAATGTAAGTGCAATCTGGAATTTGCAAGTATCTCTTTGTAACAATAAGACTAGCTTACACTGAATTTTTAAAGCAAATCAAATTAAAGCATTTATATTCAAATGCTGTACAAAGACTTTTCTGAGATTTGAAGATGATTAGATTGGTAGCAAAATTAAAGAAATTAATCCAAAAAATTGTGGACCATTCTTTAATCCTCTGCTTCGTTTAATGACTATTACCTGGAAGGACAGAAAAGGTTTAGTGAAGGGTGTGTAATGCAAGCACACCTCAGGCAGTAGCTTGCTAAATTCTACATCACTTCACATTCTGTCAAAGTGTTTCCGATTTCGTGGATGAAGAAACTGAGGCAAAGATGTGTTATGACCTGCCTTTGAGCCAGTGACCTCTAGGCTATGGTTTTATTTGAGGTTTCTTCACTCCTTGAGGAACATGAGGGTTTTGAAACTGACTTGTTAGCTTTGCTTTTATATGTGCGTTTTTCATAATGTAATTCAACTAAAAACAAGCCAGCATTCCTGTTGATATGGGCAGTGTGTTTGCCACAATTAGTGTATTATACCTCTGATTAATTATAAAAATCTTTTTGGGTTTTTTTTTATTAGAAAAACGTATGGATTTCAAGCATGATTTTCATTTAAAATAACTGATTTTATTCTTGTCAAATTGGGGGCCAGTATTAAAAAGATACTCCATTTCTCCATGGTCGGTTGTTACCTAAGCCTAGGCATGCTAAATTGACTTTCAGTCTTTAGTATTTATGCTTCTACTCATTTTTTTTTTGGTAATTATCAAAGCAGTTAGGTCACCTGATCTACTGCTCAATCATCAGGCTTATCTTCCTTTAGTTAATGATGTCTTGTTCACTTCAAAGTCATTTCAGTTTTTATTTTATTCAGGTTTTATTTAAAACCAAACCCTTGAACCATAGAATTTTGAGTCTCCTGTAACTTAAAGATGCTCAAACCCAACCTATTTTTAATGGGTAACAAATTGCAGTAGAATGGGGAAACCAGAGTGATTCCCTTATCCACATATTCATTCTCTTTCTCATTCATAGTCAATGCTTGCTCAATGGCGGGTGGATTCTTCAGTAGGTATTACTCAAAACTTCACTTGTTGAGAATATGCTTGCGTGAACACTGAATTAGAAAGAACAAGTTGGAACTCCGTTAAATAAAAATCACGAGTATACCATTAGCAAGTTTATATTTTGATGAAAAGATTAACCAGTCTTGGCCTTGATGGTTGATCTTTAAGTCAAGGTCTTGTCAATACCTGGAGAGGCTCCTGTACTGTTATCGCACCTCCCTAAATGTAAGACTGCCCATGTATAGCTGTTCCTCGTGTGTCTGATTCCTTGCAGGAAAGCCATGTGGGAGGGAGGGGTGATCAGGCAGGCCTGATACGAAGTGCTGAGAATCTAAAGTTGACCAACACACAGTCTCTGCCCCCAAGGGGCTCACAGTCTAGTGGGTGGAGACAGACACATGAACTCCAAGGATGATAGGGTAGATGTTTTCGTGGAGGTGTGTGTGCTGTATGCTAGTAAAGGCTCAAAGAAACGAGTGACAACTCTGCCTAGAATGCCAGCCACCTTCTGAGAAGAGATGCCACGTACAGAGAGCTGAGAAACCTAGATGAGCTTTTATCCAAAGTCCAAGGGGAGCCCCAGGAATTGAAGCCAGTCCTGGAAAGGACCACTGACCTCCACAATATCTCTGCCCCTTGCTGCTGGATCCACTACATTCAAGACCTGGCACTTCAGCTCTCTAATATAGGGTTTTAATTCCTTTTGAAAACATTCTTTTGATGGCACTAAGACTTCAAGTTGTCATCAGTCATTTACATCTTACTGTGGATGAGCTTGAGGTGTTTTTTTCTGAGCATGTTTTCAGAGTACAAGGAAAAAAACCAGAGCCACAGGATAGTAAGTCGTGGAGAAGGGTGGATAAAGAGGCTCAGAAAGCTGGCTGGTAGCCCCAGAATAATAGACTTGGGTGGTCTGGAAGTTCTGAAGATAACTACGCCTTCACACCCTTTCCCTAAGCAGGTCCTATCCCTGCAGTCATCACCCCCTCCTGTTCATCCTCCTCGCCCACTTCCTCCTGCCTCCCCCATCTTCTCCTCCTGCCTCTTCCCTCAAACCCACTGTTCAATTCTTTCTCTCAAATAGAATGGAGTAGTGAATCTTCACACCATTTGTTAAAGGAAAAAAAAAAAACTGCTTTGGCTTCACTTATTGAGAGCTTCCTACTCAGCATAAATCTTAGTGTGTTTTCACTAAGGCAACGTGAAGGAGTCTTAGCACATTCACCAGTGGAGAAGCCAGAGGAAGCAAGGAGAGTGTGACCACCAGGAATGAGGATCAGATCTCCCAACCCACACATGGCGACCAGCCTCCTTCATTTCGTCACATGGAATTCTGTAATATTACGCTCTTGATTTCAGCTAAGATCTATTTAAGAAAACAAACTAGGACATTCATTGCTCCTTACTATTTCACTTGCATAGAGTAACACTTCAGAGGAAGAAGTTCTTGACTGACTCAAGAAAAGCCATTTCAAAGACTGTCGGTGGTGTGAATCAACAGGGGAACCTTGACACCAGGAGCTCTTCATCCACAAGATAGGCTGGAGGTGCTCAGAGGATAGCTGGAAATCCATTCCAAATGGATGGTTCTGCAGCGGCTTGAACATTGCCCTAAATGACTCCACCACCTTTTTCAACTTTAAGAGCGTTTGAGTCTATGAAGTATCATCACCAGATCAGATGAATAGACTGTGACCAAGGGCCTGTCCCATCAGGGAGTAAGACCAAATGTGCTGTTGGTGATGGGTATGTATTTAGTGAGATAAGGAACTCCATATGCTTTCTAATCATGTACTCTATTGAAGTTTCAAGAAAGTAACCTTCTTCATGAGAAAAAAATATGAATACATGCACTTCAGTTTCCTTCTCTATCAAATAAGGATGTTAATACACTCTACTTCATAAAGTGTTGTAAGGATTAGATGAGTTAATTCACATAAAGCACTTAGAACAGTGTTTGGGACATAGGAAGCAGGAAAGTATTAGCTGCTACCAGTCGTACTGTTGTTATACTTTGCAGTCTACATAAGCTGTCCTCCTTCTCATAGATAGGGGAACATGGTAGTGACTCTGTACAGGCAAGAGATGGGTAGGCTTTGCTCAAGTTCAAGTGACTTTCTTTGTGTCTGATTACATTTTATTCCAACAAAGAAAAATATAAAGAAAGGAGAAAGACAGCACGTTGTCCGTTTCCACCCCTCATTCTTTCAAAGAACTGTAAATAATTGGCCTTATAAAGTGTATAAGCCTTCTAAAATATATCCATGGCTAGATGGGGTTTCGGTAATTATAACCCATTCATTTGCTGTGAGCTGTAGGTGAACTTCTTGTTATAAAATAAAACACATCCCTGAAAGGTTTAGCTTACATTAAATTTTGGTCAAAGATCTCAGTATAATTTAAGTCATAACTATTACCAAAATTATTTTGTCATTTATTAGGTTTTCCTAAGGCATACCTTGAGGTTGCAGCAGGCTGATGTATGAAGATGCCCTCGCCAAGCCACATTAAGACTGCTAATTAATAGTGAAATGGCTGTAGCCTAAAGCCAAGATCAAGGAATTCTAGCTCCTTTCATCTTTAATATTCACACTAAATCTTCCATTCCTTATATTGGTGAGCTATTGGCCTCTGATGCTTTTCCATTTAGTTTTCACTCTCCGCCCAGTTTTTCTGT
The DNA here is from genome assembly GCF_028023285.1 of Balaenoptera ricei. Lineage (NCBI taxonomy): Eukaryota > Metazoa > Chordata > Mammalia > Artiodactyla > Balaenopteridae > Balaenoptera > Balaenoptera ricei. Next base: position 55,986,645 of record NC_082648.1, on the reverse strand, counting down.
GGCCAGAAACACAAATGGAACCTATTTTCCAAATGATTGTTTATATGCTGTTTTCATTTGGACAGCCACATGGCCTCTCTGCATGGCCCACATCACTCTTGCCTTTCTTGTTCACAGCTGCTCATCGAATAGGCTGGGGAAGCGTGATGCCCCATAGCTGTCCATGGCAAGCTGCATTTGCCTTGTTAGGCAATGTTAGTGCTTTGCTGCACCACTTTCTAATTTGTGTCACTTGGATACAAGTGGGAAGACTTTTAGAGAATTTTCAGAGAAAAATATAAAACAAACCCCTTGAAAATGTGAGAACATAATACATGCTTAGCAGACTGTCATGGGTGATCTGTATATAATTATTACTCAGTTTTAAGTGGTACTTAAGCCCTTTGTCCAGGATGAGAAGATTCATTTGTATACATCATCATTATCCCTCCTGACATGGGCTTTGGTGACATTAATCTGTGTTTTATTTCCTGCAGCAGTAATGATGGGGTTGTCTTCTGGTGGCTTTATTATGTTGTCATGTTTTCTCAGTGATCGTCCTCACAGCACAAAAGACATATCTCATGTGGGGATAAACTCCAAAGTAACTGACATCTAAAAGTCATGCTGGCCAGCATCTAGTTTTCTTCCACTTCATTCTTTTTCCTTGTCAAGCTGAGTCCTGGGGAATTATCATTGACTGTGGTCAGCCCAGCAGTTGTTTGTAATTTTATGTCAGAACACATTTCTGAGGTGGAGCTTGTTTCTAAAGACTAGGCAGCTTGCACAGGCGTGGGCTAGAGGAAACATCAGTCCAAGCCTGCAAACAACTAGCTGATTTGAGGGAAGCTTGGCACAGAAGAGTAGATCACCAGGGTGACTGATTTGGAGAGACCAGCAAGCTGCAGTCAGTGGCGTTTGTAGTTCAAGGGTCAAGTTCTAAATCTGATGATGGAAGCACCAAGGGGAACAAATGCACCAGATCCTGTTTTGAGGATAGCAAGGGTTACTTTAGTAGTAGAAACCTAATGATCCCATTTTAAAGCTACAATTTTTTAAAAAGTATCTCATATGACTTTTATTTGCATTTTGCAGTAGCAGAACAAACAATGTGGGCATGGCTTCTATAAACAGAATATTCAAGAATATGATGATCAGTTACTATTCTCTGTACTTCAGCTCAATAGCCCCTGTCACAGCCTCATATACAAATACAAGGAATGATGAAATGAAATCGACCAGTATTGTTTATTAATTTGTTAGATGTTTTAATGAAGACAATCCCCAGGGCAGAATCAATCTGTGTAACCACTGCACACTGTCTAATCTCCTGTTGAGGCACTTAACACATTACCTTACAGTTGTGTGTTCCATGTCTGTCTCTTTCAGAACGTGACCTCATTTCTCTTGGATTCTGCAGCATAATGCCCAGCACAGAATAGTACTGGTGGTGTTTGGGGAATTGAATTGAACCAAATATTGCATCTATCTGCTGAAAGATTTAAGCAGATGTTTAGCTACAAATTTTAAGTTGTACAGAGCACACTGTGAAATAAAAATAAGGGGAAACTAGGAAGGATATTAACAACAGGTAATAAGAAAATGAGACTGGAACGGAAGACAGGAGACATGCTTCCAGCCCCCAGCCCCTTTTCCTGTCAGCCTGCTCTGACCAGGGGGAGATGAAACTCTCAACATAGCTGTATAGCAGGAAGCTTCCTCCAGGCCAGCTGAATTGCCTGCAGTCTAGAATCTCCTAGTTGACAATTATGCCTTCACATTTAACGTTAAGTAAAACTCATACTAAGTAAATATAAAGGACCAGAAAGTTTTGTCCAAGTTCGTAGAACCATGCTTTCAAAATAGAAGGTTGACTATCACAGAAAGAGCAAAAAACATGGAGACCCAGTTTTAATATTATTTTAATTAATTATGTGTAGGCACAGAGCTAAGTGCTATACAAATATTAACTCATTTATTTTTCTTAATAACCCTCTAGGGTAGGCAATATAATTACCCTTATATTACAGATGAGGAAACTGAGTCAGTGGGAAATAAAGGCTAAAGAAATAAAACCTGCTCAGGGTTACATCATGGCTAGTATGTGGCAGAACGGAGACTCACCCTCAGGCTGCATAGCTGCAGAATCTGTACTCTTTCCTGCTGTGCTGGGTTGCGTCTCTTTTGTTCAGTTGTTTAATGAAACACAAAGACTTGAGGCAGCTGAGGTTTGGCTCTTTTAGCTCTAGGAGTCCTTTAAAACTCAGCTTATAAACACCAGAAGCCCTTGAGATTGATATCTTAAAGCTCCTCTTTCCATTAAAAACATATTTAATGAGCCTTGCTGTGTGCTAGACTCCAAAGGAAAAGCCAAGATAAAGGTGACACACGTCCTCCAGAAGCTTTCAGTTGAGTAGGGTGGTAATTTGGGGGCTTCTGTAGAGTTCAAATCTTTCACTGAATTATGCTACCTGTCTGGCATCCTGGCCAGAATCGTGGTAACAGACAAAGATGCCCCAGACTATCTGCGGGGAGCAATAAAGAATACTAACAGGGTGAGGCACTAACATTGGAACAAGTTCCAGATCGAATTAAGGATGTACAAAATATTGATAGTGTGTAATCTGCATTGTGTATGGATTTTTGTCCCAAATTAATTTCACAATACTCCTGTTTCCAGAAGTACTTCTTACTACTTTTTTTTTCTAAACTAACTGCATTTTGTAAGTATGTATTATTTTTCACAGATTCTATAAATTTTCTGTTTTATTCCTATAATAAAGTATACAAGAAAGGTTTATTTTCTTCCTAGATTTGTTTGGGGAAAAACGATAGAGAGAATTTTATGCATCTGTGAGGCTTTTTCATTTCAAAGAATCGTTTTGGGGATTTAACAACAACGAAAAGATGCGTGTAAAGCGTTGGCAGAGTTCCTGGCACAAAGGAGGACTCAGATTGATTTCACTGAAAGCGAGGCAGCATCTCTCACACACATGGTTAAGAGCCAGGCTCTGAGGGCAGAAAGGCTTCATTTCAAACTCCAATTCTGCCACTTCTGGGCTCCGTGGCCCAAGACGACTTCTCAGTTCACCTTGATAACCTCAGTTCTTCCTCTGTCCTATGGTGATGATGAGACCTACTTCACCACAGGTGGGATTAAATGAGATGATGCATAATGCCTGGCCCAAGGAACTCAGTACTGGTTAACTGTCTCTACTACCACCATACCGCTACCACCTCTGCCATCACTAAAGCCCAACTACCACCATTATTGGGGCTTTTGTGGCCGGTTTAATATCTACAATAAAAAGTTAAGATAAAAGCCAGGTACTTACAAAAAAGGGTACTTATGAAATGAAATGTTATTATATGATATAACTTTCTAGACTAGTTCTGATATCCAAGTCAAGCATCTGTCTCCAAGAGACAGGTTTACTGCTCCAGTGAGTTAACTCTCAGGTGTCAGAACACTGTGTTCTAGCCAGAATTTTCTAGAGACTCACCTGAGGCAAGGATTGAAGTACTAGGACTTTATTTGGGATATACAAATCCAGGGCAGTGAGGAAAAGAAACAGGGGAGGATGTCACAAAAAGACAAATGAGCTATCAAAAGCAGCAGTCAAACTCGGAAACAGAAAGTAGGATGGTGGTTGCGAGGAGCCGGGGGGAGGGGAAATGGGGAGTTGTACAGTGGGTACAGAGTTTCAGTTTTGCTAGATGAAAAAGTTCTAGAGATCTGTTGCATGACAGTGTGAATATACTTGACGTTGCTGAACTGCACATGTGAATATGGTGACGATGGTAAATTTTATGTCGTGTTTTTTACCACAATTTTGAAAAAGGAAAGGGGGAAGACAGTTACCCGCCCACGTCCCTCCCATCTCCCATAGGTCACAGTTTGCCCCTTGGGAAGTTAACTCCCCACATTTGCAGGTTGCATTGGGCCTCTCAAGCTGTTGTGTGGGATGCCAGCTTCCACATCGGTAAGTAGAAGGAGAAGCCAGAAGCTCCAAGTGGGTGACTGATGGGCCCAGCTGCCCAGCGGCAGCCATATTAAGGGAACATTCAACATTCCCAGGACACGTGATGCTGGTGATGTAAACTGAGCTCCCCAGGTAGGAGGAAGCATGGCCAAGGGAGTCTGAAGATGGCAGTGGTCTCCCTTTTTGTGTTAATGAAATAATTGCTACTGCGCTCTACCTTTCTTTCTTTATTTTTTTCTTTTTTAATAACAAAAGCATTGCTGTGAGTCAGTATGCCTCATATTAGAAGCCAATATATCATTATTACTTGGCTGGATGCAGAACGTGATTGTTCCTCTTGTTCTTTGCCCTCTTTGCCTTTGGAAATAAAGTGAGTCCTAATTACTTATCCTAGTTACTTATTTATCACATAATGCAATGAGAGATAGCAGTTTCAAGATATTTCATATTTCTAAAAAAAATATGAAAGTCTTGATTTGTCATGGCCTTTTTAATGTTCTAAATATTAGCAAGCATCACTGTAGCAATTGTGTTCTCAATTCCTGCTCTGGACTTTTTCTCATAGGAAAATTTCCGGGTAAATATCACAGGTTCCCTCAGTGTTTTCTTTTAGCCCAACTTTCTTTTGCTTTACTAGAATCATCACTATGTTTGGGAAGACAGATCAGTCCGTATTCCCTAGGAAAAAAAAAAATTAAATGTAATGGCATTTTAGAAAATATGAAAGTACTTCACATTAAAAAAAAAAAAATTCACAGTTAGAAAATGTGGTAATCATGCTTAGTTACCTCTTGATAAATGGTGGCATAGTTTTGTGTGTAGGGAAATGGAGTTTTGATCATAACCCTCAGACCAAACTCATATGACAACCAACTAGATAAAAGGATATTAGAATGAGGCAGACAGACTCTGGAAGATGGGCTTCCCAAAATGCTGGAGTGTAGCGTTACTTTGAGGAGCATCTGGGCTTTCCTCCCTTCACTACTTTCTGGCCTCCACTTCCGCCCTCAGATGGGGCCGCCCTCAGGCTGATGTTGATTTGAGAGTCGAGAGAACTCCATGTTAGGCTTACTTTTTCTGGAATAATGATATATACCTGAGTTGTAAAGGGCAGTGGTTTAGGAAGAATTGTGCTCTTGGGTCCTTTGAGACCCTACCCTGAGTGGGCTGTTTGCCCTTGCTCAGCATCCTGAGGGCCAACAGAATCTGCACTGAGATATAATGTTTCGTCTCTTTCATTAATTAAACAGGGGATTGAATCCAGTCATATTGTCTGTGTGCATATGTGTGAGCGTGCGTGTGCATTTGCTTCATCCCATTTTTTAGCTCCAAGAAATTCTGCAGTATGGGAATGCAACTTGGGGAGAGAGGCAGGCACATAATACTTAGGAACTCAGAAATGGATGGGTTTTGTTTTAATTTTCGATTTTATAGACTATAAGTTGAACCTTTACATATTTTCAGTTTTACATTAACATTCGTTTTGCAGGCCCTCTAAAATTATTGGGTTGGCCAAAAAGTTCATTCAGGTTTTTCCATGTTACAGAAAAATCCGAATGGACTTTTTGGCCAGCCCAACATTTCTGGCTAGATTTTTCTTGAAGGAATACTAAAGGTATCCTTCCAACGATCTGTTTTCCTTTGTCAAAAAGAAATGTAAAAGTATTCTAAAAATTGCAACAGATCATTATTATTTACCAGCAGGTTGTCCCTTAAACCCTAGGTGGCTATTAAGAGTCAGAGTAAGACAAACACATCTATGATAGTTGTATTTGGTGGTTCAAATTGCCAAGCATCATAAAGGAGAAGAGTAAATGATATATCATGTTTATCCAAAAAAATGTTACTGTTTAAGCATGGAGTTGAAGTGCAAGTTGAATACATTGTAGGATGCAACCGTAGTATTTTCTCATCAACTACAAAAGAAAAGTGTTTTCTTTTGTGTTCTAAGTCAAATACAGGTATAAACATTCTAGTAAGTTAATACAACACTCTCAGATACCATCCATTGTTCAAGAACTTTCAATAAACATTCATTGAGTACTCACTATGAACTAGGTGTTACAAGATTCCCAGATGAATAAAACAGGATCTACCTTCAGGGCTCTCACAGCTAGTTGATGAATTAGACAACAATAAATAATAAATATACATAATAAATGCTCTGGGAATACAAGGAAGAAGGTGATTAATTCCACCTGAGGGGGTGGAAAAGACTTTGCAGAGGAGGAATCTTTCATCTATGACTGATTTCATCTGTGGTGTATTTGTTATGGTAAATAATGCTAGCTGTATAACACATCAACTCCCACATATTAGTGGCTTAACACAATAGGAGATTTATTTATCACTCATGTCATAGGCCAACAATCCAAAGCGGTGATGAAAGGTGTCTCTGCCTGACACAGTGATTTGGGGACCCTGGATCCTTTCCAGTTGTTGCTTTACTTTCTTCCAGATCCTTAGAATCAGAGGTCTGCGGATGGAAGTTTTTATGGGCCAGACCAAGAAGGGGTCCCTATCACTCCCATTCACATTCTGTTTTCTGGGACTCAGACATATGGTCACATCAAAGTGCAAGGGAGATGAAAAATGTATTTTAGCCACATGCCCAAATAGAAGGGAACACAGATATTAGTAAATGCTAGTAATCTTACCACAATGAGTTTTTTTAGATTAAAAGTAAGGTTGGAGATACACACTACTATTGTATATATATAAAATAGATATACAGCAAGGACCTACTGTATAGCACAGAGACCTATATTCAGTATCTTGTAATAACCTATAATGGAAAAGAATCTGAAGAAGTTTTATATATATGTTATACATACATATATATTCACACACATACATATATATAACCGAATCACTTTGCTATACCCCTGAAACTAACATCAACATTTACAAATCATTTTTTAATTTAAAAAATGAAAAAAAAGTGAGTTTGGATAGGAATATAGACAGGAGAGAAGTGCATGAGAAACACACAGTGATCTGAGTTTGGGAAAGAGGAAGTTTTCCACTTTTTCTCTGTGCACAGCCTAGTAGGCAGGTGGGGATCAATGAGAAATAATACTAAGAAGGTAGTTCAGGGCTAAATTATAAAAGTTCATAAATACCTTACTAAGAAGTTTCCACTCGCCTTAGAATTATAGCTCTTCATTGTTGTTTTAATATTGTAAGTATTAGTTGACTGATTTGCTGGGCTGAATTTTTTTGAAGTAGACTTTATATTTATTACTTGTGATGGGAGGCATTATATTTTCATAATGCAATTTTTAAAAATTCAAGCTTTGTTTTTTCAATAGGATTATAATCTTGAAGGTAAGGGCCACATTTACACTCCATATATTTCCCTATAGTTTCCCTAGGCCACCAAGGTACAGAAGTACTCAGTCAGTGTTTAATGAACTAGCTAACAGTTTAATAACAGCTTCACAGAAATGGCTTTTATTTAAATAGGTATAAGAAAGCAGTGTCCCTGGCCCATGGTACTGTTTCTAAATAGTTCAGTTCATACAGACTAGCAGCAAAGGGGCATCTGTATTGAATCATGAGATGAAACATGTCACTTGCCCATAGGTCCAAGGCTTTGAACTGGGACAGAATAATGAGAACAATTCTTATTCTCTAAGTATTTTAGATTTTGAATTATCAAATTGTATATCGTCCTTGGACAATCTTTACCATATTTTTGAGTATTTAGTCCTATATCAGAATATTGGTCTAATTTACTATATTTTGTTTCAAACTAGAAAACATTTAAAATAGACATGTGAATTCAGTTTCCCTGAAAATAGTAGATTAATGGGACTCTCCGATGGAGGATTATGCAGGTGTTTATAAAAATACTTAACGCTCCAACCAGTTTACTTTGTTCATCCCATGCCAAGGCCCTTATAACCAAAGTCTCAGTTGTTGCTTAAATGGAAGCTTCTAACCATAATAAATTGTTATGTCAGACTTCGTTATGGTTTGTAATATGGATAAATATTTCCTCTATACAAGAAGCATTTTCATTAGTGACTTGTTGAGAAATTGAGGGCCTGCCAGTGAGAATGACAGTCCAGTGTACGTTCTCTCCGTGCCTATCGCGTCAGCCTCTTGGATTTGTGACATTACTTACTGATAGTTCCTCGTGATGGCTCTGTGCTTTGCTTTTATTTGAAATTGCAGCAGGGTAATTGAAGTCACTTTAAATTTCACTTCCCACCATTGGAGCCTAATGGAGACTTTAAGCTGGTGACACATGTTCTTAGCACGTTCAGATTACATGGGGAACTTAAAAGCAAATTTGCCAAGTTTATGAGTGAGGCAAATTTGGTACAAAATCTAAATCTATTCATTTTAACTAAACAAACTGTGAATTGTTTCCCACTGGGGTTAATGAAGGCACTACACTAAGTCTATCTTCTTATTTAATTCAGTACTCCTTCAGGGAGCGTCTGCCTGAGAGCCAGTCGTGAATCCCAAGGAGAAGTCCTCTACGTCCTGCCCTTGAGGCGCTCACCCAGTGGGGAGAGAGGGCCTCAGGGAGGAGGTGACTTTCGAGCCAGGTTAGAATTGAAATATACCAAACCAAGCAATCAGTAGTTCTTCTATGGGCTCCACCCTGCCCTTCTGGAAGAAGCAATCACGAATATTTCTTTACCTTTAATTTCCAAAGTGTACAGACTAGGTCGGGGGTTCGGGTAGCTACAGACTACCTAAATGCAAAACATGGGAAGAGAGAATAGTTTCCCAGTTATGCTGTTTACTTCTCTTCTGTCTGTACATTTGTGCATCCATCAACAGGCACATCTCTCCTAGTCTCCCAGCTCCCCTGACTCCTCGATGTGCTTTAGTTTTCTTAATCTTTTTTATTTTTCTGTTCTTTTCTTCTCCATTACAGTTAGAAGTGAGAGAGGTGAAATTGTTCCATGATGGAATATTGATGAGGACAGCCACTCCAGCATCCCCACCTTAAAGTCTAATAATGAGACCTCTGGAGCATTCCACAAGCTGCATCTATAATTCTTTCTGAATTTCTCACTTAAAAAGTATTTTTTAAAATCTAAAACCTTTCTTAAAATCAGCGCTGTGCCCTGTAAAGCAGACTACTACAATAAATATCTGAAGATGAAAGAGAATAAAGTTATAGCAACCTTAGAATATTTCAGTCTTTATTAGTTTAAATCAATCTTCCTATTACTTTAGGAGATGCATTACAGTTCATTGCCTATGCTGCTTTAATGATCGAATGTAAAGAATTTATTTTAGATATCTGTGGTTTGGTGACTTAACCCCTATTTCACAAGTCTTCTGCTGATTCTGTGAAATTCTATTGCTGTTCATATGTGTCATTTAAGAGTGATTTTGGAATTGTATTCCCTTTGCTACTCTTACTTTAATACTCTGTAGGTATTTTTGGCACTCTGATCTGATCTAACAGATTTATTCAAAGTCGTTATTGAAAAGCAACTCTATGGGGCTTCCCTGGTGGCACAGTGGTTAAGAATCCGCCTGCCAATGCAGGGGACACGGGTTCGAGCCCTGGTCCGGGAAGATCCCACGTGCCGCAGAGCAACTAAACCCGTGCGCCACAACTACTGAGCCTGTGCTCTAGGGCCCGTGAGCCACAACTACTGAAGCCCGCATACCTAGAGCCCGTGCTCCGCAACAAGAGAAGCCACCACAATGAGAAGCCCGTGTACCACAACGAAGAGGGGCCCCCACTTACCTCAACTAGTGAAAGCCGTGTGCAGCAACAAAGACCCAGTGCAGCCAAAAAATAAATAATAAATAATTTATTTAAAAAATAATTATTAAAACAAAAAAAACAAAAGCAACCCTGTGTCCTTAGATATGTACAGGGAGTGGCAGCCCTGGCTTGACCCTGTTGATTCTGGGCTGCCTGGACAACAGGCAGCTGGGACAAGGCAGAGGAGGAAGGGCTGCCTCCTTTTCCTGGCGGGTGAGATTATACCAAGTTCAAGTTCAGCTTCCTACAGGACCTGTGACTCCCTCCCCTAGACAGGTCCACCGTAGCATCCAGACGCTTGGCTTTCTCTGGCCATTCATGTACGCAGCTAGCACCCTGCGCTGCAGCTGCCTAACAGTGAGCCCTGAGCACTGACGAGGCTGATTCCCATGCTTGCCCTAGAAAGTGGAGGCTCTCCGGGGAGCTAGATTCCTCCAACGGAACTCAGACTCACACTGTGGCAGCAGCAGCACCCCGCCCAACATGCTTCTCTGCGGGATAATGAGAGCATCAAGGAACCTTTGGCTTACAAATATTTTCCATATAAAGCCTGTTTAACTCATGCCATGTGGTGTTGTGCAGTTCTCCCCATTCCTGGTCCTTGACAGGTGCGATTCACCTTGTCTGATGGTACTGGGCAAAAGAAAGTAAGCTGATATAATCTCTACCCATTAGGAAGGAAGAAATAGGCATGAACATTCTCTGTGGTATAGACAATGGGCATATAACTTGCCATGCATTATCCCTGGTTTGTTGGGACTGACTCTGTGGCAGTGGTGGAATCCATAAAGGTATCCTCATCTGGTACTTGGTTGTCTGCCTGAGAAATGAGAGGAGTATGGAGGGGTAACCCAATGAGATAATCTGCTTTTATATTAGTTTTAAGACATTAACTAAGGTAGCAATTTATTTCTCTCTCATGTACCCATCTGGGCAGAAACAGTCCGTGGCAATAGGGACCCAGGCTCCTTCTACCCTGCTGCCCTCTCATCCCCAGGATATTGTCTTATCCAAGATGTCTCACCACCACTGTATCTCCATTTCAGCCAACAGGAAGGGCGAAGGAGGCGGGGAGGGGCATTTAGAAGATGCGCACATAGATTCTGCTGCAGGGGAGGCTGGAAGATGAAGTCATCCCCACTGACCTCAGGTGGCAAAACTGCCAAATTTTCCTCCACAGGAAGTCTGACTATACTATATACTAGTCAGTAAAAAGGATTATAGTTTTACAAAATTGGCATCTAGGAAGAGTCAGTAAAACACAGCACAAAATGAGCAAATGGCTTATGGAACATTCAGTTAGAGAACAGAAGTAGCCCCATCAGTTTTCTCATAGACGAGCCTAATACATTGCCTAATATATGGCTGGAAAAAGGCTAGTATTCTGGGGTGAATGACAAGGTTAGGACCGTTCAGAACTGAGCTTGTTTCTTTCATAAAGCCTGCTGACTAAACAGTATGGAAAAACAAGTGGACCAAAAATGGTGTCATTCATTCAACATTTGCTCTGTGCCTCATAGGTGCCAGATACTGTGTTAGGAATTATGACAATGAGATTGAAGGAGACATAGTTTTTGTTCTTGAGGAGCTCATATTCTAATGAGAGAGACAAGCATGTATCAATAATTAAAATATTATAATGGATATACCCAGATAAAATCAGGGATTCTGTAAAAGAAGGGGAGAATGGAAAGAAGGGATACTGGTGAGCAACTAGCAGTCTCTGATCCAGTTGCTATGGTAATTAATTTATCTAACAGATGATTTTTGTCTATTAAGTGTTAGCCCTGCTCTAGGTGTTAGGGTTACAGTAGTGATCTATCTGTCTATCTATCTATCTATCTATAATGTATGCACAGTGAAAAGTCTGGGGTTTATACACATACTAAGTCTACAAGAGTGATCACCTCTGGGGATGGATACACTTCTATACAGTATAAATTTTATAGAGTGTATGTTTTGTCCATATAATTTAAAAAATTACTTTAAAACGGTAGTAGCAAACAAATTGGAGCATAGACTATCAAAATACCCAGGAACATCTGGATAGGAAAAAACACACGGAAAGTCCGCATAGCCAAGAAACAGCAGACCATTTGTGGGCTCAGCGCTCGTCACTGGACATGGGGAGGCAAAGAAATTAAAATTTCCTGCACAACAAGGGTGGAACTGGACCTTAAGTCTCTGTGGATCCTAAGGCAGCTAGGCACATGGTATTCTTGACAGAACTTTTGGTTGGTTACTGATAGGACTTTGGGGTACATGCCATCAACAGCTGGGAGGTAAAGGGAATGTGCTGCTGCCAGTTGAGTAGGGAGAGTTACAAGACAACCAAGAACAAATAGCACGGGAAACATGTAAGATATAGGGATTACTGTTAGCCTTATTTTACAGATGAGGAAACTGAGCACAGAGAATTAAATATATCTTCTAGGATCCCACATTTTACAATGGGGATGCTAGGATTTGCATCCAGGCAGTTTGGCTCTACTGCTTATAGTCTTGGTACAAGTAATTTATAATGATGGCTTAGCATAGTGGAGAAGTTGTAGAATAAGAATGCAAGATCAAAAGAAAAAAGAAAATATATATAGCCAAGAAGCAGATATATACATATACATACTTACATGTAAATGTTAATATGTATAAATTTCCCTTACTCTCTTCTTTATAATTTTTGAACTTTTATTGAATATGAATTACAGCTTATTATACTCAAAATATTATTGTAACTCATATTTCATTCTCTATGAAATTAAACAAAAGCTCAAACATTTATTGACTATTTCTGAGCGAGACAATCTACAGTTTTCACCAAGTCCTGGAGACAACCCTAAAAAAAAGGTAAGTGTCGTTAAACTCATTTTTCAAATTAAGAGATTAAGTCTCAGAAAGTTTAAGTAACTTGTCTTGCCGTGTATAAGCTTTTGCTCAAATCGAGATAGAATTGTACCTGTATAGCTTTTCTTATTTTGTTTGTGATCCCGTGCAATATTCTGTTCTCTATTGTCCAAAAATAAATCCTTTTGAAATGATTTTAGTTTTCTCTTGAACCTTACCTACCTGTTTAGTCACCCAATGAGAAAACACAGGAAGAGATGCTTCTTTTGCTTCACATTTATTGTAGATAATTTAAATTTTGGACCCCTGTCAAGAACATATAGCTTGCCTGATTTTAGAAGCATCTACTGAAGTACATTCTTTTCATGTACACAGTTGCCTCTTGGATTGTGTAGGCAGTAATGCTATGGTTATTATTCAAATTAGAAATGGCTCCATTTGATATCTCTCCCCCTTTTTTCTAGTTTCGATTTTTAAATAATTTATACAGCCAAACAACCTGGATATAACTTTTATTTACTCACCTTTTTTATCCCTTATATTTTTTCTAGAGATCATCTTAAATTTTATTTTTTTGTATAGAGTATATAATTTGTTAATTTCCTTCTCAGTTCATTTCTTTTCACTTCTACCTAAATATATTTTTTCAGTTTTTCTAATCCTAAACCCAATTTACTGTTCTGTCTATCCATGCTCTCTTATTTATCATAATATATAATTTAATCTTAGCTAGTCTGCTTAGCTGTCATTACCATTGTTTCCATAACTCAGAAGAATATGGTTTAATTTATTGTAACAGTATTTGACCCATAAGTGGATTCTAAAAATTTATTGTTCTGCTAGCGGTGGTCTGGGGTAGATAGGAACAATACATACCTGAAGGATTCTCAGCTCAAAAAGAACTCTTTCCCATTGATTATGAATTAGAAATCCATTTGGATTAACACATACCCTTAAAATGTCAATGCTTGCTGAGAATGTTAATCCAATCAGCCTTTTACACCTTAGTGCATGATATATTATTTTAATGAGATAATCATGTTCTTTTTCCCGTAGTACCTAACTGAGCTCAGTCGCAATGCTGTAGACATATGGGTGATGTAGGTATTCCGAGGCGTTCCAGGGAAACCTCTGATAGATCTGCGGGATTTCAATTGAGACATCAACAAGGGGGCGCTGAGGAGCAGAGGTGGAGAAGGGCGAATCTCTATTTAGTGTCTTCGCAGTAGTTTCCCTGCCCCTTTATAGCATGGACAGTTTCCCCAGTTCTATAAAACAATTCTTCGCAAACTTCATTGTGCATGTGATTCATCTAGGGATCTTAATAACCGCAGATTCTGATTCAGCAGCTCTCAGGTGCAGCACAAGGTTCTGCATTTCTAACAAGTTTCCAGGCGATGCTGCTACTGCAGCATCTGAGTACCACACTTTTTTTTTCTTTTAATTTATTTTTGGCTGTGTTGGGTCTTTGTTTCCGTGCGAGGGCTTTCTCTAGTTGCGGCAAGTGGGGGCCACGCTTCATCACGGTGCGCGGGCCTCTCACCATCGTGGCCTCTCTTGTTGGTGGAGCACAGGCTCCAGACGCGCAGGCTCAGTAGTTGTGGCTCACGGGCCCAGTTGCTCCGCAGCATGTGGGATCTTCCCAGACCAGGGCTCGAACCCGTGTCCCCTGCATTGGCAGGCAGACTCTCAACCACTGTACCACCAGGGAAGCCCTGAGTACCACATTTTGAGTCCCACATTTTGAGTCCCAAGGCTGTAAAAGGTGTCCAAGAAAAGTTTTGAAAATAAGTGACTTTTTGGATGTTCTTTCATTTCTAAATTCTTTTTAGCTCCTCTTACAGAGATTCATTTCTCTTCTAAGTTCTCTCAGCAGCATTATTTTGTTTTTTCAAGCAACAAGATTTCTGATGTTTCCTTCCTTTCTCTCTCTCTTTTTTAAAAAATTCAATTGACGTGACAGCCAGCAAACCCTGCCAGTGCAGAATTTATCTTTTCTTATGACTAGACTGGCCCTTCATATGATGTTTATTTTGTGAACTATTCTAAGCTCATATGTGTGAGAACTAACTTCAAGTGAATAAATGTACTCTTCTTAAATTGTAAGCTTTCCATACAACCTACAGCAGCCAAAGTACCACATGCTTGGGTGTGGTTGAGTGCTGGAGGCCACCAGCACTCACCAGCTTTGCCATCTCTGGCTCTGCTGCCCACACTGTGGTCACTGAACATCTGTCCTCCCCTGGCTTCTGGGGTGCCTCTGGGTCCTGCTCCTAAGTGGTCCTTTTCAGGGCACTTTATTATCTTGACCTTCTTCCTTTGGTGTCTCCAACCTTTTCTTACACTTTGAAATGTCCCTGTACCTCTCTCTTTTTAAGATAGGATTCAAAGGTTACTCCTACCTGCTCCATGCAGTTAACTACGGGTCTCTCTGCTCTGTAAAGGGATTTGCATAATTATACTAGAGCACTTACCAGCTATTACAATGTTTTATTTATGTGTTTGTCTTAGCACTGGAATGTGAGGTTCTCAAGAACAAAAGCACTATCTTATTCATTTTTATTTCTATAGGACCTACTGGGCACAGAATAAATGTTGAATGAATATTGAGTATAATTCCAATTAGGTCCTTATTGGTTATCTATTTTATATATAGTAGTGTGTTTATGTTAATCCCAAACTCCTAATTTATCCCTCCCACCCCCTTTCCCCTTCGGTAACTGTAAGTTTGTTTTCTATGTCTATGGGTCTATTTCTGTTTTGTATGTAAGTTCACTTGTATAATTTTTTTAGATTCCACATATAAGCAATATCATATGATATTTATCTTTCTCTGTCTGGCTTACTTAGTATGATAAGCAGAATACATTTATTGATCAGCCTCTTTTTCTTATCGTTTTCTCTGTCTGATTCCCCATTTATCATTTACCTCACATGACTTGCCTTTTATCAGCTTTGATTCATCTACAATCTTGGCCAAACCAATAATATAAATTATCCATAAGTCACTTGTGTACTTTCTGCTAGGTTTTACTGACTGTTCCTGAATACTGATTCTGTAAAACTGCAGTCCTTTTTACTGACTAGTTTATATATGTTATTGTCAGACTTCCTGTAGTGGTAATTTGTCAGCTTTGCCACCTGGGAACAATAGAAGCTTTTGATGTTACTCACCATCTACGGACCTCATGTGATGGGGCAGTGCTTTCAGTTACAGTTGTCAGGTGCTGCATGAAATGCTTTGTCCCTGACATTCAGGAGGCCCCTGCAATGCAGTGCCTCTTACTTTTGCCTTTTATAGGACCAAAGTGACTTTGTTAGAACTGGGAGTCCAATTCATTAATTTCCTGCTGATGATAGATAACATAACCATACAGTGCTATGAATTTAGTCATTGTTAACAGTGCTTATAGAACTGTTTGCAACATAATTGGATAGGATTTCTGTGTATGGAACTAAGTTATGATGAATGAGTTACTCAAAGGATTAGAAAAATCACCTTTAGACTGTATCAGAGCCTGAGTGGTACAGGGTTGTCTATGCAGAATGTCTCAGACTGAGGCACCAGGGGCTGGGCTGCGGTGCAGACAGGAGATGAAGAGGGTGGGGTGCCAGGCCTCAGGAGGGTCTGGGGACGCAGGGTCAGTATCGAGGTCTGCCGTGGGTTTAACAGTCCAGAGCAGATCGCTTCACAGTCAGGGACGCTCGTTCAGACAAGTCTTGGCGGTCACAGTGCACAGTAGGATCCAAGCCCAGGAAGACAAACAAGGCATCTTCCTGAGGATGCTGCAGGGATCCTCCTGAGCAGTCTAGGAGCAAGAAGAATCAGAAACTCAGCAAAAACTCTCTATAGGAGCGATGGACACCATGCTTTATGACCTCCCAGGCACCAGTCCCCGAAGAATGGAGTGACTAGAGGAGGAGTGAAGGGGAAGGCTATTCTTATAGAAATGGACCATTTTTTTCCGGAATAGAGGACCATCTTGATAAATGCATTGGTGAAGAATGAAGGGGAAAGAGGGACACGAACTATGATTAGAGTTAAGCAATGTTTAATTTCTCTCATTTTTAATGTTTTTATGTACTTGCTTGTTTGTGTATTAGTTGACTACGCTGCTTACTTCAGTAACTTTTCACTGCCACCATCTGGAAAAATAAAAGCTAGGTGGATCTCTAGGGAACACGCTCATGGAATGAAGATAAATATTTTAGTTATTACTTAGGAAGCAATGGAAAAACACTGAAGGCACCTTTTGAGAAAGAGATAACTATTATCATAAGTAACAGCAAGGAAGTCCGCACAGCTAGAGTGTCTGTATTGGTGCCTGGAAGGCAAGGACGCTACTGGTGATGAGAATTTGCCTCCTCACACAGAAACATACAAATGAAGAAAAGGTCCTCCAGAGATTTCAGTCTTTCCATACTTGTGGCCCTTGTGGTAATCCATGGGGAACTGATGGTTTTGAATAGAAGGTAGATTAATTTGTTGGCACACTAACCTTACTACCATTAACTTTGTCTGGTTTTATAGAATGTTAACTTTCCTTCTCCTCATTGTTATCCCATACTTTGGTGGGCTTGTACCACATCCTAGACACTCCAGGACAGACTCCTTTTATGTCCTGGTAAAGGTCAAGTGCCTGGTTACAAAAAAAGTCTACATACATTATGGATATCATGTACTCAACTTGCTCCATGGAGAACATGGCCACTATTCTGTACTAGCTGATGTATTTATTCACTTCTCCCAGGTCCTTGGCTCCTGATTCATGGGATCTAGTTTAATCAGTCAGACCTTGGCTTCCGATAGTGTTCTTCCTCATGACCCGTATTCTGATTGGGATTCATAATAAAGTTCCTTTTGATCTCTGCACCACCTCAGATAATAGCAGGACCCCTGTTGCCACCCACTCTTAACCCTTCCACTTTGGGAGAGGTTTCCACTAACCCAGTAGTTCTCAACACTTTTTCTACCCCAACATATTTGGGGGTAGAAATATACCTACCAGTAACCCACAGCTATAGCCATTGTCCGAAAATACTTTCAACAAATATTTAATGAGTACTTGCTTTGTGCCAGGCATTACACTAAGCTCTGGGGTGAATATCCGGAGAATAAAATGCAGTCTCTGCGTTCTAGCTTCAGACCCGTTCTCTTTTTCATGTCTACTCTCAGTGGGTTTTCAGGGGCTGTTTGTTTGCCTTGAGAAATAAACATCTCTCATTGGTTTATTTGCACGCTCTGATTGGGAAAGGCTGCTGGCACTGTGGTATGTTGAAAAGGTTCTTCACAGCTAGACATCAACTGTTCTGTTCACAGAGAGGTATATCCTGCTCTTTTTTTCAATATGAATTTAATTCTTAAGTTGATTATTTTACCTCCTAATTTTGCTAGTCATTAACTGCCTCGAATTAACTATTGTTTTTAATTATCAAAATACAGGTAATAAATCGGGCTGACATTCTCTCTTTACCTTTTATTGCCTCATCACGTTTCATTTGCCCTTTTCTTCTCTCAGCTTGCAGTCTTATATTATCATCTGGGGAAACTGCAGCCATTTCCTCAAATGTTATTATTCGTCTTTCCATTCCATCCCTCACCTGAAACAACTTTACAATGCAATGCTTTTGTATTTTTCTGGGTAAAAAGTGTATGGCGTGATACACCAGACATGGCCACAGATCCAGTTATCTAAACAGTGTTAATCTGTTTATCACCTCATTTCCAATTCATCTTTCTTTTTTTTTTTTTCTTTTTACTAACTAGCAATAATGTGATACTTTATTTCTGTTGAATAAAAAAAAAAATGTCTAAACAGTCTAGGGTACTAAATTTAAAACTCTAAATTTCTGCTCTGGGCAAGGTACTCATAAGGCTACTGAAACCTAAGTACCCTTGTTTTGTACAAAGTGGCCTTAATCCCCATGGTTCCAGAAGATTATACCAGGGATCCCTCAAAGTTGAGGCACTGATATCAAGATGGTGTAGAATAAGAACTCTACTCCTCAAGTGCAGATACAATACTGAATAGTAACTGGTGGACCCCATCAGATTCCCTCTCTAGGAATTTGTATATAAAATTTAGTGAAAAATATGATTGTAAAGATAGATGTCATAGCTCAGGCTGCTATAACAAAATAGATTGAGTGGGTTAAACAACATCTATTTCTCACAGTTTTGGAGGCTATGAAGTCTAAGATCAAGGTGCTGGCAGATTCAGTTCTTGGTGAGGGCTCCCTTCCTGACTTGCAGATGACCACCATCTCATTTGTGCTCACATGACCTCTCTGTGTGCATGCAGACAGACAGCCCCAATTCATCTTTCTTCAGGATGATCTTTGAAGTGCTATGGTTGTTTTTCTTCTTGACTTTCTCATTATCTTCCTGTAATAATATATTCTACTTCCGAAGGGTTTGGTGGTTTTGTCAGGAGACCCTTCTGGGCAGCACATCCACTTTAGGCAATTTCATACCAGTTCCTTGATGATTTCAAGCAAACATTTCCATCTGGTATTTGTTTCTTACTTGGATTCTGTTCTCTGTCTCTCTCTTCTCCCCCCTTCTCAGTTTTTCCTAAGGAAACCATTTTACTAGCATTTCACTTGTAACAAATATCCCAACTTTTTTGGGAAAAAAAATGAGTTGAGGAGGCTTCCCGTAAAAAGGCAAATGGAACAAGATAGTTACCATCAGAAAGTAAGATCAGACCTCTCGTAGAGGAAACGCTTTATGGAGTTTTTAGCAGTAAACCTCTGAAAAACTGGCAGCCCTTATACATCAAAGGGAAGATATATGAAAGTAAAATAATACAAGAGTAGGGAAATAACCTAGGTACTGTGTAAAACAGAGGGAAGAAAAGGTACAATGGCATATAATTTTACACTTTTGTATTGTGATCTGTTGACAGAAAATTGTTTTCTCTAGTACGAGTTGAGTAAAGAATTGGTAGAGATGATGGGGAACAATGAAAGGGAAAAGTTCCAGGAAAGAAATGGATGAGGAGGGAACTAGCTATTTTCTGAAGGTGGGAAACTATGATGCTCTGAAACTCAAAGAATATTCAGATTTGTCACAGTTCAGCTCTGTGTCGTCCAATACCGTAGCTACTCGCTGCTTGTGACTACAGCGTACTTGAAATGTGGTTAGTCCGAATTGAGATGTGCTGTAAGTGAAAAATACATACCAGATTCCAATTCTTAGCATCAAATGTATATATATTTTAATAATCTTTAATAAGATATGAGCTATCTTCTTAAGTTTTAGATTGATTACATGTTTAAGTGATAACTTTTGATACATTGGGTTAAGTAAAACATTACTAAAATTAGCTTCTTTAGCTTTTTTATTTTTAAATATGACTACAGAAAATTTGCATATGTGGTTCATATCATATCTCTATTGGACAGGGCTGGTCCGGCCCTATACCACGTTAGTAGGACTGTCTTGTTTCTCTGGTATTTTAACCACAGTTTCACTTTCTTATGTGATGAATTTTGCTTCCTCCTCACATTTTCCCTGAGAATGTGTTCATTTTTTTAAAAGTAGTTGTTTTACTTAGTTTTCAAATAGGTAGATATGAGTAAAGAGAATGAACAGCATAATTGGAGAATTATTTTTATGGACAGGCCCTGGAGACAGTTCTCTAAAATAAAGGATTTTTAAGTTCTTAAGTAAAAAATCCTGTCAGATTTTCATTATTGATAGATACACCACACAAAAGCACCTAGGAGAATACATTTTTTTTTAAATTTTATTTTATTTATTTATTTTTATACAGCAGGTTCTTTTTTTATAGATTTATTTATTTATTTATTTATTTATATTTTTATTTATGGCTGTGTTGGGTCTTCATTGCTGCATGCGGGCTTTCTCTAGTTGCGGCGAGCGAGGGCTACTCTTCGTGTGGTGCACAGGCTTCTCATGAGCACGGGCTCTAGGCGCGCAGGCTTCAGTAGTTGTGGCACGTGGGCTTCAGTAGTTGTGGCCTGCAGTCTCTAGAGTTCAGGCTCAGTAGTTGTGGCACATGGGCTTAGTTGCTCCGCAGCATGTGGAATCTTCCCGGACCAGGGATCGAACCCGTGTCCCCTGCATTGGCAGGCAGACTCTCAACCACTGCACCACCAGGGAAGCCCCAGCAGGTTCTTATTAGTTATCTATTTTATACATATTAGTGTATATATGTCAATCCCAAAGAATAGATTGATTTAGAATACTTCTGTCTTATTCTTATTAGTAGGAGTAGATGTTGCATCTTTCTTGAAAAAGAGAGCTGTGAATGGTTTGTTAAAGAGTGGGGAGCTGTTTTTCTGAGCATCATTCTTCACCACCACCACCCCTTTCTCAAAGATTCGAGAAGCGTTGGTCAAATTGGATGTTTTTTCTTTAATTACATTTCTAACTTTGAAATTTAAATTTGCATACATTTAAAAACATATGTGTCCATTTGCATGTCTTCAGTACATGGCTATGCTGAAAGTATGAACCTTTCCATCCAGGGTTGAGAATGAGGGCTTTGGCTGGCTTCTAACTCATGTCCTGGCTCTGTGATCTTAGACAAGTTCCCTCTCCAAGCCTAATTTTTCTCAAATGTAATGTCAAGATAATTATAATAGCTACTCATTGGGTTGTTGTGAGTGTTAAATGAGATAATTATTCAAAGTTTTTAGTACAGTGTCTGGCACATGAGTGCTCAATAAATATTAACTGGTCTTATAACTTTGTGAAAACACCATCTTCATTTACCTCCCCATATTTTGGCCCTGTATTCTTCTAATGGGGTGAATCAGCAGAAGGCTAAGTGATTTT
The DNA here is from genome assembly GCF_028023285.1 of Balaenoptera ricei. Classification (NCBI taxonomy): domain Eukaryota; kingdom Metazoa; phylum Chordata; class Mammalia; order Artiodactyla; family Balaenopteridae; genus Balaenoptera; species Balaenoptera ricei. The sequence goes on along the minus strand of NC_082648.1, from coordinate 55,965,293 downwards.
TTCCAACAACTTTAATGAGTTAAAAGCACTCCTGGCATTATAACTCAAATTTAAACTCTTCTATGCCTTGGGCCAGCAGCCAGAAATTATTGCTGGCCACAGTTCAGATTCTAGGAGAGAAGCTGGCATGAATACAGTCCTCACATCCCTGTGTTGAAGTCAGGACCTTACACGGATGCTGACACTGTCATTTGTATCACTTATGCCTCGTAGGCACTGACAGGGCTGGGGATGACCCAGTTAAACTTAGAGGGCTAGAGCAAACTGAGAAAAACATGACCTGGGATAAGATCTTTCCCACGGTAGGGTGGAGGTGGGGATAGGAAAAGCAGACAGAACACAGATCAGAGGTTATGGCAACAAACAGACTTATATTCGTCATTCGAGGTCCAACATACATGGCATTATAACAAGGACCTCTCTCCACCAAACCACGCCCAATCACCAGGCTTCTGGACACTGGCAGAATTTGAAGATCTTTTCATTCACATCAGGGGCATCTATTAGAAGAGCCTAGATAAAATGCCAGGACTCAGTACTGCAGAGGAGAGCTGAAGAGACAGGAGCACCGTCCTAGGGATACTGGGCTTGCTGCTGGGGAAGAGGCTCAGGAAGGAATCCGTTTATTCACGCTCATGTATGAAGAAGATGGCTGCCCCAATAACAGATAGAAGCTAGTGCAGAGGACTGAGCCTCAAGGAACTTGTAGCAAGATTAGCTTGATGTTGATTTTTTTCCCTTAAAGAGCAAAATTGCTCCAATATTGTCCCTTAAATCTTTCTTGCCTGAGTTGCAGAACCGGACGTGAGGCTGAGTTTACAAACTAGAAAGGGGGGGATCGGATAGGGGACTATTAAGTGACTCCCTCCCCAGGAAGAGAATACAGAGAAGTAATCAAGTTACGAAAATCCCAATAGTCAGTTTGACAAATATAGGTATCCCCAAGACTGTGAGAAATCCCAGTAATACCTTTAACTGGTCTGTGGGACTTGGAGCCAGAGATTCCTTTAGAAGAGAAAACCTCTTCTTGTGAGATGTGTAGTACCTTAGCAGATAGATAAGTTAGTTGCAGAGTCAGACTAATGGCTCCACCATTCACTCTGTGTGCCTTTTGCAAATTATTTTACCTTTCTAAGCCTCAGTCTATTCATCTGTAAAATGGAGGTAAATTACGGGACCCACTTTATAGGAGTTCTGTGAGGTTTAAATTAGACAATCAACCTAGAATACCTGGCATTTTGGTAAGTACTCAGCAGATGTTAATAACAGTTATTATTATCTACTTTCTAATCTTAGTTTTCCTATTGGCAGGTATTACAGTAGACAGTGTACTTCTTTGATGACTTCAATATCATGATCCCTTTAGCCCGGAGCTTTATCGTGACCCAAGCAAAATGTAGACCCAGTGTTTGTAGTCACTGGCAAATACACTGACTTACTACTCACGCCAACCTGTGAACAAATATCTAAGGCTCTCCTGGTCAAGGATTAAATGTTTGAGGAACTTCTGAGCAAAAGAAAAGACAGAAGAACACTGAATATGTAAAGGAAGAGTCGGGCAGGATGGCTTTCTAGCAGGAGTGAGAGGCAACGTGGGAAGGTAAACTCCCATCCAGACAAGAGTTTAGCGCCTTCACGTTATTGCAATCGGAGAAACATCAAGGGCATTTATTAGTTGCCTGTATTCTCCATAATTAAGATTTCTTACTCCCACCCATTTCCATTCATTCTCGCTGCTGGCACCATCGTCTCTTCCCTGGAGTGCCTTGGTGGCCTCCTAGCTCGCTTAGTCTCTTTGTGTCCCCTTTTCCTTCTCCTGATCCGTGTTCTCCATGTCACAAGAATGCTGTCTCTCAAAACATGCAATGGACCGTGCCTCTTCTTCCTGCTTAAAATCCTCCAGTGGCTGCACATTGCTCTTGGAATAAAGCATGTCAGACCTTTAACTTACACGGCTCTCATGCTCCATCCCCCGCCTGCCTCACCCGCTCTCCTCCCGCTCTGCTCCCTCTCCTCCCGGTCCGTCTCTGCATTTCTTTCCAGTCTTCAAACATCTGTGCTTCTCGCTGCCTTGGGACCTTCCAGCCAAGGGGTCCTGGGCACCAGAAGTGGATTCCCCTCACCCATCCCTTCACTTCTCCTGTCCTTCTTCCCAAGTGAAACTTTCCTTGATTTCTTTGAGCTGGTTGTTAACTGCTCTCTTTGCACTCGGCCTGTCTTCTTTGCAGTAAATCATCACAGATGTCTTAAATAATCACATGTTTGGTGTCTGCCTTGTCAACTGGAATTTAAAATTAAATTTTAAAAATTAGAATTTAAAATCTAAAATTTAGATTTTATGAGGACATACAATTGGTCTGCCTTGTTCCTTGTGGTATCCAGAATGCCTAACATGGCACCTGCCACAGGGTGCGTGATGATTAAATATTTATTAAAGGAGGGACAAAAGAGTAAAGAAATAGGCCCAAGACAGAGCAAAGAGATGTGGCAATATTGTTTGCTTTTAAAAATAATCTCAAAGGGATACTAGGGTGAAGGGAGAGTAAGAGAGGGATAGAAGTTATGCTGGAAAAGCTAGAGTGATAATGAGTAATGAGGTGATTTTATGAGGTGAGAGTGTGTAATAGAGACAGAGAGTATCCTGGGAGTCACTAGAGGTGAAATAGGGGACGATTTGAAGAACCTAGAAAGGAAAGAGGCAGTCAGTCACAGCGGACTGCAATCTAGGCAGATAAGCATCTCGCGCAGTTTAGGCTAATGACTTAGGAACCTTCTGGTACCAAAGGGAAGGGCACTGACCCTTGTTTAGCTCTGTGCTTAATTTAACCCACCGAGATGTACACATGATCATGGCCAATTCTTCAGACCTTAGTCTTCCTTGCTGCTTTGCAGCTGTACCTGAAAATTCCTAATGAATAGTCAGTCTGCAAAGTTCTGTGGAGGTTAGCGTGTTAGTGTTTCACCACAGCATCAAAAAGACTTGAGAAGCAAGGGAAAGCCAGAGCGAGCACTGATATATATTCAATTTGAAGACTTCTTTCCCAGAAAATGCCATAATGGACCTCGTCCAACTTTGATGCATCTTTACGACACCAATTCATCTACCTAGCAAACCTCTTTCCTGGTATCTCCTTAAATTTTTCATGTAACTTTTTTTTCCAGGGATTTTTAGCAGCAGATAAATATCAGTTCAGATACTTAGAATACAGTTCACCTTCTCTGTCCTTTTCCTGGGTGCCACATCGCAGGTCTGTCTCAGGAGTCCTCTTCTTCTTTAACTGTGCCATATCCTAAGGGGCGTGTTTGCTTGCTGGCAAGAGGGGAGTGAAGGGGAGAGCCTGGAGTTACTGTTTAATGCTGAAGTGTATTCCTTGGGGGATGGATTCATGCTGAAATTGATAAGAAATGGGATTATGAAAAGATTTGTCTATCGGGAAGTCCCGCCACTTATGATCGATTGCCTCTGTCTTTCTGGAGCTTTCCTTATGTGGCCTATTTTCTCAAACCCCTTCTTGATCGTTTCTTTGCCCTGACACCTCACTTTCCCTCTTCCTGCCACCTTTGTTCTCAGGTTTTCTCCTCTCTTGTCACCTCACTTGTTTTTTTCCCCTCCTGCTGCCACTTAAACTTTTTATCTTCCTACCAGGTTTGATCAGATTTTCCCCTTTGTCATAAAAGAATCTTAGAATGACTCCAGGAAATATGGAGCAAGTCAGAAATTTATATTCGGACTCTGGGCTTGTTATCCCGCCAGGGTCCCCTGTCACCACTGCCACTGGGTTACTGAGAGCTTTTATTATTGACTCCACAGTCCCTTCAAGTGACTTTGTTCCTTTAACTTATCTTTAGTCCAGAATTCTTCTTCCTTCCCAGTCCTTTTTCTATGCCTCAGAAAACTCTTATTATCATTTCAACATTACGATCATATGGCTTTTAATATCTGTAGAGTATCTTAAAACCTGCTTATCCTTCTTTCATAAAACCATGGAAATCTGGTATAAGAAAGCTTACTATTCAGTAGATTTGTGCACAACCTGGGGAAATCATGCTCTCCTAAATAGAATCAGGAAGAACGCAGATGGGTCCACCTCTTCTTGCCCATCGTTGCTCCAAAGACAAGTATTTGCATATTTCTTCACTCCAGTTTCCATGTCTGTGAAATGGGAATAATAAGTACCTACTTCCTAGGATTGTCATGAGTGGTAAATGAGTTCATAATGTAAAAATGCTATCAAAAGACCTGTCCATAGTTAATGCTCAATACATTTTAGTTATTATGTTATACTTAAGCTTATTATTATTATTGAAGCTTGACATAATATGCAGCCTTTAACATACTATCAATCTTATAAAGAGATTTCATACTTCTTTAAGCATCAGTTCTTCTGGTGATGCTTCTTTCTAATAAAGAATCTCCTAATATTGCCTTTTTGCTGTGTTTTTATAACTCTCTTTCACCATTCACAAAACTTATGTGTTAATTCCTACCCATCTAGGGAGAGTTCCATTTGTAAAGTCATTTTCTTCTCACAATGATCCGAGTTGATCACTTCTTTAAATCTCTTGCTTATTTTGTTCCTCACAAATCATTCCATCATAGACCTGCAGACCAAGAAAATTAACACTTCTATATCATGACTCTGGTTTCTGTCTTTAAAGTACAGTTCAGAGAGGTGATTTTAATTTCTAAACACTAATCATTTCGAGCCTTTGTTACCATAGCAACCACAGTTGTCATCCTGAAACATGATAGCACTGATCACCCCTGACAGCTCACGGACCTGAATTTCAGACAATCAAAAGCAGAGTAATTTGGAGGTCTGTTCGTTTAGAATTTTCTCTTTCACAGTTTCAAGGAAACACAGGTCAGGCTCTCTTCCAATTTGTCAAAAGCAAGAAAAGGCTTGGAGATGGCCACGTTTCAGGCCAAGGTATCAGTCCCAAACACATTTTTATTATTCTCTGGAAAATAAGGTTGTAAAAAAATAATTGCTGACATAACCTTAATGACAGCAGTTTAAGTATGCTGCTGTAATTAAAATAGGAATTTTATTATCCTAGACCTCTGAGAGACTAGCATATATACCATTCAGATCTCAGGATTTACAAAGCAAGCAACTTTGATTCTTGCTGTTTTGCTGTGTGGGCCACACATTTCCTTTGTGCCTCTCCGAGTTGCAGCTTGAATAGAAAAGCTGGCAAATAGCAATAAGCATCTGTGTTCAGAATGATGCCCTGTGGTGATAGTGCCATGGCTTTCAACACACTAAACTCTGAAATGTCACAAAAGGAGCTACTCTTTCTCCTTTGATTTCCCCTAGAATAAAATGTTTATATATTGCTCCGTGAGGTTAAAACTCTACAGGATATTTCGGTTACAATTTGAAGAGGGCTCTCTTCTTTGCCCGGGATGTCGTATCCATTTTATTCCTATTTCACCTGATAGGTTAGTTAGAAATTGTATACAGCTGCTAGTTATAAAGACCCAAAGAGAGTGGCTTTAAAAAATTAATTGATTCTTATTCTCCCATGCTGACAATTTTTTAGAGGTTGGCAATTCACATATGAAAATGCCACAGCCCACAATGGGATCCAGGCAACTTCCATTTTTTCTGCTTGGACATCTTTACCAAGTGATTTTTGCCTGGGGCCCCAAAACAGCTACCAGAGTTTCATCCCTCTCATCCAAGTTTCAGAGTAAGAGAAAGGGTCACATCCCAGCTAAGTCAGCCCTCTTTTTTAAGGAGTTTTCACCAGAAGTCCCATCCAAACACTGTCACTCTTATCTTATTAGCCCGAACTTAGTCACATGGAAAATTCAGAGTTTATCAGCTGAATGTATTACCATCTCTCCAAAAAAATCAGTGTTCTGTATTAAGGAGGTAGGAGAGAATTGATATTGCTTTGGCAGTTAGCAGTCTTTGCCACAATTGGCAATGTATGAAAACAGATATAAACAGCAGATTCCTCTCTCTTCATCTTGTGCTGTTTTCCACAGCAAATACTTATTTATTCAGCATGTAAATAATCAGGAAGCTATAATTCTTTTCTGTTGATAGAAAAATTACTCTTCATCATGGTAAAATTTAGCCCCAGCACAATCCTTAATGACTTCAGAATCGTCAAATATTTTAAAAGTATAATTTTCATGTTAACCTTCGTGTTTTAAATTATTTAATAGTGGGCCATTTGGATATGACACGTTGAGCACCTGTTAAAAAGAATGTTGAATTCTCATCCCATTACATTTCTCAATCCTTTGAATTAAAGCAAGTTTCTTATAAAACTGAAGTCCAGTACATAGATGTTTAAAAACTTAGAAGTCAACACATTTCGTGCATTAATACAAGTCCTGTCTCTGTTGTTAACTCACCGTAGTCCATTTGTGTTTTTATCTCTCTATTATGGCCTGATTATTTTCTTGTCTACCATAGTATCTGGCACAAAATAATGCTCTATCGATGTTTGTTGATGCAGATGAATTTTTAGGTAGCATGTTACCACCCTATTTATTTGGAATTCCAGTGATTAAATAAAGCAGATATTTTGTAAATGACCGTAAGCAGGTCTAAATGGACAATGTATTGCTAACAGTGAATTTTCTATCCAAAACAGTGCATAAGTAATTTTATGCAGTTACAGCACCTTCATTCCCATGATCTCTAAAACTGAATTTAAGACATGTGAAACTCCAAATGGCTAAGATCATCTTTATGACAAGAATAATTTAAAGTCTCTTCTGAGTCCAGTGCAGTACAATACTAACTTAATGATAGTCCAAAAATGTTTCTCACTTTTAATCTTTTTTAATGGCAATTACAACAAAGACCTCTTTTCTTTTTGTATTCTATTTCATTCTGTCTTGCTTTTAGCTGAATCTATTCTTTTCTTCATTGGCAATCCAATGGTTCTCCTTCAAATAATGAAATCCACCAGCAGAGAAAATATCTAATGAGATCTCCCTAAGGAAAAAAAATATGAAAACCTTATGGGCTCTTTATGACCCCAGAGTTAAAAGAGTGGGCTTATAGTCTCCTTTTGCTATTTAACCAAGGATAAAACGACTTCAGTTTTTTTTTTTTCACTAGAACAAATTAGTGTGGTTTATTGCTTTAGCACAAAAGTACAGACAGAAAACTGATATCTTAAAAAATAATATCTATATTAGAATATATATATAATGACTTTAATTTTAACATTAATCATCATGCTTTCCACACTTACGTGTGGATCTTCCCGTACGCCTTTTCTTCCCAAGAGTACAGAATATTGTATTTTGACATAAATTTTCATTGACAGGTAAGGCAACCAAAGACACATGGAGAAATAGAAGTTATATACAAGTTTTTTGCAAATTTGAAATAAGAAGCCACTTTCTCTGCGTATCAGCTCAGTGCTGTGCTCTGGGCATGGGAAATGGGCACGGGAAATACTGCATATGTCTCTTCTTTGTTAATGATCCTTCTGGCATCATATTCTTGGGCTAGCATCCAGTTAGGGTCTTAGCCTCGTTGTTAAGAACAAGCATATTTTAGGTTAACGATTTGTGTCTTTTTTAGATAACCTACTTTTGGCAAAATGATGTGTAATTTACATATATTTTTGAAAGTAATAAGCTTTTTTAGGACAAATGATTATAAATGTAATATTGGGAGATTGCTGCTGATCTTTAATAACAGGAATTGTAAATATAATCATAAGCAGTAAACAATGCATTTTCCAATCATCCTTTCTTCTCCTAAAATGTTACGGCAAGCTATATACACACAGTTCAAATATTAAGACGTTTGCAATTATAGCTACTTATGAAATTATTTGTGGTATTCTAAAACCGCTACTAGCCATTAATGATAGATGATATTTTATAATCAAAATTCAGAGTGGTGAAATTGGATATGATCTTGGGAAATGTTTGTGATTTTTAAGTGTTATTACCGTAAAACAAAAACCACTAGTATGGTATATATGTATTGGAAAGCAGATGAAAAATAGAACTACTGTTAAGTGTAATAATTTCCCATTTCATTCAGTCATTCCACAAGTAACCTGTGGCTACTATATATGAGTTACTCTCCTGGATGCTGGTTTTGTGATGAATTAGAGACAGAATTTTCTGAATATTCATTTAACTATAAGATGATAAGACAAAAAGGAAGTATAAAAATAAAGGCATATATACAATTATCTAGTTATTTCTAAATTGTGTACCATTTTCCTAGATATGTGCTGCAATAAAACAGTGGTTAAGCTTGAGTCTTATAATCAGAGACTTAAATGTGTATCCTGGATTCACCTTCATCATTGAGTAAACCTGTGACCATAAGCTAGTTACCCATTTCAAATTTCTGTTCTGTAATTTGGAAGATACAGTAGTCTCTCCTTCTAGGTTTTTTAAAAAATTTTTTGATAATTTTATTTATTTATTTTTGGCTGTGTTTGCGGTGTGCGGGCTTCTCACTGCGGCGGCTTCTCTTGTTGCAGAGCACGGGCTCTAGGTGCGTGGACTTCAGTAGTTGTAGCACACGGGCTTAGTTGCTCTGTGGCATGTGGGATCTTGCCGGGCCAGGGCTCGAACCCGTGTCCCCTGCATTGGCAGGCGGATTCTCAACCACTGCGCCACCAGGGAAGCCCTAGGTTTATTTTTGAGAAAGGAGTGAAGTGAAGTTAAGTAATGTCAGGCACAGAGCATGGTACCTGGCACATAGCAAGTATTCACTACATGCTCACTTCATATTGTTACTACAGAGAAGCCATAGACGATTTATTGGGAAAAGCTCCGTATACTATACATAAATAATTGTGCACATTCAAAGTAAGTATTTTATATGCAGAAAAAGATTAACGTCAATATGGTTTATCTTAATGTTAACCAAAAACCTTCCGGATAAACAATATCAGAAGGCAAAAGGTAATAATATGTTCCTCTTTTTCATCAAATTTAGGCCATTAATGCTAGTGATCAACATGAACATGTTTTGTCTGAAGAAAGCTTTCTTTCCTTTTTTTTCCCACCTTAATTGAGGTGTAATTGACATATAAAATTGTAAGATATTTAAAGTGTACATCAAGGAAATTTGCTGTACTTATACATTGTAAAAAGATTCTTCCCTTCCAGTTAATTAACAAGTCCATCATCATCTTTGTGTGTATGTGTGTGGTGAAAACATTTAAGTTCTACTCTCTTAGCACATTTCAATTATACAATTCAGTGTTATCAACTATAGTCACCATGTTTTACACTTAATCCTCATGAAGAAAGCTTTTTCTTAATCCAGTTAATCCACCAACCCTTTTTGATCTGACTGGTAAGATGTTTTGGGTAATGTTAGAGATTACTGGATTTTGGATTTTAATCAGCACCAAAGAAGGGAGGGAGGGAGGGAGGGAGGGAGGAAGGAAGGAAGGAAGGAAGGAAGGAAAGAAAGAAAGGAAGGAAAGTTGACAGATGTCACTTTAGTTTTATGTATGCCGGGATTCTGTAAGTTAGTTAGTGTTGTCAGTGTTTTGTTTAGGTCTCGAAATGAAATGCTGTTGTTTTATTTATTTCTGTAAATTTCTGGTCTCGGCTTGCCTAGTGACTTAGGGCAGGCTGTTGAAGGACTGCATGTTTCTTGCCTGTATGTTGTATGCTTGACACAATAAAAACTGTAGCAGAGGCTACTGGTCCCCTAAATCCATTCTTTCCTTCTTCATTAATAGCAGAACTCCCTGTTGTTGTTGGTTTGTTTGTTTTTAACCTGGGTACATTTCTTTAAAGCTACCTGTGAATCTAAGTTCCGTTTAGTTTGACATAAGCTAAAATGCAACATGGCACATCTCGGAAGTGCCCTGAAAAGAAAGGGTATTATCTTCTTTATCTCTTCCTCTCTTCTGCTTCCTGAATATGGATGTGATGGCTGGAGAGTAGGAAGCCGTCTTAGAGCTTAAAGGGGAATCTGCGTACTGAGAATTCTGGGGCAAAATAGAAAAACCCTGGGCTCGGGGCATTGTGATGAACCATTCCAGCCTTGCTTCACTGCCTCTGGACTGTTTTTTACAAGGCAGAAGAAATCCTACTGTGTTCAAGCCACTATTAATTTAGATTATCTGTCACTCATAACCAAACATCATCCTAAAAACTACAAGTAACATAAGGAAATTTTTATAAATTGTGAATATGAACTGTATAAAAATCTGAATTCTCTTCCTCCATTTCATTTTTGTAGCAAGTGAGCCCTCAAGTTGGATCTTTCGTCTTGGCAATATGTCTGTTGTGGTGTTTTAATCTTTCAAGTGCTTAGTCTCTCCTGCAAATTTCTAGCATTTGTGATTATTAATCAACCTCTTTGTGGATTTAACTTAGGTCAAGATTTAGTATCATCAAGAACAACACTGTTTAAAAAATTAGAATTTTTCTTTCCCTTCTGTTTATACAGAATTTTCCCTGGTTTCTTTGAGTATATCAGCAGTTCCTCAGAATTTATAGGCATATATCTGTACCCATGTTGTCTGTTTCAGCTTCTACATGTTACCTTATAGATCATCACAAGACAACCATTCTTAACTTCCCTGGCATTTGTATTCTTTTTCTGCTTTCTTTCAAGAGTCTTCTATGTTTAAAGAGTGGAGAATTTGTAGAAGGAGTTTTGGAAATTCTTTAAAAAGATTCTGTCTCTGTGTTTTCCTCATTTGTACCAGTTAGGTTTTTCTCCACCAACACAGCATGATAGACAACCCCAATGTTTCAGTACTTACAGCAATCCAGTCTCCATTTATTTTTCTGCCTCCTGGGTCTCTGGGATGGGGGGCAGCTTTACTTCTGAGGCAGATTTGGTCAGATTTGCTCCACATGTCTCTCATTCTGCAACTGGCAGCTACCTGGGTCATATTCTTCCACTGGCTGCTGGGGGAAGAGCAAGAGGAATGAGCCTCTTAAGGCCTCACCTCTGAACTGTCATCCTATCACTTCTGCCAGATTCACCTGGGCAAAGTCAGTGAGGCAGGGCTGTCTATCCCGCCTGTTCCACTGATGTGTGTTTACGCGGTGAAGGGTGCAGAACTACAGTCCTATTACAGAAAACTGAAAATTTGAAACAATACTTTATTCTACCATACCACTGTGAGTGAACGTACGCTTTCGCTTGATACCCACCGTATGCATGTGTGCATGTGTGTCCGTGCGCACACTCACATACACGCAAACACACACACACACAACACACGTGAGTACAGAATCATCTAATTCTGACTTTAAGATCTAGATGGAGAAAAGTCCAAAAAGGAATAAATGTACTTTGGGAGATTTGAGCTGTATTTTAGAGTATTCTTTATTTTTATTGTCTTTAGAAAGAGAGATTTTAGTTTTTAGTATTAAAATATAAATGGTTAAAATATAAATGGGTTGGTCGGCTAACCAAACTACATATAGTATATGTTTAACAAATTCTAAAGGCCAAGGCTATCAGCCAGTATCCTGAAGGGCACATTGGGTCTCTTGAGGAAATTCGCTTTTGCTTCTGATAACTGATGTCGCTTCATTTTAGGATCCAGCTGATTTTACTTAATGGACAAAATGAAGCTAGTGGCTAACTTTACTGCCTTAAATTCTTCCAGCTCAGTGATGCTTTGAGAACTGTGCTAAAAATACCCTGCTCAACAGAGTGTACTTTCTATGTATGATTGCAATATACTTTGGGGCCTCTGTGGACATAAAATATTATAGCTCCATGACAGCCTGCTTCACTGGCTGTTAGAGGTCAGGCCAATTATAAATAGGTGCTTAAGCTTTTAAAAATTTATTGTTCATGCCCCCAGATCACAGTCTGAAAAACAGAAACACTAATCATGATGATATGTCGGATACTACAGTTTTATACTAGTTAGGCTGAGGAATATGCACAAATACAGCTCAATATACTTAGTTGGTTTCTAACAATTATAATATCACTCAATATAGTTAGTTGGTTTCTAAAAATTATAACGTAGCTCAGAGTAGTTAGTTAGTTGGTTTCTAACAATTTTGGCATCATTGGCCGGGAGAGGAGAGACCTTTACTGCTATGGGTGTATCCTTCTGTGGCCCCATGTTTTCTGGCTCCCTTGTAGTTGGATAGGACCATTTACTGGATCTAGACAATGATCTGTGAGTAGGTGTTATCGTGATCTGCTGGGCCAGTGGTAAGAGCCAGCATGCCACCCTCTAGCTGTCCTTTGCTGTTACTGTATTGACCTGGAAGCCGCATGTGGAGATGATGGTACCACAAGATGGAAGCAGCCTGGGTCACGGGGTCACCACAGGGAGCACAGTTACCTTGGATGCTCAATCAGCCTGCGCTGCAAACAAGGCAAACAAGAAATGAAGGTTGTTGGAGTTACGGCTTACATTCTCTCAGGTGTACAGGGCAGTCTTTTCCATTTTACAGATAAAGAAAGTGACTGAAGTTCGTATAGTCAATATATTTTGCCAACCCATAGAGTGATAATCTGACATTTTCTACAGCATGGTGGTTTACAGTTAACCTAACTACTGACTTGTATCTGTGATAGCTTGATTTTTACTCAGCTGTAGAAATTTACTGGACCTCTTGCCTTAGAAAATTATAAAGCTGTGTGAGAAAATTTACTCATAAATCATGTTAGCTATTATAATAATTTTTCTTATGGAAAATGTTGAGTATTTTTCTATATATTTCAGGGTGCTGTGTGCTCCCCCATCATCACCTCCAACACACACACACACATACACACACCCCCAACACCCACACATATACATCTCTCTCTGTCAGTGGTTAGTGGTTCACAGTGTCCAGGAGATACAGAGACGGTGTGGGACAGAAACAAGAAGATCTGACCCTGCCGGTGCCATTTATTCACCGTGTGATCTTAGGAAAACAATTTCTGAGCCTCAGTTTTCTTCTTAGAAGAAGGGGTTTAATTAGATAAGGGTTTTTTTCCAAACTGCGAGTCCCAACCAAGTAGTGAGTTATAAATCTGCAGAAGATCTCTGCTAGCATTTTTAAAAGACTTTCACGGCAAAATTAAGAGGAAGTTACAGAGAGTTCTTGTATACTCCCCTCCCCCCAACATGCACAGCCTCCCCCATTGTCAACATCCCCCACTAGAGTGGTGCATTTGTTAAAATTGAGGAACCCACACTGACACATCATAATCAAAGTCCATAGTTTACATTAAGGTTCACTCTTGGTTGTGCACATTTTATGGGTTTGGACAAATGTGTGATTCCATGTACCCATCATTATAATATCCTACTGAGTACTTTCACTGCCCTAAAAATCCTCTGTGCTCTGCCTTTTCAGCCCCCCTGCACACAACCCCTAACAAGTTTTTACTGTCTTTTAACAATCTCCATAGTTTTTTTAGGATGTTAGAGTTGGAATCATACAGTATGTAGCCTTTCAGACTGGCTTCTTTCACTTAGTAGTATGCATTTAAGTTTCCTCCATGTCTCTTTATGGCTTGATAGCTCCTTTCTTTTTAGTGATGATTAATATTCCACTCTTTGAATGGACCACAGTTTATTTATCCATTTACCTACAGAGGACATCTTAGTTGCTTCCAGGTTTTGGCAATTATGAATAAAGCTGCTATAACATCTGAGTGCAGAGTTTTGTGTGGACATAAGTTTTCAACTCCTTTCAGTAAATACCAAGGATTGCTGGATTCAGCTACATTACTGGAACATATGGGGAGAGTTTAGTTTTGTAAGAAACCATCAAACTAACTCCCAGAGTGGCTGTAATATTTTGTATTCCCACCAGCAATGAATGAGAGTTCCTGTTGCTCCATTTCCTCATCAGCATTTGGTGTTGTCAACGATACATTTTTATTATTATAAGAGTAAAATAGAAATGATTAGAGTGCTTAGTAAGGGTAAATGTTATTACATAAAATTTTGTTTCTGGTGTGTGTGTGTGTATAACAAATACGAATGTGTGTACTGAGTTGCAATGTAAAATGTATTTTTAATGTTGTGTAGTCACAGTTTGAAATAGGTGATCTCTTACATCTTTTCCAAATCTAACATTTCTTGATTCTGTGAATTTTCACACGCGTATATATGCGCACACACACACAATTTAGTGATTTTAAAAGATATTCATAATATACTAAGTGAAAAAACTCATTTTTTAAAAGCAATACATATATATTTTATGTGTGTATAGTAAAAAAAATATGTATGTGTATAATAGAAGAAAACTGCAAAGTTAATACCAAGATTAGCTCCAGAAGATGTTTTTAAAAATTTTTATTAGTTTCTTTGCCTTTACATTATATAATATTCATGTATTACTTCTATTTTTTTTAATGTACTTTTAAAAGATTCTCTTGTTCTGAAAGGAATCCTTAATTGGTGAGCTTCCATTTTGGTGACAAAGTAGAGAGAAATAGGTGGGCAGTATGGGGAAGAGCGTCTTGCAGTCAGGGCCTGGATGTGCCTGCTCTCCTCCCAGTGGGTGACGTAGGGTCATGGCAGGACTCTGCTTTGACAAGGTCCCTTCCACTTCTGCAGGCCAAAGTTCTCTGAACTCCCCAGAATTTTTCTTGGTGCAGCAAATGGTGATGTGGGAAACCCAGGGTGGCAGTAGCTTTATTTATCTGTCCATTACAAATGGACATTGAAAGAAGAAATAACTTCTAAAGGGGAAGTTCTAGGGTACAGAACACCACATGGTCACCAGTCTCAGATAGTGAAGCTACCTGATGTTACTATTGTCCCCGGAGTCCATTTTGGACATCAGGTGACCAAAGCCCCCTGAGTGAGTGATAAAGAGATCAGTTTTTAAGGTAAACAGCTGAAGGCTGCCAGCTAACTTTTCACTGAAATGTTCTGTGCTTCAATGACAAGCGTGATGTAGGACAAGGAAGAAATTAGGAGCTGGGATGCAGCGAATTCCTGTCTCGCTCAGTGGCGTGAAACACACAGCATAACGCTCAGTGCAGCTCAGCACCTGTGACCCTTCTGCCGAGGCTCCGGCTGAGAAAAGGTCACCCTAGTGGCCTGTTCCATGGGTATCAGTGGCACCCCATCTGCTCCTCTTTCTTGAAACCATCATGGGGCAATTTGCTAAAAAGTGCTGTTATGTGTAAAGAGAGGACTGCCAGCACCCTGTTCAGATGTGCCAGAAACTTCTCACTGTGGGAGAACCAGAACAAGCTTTCCAAAGAAGCTTGTTTCCAACCTAACAGAGCTCTGTACAAGCATCTTCTCTCATTACTCAAGTGTGAATTCCCAGAGTCTCCTAAAAGTAACTGTGCACAATGGGACTTCCCTGGTGGCGCAGTGGTTAAGAATCCGCCTGCCAATGCACAGGGCACGGGTTCGAGCGCTGGTCCAGGAAGAACCCACATGCCGCGGAGTAACTAAGCCTGTGCACCACAACTACTGAGCCTGCGCTCTAGAGCCCGCGAGACATGACTACTGAGCCCACACACCACAACTACTGAAGCCCATGCGCCTAGAGCCCGTGCTCCGCAACAAGAGAAGCCACCGCAATGAGAAGCCCACGCACTGCAACAAAGAGTAGCCCCTGCGCGCAGCAACGAAGACCCAAGGTAGCCAAAGATAAATAAATAAATAAATGTATTTTTTTAAAAAAGTAACTGTACACTAATTTGACTCCGAGACTCTGATTTTGGACTTGAGGAGTGTCAAGGTGTTATGACATGTGGTCTTGATGCTCTCCTACCCTATCATTTCTACAAAGCACCATTTCCCTGCTTTATCTTGTTTCTGTTTCCTAACCCACCTTCTCCCTGCCACATCACAGCTTAATCTATAACCCATTGACCTAATAAAAGAAGTGCTCATTTTGCTGAACCACTGTTTTCTTCATCAGGTATGTATTTGCAAAATGACCCTTAAAATGGGTAGCTGTGCTTAATTCTTTGTGCTGAAGCTGTCCTAGAAAGTTGCTAATTCTCTGTTTCTCCTACTTTTTCTTGGCATGAAGCATCTCCAGTTGTTTTGCCCATAGATCCCTTGCTATTGTGTGGCTTTCTAGTGCATCAACAAAACTCCGTGGTGAAGTGGGTGTGTGTGCAAAACTCTTCTTTGCATTCTCAAACCAAAAAGAAAACGAGAGACTCTTATTTGATGGAGGATTCCCATGTGTAGAAATTCAGTTGATTATGTTCTTCTGTTTGCTCATTTGTTTTCCAAAAGATATGCTGCCCAGGAACCTGTGGCTCCTGTGACTTGATTTAGGATCAATGAAGGCCTAAGGGCAAATGGGTCTAAAAAAGGTAGGGTTTTCTGTTTTGTTTTTCTTTATTGATTTGATGAAAGTACTTCAAAACAATGAAATACCAAAGACAGCATTGGCAAAAACAAAAATTATGGGAACAGGCAGACAGAATGGAAATACTACTGTACTTGTCTTCAAGTGACATGACTGGGGTTAGAATTCTGGTTCTTCCCATTTTAGCAGTTTGACCTTAGTCCTATCATGTACCTTCCCACCTGTAAAATGGGAGCTTTTGATCCTATATTACTATTTATCACTAGTAAAGAGTATTAAAGTTGAAATGATTAATTACTTCTGTATTATCTTTATTTTGAATTTCCTTTTCTAGAGACTAGAAGGATTAGAGATTTGTTCCAGAAACCATATAAATCACTACCTATTTTCATAAAATGAGAGAATTCAGCACCTTGCAGTGCCTGAAAATTCATCTTAATTTGTTAATATATGCTATTTTCTTATGTGAGAATAGGTAAAATAATTTTAACTTTCTGTACATGTCCTACTCAGATCCATACCTAGATTATGATTTCAATTATGCTCCTAATTTACTGTTTGATATTGGGTAAGATACTTTATATATCCGTAGGCTTGTGTCCTTATGAGGAAACAAGCAAACTGGATTAGGATGACCTGCAGGTTTCCTTCCGCTCCACATTTTGTTCATCTGTAAGTTGTACCTAAGTCTGCACCTCCCAATTCTTTATCATCACTGCCCCTGGGAATTTTCAGAGCCTTCATTTTTACATAAATGCAGTGGCTTCTTCAAGACCAAGGCCTCATGGCAAAGTGTCCAGTGTGGTTTAACTTGTGTGAAACTCAGTTACTCAAGTTTGATGATGTTTCTTTTGTTCAGTACTGTATTCTTTATATGCCTTTGGGCAAATGGTTAAGTGGAAAAAGTTGGATTATAAGACATTCTGAGTCCTCTCTTGAAACAATCATGTTTACTTAGATTGAATTGTGGTGATGTCTCAGGACTTTGCAGTAAGTTTCCATTAGTGAAATCATAGAATTATAAAACATTAGTTGGTTCTTAGAAGTCATATACTCCATACTCAAATAGTATCTGTCGCTCATCAACATCCAGCCTCTGTGTGAATACCTCTAGGGAGGGAAGCAGGAGACACATCTTCCCAACAGAATTTATTCCCTTTTTGGATGGATCTGATTTCTAAAAATTTCCTTTTTACATTGTGTAAAACCCTTTTTCCATCTAATTTCCCCCTCCTCCTATTATTATTATTGTTGTTGCTGTTGTCATGATTACTATTACCATTATTATTGTTGTTATTATTATCATTGTCTTCTAGAGCAAAACAGAGTAATACTTGTCTTTCCTATAAATTATAGCCTTCAAGTTGGGAAACAGTATGACTGCCTTTCTGTTATCTTTAGCCCTCAGAATGTTTTGTTTTGTTTTGTTTTATGCCTCTAGGACCAGACATCCCATTCAGGATAGTCCCACTTTACGCTATTTTCCCAGCATAAATATTAATGGCATCTCCTTTCACTCTCAAAATTTTCCTAATAGGGCAATAAATCATATGGTCACTCCATGCCTCTATAATAGTGTCTACCAAAATTATTCTGCAAATTTCTAGATCTCAAGAGTGCTCTATGAAAAAAGAGGAAAAAAAATATTTAAGAAACACTTGTATGTACCATCACCCTTCCTATAGATTCACAAAGAACATCAGTGAGAATTTCTGCAGGAAGGAGATCTGTTTTATTTTGCTTATCCTACTGTTTTTCAAACTTTTAAAATCATGGAAATACCCAGTGTTCCAAGGAAAACAGCTTGAAATTCTCTCTTTTGGAAAAAGAGCTTAGGTGAATTTTGAATTTTAATTCCTATTATTTTAAGATTCTTTTCCAAATTGTTAAACAACTTTTTCCCGGAATATTAACCACACTAGCTCTTTGTTTTCTAGCTGTAAAATGAGGGAGTTAGAGTGGGCTCTGAAGCTCAACAAGTTGGAAAAACCTTGGCAACCATCATGGAAGAACCTCCCTCATCTTATTTCTCCAGTGTTGGTGGCTCATGGTAACGCAGAATCAGCAGGACATTGGGGGTGGTGGCAATCCACTGACATTATTGAAGGGCATCATTGCAGGCTGGGAGGACTGACCATTGTGTGAAACTAGTCAGGGGATTTGAAGAAAACTGAAGAGCAGTTACCCAAGTGCGATGTCAGAGGCAGATCTCCATGGAAACCGTGTTGCGATGACCCCATTAGCACTGATTCGGGCGGTGCTGCCATCTCCAGGAACACATCTTCCCCAGCACACAGGGTACCACCTACCAGTCGTCTCCTACACAAGAGAACCACAGACTTGTTATTGTCTAGTCCAAGAATAGCTATTAACCAAAACAAAAATGGGAAATAGACTTCTTCTAGAACCTCTTATTTGGTTTTAAAATCAATACCTTTTAAAGTCCGCTAATTTAATTTTGTCAATTGGGTACATTGGATTTAAGTGCAATATCATTTATAATTAAAGAAAAGACCAACACAATTACTATTCAATATGCATCACCATTATAAGGCAGAGACAGCCATAGAGAGTCAATTTTAAAATGATCTGTTGAAGATTACATTTTTAAATTGTCTTTCAACTGCACTGACGTAAATCACTTTGGCAATACATTTCTTGGATTTGCATAATGACAGAGCGTGACAAGATTAGTTATCATTTTTAACTACTGGGTTTTCTGGCATGATGCTTGTCATCACATCTGTGTGTATTCCCTTTCCAAGGCCATGGTGATATCACATGCATACATTTTCTGAACCAAAGAAATGAACACTTCCCTGGGTCATGTAGTGATTTTTTTTTTTTTAACGGTGAGCAAAAGTACCAGTCCACTATAAATAAACAATATTCAGAGGTTTAAAAGGACCATTACAGAAAGACATCTTAGAGCATTTTCTGTAAAATTGACACACAGGCTTTTGCTTATACAGTTGGATTGTGCATGCTGCCCTCTGTCTACAAAATTCAAGAAAAATAAATTTCTGTCTTAAGTTGTAAGAACAGGCTATTACAAGTATGTGTGTCCTGTAACTTGCTGGACTTGTCTTTGTAGGGTAACAGAGACTGTTTCTGATCTAAGTATAAGTTGTGTTTCTATAAAGGTCACTGTGACTAAGGTTTTGGGAACTTGGAACATATTCTGTCTTAAAAACAGAGCTATGTAAATAGTAAATGGGTTCTCAGCAAGTTTACCAATTTCTTGTCTAGGCTGTGTGTTTGGTTGAAAGAAGGGTTAAGAAGGGAGACAATAAAATAGTCTGAAATAGCTGAATTAGAATACTTAGGACAAGCCTGAGTTTCCTGTCCTGAGAGCTGGGACTGTGGAGTTTATGAGACTGTCACTTTTCTTCCACTCCTAAGTGCCCCTCACGCCCACATCGCTACCAGTCAAGTTCCTAGGATTGCAGAGTCATGAAGAGTCGGGGAGGCACATTTAGCACACAGGTCTTATTTGTCTGTCTGGGGTCCAAATACCTGTGTTCTTAATATCAATACATGTGTCCACTTTGAGGAGCGCCTTCTCAAAGGATGTGATCCTGAAACATAGATTTTTCCACCTAGTTGGTTATTGGAGTACACCAGGAGCTTTTAGCAACCTGCAGATTCCTGGGCTTCTCCCTTTATAACCCCTGACTTCCCAGATCAGAAATGGGCATGGGCATCTGTATGTCCCCAGGAGCCTCTAATGAGCAGCCAGGTCAGGGAACCAATAGTCAAAACATCTGAATCCCTTCCCTCCTGATCAAAAATCCTGTTTCTTCAAATCAGTTAAACTAGACTAAGGAAAAAAATACAAATTTTTTTTTCTTTTTCTTTTTTTTTTTTTGGCTGCACTGCACAGCATATGGGATTTTAGTTCCCTGACCAGGGATCAAACCCGCACCCCTGCAGTGGAAGCGCAGAGTCTTAACCACTGGACTGCCAGGGAAGTCCCCCAAAATACAAATTAAATGAACTCACATAAGCTGGGAGTAAAAATAATAAATTAAATGTGTTTGATATTTTTAATGCTTCTCAAAGTAGTTTCACTTCATCACATTTGAACTTTATAGCAGAGAAAAAAGGGAGGTTATTATTTTTTAGATAAGGAAACTAACCTTATAAAGCAGCTATAGCAAATCTAACTTAGCACAAAATGAGTATCAGTAAATCTCGAAAGCATCATAAATGAGAGGAATTCTAGATGGGTGAGTGAGATCTTCATGCCAGCTGAGCAGTGTATCTTTTGGTCACAGGGGTACCCAGACACTGACGGGGCCTGATTGAGTGTTCCTCTGTGGGAAAACCCTCTTAAGTTATTCCAGATTATCACAGTTTCTTCCCTTCTGAAGCTGCTGGATCTACAGTGTCTTCATCAAAGCTCCCACAGCAGAATCAGTGAGGACAGGCGAGGAGGAGAGAGATGACTAGAGGTGGGGTGAATTAAGCTCTTTATAACTCTGCCTGTATTCCCACGTATTACTTGCTTTAATGTTTTCGTAGTTTCTAGCACAGCTCTGAGCACGACCAGTCAGGCGTAGGTGAAGTAGACAACTCTTCATTTATTCAACCCGTATTTACTGGCTATCTTCCTTATGCCAGGCACTCCTCTTGACATGAGGGCAACAAAGATGAAGAGAAATACTCATGACCATGAGGTGTTTAATCTAGAGGGGAGACAGACACAAAAACAAAAACTACAATTAGAAGGTTGCTGTGGCAGAATTATGCTTAAGCTCAGATCTAATGGATAAAATAAGAGTTTGTCAGTCCAATAAGTGAGAAGGTTCTAGGAACAGGGATCACGTGCCTTGTCTAAGGAGGAGCAAGACCACGTGACAAGTTCAAGAAAGTACCAGGAGTGCAGCGAGCATTGTCTGAGGGGCCAGAGCTAAGTCTAAATATGGCCCAGGAGACAGATCATAAAAGACCCTGTGTACCTTGCCGAAGAGTTCAGGTTTTTATGCCCTTGGCAACTGAAAATGATTGAAGGCTTTTTAGCTGGGAAATTGGAAGGATCACTTGCCCCCCCAGCTGAGGAGGGAGGAGAAAAAGCAGACAGGAAGACCTGCACTGGAGAAGCAGAAGTGGGCATAGGAAAGAACCGGGAGTTATACGAGATATTTATGGAGTACCATCTAAGGGACCTTGCTTTGACTAATAGGTGGCTTGGTGGATGGATGGATGGATGGATGAATGGATAGGTGGATGGTTGGTGGTATGGATGGATTGGATGGATGATGAGGGAAGAATCTAGGCTCACTCCCTGTTTTCTGGCTTGATCACCTGGAAGATTGGGAGCACCATTCACCAAGTGAATATAGAAGTCACTTTTGAAGAAGTCATACAAATAAATGTTCAGCAAATAAAACTTAATTACATGCAGTTTTCTCGTAGTGTACTGAATAAAGCAATGTTCATTGTAAACCATGCATGAAAAATGCAGTGATTATTTAATAATTACCGTAACCATAAAAGGGGTAAACATTTTATGCTGATCTCCTTTGAAGAGGTTATTAGGTGCAATTACAAACAAATTAAGATTATGTGATATATTTATTTTAGATAGAGTCTGACACAAACTTTTATAGTAACAGAATAGAAAATGAAAGACTTAGAGGATACATTTGGTAGTCAAGTTGATAATTAAGCCACTTCATATTATTTACTGATCTTCTCTGCTTATCTATTTCCCTTAATTCTTATAGCTTCTTGCGCACATAGTATTTCAGAGAGTTAAATTATCATTTTCAATGAATATAGTGTGAATAGGAAATGTTTACTTCAAATATTTCACATCCTAAATATACAAAATCCTTAAGTTATGAGTTGGATTCTAGTTTTCTTTTCTAAAAAGTCATTAGATTTAAATCAGACCAAACTGATCTGTTGGGTAGATTTAGAGAGTGAAACAAAGATATATTTTCACATTGGTTTAGAATACTAAGTCCTAAACTTAGAAATTACAACTGAAGACATCTTGTAGGAAATTTTAAAATAATAATAAAATTCTATGTCTTGTCAAAACAATCTTGCAGTTTGGGGAATTTGACTGTGTTGGGTCACTGAGCTGGCAGTAGGATGAATTTCAGTGAATTTTTTTACCCATGCCAATCTCTGACTAAGAACATTCCCAAGTTTATCTGTCAGGGAGCTTTTTCAGTTTTTCCATTTATAATTCAGTAAATGTTTCCTGACCATCCACTGCATACAGGCTCTGTGCTAGGTCCCAGGAAGCAGAGATGAATGGGGCTTCGTTTTTGTTGACAGAGCCCCTAGATCAGTAAGGGAAGCAGATGTGTAGAGTAATAAATTACATAGCAGCATGGTAAGCTTGTGATTGATAGAAGGGCTCCAAGGTAAGCAAAGGGTCAGAGAAAGAAGAAGTTAACTCTATAATTAATTCTCTGGGGGACAGGGATAATTAGGAAAGGTTCCTAGAGGCAGTAGCATTGGAGTAGAACAATGAAGGGTGAGTAGGTGGGTGATAAAAGTGGAAGATATTTTGGACAAGCCTTGCAGCAGGGGCAAGGGCACTGAGAGTGGGGGTTCAGGACACAAGCTTGCTAATTTCTGGTTCCATTGTTCTGAGAGGGAACCCAAGAATCTATGTTTTTGACAAGTACCCCAGGTGACTCTTAGGCAGACTACAGTCTACCTTAGTGCATCCTTAAATTTTAAATTCTGTGAGTGGAGATTGCTTTACTTATCACTGAATCCACAGTACCTGGCACACTATCTGGCACATAGTAGGTAATTAACAAATGTATTTTGAGGAACAAGACTGGTTGCTAAACATTTGGATCTTAAGAAATAATTCCGACTCAATTTATTAGCTGTTTTCTGTTTTGGCTGTGAGTAGATGAGTGTATCACTGCCCCGTCCCACTTGGAGAAAGTAAGAGGGTTGACTATCATAAAGACAAAAATTAAGGAAGGAAATGTTTGATGGATGGGTATTAGGGTATTTTAGTGGAAGAAAAAAGAGGCTTCTGGTTTATTTTCTGTCTTTTCTGCCTCAAAGGCTTAAATTAAAAATAAAAGAAGTGGTCTATGAAAGTACTTTCAACTTTCTGAATATGCACTGTTCATTCAGCACCCATTAGCCGTTTTTTGGACTTAATAATCTGCTGATAAAGTCCTAGGGCTATAGAGATGAAAAAGACCGCCCTCAGCAAGCACTCAACCTAGAGGTGAAGACAAAGAAGCAAAACTCAATTGCCCTACCTGGTGATACATGCTAGGACTGCAGAGTAAGTGCCAAACACTGGGTTGAGGACTTTCCATATGCTATCATCTCATTTAATCTAAGAACCTTATAAGACAAATATTTTTCAGATGATGAAACTGTGACTTAGGAATTAAGTGATTCACCCCAGCTCACGTAATAGCTAGGGCTGAAATTTGAATTCAGTGTCTGTAAAAACATGTTGCTATTACTCACTGCATTTCTCCATCACCATACTCTCCTTTTGCTTATGTTTGGCTTTATTTGTTCATGCCCAAATAATCAGGAAACATAATGGAGCTGTATAAATTGCACTGGCGTCTTAAGTTTCCTCAAAATTCAAGTTCAAAATGGAAAGCTATCCCAGAGGAAACAGAATCCCTATGTCATATCAATATGCTCAATATGCTGTCTGACATCAGTCATTCATTCAGTGTCCCTGTAGTCAACGTCTGAACTTGTTTTATGCTGAGAATTAAGGTTTTGCCATTTTCCCAACTCTTATGGGATCTTAATGATTTTAGTAGATTTTAGCCATAAATTATGTCCATTTCCTTTGACCAAAAGTACCACTTTCTGCATGATAATTTTATTAATATAAAATATTTTTCCAGTTGGTAAGTACCAAGGTTTACTTAAAATGTAAAAGCATAAATTATGGTCAGAAATCAGACTGCTTAGACACAGTACATTTCATTGCGTGTGAAGTAAGAGATTTATAGGATTGTATTGAATTTCAAGGTTTGAAAGCACCCATATATATTTTTTTTAAATAGTTACTTTTTAAAAAAAAAACACCTGGCACTAAGATAAAAACTAAACTACAGTTCTTGGATAACTCAATTCAGTTGATTTTTCACTGATGTGATAGTTTTACATGAATATTTATTTTTAAAAATTATGGAAGTCCTAAATCACTTGGGATTCTTTCTGTTCATACCAACTGATGGTCCAGTTTTGATCTACCCATTTAGGATCTGTGACTCTGTGTTCTGTATAGGTTGGCAAATAACTTTTTGGGTGTTCTCAAACTCATGCTATAAAGCAGTAATATTATTAGTCATACTTTCTCATGTATAACCCATTGAGGCAGACCCAAATAGGCCAATTCTGAGTTCCAAAAGGGAATTTTTGGTAGGTGGATTTTTATTTTATCCATTACTTGTGTAATGCCCTTGGATTTACAGTCATTCAGTTTATAAGACATATAAATTTACCAAGGTTTGCAGCAGTGTGAACTCAATTAATGTATGAAAAATCCCAACATTGAATACAAATATGTGTTTTACCTATCATATTTTAGGCATTTAATATCTAAGAGCACAGTGAATTTTGTTTTATTCATATATTTCAAGGCTTAGGCAAAATTTAATTTTATTGATGTCAAAATCTTTTGTTGAGCTATGGTGAGATAAAATTTACCATGCTCAGGAATATTTCTTGGTCATTTAATTATACTCATAAATTCTTAGAAATCTCTAGATTTTTTTGTATAAACATTTATAAAATTCTGTTTCTCAGGGACATACATTTACTAATAACAACTGAGATGCATCAATTTTGAATCCACTTTTAGGGAGTTTGCTTTTCATTTGTAAATGGAAGCTTTTAGGAATACCCTTCATTAAGATCCTGTATTCATATTTTCCTGCTAAATACATTTTTAACCAAACATTTTGAAGATACTTGTTCTTAAAGCAGGAATCAGAGCAAACAAGCTCCAAAGCAGGTTATCCAGATGATTTAGATCCATCTGAGCTCTAAATCAATACCCAAAGCTATATCTGTACTGGTCTAGTAAATTAAATCACTATGTTTGAAGAATGAAGGAAAAGATATCCTCTATAAAGTCACAACAGATTTCTTGGAGACAAATCTACCATATCTGTGCCAAACACACCATATTACTTAGGGTTTTCAGAAACTCATGTGCTCTGTACTACTGACGTAAACTGTGCTGAAGTGATCCAGAAGGGCAGAAACCTTTGGAAGATTCTTCTATAAATTCATTTCAGAGCTATTTAGACTCACTGATATATTGTATCCCTTCCTCTTCAGAAGCCTCAGTTTGAATTGCAATTTGTGGTTTTATTTTTTAAAAGAATTGCATGAATATTTAAAATGCAATTTGATGTACTATGTTATTGATCATACATTATTTATGTTAAGATTCTCTTTAATCATAAGGACTTGCAAAGTGTATGACAGGGGGAATGGTGTGAATTTCTTCTTTGTATTTGGGGTCATTAACTCAGAGGTTATAGCAACAGTAAATTCTCAAGGTAAGTGCTTTGGTTTCTACGCATCTTGTTTATAGAGGTGCGAAAATTCACGTAAAGTTTTGGAAACAAATTGATCGGGCTTGGAAATACTCATCTACCACGTTCATATGTTTTAACAAATAAATAGTAACTTCCTTCAAGAATAAGACAGATTTACAAAAGATGGAAAAAGCATCATGGCTGACTTGCTTGTTTCCAACGAAAAGGAAAACTGCAGAGCACCTCTCAGATGCAAGTGTCTTAGGGAAGCTCTACTTATTTCCTTAAGAGACCATTTATTATTCTAAGAGTTCCCAGGACTAGTTTATGATCTTCCAAAGAGCAGAGTATATTTTGTTTATTTTATCGAACTATTTATCTTCTCTCTTAAGACATAATTCTACCCTTTTCTACTTTTAAAAACACTTTGCAGAGGTGGAACATAAACTCCCGACTCCTTAAGTATGATCAGTCCCTTTAAATATTCTCAACATGATCTAGATTTAAGTCTCTTTTCTATCCTTTTTTTGATGGCAGAGTAGTTATAAAGGTGCAACCTTAAAAGTCAGGGTGAATTGGGGTCAGATCCTGGTTCTGCCACATAATAGCTGTTATCTTTGCATCCATTATTTGACCACATTGAACCTCAGTTTTCTTATCTGTAAAATGAGAGTAAAATTTTTACTTTACACAGTTATTGTAAAATAAGAGATAATTTATATAAAATGCGCAGCAAAGGGCTGAGCAAATAGCAGGCATTTTAAAAAACAGCAACTCACTATAAGCTGGCTGATCTCCTTTAATTAAGGAAATTATTATGCTCCTTGTTATGCTAAGTTTCTCTTCTGCACTTGGCGCTGTGGCATTTTTGGTCCTTTGTGCATACTGTTATTTACCCCTTTTAGTTTAGTTTTGTTATACATTCACAATCCTTCATCAGAAACCCATAAGGAAGATTTTTTTTTGAACTACCAGCCTTTAGAAGGTAACACAGTGGCCCCTGTATTACCTGTATGTTACCAAATATGCCCCCTGCCCAGGATTATCCTAACAGCTGCCTGTAATCAAGTATATTAATACTTCTGCAGTGAAAAAATGTGGATATTCACATTTAGTGGGGCTAATAAAGATTTATATAGCCTCTGGTTAGCTCAGGTCAGATTCTGCCATCAGAAGGGTTAAAAACAACTCTCAGTGTTGGGTGCTTTTGGTTTGGGGACCGTAGACAAGAGATTAACTTCAGTCAATCCATGAGGCCACCCTTGAAGATCACTTTGAGTCCTGAGTCTGTCATCAACAGTATACGAGTGTTCCCTCCTCCTTCTGAGTAATCAACAATTTTATAAATATACTTTTAAAAATTTTCAAGTCACTATGGTAAAAAACAAAGTGAGCAGAAACCTTTTTTCTTGTAGATCTGACCAGATCCTGAGACGTTTTGTTTTTCATTCATTTAAGAAAGTTGT
Organism: Balaenoptera ricei; assembly: GCF_028023285.1. Classification (NCBI taxonomy): domain Eukaryota; kingdom Metazoa; phylum Chordata; class Mammalia; order Artiodactyla; family Balaenopteridae; genus Balaenoptera; species Balaenoptera ricei. The sequence goes on along the minus strand of NC_082648.1, from coordinate 55,938,081 downwards.
TTGTCCTTAACAGAAATAGACCCACAGACATAGAAAACAAACTTATGGTTACCAAAGGGGAAGAGGGGGAAGGATAAATTAGGAGGATGGGATTAAACATATACGCACTACTATATATGAAATAGATAACCAACAAGGACCTACTGTATAGCACAGGGAATTATACTCAATATTTTTTAATATAAGGGAAAAGAATCTGAAGAAGAATATATGTATATGTGTATATATATGTATGTATGTACGTATATATATGTGTGTAACTGAATCACTGTGCTGTACACCTGAAACTAACATGACATTGTAAATCAACTATACTTCAATTTTTTAAAAAGTTATTTGTCCTTTGCAGACATAGAGAATGGACTTGAGGACACAGGGAGGGGGAAGGGTAAGCTAGGACAAAGTGAGAGAGTGGCATGAACATATATACTACCAAATGTAAAATAGATAGCTAGTGGGAAGCAGCTGCATAGCACAGGGAGATCAGCTCTGTGCTTTCTGACCACCTAGAGGGGTGGGATAGGGAGGGTGGGAGGGAGGGAGATGCAAGAGGGAAGAGATATGGGGACATATGTATATGTATAACTGATTCACTTTGTTATAAAGCAGAAACTAACACACCATTGTAAAGCAATTATACTATAATAAACAGGTTAAAAAAAAATACTGGAGTCAAAGCAGAAAAAAAAAAAACAGTTGTTTGTCCTTGAATATAATTACAAATACTTGGATAGACTCTAAAATTTGTTTCAAAATCATTTGTTTTGAATATTTCCTTTTCTTTGTGTACTTAATACCCCCCAGGAGCTTTTTTCTTATTTTTCTTTGTGTTCTAATTCGTGGTGGTATATTATCTTTTATATTAACTTCCCTCTGCTTATAAAAATCATGTTCCATGGTAACGGTATTAATTTGTCAGATTTTACAAATTATATTTATGTATTTCATCTGTCAAAATCTTGGCAAAAAATACATTTTCACCAAAAATATCATTTTCAGCCAATAGAGGGAGTCAACTACAACTAAATGTAGTTTATGACATTCAAAGTAAAAGTATAAATTTTAATTTGTGGATTTTTAAAATGTATAATCATATAAATTCTTAAGTATATACATGTAATCTAAGCATAAATACAACCTAATTTCATGTATTTTCATTGTGGACAGACTAAAGTTTGTCTTTTTATTTCCATAAACATATTTATCTATATTCTTTTGTTCTTCTGCCTAACATTCTGTTTTAATTTTCTTTTAAAACAAAGTATAAAAAAGATATGAATGTTAAATGAACATATAAAACGTGTTTATATTTGAGAGCTGTATAAAAACTAATTTCTCTTAATATTTCAAAGAAGTAAGAATATTATAGCCCTAATGGTATCAAATTGTATCTTTGTACCTGTGGCTTATTGTTATCAAAGGAACTTTTAAAACTGTTACAGAATCTTAAGGTGAAACAGTATATTACTGTCAGTTTCCCTTATAAACTAATCGCAGGTCCTGCATAGACCGTGTGTGGTGACCCCAGGCTGCACCAGGAGCGCCTGCCTACTTCCGCATCAGTGAGAAAAGCCAGCAGTTCTGCGGCATCTTCTCACTGCCCCTCTGCTACTCTCCTTTGTACCTCTTTTATTACATCACAGCCCTCTTCGGGGATAGTTTGTTTTACTTTGCTGCATTGATGGGGGAGTATACACAGCAGTTTCACCAGCAAATCTAGTGATCAGGAAGGTGTAGGGACACATCCCTGATTCCATGTCAAAAATCTATCCACTCCAGAGGCTTGTACAAAGGGAGCACCATTAACTGTGTGCTCCAGTGCCCACTGTCTCCATCTCCTAATCCTTCATTGTGGTTGGGCGCACCCCACCAGACATGCTCTTCTATCTGACATACTGTTTTCATGTGGTTGCTGTTGTTTGTTTAGTTTTGAGAAGAAAAAGAAGACTGAGAAATTTACTCAGTGAGAGAATCACTGAGGGGTTGGTTTTTTTTTTTTTAATTTTTATTTTATATTGGAGTATAGTTGATTCACAATGTTGTGTTGGTTTCAGGTGTACAGCAAAGTGATTCAGTTATACATATATCTATTCTTTTTCAGGTTCTTTTCCCATATAGGTTATTACAGAGTATCGAGTGGAGTTCCCTTTGCTATACCAGTAGGTCCCTGTTGATTATCTATTTTAAGTGTGTTTATGGATTGGGATTGACATATATACACTAATATGTATAAAATGGATAACTAATAAGAACCTGCTGTATAAAAAAATAAAGAAAATTCTAAAATAAAAAAATGTGTGTATCTGTTAATCCCAAACTCCTAATGTATCCCTCCCCACCTTTCCCCTTTGGTAACCATGAGTTTGTTTTCTAAGCCTGTGAGTCTGTTTCTGTTTTGTAAATAACTTCATTTGTATCATTTTTTTAGATTCCCCATGTAAGTGATATCATATAATATTTGTCTTTCTCTGACTTACTTATGAGAGGTTGGTTTTCTTTTTTTTTTCTTTCTTTCTTTCTTTCTTTATTTTCTTATTAGTCATCCATTTTATACACATCACTGTATACATGTCACTGTATCTTTAAAACAATTTATTTGATCATCACTTGGAAACACTGGATTAACATCTACCTGAGCCTGAACTGAGAAAATAAGCATTACAAATTAAAACTTCCTGATAGAATTTAAAAGTAAACTAACAAAACATAACTCTGGTGCTGTAAATCTTTAGCATTGCCTTGAATGAATAGTCTTAAAAGATACTCTTTTCATTACAGATACCTAAGATTTAAACACATAAAGTCTTAGACTGATTTTTCCTTTCTTGTTTGTTTTTTTAAAATTACCATTAATTTGCCCCATTCTGTTCTGTGGGGAGCTATGTTTAATTCTGTTTATCAAGTACCATGTAAAAGAGCATTCCAGATGCCATTGTTACATTCCTCCCGCTGGGTGCATGTACTGTGTGTGTTCTGTGTCCCAAGACACACCCCAGTGCTACTGGGGGTTTCAGAGATTTTATGGACCAGTTCACTTTAAGTAGTCAAAAAGCAGTAACAGGGGATCCTGAAAATATGCCCTTTTAAACTATTAGCAAGTTTCTTAGACACTGTTATACAAATAGCCATTGCTTCTCTCTGTTTCTTTTTTCTTTTCAGTTTTATTGAGGTGTAACCAACAAATAAAACTGTAAGATATTTAAATTGTACAACATGATGATTTGATATCCAAGTATATTGTGAAGGGATCCCTCCATCAAGTTAATTAACACGTCTATCACCTCGAATATTTATACCCCCCTTTTCCGGGGTAAGAACATTTAAATTCTACTCTCTCAGCAAATTTCAGTTATACAATACAGTGTTATCAACTGCAGTCACCATATTAAACATTAGATCCTCAGACCTTATTTATCTTAAAACTGAAAGTTTGTACCCCTTTACCAACCTCTCCCTGTTTCCCCCACTCCAGTCCCTGGCAATCACTTTTCTACTCCCTGTTTCTATGAGTTTGACTTTTTTTTTTTAAGACTTCACATATAAGTGACATCATGCAGTGTTGGACACTGTTGGTGGGAATGTAAGCTGGTGCAGCCACTATGGAAAACGGAATGAAGTTTTCTCGAGAAATTAAAAATAAAACTAGCATATAGTCCAGCAATCCCACTTCTGGGTACATATCTAAAGGAAACAAAAATATTGTCTTAAAGAGATACCTGTACTCCTATGTTCATTGCAGCATTACTATTCACAAGCACCAAGGTGTGGAAACAACCTAAATGTCTATCAATGGATGCATGGATAAAGAAGATATAATATTTTATCTATATATATGTATATATACATTTATATATATATGTATATATACACATATACACAATAGAATATTATTCAGCCATGAGGAAGAAGGAAATTCTCTCATTTGTGACAACATGGATGAAACTGGAGGGCATTATGCTAAGTGAATAAGTCAGACTTAGAAAGACAAACACTAGAGTATAGCATCGATGTGCGACATGTTAAAACTGATGGAGAACTGTTTTAGCAAAAATGCATGGAGCACTCTCACCACTATTATTCATCATAATTTTGGAAGTTTTAGCCACAGTAATCAGAGAAGAAAAAGAAATAAAAGGAATCCAAATTGGAAAAGAAGAAGTAAAATTGTCACTGTTTGCAGATGACATGATACTATACATAGAGAATCCTAAAGATGCTACCAGGAAACTACTAGAGCTAATCAATGAATTTGGTAAAGTAGCAGATACAAAATTAATGCACAGAAATCTCTTGCACTCCTATACATTAATGACGAAAAATCTGAAAGAGAAATTAAGGAAACACTCCCATTTACCATTGCAACAAAAAGAATAAAATACCTAGGAATAAACCTACCTAAGGAGACAAAAGGCCTGTATGCAGAAAACTGTAAGACACTGATGAAAGAAATTAAAGATGATACAAACAGATGGAGTGATATACCATGTTCTTGGATTGGAAGAATCAACATTGTGAAAATGACTGTACTACCCAAATCAATCCACAGAGTCAATGCAATCCCTATCAAACTACCAATGGCATTTTTCACAGAACTAGAACAAAAAAATTTCACAATTTGTAAGGAAACTCAAAAGACCCCGAATAGCCAAAGCAATCTTGAGAAAGAAAAACCAGCTGGAGGAATCAGGCTCCCTGACTTCAGACTATACTACAAAGCTACAGTAATCAAGACAGTATGGTACTGGCACAAAAACAGAAATATAGATCAATGAAACAGGATAGAGAGCCCAGAGAAACCCACGCACATATGGTCACCTTATCTTTGATAAAGGAGGCAAGAATATACAATGGAGAAAAAACAGCCTCTTCAATAAGTGGTGCTGGGAAAACTGAACAGCTACATGTACAAGAATGAAATTAGAACACTCCCTAACACCATACACAAAAATAAACTCAAAATGGATTAAATCCCTAAATGTAAGGCCAGACACTATAAAACTCTTAGAGAAAGAAATAGGAAGAACACTCTTTGATATAAATCACAGCAAGATCCTTTTTGACGCACCTCCTAGAGAAATGGAAATAAAAACAAAAATAAACGAATGGGACCTAATGAAACTTAAAAGCTTTTGCACAGCAAAGGAAACCATAAACAAGGCGAAAAGACAACCCTCATAATGGGAGAAAATATTTGCAAATGAAGCAACTGACAAAGGATTAAACTCCAAAATATACAAGCAGCTCATGCAGCTCAATATCAAAAGAACAAACAACCCAATCCAAAAATGGGCAGAAGACCTAAGTAGACATTTCTCCAAAGAAGATATACAGATTGCCAACGAACACATGAAAGGATGCTCAACATCACTAATCATTAGAGAAATGCAAATCAAAACTACAGTGAGGTATCACCTCACACCAGTCAGAATGGCCATCATCAAAAAATCTACAAACAATAAATGCTGGAGAGGGGTGGAGAAAAGGGAACCCTCTTGCACCATTGGTGGGAATGTAAATTGATACAGCCACTATGGAGAACAGTATGGAGGTTCCTTAAAAAAGTAAAAATAGAACTACCATATGACCCAACAATCCCACTACTGGGCATACACCCTGAGAAAACCATAATTCAAATAGAGTCACGTACCACAATGTTCATTGCAGCACTATTTACAATAGCCAGGACATGGAAGCAACCTAAGTGTCCATCGACAGATGAATGGATAAAGAAGATGTGGCACATATATACAATGGAATATTACGCAGCCATAAAAAGAAACAAAATTGAACTATTTGTAGTGAGGTGGATGGATCTAGAGTCTGTCATACAGAGTGAAGTAAGTCAGAAAGAGAAAAACAAATACCATATGCGAACACATACATATGGAATCTAAAAAAAGAAAAAATGTTTCTCATGAACCTATGGGCAGGACAGGAATAAAGATGGAGATGTAGAGAATGGACCTGAGGACATGGGGAGGGGGAAGCATAAGCTGGGACAAAGTGAGAGAGTAGCATTGACGTATATACACTACGAAATGTAAAATAGACAGCTAGTGGGAAGCAGCTGCATAGCACAGGGAGATCAGCTCAGTGCTTTGTGACCACCCAGAGGGGTGGGATAGGGAGGGTGGGAGGGAGATGCAAGAGGGAGGGGATATGGGGATACATGTATACATATAGCTGATTCACTTTGTTATAAAGCAGAAACTAACACACCATTGTAAAGCAATTATACTCCAGTAAAGATGTTTTAAAAAAATGCGTGGGTTTTCAATACATAGCTTTCATTACAGGGCACTGAAAGGAATTTTACGAGTGGTTGAATTATGGGCACATTCACATTGTTCCAACTTTGTAAAGGAGAAATAAACAAGAAGGACTTTCACCCACACAAAAAAACCAGCCTCTTTTTAAAAGAAATATTACTTGAAGTGCCCAAGAGCATCATTAAAGACATTATCAGTGTCTCTAAATAGGCCAATACAAGTTTTCACACTTTTTTTTTTTTAAAAAATAAGGGCTTGTTTCTTTTTTCTTTTCCTTTTTCTTTTTTTTTTAAATTATTTATTTATTTATTTATTTATTTTTGGCTGTGTTGGGTCTTCGTTTCTGTGCGAGGGCTTTCTCTAGTTGTGGCAAGTGGGGACCACTCTTCATCGCGGTGTGCGGGCCTTTCACTATCGCAGCCTCTCTCGTTGCGGAGCACAGGCTCCAGACGCGCAGGCTCAGTAATTGTGGCTCACGGGCCTAGTTGCTCGGCGGCATGTGGGATCTTCCCAGACCAGGGCTTGAACCCGTGTCCCCTGCATTGGCAGGCGGATTCTCAACCACTGCGCCACCAGGGAAGCCCCAAGTTTTCACACTTTTTAAAAGAAATCAGTGATTGGCTCGGCAGTAAAATCACAGAAGGCTGCTACTCAGAGAAGAAAGATTGTGTTTACTCTTTTTAATCAGACTTTAGAGACTGAGTGTAAGTGAGTTTTATACACATTGCTTATTTACATGGTATGTTTTAACTTGTCGAAATAAGTGTGTAAATTTGCAGAAGTAATAAATCGTGAGATCGGCAAATCTGGGAAAGTCTCAGAGCAGCAGCTACAGCTTAGAAACCATGGCGCAAAGGCTCTAATGTTGGCCATCTCCAAGAACATGTGGATTTGGGGACAGAGTGAAGGTTCCAGAGTGGACAGAGCATGAACAGCTTCATGTACGGGAACCAGCTTGCAAGCTGAAGAATTTAAAACAAACCTGAAACAAATGTTTTTATTAGTTTTAAATTCTGTGTAGTATTTCACAGTTTATTTGTAGAGTATTAACTTTTAGTGCAGTAGGCGAACTGTATGAAAGGATGCTGTTTTTTATATCTTTTTTTGTAGTTATTCTGAGTAGAAAAGTCACGTAAGAGCTATTTCAAATCTTAAGGAAAAAAAGAAAAGTAAAAATGATTGCAGTCCTGTTTCTCAGCAATCATACATTGATTCATTCATACATTCATTCAACAGGGACTTTGTTAAGGACTCTATTAGGTGAATGATATATAACAGAGAAGGAGACTTTAATGGAGCTTATTGTTTAGATGAGAATTCTAGGCAGAGGAAGACAATATCAACATGATGAGCTGCCTTTGGGCGACCACAGGATGCTCTCGCAATGTATAGCAGGGATAGCAATGTGGACTGGCTGCAACTTGAAGGAAAAGAAGAAATTATCTAGAGAAATAATGGGAAAAGATGTTCCAGGCAAACGAATCAATAAATCCTTTATTTTTAAGTAGAAAAAAAGAAACTGATGTGCAAAACTCTTGGCTATATTTCTGAATGTTTATTTGGGATAGATCCCAACAATGCAGTTACTTCGTCAGGGGATGGGAACATTTTTAAGGCTCTTGATAAAGGTCATGAGGGAGCTCTCTGCAGAAGTGGTACCCAGTTGACCTCCTATCTGTGGCGCATAGGCTTACATATTCTGCAGAGTGCTTGTGAGCATTGGAGAATTCAATTTCATAGGTGAAAAACATGTCTCATATTTCTGTTTGGCAGTTCTGTGATTATTCGTGATGCTGAAGAGTTTTTCATTAATTTACTGGATATTTGTATTTGTCCTTTAACGTACTGTTTCTTCACATCTCTTGTTCATTTTTCTGTTTAGATCTTAGTGGCCTTTTTATTGATCCTCGTGTATTGTGTCAAATTCTTTACCATTCTGATTTACCTTTTATTTCTTTTAATGTTAATATTTTTAATATATGAAAATATTTTGTTGATTTTCTTTACCATTCTGATTTACCTTTTATTTCTTTTAATATTAATATTTTTAAAATATGAAAATATTTGTTGATTGTTTTCTTCCATTGTTTTTTTTTAAACGTTTCTTTAATTAATTTATTTATTTATATTTATTCTTGGCTGTGTTGTGTCCTCGCTTCTGTGCGAGGGCTCTCTCCAGTTGCGGCGAGCGGGGGCCACTCTTCAGCGCGGTGCGCGGGCCTCTCCCTGTCGCGGCCTCTCTTGTTGCGGAGCACAGGCTCCAGACGCGCAGGCTCAGTAGTTGTGGCTCACGGGCCCAGCTGCTCCGCGGCATGTGGGATCTTCCCAGACCAGGGATCGAACCCGTGTCCCCTGCATTGGCAGGCAGACTCCCAACCACTGCGCCACCAGAGAAGCCCTCTTCCATTGTTTTTATTCTTTGAAAATCCTTCCCTATCCATAGATCAAATATTAACCGAAATATTTCTCTGGATAGTTTGTGTTCTTTGTTTACATATTATGCTTATCAAACTGTAGTGTATTTTGATATTTGTGCAGTGTATCTAAATTGACTATTTTGGAGGAGCTAGCCAGTTTTACCCTCTATTTCTTTGCTATTGATGTATTATTTGTCACCTACTGCCTTCTTCTATGTACTACTTTAGATCTATTTCCTTTCATTGTCACTTGCTTACTTCTCATACCTTTGTCACATGGTTTTTGGGTTGTTTTTTTTTAACTATTTAAATCATTTGAAGTGTACCATTCATTGGCATTAAGTGCATTCACAGTGTTGTGCAACCATCACTATTATCCATTTGCAGAACTTTTTCATCATCCCAAACAGTAACTCTGTGCTTATTAAACAATAACTCCTCATTCCCTTCTCCCCCAACATGATTTTATCATAGATTTGTAATCATTTTTAATATCTGATAGGCAGAATATCACCCAGTGCGTGGCTTTTCTTTGAAGTTGATGCTCTTCATTTACATATGTGTAGTGATGTTTGAGATGCTTCTCCTGGTTTATCTCCTATCCCATGAGTGGCTCCACCCTCCAACAATCATTTGGGCCAGAAATCTGGGTGTCGTCCCAGGCTCTTCTTTCTTCCTCTCTCCCCACATCCATCAGTGTCCTTTTGATTCCCTACCATTAATATTCCTTGAGTCTCCACTTTGTTTCTACCCCACATGGGCCCTGCTCTTCTTCAGGTCCTCATCACCTGCCACAGGGATTATTGCCTCAGCCTCCTCTTCCTTTGCCTCCTCCCAGCCATCCCTCACACTGGTGCCACCTGATGGTCTTTTTTTTTTTTTAATTTTGGCTGCATTGGGTCTTTGTTCCTGCTCACGGGCTTTCTCTAGTAGCGGCGAGCAGGGGCCACTCTTTGTTGCGGTGTGCGGGCTTCTCACTGCAGTGGCTTCTCTTGTTGCGGAGCACTGGCTCTAGGCGCATGGGCTTCAGTAGTTGTGGCTCACAGGCTCTAGAGCACAGGCTCAGTAGCTGTGGCGCACGGGCTCAGTAGTTGTGACTCGCAGGCTCCAGAGCACAGGCTCAGTAGTTGTGGCGCACGGGCTTAGTTGCTCCGTGGCATGTGGGATCTTCCTGGACCAGGGCTCAAACTCGTGTCCCCTACATTGGCAGGCGGACTCTCAACCACTGTGCCACCAGGGAAGCCATTCCACCTGATGGTCTTTTTAATACAAATATGATCATGCCACAGCTCTGGCTTAAAATCTTCCTGAAGTTCATGACTTTCAGGATCAAGTTCAGATTCTTTGGCAAGGCTTTAGAAATCCACTACATCTCTTTCACCTCTGCTCCACTCTCCCCACTACACACACACACACACACACACACACACACACACACACAGAGCCATCAAGCTTAAGCCTAACTGAATTGCATTCACACTCCAGGAAGGCCAACCTCTGTTTAGGTTCCATATCTTTGCTCAAGTCCAGAAACCTCGCCTGTTACTCTCTTTCTCCCTCCCTCTTCCCCTCTCCGTCCCCACCACTGGCTCCAGTCTATTAGGTCTCCTGCCCTGAGCTTCAGGTCCTTCTGCCTCCTTCCCCCTGGAAGTCACCACACTGCTATGTAATTGTCTACTCCCTAGAGGTTCCAGTTAGGACCTCCATCTCTCACGAGCGCAGTTTGCGGCACAATAGATATTTACATAACTAGAGTGAGGGTATAAGTGTATGCCCATGCTCACTTATACTTCATTCATCTCGTAGTGTTTCTTTAAAACTGATTGAAGTTAACAAGATTTGTCTGAAATAATTTTTCACAAGGTTACTGGGAGTTGTTTTCTTCCTTGAATTCTAACTGCCACTTCCTATTGCTCACAAAAGAGACCCTCACCCTTTCCTAGTCCACCTCTTGTTAAATAGAATGATTCATTAACTTCTACGTGAAAGAAACTTCCTTTTTCTACCACCCACTCAGTATTTAACTTCTGAATAAGCTATTAATGTGCATTGTATTATGTCTCTTTTTTTGCTATGTTATGGTGACTTTTAATTGAGTTTGTCTTTATTACACTGCCTCTTATGGCCACTTTGTTATAACTCATTTCCTAGTAATTGGATATGTACCTTCTCTGAAATGTAATTTTCTTTGGGCTTGTAAAATGCACAGAGCAAGCCATATACATAAACCGCTTCATATAACTTTTGCTGTCATTAAAAATAGGATCAAAAATTACTACCCTGAAAGCAGAACTCTAGGTATTTAAACTGCGATTAGAAACTGTCAAGAGAACAAAAGAAGTGAATTTAGCCTAAGAGATCCCAAATTACGGGAGGAAGCGTAATTCTAGAGCATTATTATGTGAAAACATTGAATCACAGTGAAAGGAAGCATTTAGTCTTTCCCTGGAAGACTATCTGAGATTCATAAAGAGTAAACTAAATGAGCCTGGTGGTCTCCTTTTAATGGAATATCATGAATATAATAGAGCCAGCATTTAAAATTTAGCCTGACTGAGTATATATAGCCTGGTGTAAATAGGTAGAAATGGCAGAAATAATACCCTTGTTGGGGTACTGCTGGAGGAATCTGTACTCCCTTTTCCCCATCATTTACGACCCAGACTTCTCAAAGTGGAGTTGGAATTTGTGTTGCAGGACCAACTCTCTGACACTTGAATGTCTTGAGATTTAGATTTTTGAATGACTGCATTCACTATAATGTCAGCATCCATAGTAATAATTTTTTCAAGTACTTGTACAGATGGGGTTCTAAAAAGAGATTGATTACCAATTAAGTAGATAGCTATTGCAAAAGTAACCATGTAGCAGCTGTGTGAATGAGTTCTCTTAAAGGTTTACAGGAGATACACCATTTAAGCTAGCATGAAGTCAATTTAAGGTTTAATTAATCAGCAGGTATTTATTGAACACCTACTGTGTGTCTAACACTCTGATGTGTGTAACAGCCATTGCCCTCAAGGAGACAAGGTTAATACTTATGAAACAATTTGAGGTTAATTGTGTGGTAAACTCTGGGGCACTGCATTATGGATAATAGGAGGAGTCCAGAGGAGGAAGAAAGCAGTGAAGGCAGGAGTTGGAGAAGCCTTCTTATAGGCAGCCTAAAGCACATGTATCTATTTATGTTTATAGGTGCCCTGTATGTCTTTCCAGAAGTATTCCATAAACTGGTAACAGTGTTACCAAACTCAGGATGGGCTGCTCACCACTCAAAAGCCAATAATTTGAGAGGCAAGTGTCAGTAGAAAGGAAAGTCGCTTTAATCAGGAAAGGAGGCAATCTGGGGAGAAGGTGGACTCGTGTCCTGAAACCAACTCCAAAGATTCTGCTCAGCCATGACATTTTTTAAAGGAAAAACAATGGGGGTGGGGGGGGGGGCAGGGAGAATCTCAGTGAATCATGGAGGCAGGAGGATAGGTTCTACATCATTCTTCATTGTGTGCAGGCTGGCTGACTCTCTCTTCATATGTTATCTTGCCTGCATTGCTAAAGGGGCTGCTGGGGGTAAAGAGCTAGTTATTTTTTAACTACTTAATTCTTCATTCTTACTTCTGTTCATCTAAGAAGAGAACAGATTAGGCAAGGCATGGTGTGCATTCAGGAGAGCATAAATCAGGGGTTAGTTTAAATTGCCTAGTGATCTCATTCCTATAGTTAGGTTCTTTCAAGGTTCGAGGGGAATAGAAATGGGCAAACAGGAAAGCGGCAAAAGAGCTGCTTTCAACAGTAGCTGCTTCTGGAGAAAGGACCTGGGGAAGGACTTACTTTTTTACTGTATTCTCAGTTAGATTGTTTGGCTTTCTTACCTTGTGTATATATTTACTATTCACAAAATAAAACGTGTGTTGTTGTATAATTAAAGATGGTAGCTCAAGGAGCTACTCATTGGAAAAGCATCAATACGCAATTGAAGATATGGCACAGGTACAAGTACAACCTTGACTATTCAATAAATATTTATGTTTTAAAAACATCAGACATCCTCATATACAAAGAGCATGATGTTGTAGACACATAAAATTTTCTTTCTAAATCATTTGCAATAATTGTAATCTTAATTACCTTTTCTCACTCCTGGTTGTATTTTTGATGTGTGGATTCGTTGTAGTGCATATTCAAGTCCAGGTGCATATTGATGCTATGATGATTAACAGAAGAATTTTGACACAGATGTGACATAACCTGCATCTCTGATGGCACAAATCCCATTGTCGATGTGTTTCATTCTTTTTCAAGCTCCTAATCTCTGGTTATTTTAAATATTGTAGGAACTATTGCTTGTGATCTTTTCTCTGTTTAATGCTATACATTGAAGATCTTTTTCTAGTTCTAGGATCCAGATGAATCTAGATGTTTGGTGCCGATCAATAAAGAGAAGATCAATAAGCTATTATTCTTATTCCGCTTCCCTATACTGAAGGGGTCTTAATTTGCATTTGCTGATTCAAGCAGTTTGTCTGCAATGTTGACATGAGACATGTAGTTTTAAAAGGGTCAGTACTTCCTACAAAGAGAATAACCCACTTAAAATACCTTCAAACCCATTGCTTTTCATCTTCTTTACACCTCCTCTCCTGGAATTTAGTTCAAAATCAGGGCTCTCAGTGGACAGAGGAAGATGCATTCCTTTCATCCCCCCCCGGCCCCGCCGACTTAGTTCAGTGCAGGCTGATAGCACACTTTTGAGCCATTCACCGTACAACCTAAAGTAAGGTCTTCAATTTGTGATTGCCCCAAAAGGGAGCCCTGAGTGAGTCCAAGGCTGAGGACCAGGTGGGTTTGTTTTTTTGGGTTTTTGTTTTGTTTTCTTTTCCAGGTGGGTTTGTTTTGTTGACAGTTTTCCCTACTGCCACATAGCTCGTTCTCTGTTCTACTTGAAGATATTTGAGACATCATCAAAAATGGTTTGTTTAAGGGTGTGACAGCTGTATTTTCACAAGAAGCTTACAATAATGAAACAAGTACCTGTAGTGGCCCTCTTCGACAAACTCCAGAAGCTTTGCACATATTAGCATAATTACCCTTCCCACATCCCTCTGAAGTGAGAAAAGGGTCATGTTTATGCTTCTCTTGATCCAAGGAAAGTAAGATATGGCAAAGGTGAAGTTTGAGGTAGGTGAGTAGAGAATGAAATGCAGTCTTTATCTTCCCTTTAGATTTTGCTCTCTTACTTGCTGATTGGTAACATTCAAACAATTCCATCCTTGTGTTCATTAAATTTGCTTATTCCTTCATTCATTCACTATCAAATATTTATGAAGCACCTGTTGTACGTCAGGCGCCAGGTCAAACATGTCTACAAAGCGGTGTAAACCTTCACTGTTGTACAGCAATGACTTTGGGGTTTACAGAACCCAAGCCACCTCCAAAAGGCACAGTTTGTAAACCACTGAAGTAGAATAATCATTTAATCATTCATTCAACAAGTTTTTTTTTAGCATCTGCCATGTTCTTTTAGGGTCGGCTGTCTAACATCCCTCCTAGATCTACATTTCTGTAATCATTTTTAAAAATTTCTTTTTCATGTATATTCTGCCTTTTTCTAACTTACGTTCTTTTGGCATCTGATCTTTATGACTATTGAGAATCAAGGACTTGTAGAATTTCTTTTCTGTTACTCCACCCATAATAATGTTTAGATTAGTATTCTACTTTACTCAGAAAACAAATTTTTGAAAATGACAAGGAGCATGCAGAGTTAGAGTTTTCTGTATATTTAGAAAGTTGAACGGATTGACTTGTATTTCTGTACACCCACTGGGGCAAGGGACCATTCCTGAGGCATGGAAGTAACCTAAATTTGTAAGGAGCCCCACAGTGGGACGTATTGTGGGGTGCTGTCCTCTTAATAAAATGGGGTTTTGAGATAACAGTAACTCTGCTTATCATTAGCTTCCCCCATATTTATTAGCTGAATTGTAATTTGGATTTATCTTCACCTCTTCACTTAGTTCTTTAATTTCTTTCACACTTAGTTCCCATCTGCCCAGGTTGCATACTGCTTCTTCTACCTGAAATATTTGCTTCTTCTTCCATGGACAAACTCCTACTTATCCTTCAAGATCCAGCTCCAATTCCACGTCCTCTGGGACACTTTCCCCCAGCTGTCTTACTCCCTCACTTATGCATTCACCTCACTAACTTGTTCCCTCCTTTTTGCTTCTGCAACCGTCTGTTGATAATACCAATGTAACACATATCCTGTTGAATTATGGTTACTTGTTTAAAGTGATCCTGCAAATGTAAATTACATTGCAGAAAACGTGTTCATTAAACAGTATTTCCATCCCATTCTATCATTTTCAGTAACTCCTAAGAAACTCCCTAAAGATAAGGATCATCATGTGCATTTTGCACCTCCAGTATCCTACCCAGTGCTTGAAACATTTGCTTTTAGACTAGTAACAGCACACAGTAGCAGTTTGGGGTAGAATAACCTCCCACGTGCCTGGCAAGGTCTTTCAGATTTATGCCCATGGATCAATCCCATTAGTGGTGAACGTGGACTAGAGCCAAGAGAAGGGGTTGGATCCAACTGCTGACAAGGCGGCAGGATCTGCTCCCCACATGTGGCCCCAAGCCTGTGCTGTGTATGCCAGCCTCCGGTTAATCAGTCCATTTCTAGAACAGGTGTTCTCTGTCCTGCATACTGTTGCTGAGAGCAGAGGGGAAGAGTTGGCCGCCTGGTCAGAATTTATGTAAACAGATGCTGTAAAGGAAAAGCTTCGATTGCCTGCTGTGACAGCAGTTTGGGAGTGACTTGAGGAGTGTCCTCCCTTCTAAGAGCAAGGCTCCTCTTCACACGTGCCTGCCCCCTCCTTCACCCCCAGGTGTCAGAGCCTTTTCCAGAAACCAAGGTCTTTTATGCTGCTCATTCCTCCTGTTGAAAACCTAACACCGGACTTCCCTGGTGGCGCAGTGGTTAAGAATCCACCTGCCAACGCAGGGGACACAGGTTCGAGCCCTGGTCCGGGAAGATCCCACGTGCCGCGGAGCAACTAAGCCCGTGCGCCAACACTACTGAGCCTGCGAACCACAACTACTGAAGCCCACGCGCCTACAGCCCATGCTCCACAACAAGAGAAGCCACCGCAATGAGAAGCCCGTGTACCACAGTGGAGAGTGGCTCCGCTCGCCACAACTAGAGAAACAACGCGTGCAGCAACGAAGACCCAGTGCAGCCAAAAATAAATAAATAAAATAAATTAAAAAAAAATAATACTAGAAAAAAAAAAAGAAAACCTAACACCCCTCACTGCACTGGGAGCCCAATGGTCCTTATGACTTGGGTAGGGACCGATGATTTAGAGGTGGGACTGAAAAGTGTCTCTCTCTTATTTTAAAAAGAGTTGCCTTTCTTTTATGAAATTAAAACAACAATGACGGCAATAACAACCAGTAAGACTACATGCTCCAGAGAGGTGTCAACTCTCAGATAAGATAGAAAAGTAGAAGGTCCCTGTTAGTCTTGCACTCAGCCTGGAGCTGGATCTGCCCTTAGCTTCTGGGTGTTTCCTGGTCATTGGGATGCCGAGTGTGGTCATCCAAGAATTGGTCACCATCATGTACCTCCCGGGATCTGGAAGCATCTCGTTAGTAGTGATTACTTATGATTTTACATCTAGAAAACTGGAATGACAGTATGCTAGAAAACTGTGGGTGGGGGGGGGAACATTAGACCACAGAAATAACAGGTAATATCACCACCAATATCAACAATTAATGTTTCTGTATGTCAAGCACTGTGCTAAACAGTTTACATATTGGGCATTTACTATGTGCTGGCACTAAGCCCATCTGCCAAAATCTTGTCAGAATTATAATTGACACCCTGATTTGTATGGCTATAAAACCGAAACTCTTTGCGGGAGTCCGGGTAAGGGATTCATTTGTGGAAACTCTCTGTTCTATTTTTGCAGCTTTTCATGAAGTCCAAGAGTAGTTCGAAATAACGTTTTTTTTAGAAGCTCAGAACAGGACTTCCCTGGCGGTCCTGTGGTTAAGACTCTGCACTTCCACTACTGGGGGTGCGGGTTCCATCCCTGGTCGGGGGACTAAGATCCCACATGCTGCACAGCTCTGCCAGAAAAAAAAGAAAAAGAGAAAAAGAAAAGAAACAAAAGCTCAGAACAACACAGCCCATCAGCACTGCTGTTTGCTGCCCCACCTGGGTAACAAACAACCTTCTGTAGTAATAGCCCGAGTCAGGGAGGCTTACAGCTCACGTCATGCTGGAGACTCTTGTGCAGCTGTACGGAACTCCAGGACTCCATGTCTAGGGAGTGCCGTTCTCATCTTAGACGTGGTGAATATATGTACATAGTTAATATGGCACTTTTCCCCCAGCAGATGGCAGTCAAATGTCTTGAGGAAGAGATGCCTTTTTATAATGCTCGCCACTGTACCCTTTGGGCTAGCAGTGACCCTGGCAGTGAGGAGACACGACACGGAGAAAAGATGATGGAATTGAGAAGTGTTTAGGAGGTGAAATGAGATAGCAAGTTCATAGGATGATTTTATTTTAAAGATGTCAAATTTGACTGAAACAAAATCAACCACTAAATTTATCATCGACTCAAAGCATTTAGTCTTCCTAAGCGTAGTCCTCCCATTTATGCATTGCGTAACTTACCTTATTTTAATCATGTTCTCCTCCTTGCAACACACAATAGTCATCTAAGGAAGCGTGAGGGTTAATGGAATTTTCTTGTCCATGAGTAAACCCTTAAAGCTGGGAGTTTTCCCATGAGTGGGCTTTAGGGGGTCCATGACCCCCCTGGAATTATCATATGCTGTGAGCATGTGAATTTATGTGTATTTTACTGGGGAGAGTTTCTCTAACTTTCATTAGATTCTCAGATGGGGTAAAGGCCATAAGAAACACATTCTGTCCGAGGGCATATCACCCAAGGAGACCTAGAACAGACTCGGGAGTGGCAGAAGCAGCAAACACCAGTGCAAACAAGGGCCAGCCAGGTAACACGGTGAGTGAAGGCAACCTTGGGGAGACCGGGGTGAGCTGCATAATGTGCACCCCAAATACCTAAGGAGGCGGCCACTGCTCAGCCCCTGGTGAGAGTCACCCGGAATGCAGACCCAGTGTGGGATGACCTCTGGATTTTCTGAGAGAAGCCACAAATCCATAATTTTCATTGAACTTCGGAAATTTCTGAAGTGTACAACTCAATCAGAACATTTGTAAGCATGGTTCAGGCAAAACGGACATACCTACAGTTCATGTGTGACCCTTGAGTTGCCAGTTTGATAACCTGAGTTGAGACATCAGCCTGTGATTGATAAGCTGAAGACCTGATTCTCTTGGGATGTTACCATGTTAGGGAATACTAGTACTTCTACTAATTATTGTCATCATTCTAATAACAACATTCGTAGTAGGAATGACTAACACTCCAGCACCTATGATGTACCAAGCACTACCCTAAAGACATGATTCACAGTAACTCCTTTTACCATCTCTGAAACCTTGTGAGTTAGGCTACTACTGGTTTTGCAGACACTTATATAGCATTTACTGTATGTCACTGTTCTAGGGACTTCTAGGTACAAGCCTTAACTCGTTTAACCCTTATAACAATCCTATGAATAACTAAGGGCACTGAGGCATGGGGCTATTTAGTAACTGGCCCCAGCCCAAGCTCTTATTCAAACCCAGGCAGACTGGTTCCAGAGCCTGCAACTCTTAACCACTGTGCTGTTCTGACTGCCTCTGTGGTGCTCTGGGTACTGGCCACTCTTCAGATACCTCTCAGCTGTGGTGCCTCGTGGTCCCAGAAAAACCCTGTCCGCATTAGCATGGCCATGTGGCATTTCTGACTGTCTCAGCCCTGGGTCTTCTTTGAAACTCATCTCATTTTCATGCATCACCAGACATGCTTTATTCAATCTTTGGAGTTTTTAATCTCCTCTGAAATGAGCAGATTGTAAATCCTTTGCTAGATGAGATTTCCGAATAGTGGTGAGAGATGGCCTTGTCTTTTGTCTCTCAACAAGTTTAGCCCCCGCTGACATCATCTGAGCCGTGGAAGGGGTGGAATGAGAGTGAGACTGCGGTGTCGGAGAAGAAAGCGCCCACTTAGCTCTCTACTCACATTTTTGTTTCATCTGAACCTTCTCCAATGAGAGGCTTTCTAAAGGTTTGCACAAAATAAACTCCTGAAATAGATGAGAAATTACAGCTGTAATGACAGGGAATTGACTTTAAGTGCAGCAGCAACGTGGAATCTGTGTCTGATGTACAAGGATGGGATTATGACATGGGAGCATGCACTGATTTGTGACATACACTTGTTTCCAGTTCTGTCCAAACCCTGCTGAGAGACTGATAATGGAAAACAGAGGGAGGGAGGGAGACAAAGGACAGGGTGTGAATTTACTCCAAAGCGGTGATATGCCATGAATTATATCAATGGGTCTCTAATTTCCTGCTTAGAAGATGCCCCTTAGATTTGGCTGTTGCTTTACAGCTTTGCATTTTCATCAGCTCACTGGTTTGTGATGCTTCCTGTAAGCAGTGGGTCTTAGAGGTTGGTGCACTTCCTTTAGTTTATGCTTATGCGAAATATTTCCTCACCTTATGACTCCCTTTTCATCAGTTAAGCTCCTGTGATTCCCTCCTCAAACAAGTTCAGAAGAGGATCTGCAGAAGACCTTTCGTTCTGGGGACTAGTTTTACCATCAGTTCTGAAATAAAACATGAGATATAAAGCCAAAAGGAGGGTTTTAAAAGATGCCAGTAAAGAGAAGTCTTTTACTGACCGCTGGAACTCACAACCAAAAATATGGAAGAGTGAGTGAGCAAGGGCATTCTGGAGGCATTGTAGAATTCTAGGCTTAATTATATAGCCAATCGTTAAAAACCATTCAGAGATCTATATGTTGGCAAAGGCATAAGTTGATGGATCTAACTACCTTTTGAAAAGTGTATATATTCTTTTAAATCCTGTAAGAACTTGAAAGTAAACTTTCCCCTATTTTATTTTTGATTAAATATTTGGACTACTTTTTCTTTTTTATGAAAGAAAAATCTGGGGTGTGTCCATTTGATGCTTTCTCCTATTGGGCCTAAACATAAATCACAGGATTTGCACAAACCTAATGTTTCTACTAGTTTGTGCCCTTGTCATCATCTAGGACCACAGATACAAACAACTGAAAGCATGTTGCTTAAAGAAACCCCTTACTGTGAGGAATGACATTATCAGAATTGGTTTAGAAAGTGCAAATTTAGTAGCAGCTGCCCTGCAGTTGAGCATGCGGAGGTTAGTTCTAAAAGGTTACCAAGGGGGAAAGGGGGGGAAGAGATAAATTAGGAGATTGGAATTGACATATACACACTACTATATACATACAATAGGTAACTAGTAAGAACCCACTATATAGCACAGGGAACTCTTCTCAATACTCTGTAATGACCTATATGGGATAGAATCTAAAAAAGAGTGGATATATGTATACATACAACTGATTCACTTTGCTGTACAGCAAAATCTAACACAAGATTGTAAATCAGCTATACTCCAATAAAAATTAATTTTAAAAAAAGAAAGAAAATAGGCAAATCCCACTAAGTAAAAATAGATTATTTTCCTTATAAGGCAAAAAATTTTTAAATTAAAAAAAAATAAAGTTAGAAAGTGAGGCAAAAATCTCATAAAGTCATAACTACCCCTGACCGATCCTTGTATTTCTTGGGTTGTGCAGACAGAATAGCCAGCCAAAATATAGGGGCTGGGTTATGTTCAAATACAGAATCATCTTCAGTGTGGCAAAACGCTCACCTGATGAGAATGAAGCAAGAACTGAGAACTCGTATGGAATGAGAGAGAGGGAGGGAGGGAGGGAGAGAGAGAGAGAGGGAACTCAAAGTTGCTGAAATCATGCAAGTTAAATCTGTATACATTGACTCCACCATATTGCATTTTTTAAATTATAGAAGTTTCAGGTGTACAGAATTCTAATTTGAAATCTGTATACACTCCAAAGTGATTACCAGCACAAGCCTAGTTGCCATCCCTCACCATACAGTTGACTCCCTTCACCCATTTTGCCCACCCCCTGCCCCCTTTCCCTCTGGTAGCCACTAATCTGATCTCTGTATCTATGGGTTTGTTTTGTTTTATTTTGTGTGTTCATTTGTTATTGTTTTTGTTTTGTTTTGTTTTTTTAGATTCTTCATATGAGTGAAATCCTATGGTATTTGTTCTTCTTCATCTGACTTATTTCACTTAGCATAGTACCTTCAAGGCCCATCCATGTTGTTGCAAATGACAGGATTTCATTCTTTTTTTATGGCTGAGTAGTGTTCTGTTTTGTATATATGCCATATCTTCTTTATTCATTCATCCATCGATGGGCACTAAGGTTGTTTTCATATCTTGGCTATTGTAAATAATGCTGCAATGAGCATAGGAGTGTACAGGGTGCATAATTTTTCAAATTAGTGTTTTCACGTTTTTAGATAAATACTCAGAGGTGGAACAGCTGGGCCATATGGTAGTTCTCTTCTTAATTTTTTGAGGGATCACCATACTCTTTTCCATGGTGGCAGCACCAATTTATGTTCCCACCAACAGTGGACATGTTCCACCATGTTCCAACATGTTCCCACCAACAGTGCACAGATTTTCCTTCAGATCCTCTCCAACATTTATTCCTTGTCTTTTCAATAATAGCCATTTTAACAGGTGTGAGGTGATATCCCATTGTGGTTTTGATTTGAATTTCCCTGATAATTGTGATGTTGAGCATCCTTTCATGTGCCTTTTGACTATCTGTATATCTTCTTTGGAAAAATGTCTATTCAGATCCTCTGCTCATGTTTTAATTGGGTTTTTGTTGTTGTTGAGTTGTATGAGTTCTTTATATATTTGGGGTATTAACCCCTTTTGGGATATATCATTTGCAAATATCTTCTCCCATTCAGTAGGTTGTCTTTTCATTTTGAAAAATGGTTTCCTTTGCTGCATAGAAGCTTTTTAGTCTGATGTGGTCACATCTGTTTATTTTTGCTTTTGTTTCCCTTGTCTGGGATTCAGATCACAAAAGATCACTAAAACCGATGTCAGTGAGGTTACTGCCTGTGTTTTCTTCTAGGAATTTTATGGTTTCAGGCATTACATTTAAGTCTTTAATCCATTTTGAATTAATTTTTGTGTATATTGCATTTTTGATGCAGCATGTAATGATTTATTTTTTTTCTTACCACAAATCCAAACTGCATGCTCTCTTCCAAAGCTTGCTTCTTCCATGAAGCCTGCCTAAACGACCTGGAACCCCAATCATATTTTCTTCACTTTGGATAAGTACAACACATATACTGCTGAGAACTATTTCATGATTCATTTATTTGGATCATGAGCTTAAGCTCTTCAAGGCAGATACCCCTGTCTTCTGTCTCATTTATATCTTGAATGGTATCTAGAACATGCTTATCACAAGACAATGTGTGTCATTGAACGAATGATTTTACAAAGGCTCAATACTGAACTTCTTCAGTTTCTGGCATGTATTTAAAGCTATCCCCATCTCCTGCTTCAATTAGTATTTTTCACGTAGACTACATTCTGTATCTGAAGACTTCTTATTGACTTATAATTCACAGTTTACAGCTGAGAATTATGTTGGGAACTCTCTTGACCCGAAGAAAATTGTCTGTAACAGATAAGTGTTCCAGATGATTAATGCTTCTTATAACTGGTGTTGATTAACTTTTTTGGACAAATCTCAGCCTTTTTTTTGGAACAAGAGGGAGAAGGGGAATGGCTTGAGAGATTTGCCTGGAGATGTGTGTATGTATATATGTGTATATATATATATATATATATATATATATATATATATATATATATATATATATATACACACACACACATACACACCCACACACTCATGTTTTATACATAAGTATATATAAATTATATATTAATAAATACTTTTACAAATTTCATATAGATTTATGTATGATTATTTATATAACAATTTTACAAGCATGTGCAGTTGGTAGGGCAAGTATTACAATTCAAATTTTATAGGTGAGGAATCTGAGGTTTGGAGGGGTTAAGTGATTTCTCTGAGGTTATCCAGCTAGAAAATGATGAAGTCTCATCTCAAACTAAAGTTTCTTGAATTTTAGTATTCTTTCATCCATTCGTACATGCCTTCAGTGTTCCAGTTACATGTACAGAGTCAAAGACAAACAAGACCCATCTCTTCCTTAAAGAGTGCCCAGCCCAGGAGAAGAGATTAACAGTTAAACTAATAACAGTCCACAGCATCGCAGGCAAGAGTGGTACAGGGAGCAGAGGTATGGATTTCAGGGTAGACTGGGGTGTTCTGGTGCTCCTTGTCGTTCTGTACCGCTGGAGCTTTACCAGCAGGAGTGGTGAGACAGGGCTGGAGAAGCAGGCTGCGGATCACTTCATGAAGATCCTGTTGGCAATGCTACAGGGATTGAAAGAACTGGGAGAGGGATAATCAACCTTTTTTTTTAAAGCAAAAGTCAGAAAGATGGATCAAAGGAGTATGAGATGAGAATAAAGAAGATTAATGCAAAGGGAACACTAAGACTAGTACAAAAGTTAGGGCAAGACATGATGTGGTTGTAAAAAGGCAGTTTAGCATGTGGGGGAATTGGTGGGCAGTTGGATATGGGACTGAAGAAGTCCAGGATGGCACCCAGGTGTTTGGACTGGGGATGATGTGTCATTTAACAGGATAAGAAATGCAGGGGAGGATCAGAAGAAGAATTTGTCACATAACAAAACGTTGCAACCTAGTGGAAGTTCTTTTCATAGTTGTTATGACACAGAGTGCATTAGACATGTGATATTCAATATGGTAGCCACACATGGCTAATGAGCACTTTAAATAGAGCTTCTCCAAATTGAGATGTGCTGTAAGTGTGAAATACACAGCGGATTTCACTAAGTATGTGGAAAAAATGTAAAATTCTCATGGGTAATATTTTATATTGATTACGTGATAAACAATAGTATTTGGATATATTGGGTTAAATAAAATATGTTATTAATTAATTTTTTCTTAATTTATTTCATCTATTTCTTTTTCACTTTCTTAATGTGGCTACTGGAACGAAAGAAAATATATATGGTCTTGCATTTGTAGCTTGCATTAAATTTATATTGAATAGCACTGCCTTAAAAATCAGTAGATAATACACGTTCAAAAGGCTTAGGGCAGTGAGGATTTGGGAGCAGCACCTAGAATCCCTCCCGTGTACCTCATATGTGAAGCTGATTTCCCATTGTCCCTTAGGATAATTTTTTTGGGGGGGGGGGTTCTGTTGCTATTTTACTTATTTTTTTTAACATCTTTATTGGAGTATAATTGCCTTACAATGGTGTGTTAGTTTCTGATTTATAACAAAGTGAATCAGCTGTATATATACATATATCCTGATATCTCCTCCCTCTTGCGTCTCCCTCCCACCCGCCCTATCCCACCCCTCTAGGTGGTCACAAAGCACTGAGCTGATCTCCCTGTGCTATGCGGCTGCTTCCCACTAGCTATCTATTTTACATTTGGTAGTGTATATGTGTCCATGCCACTCTCTCACTTCGTCCCAGCTTACCCTTCCCCCTCCCCGTGTCCTCAGGTCCATTCTCTACGTCTGCGTCGTTATTCCTGTCCTGCCCCTAGGTTCTTCAAAACCATTTTCTTTTTCAAGACTCCATATATATATGTTAGCATATGGTATTTGTTTTTCTCTTGCTGACTACTTCACTCTGTATGACAGACTCTAGGTCCATCCACCTCACTTCAAATAACTCAATTTTGTTTCTTATGGCTGAGTAATATTCCATTGTATATATGTGCCACATCTTCTTTATCCATTCATCTGTCAATGGACACTCAGGTTGCTTCCATGTCCAGGCTATTGTAAATAGAGCTGCAGTGAACACTGTGGCACATGACTCTTTTTGAATTACGGCTTTCTCAGGGTATATGCCCAGTAGTGGGATTGCTGGATCACATGGTAGTTCTATTTTTAGTTTTTTTAAGGAATCTCCATACTGTTCTCCATAGTGGCCGTACCAATTTACATTCCCACCAATAGTGCAAGAGGGTTCCCTTTTCTCCACACCCTCTCCAGCATTTATTGTTTGTAGATTTTTTGATGATGGCCATTCTGACCGGTGTGAGGTGATACCTCATTCTAGTTTTGAGTTGCATTTCTCTAATGATTAGTGATGTTGAGCATCTTTTCATGTGTTCGTTGGCAATCTGTATATCTTCTTTGGAGAAATGTCTATTTAGGTCTTCTGCCCATTTTTGGATTGGGTTGTTTTTTTGATATTGAGCTGCATGAGCTGCTTGTAAATTTTGGAGATTAATCCTTTGTCAGTTGCTTCATTGGCAAATATTTTCTCCCATTCTGAGGGTTGCCTTTTTGCCTTGTTTATGGTTTCCTTTGCTGTGCAAAAGCTTTTAAGTTTCATTAGGTCCCATTTGTTTATTTATTTTTTATTTCCATTACTCTAGGAGGTGTGTCAAAAAGGATATTGCTGTGATTTATGTCATAGAGTGTTCTGCCTGTGTTTTCCTCTAAGAGTTTTA
Source organism: Balaenoptera ricei (assembly GCF_028023285.1). Classification (NCBI taxonomy): domain Eukaryota; kingdom Metazoa; phylum Chordata; class Mammalia; order Artiodactyla; family Balaenopteridae; genus Balaenoptera; species Balaenoptera ricei. Next base: position 55,912,736 of record NC_082648.1, on the reverse strand, counting down.
TAGTATCTGGCCTTACATTTAGGTCTTTAATCCATTTTGAGTTTATTTTTGTGTATGGTGTTAGGGAAGGAGTGTTCTAATTTCATTCTTTTACATGTAGCTGTCCAGTTTTCCCAGAACGACTTATTGAAGAGGCTGTCTTTTCTCCATTGTATATTCTTGCCTCCTTTATCAAAGATAAGGTGACCATATCTTTTGGTTTCTCTGGGCTTTCTATCATGTTCCATTGATCTATATTTCTGTTTTTGTGCCACTACCATACCGTCTTGATTACTGTAGCTTTGTAGCATAGTCTGAAGTCAGGGAGCCTGATTCCTCCAGCTCGTTTTTCTTTCTCAAGATTGCTTTGGCTGTTTGGGGTCTTTTGTGTTTCCATACAAATTGTGAAATTTTTTGTTCTAGTTCTGTGAAAAATGCCACTGGTAGTTTGATAGGGATTGCACTGAATCTGTAGATTGCTTTGTGTAGTATAGTCATTTCCATAATGTTTATTCTTCCAATCCAAGAACATGGTATATCTCTCCATCTGTTGGTATCATCTTTACTTTCTTTCATCATTATCTTATAGTTTTCTGCATACAGGTCTTTTGTCTCCTTAGGTAGGTTTATGCCTAGGTGTTTTATTCTTTTTTTTGCAATGGTAAATGGAAGTGTTTCCTTAATTTCTCTTTCAGATTTTTCATCATTAGTGTATAGGAATGCAAGAGATATTTGTGCATTAATTTTGTATCCTGCAACTTTACCAAATTCATTGATTAGCTCTACTAGTTTTCTGGTAGCTTCTTTAGGATTCTCTATGTGTAGTATCATGTCATCTGCAAACAGTGACAGCTTTACTTCTTCTTTTCCGAATTGGATTCCTTTTATTTCTTTTTCTTCTCTGATGCTGTGGCTAAAACTTCCAAAACTGTGTTGAATAACAGTGGGGGGAGTGGACAACCTTGTCTTTTTCCTGATCTTAGTGAAATTGCTTTCAGTTTTTCACCATTGAGAACGATGTTGACTGTGGGTTTGTCATATGTGGCCTTTATTATGTTGAGGTAAGTTCCCTCTATGCCTACTTTCTGGAGGGTTTTTATCATAAATGGGTGTTGAATTTTGTCAAAAGCTTTTTCTGCATCTATTGAGATGATCATATAGTTTTTATCCTTCACTTTGTTAATATGGTATATCACATTGATTGATTTGCGTATATTGAAGAATCCTTGCATTCCTGGGATAAACCCCACTTGATCATGGTGTATGATCCTTTTAATGGGCTGTTGGATTCTGTTTGCTAGTATTTTGTTGAGGATTTTTGCATCTATGTTCGTCAGTGATATTGGCCTGTAGTTTTCTTTGTGACATCTTTGTCTGGTTTTGGTATCAGGGTGATGGTGGCCTCATAGAATGAGTTTGGAGTGTTCCTCCCTCTGCTATATTTTGGAAGAGCTTGAGAAGGATAGGTGTTAGCTCTTCACTAAATGTTGGATAGAATTCGCCTGTGAAGCCATCTGGTCCTGGGCTTTTGTTTGTTGGAAGATTTTTAATCACAGTCTCAATTTCAGTGCTTGCGATTGGTCTGTTTACATTTTCTATTTCTTCCTGGTTCAGTCTTGGAAGAGTGTGCTTTTCTAAGATTTTGTCCATGTCTTCCAGGTTGTCCATTTTATTGGCATATAGTTGTTTGTATTAATCTCTCATGATCCTTTGTATTTCTGCAGTGTCAGTTGTTACTTCTCCTTTTTCATTTCTAATTCTATTGATTTGAGTCTTCTCCCTTTTTTTCTTGATGAGTCTGGCTAATGGTTTATTGTTTTTGTTTATCTTCTCAAAGAACTTTTAGTTTTATTGATCTTTGCTAATGTTTCCTTCATTTCTTTTTCATTTATTTCTGCTCTGATCTTTATGATTTCTTTCCTTCTGCTAACTTTAGGCTTTTTTTGTTCTTCTTTCACTAACTGCTTTAGGTGTAAGGTTAGGTTGTTTATTTGAGCTGTTTCTTGTTTCTTGAGGTAGGATTGTATTGCTATAAACTTCCCTCTTAGAATGGCTTTTGCTGCATCCCATAGGTTTTGGGCCATCGTGTTTTCATTGTCATTTGTTTCTAGGCATTTTTGGATTTCCTCTTTGATTTCTTCAGGGATCTCTTGGTTATTTAGTAGTGTATTGTTTAGCCTCCATGTGTTTGTATTTTTTACAGATTTTTTCCTGTAATTGATATCTAGTCTCATAACGTTGTGGTCAGAAAAGATACTTCATACGATTTCAATTTTCTTAAATTTACCAAGGCTTGATTTGTGACCCAAGATATGATCTATCCTGGATAGTGTTCCATGAGCACTTGAGAAGAAAGTGTATTCTGTTGTTTTTGGATGAAATATCCTATAAATATCAGTTAAGTCCATCTTAATTAATGTATCATTTAAAGCTTGTGTTTCCTTACTTATTTTCATTTTAGATGATCGGTCCACTGGTGAAAGTGGGGTGTCAAAGTCCCCTACTATGATTGTGTTACTGTTGATTTCCCGTGTTATGGCTGTTAGCATTTACCTTATGTATTGAGGTGCTCCTATGTTGAGTGCATATATATTTACAATTGTTATATCTTCTTCTTGGATTGATCCCTTGATCATTATGTAGTGCCTTGTTTGTCTCTTGTACTAGTGTTTATTTTAAAATCTATTTTGTCTGATATGAGAATTGCTACTCCAGCTTTATTTGATTTCCATTAGCATAGAATATCTTTTTCCATCCCCTCACTTTCAGTCTGTATGTGTCCCTAGGTCTGAAGTGAGTCTCTTGTAGACAGCATATATACAGGTCTTGTTTTTGTATCCATTCAGCCAGTCTATGTCTTTTGGTTGGAGCATTTAATCCATTTACATTTAACGTAATTATCGATATGTATGTTCCTTTTACCATTATCTTAGTTGTTTTGGGTTTGTTATTGTAGGTCTTTTGCTAAGGTTCCATTAGCATTTGTTGTAAAGCTGGTTTCGTGGTGCTGAATTCTCTTAGCTTTTGCTTGTCTGTAAAGGTTCTAATTTCTTTGTCGAATCTGAATGAGATCCTTGCTGGGTAGAGTAATCTTGGTTGCGGTTTTCCCTTTCATCACTTTAAATATGTCCTGCCACTCCCTTGTGGCTTGCAGAGTTTCTGCTGAAAGATCAGCTGTTAACCTTATGGGGATTCCCTTGTATGTTATTTGTTGTTTTTCCCTTGCTGCTTTTAATATTTTTTCTTTGTATTTAATTTTTGATAGTTTGATTAATATGTGTCTTGGCTTGTTTCTCCTTGGATTTATCCTGTGTGGGACTCTCTGTGCTTCCTGGACTTTATTGACTATTTCCTTTCCCATATTAGGGAAGTTTTCAACTATAATCTCTTCAAATATTTTCTCAGTCCCTTTTTTTTCCTCTTCTTCCTCTGAGACCCCTATAATTCGAATGTTGGTGTATTTAATGTTTTCCCAGAGGTCTCTGAGACTGTCCTCAATTCTTTTCATTCTTTTTTCTTTATTCTGCTCTGCGGTAGTTATTTCCACTATTTTATCTTCCAGGTCACTTATGCGTTCTTCTGCCTCAGTTATTCTGCTATTGATTCCTTCTAGAGAATTTTTAATTTCATTTATTGTGTTATTCATCATTGTTTGTTTGCTCTTTAGTTCTTCTAGGTCCTTGTTAAACGTTTCTTGTATTTTCTCCATTCTATTTCCCAGATTTTGGATCATCTTTACTATCAATACTCTGAATTCTTTTTCAGGTAGACTGCGTATTTCCTCTTCATTTCTTTGGTCTGTTGGGTTTTTACCTTGCTCCTTCATCTGCTGTGTGTTTCTCTATCTTCTTATTTTGCTTAACTTACTGTGTTTGAGGTCTCTGTTTCTCAGGCTGCAGGTTTGTACTTCCCATTGTTTTTGGTGTCTGCCCCCAGTGGCTAAGGTTGGTTCAGTGGGTTGTGTAGACTTCCTGGTGGAGGGGACCGGTGCTTGTGTTCTGGTGGATGAGGCTGGATCTTTTCTTTCTGATCCAGCCTCATCTGCTGGACTGCATCTGGTGGTGTGTTTTGGGTTGTCTGTGACCTTATTATGATCTTAGGTAGCCTCTCTGCTAATGGGTGCTGTGTGTTCCTGTCTTGCTAGCTGTTTGGCATAGGGTGTCCAGCACTGGAGCTTACTGGTCAGTGGGTCTTAGCGTTGAGATGGAGATCTCTGGGAGAGCATTTGCCGTTTGGTATTACGTGGAGCTGGGAGGTCTCTGGTGGGCCAGTGTCCTGAACTCAGCCCTCCCACATCAGAGGCACAGGCCTGACACGCGGCCGGAGCACCAAGACCCTGTCAGTCACATGGCAGGCTCTTTTTGGCCCTCATCTTCCGGTCCTCTAGCCACCACGCATCAGCCATTTCCGCGCCCTCAGAGTTTCCCAGCGGTGCCCCCCTTAGGATAATTTTAAGAGCTCTCTCTGGCCAGAGTGGATGGGTGTATTTGGAATATTCCGGCCCTTAAAGTACTTCTGCTGTGTATTCTGAAGCCAGAGTGTTTAGAAAATTTCTAAAACTTTCCAAGAAAACTCCCAAGAGACTGGGGTTATGCGCCCAAGAAGTCTCCTTGGAGGAGAGGCAGAGGCATAGCAAGCCTTTGGGAGCACAAAGAAGACTGAGAAATGGGGAGAGGGGCCCTAGACTTGACCCTGCTTCCTAGAGCCGTCTTAGCCAAGGTCCCCCACATGCTCCAGAAGCATCCCCACCCTTCAGGTGACCTGACATCTGAAAGCCACAGCCCATTCAGAGTGCTTCATGCCAGATACTTGCAGTGCCTGCCCCCAGCTCTTGGTTAATATGATGCTTCCTGAAATGTCTGTTGTTTCAGCTTCTCTAGTACAGGAAAGGGCCTAAGAAAGAAAAGGTCCAGAGGTAGCGAGTAAAATGAAATCTGCTCTCAAGACCCCACTTCCTGGACTGAGGTGCTCCATGAGAGCTGCTCTCTGGGCACACAAGTCTGAGAGCTGCAGCTGTTTTGTACTTGGTCCCCGGCCTCTTACATCCCAATGTATATTGGCTCTACACTTTGAAATAGGACTTCCTGGTTCTCCCAGTCCTTTCCTCTCATGCCCCCTTCATTCATTCATTCTTCCATTCAAGGAAAAAAGTATCAAGAATCTACTGTTCTTCAAGTCCTAGGCCTTGAGATGCTCAAAATGAAAAGACGAGCTCTGTCCTCCAAAGCTTTCAGTGCCCTGGAAATTTGACCAATTTCACCAGCATTGCTCCTAAGTATAGTGGGCAAATAGAGGAACTATTTGGAACTCCCTCAACTGCAAAATGGGGTAATCATAGTTCCCCCTGCATTGGCTTTTTGTGAGGATTCAATAAGGACATGTAAGTCTAGGCTTGGACCATGCCCAGCACACAGGGAGCTCCATGTAAGTGCTGGCCTTGCTGCTACTGCCGACGGTAATGGCATTGATGATGGAAAAGATGACAACAGTTGACATAATGAGTTCCCTGAATTCTAAGCCAGAACCCAGGTGCCCCAACCTCCTCCCCACCTTTCCTTGACTTTGGCTCCCCCATGGCTTCTCCCTACACCCCTGGTTTCTTGGTGACTCTCTACTTATGCTCCTGTCACTGGATGCTCAGGTAAGTCCTTGCATTACTGTCAGCACAGGCTTTGTCATGAGCCATAGAGAACTCTGAGGGGCCCCTGCAAGTTAATGCTCCCTGCCGTATGGTGGGAAGCTGGGCCGAGGTCTTCTCCAGGCTGCTGGCCTCAGTTTGGTCACCTGGTCAGTTCCAGGCAGGTCCTGCAGGCCCATTTCTGATCCTTTGCTGCCCTCTAGCAGCTATTCACCCAATTGAGCAGCCAGAACATAAAGCCGACCCTGCTTTTGCTGGATTGCAGGGGGCTCACGGAACTGGATCTTTTTATTTTTTTAATTTTATGTTAATGCTGTTATTTTTTATTCGTGTCCTAATGGATATTAGGATGCCTGATGAGAGGAAGAATGACCCTCTCTACTGACTTCTTTTCTCTTTTTCTTCATTTCTATACTCCTTCCATCTTTATGGAGTCCTTTTTTTCCCTTTAGGAATTATTAGAGGGCTGTTTCCTCTTAAAGAAACACCTTGACTTTTTTCTCAGAGTCAGTGATCAGTGATTGAGAATGTTTGCAAAACATCCCCAAGGAGCCCTTTAATGTTATTTTTATAAGGAAAAAAAAAGTGAAAAATAATGGGCACCATTTTTTTTAAGTGAGAGAGGTGTGGTAATGAGCTTAAGAAGACAGGATATAGTTCATATAAACCTTTGAATTTGATAAAGTATGGATTTCCTATGAGAGGAGACATTTCTCCCCCTTGTTTTCTGAGTCTGTACTCCTTATGTAACTGTATTACAGATGGGTAGATTCCGGAGCCTCCTAATGTTTTTTCCAACACACACGTGTGCACATGCATGCACACACACAGACACACACACACAAACACATACGCACACACACATTTGATTATTATTATTTTCAGAAACTCTGATGCTCTTTATACAGCACTTTGACAAAATACTTTTCTATTCACTATCTCGTTCGATCACCACAGCAACCCTGTAAGATAGGTGAATGCAGTATTGTAATAGAATGGCAGAACTGCAAGGGATTTTAGAGACACAACCTCCTTATTTTACAGGTCAAGAATCTGAAGTTCAGAAAGACGTTTAGTTAGTCAAGATCTTTTTGATCCCAAGTGACCGTAACCCAAGCCAAACTGATTTAGCAAAAGGGAGACACTATTGACACGTATAACCAAAAAGTCCAGAGTTTATGGTTTTACGAGAGGATGGATCCAGATGTTCCAACAACATCTCCAGGAACCTGTCACTCTCCCTCTCTTTCCTCTGTCTTGGCATGGTTCAAAGACAGCTTCTCCTAAACTCGTGATAAGGTGGCAGCTCTGGGCATATAACCTACCATTCTTGGTGGAATGAGAGTTATCTTCTTTTTTGTAGTTCTAGCAAAAATCCTGGGATTGTATCTCATCATCTTGGCTTGTATGACTGCCTATTTCTGGACCTGTTTGTGTGGTCAGCCCTGGAAGGGCAGTTGGAGGGAGTGCCTGCTGCACTCGCATCACATGGACTGAGAGTGGGTCCTCAAAAGAAAATCAAGGTGTTAACCTTCTTTAAAGGGGGAGGGGGACCTTCATGCAGCATAGGCCTGAGCAGTTTATAAGGCTATATGGCAATTTGTATAAAGTGGTTCCATAGCCTTTTGGTTGGAATTCTGGACTGTGTATTCTAAGTTGGAATTTATCCCCGCGAATGTACGTTTGCAGCAAAGAGATTGTGTATTTTTCACCTTTGCACTCACAGGGCACATCACGGTGGCCAGCATGAAGGAGGTGCCCAGCAACTTTTATCCGAGAAATGCCCAATCTGTAACTGCATCAGAACTTCAGCCTTAGCCTTCTGACTCCTTAGGGCGTCTCTCAGTTCTGCCATCCTATTTCCTGTGGGTTTTTTTTTTCATACTTTCCGCCATCATTTCCCTGTGTTTTGATTAAAATATTCTAGTGGGTGGTGGCCTTGGTCACCCAATTAATTGTATGTGTTTTAATGACCCACAATACACGTTACTTGAAGGTGTGAAACATTTGTCCATTTCATCGTATCATATATGATAATTATATCCAGACTTACTTTTCCCTCATTTTATTAAAATTATTTAGATTTTTATATATCTATAGTATGCCTTAAAATATTCAGTTCAGTTTTATTTGAATGAGTCAAGCGTCTTAGAATTGAAGAGGCTTTTGTTGTAGTTTGTTTTCAAAGTGTACATTCTCACTACGGAAAGTTTTACTCCTGCATTCACAAAATGTGAGCTGTCAGAATAATTCCATCCTCCTAATTTATCCTTTCCCTTTCCCCTTTGGTAACCATAAGTTTATTTTCTATGTCTGTGAGCCTGTTCTTCTTTTGTATATGGATTCATTTGTATAATTTTTTAGATTCCACATATAAGTGATATCATATAATATTTGTCTTTCTCTGACTTAGTATGATATTCTCTAGGTTCATTCATGTTGCTGCAAAAATTTCCTTCTTTTTTATGGCTGAATAATATTACATTGTATATATATATACCACTTATTCCTTTTTTTGAAAAATTATTTATTTATTTATTTATTTATTTATTTATTTATTTATTTATTTATTTTTGGCTGCGTTGGGTCTTCATTGCTGGGTGTGGGCTTTCTGTAGTTGCAGTGAGCGGGGGCTACTCTTTGTTGCGGTGCATGGGCTTCTCATTGTGGTGGCTTCTCTTGTTGCGGAGCACGGGCTCTAGGTGCACGGACTTCAGTAGTTGTGGCACGTGGGCTCAGTAGTTGTGGCGCACGGGATTAGTTGCTCCGTGGCATGTGGGATCTTCCTGGACCAGGGATCGAACCTGTGTCCCCTGCATTGGCAGGCAGATTCTTAACCACTGCGCCACCAGGGAAGCCCTATACCACATATTCTTAAACCAATCAGCTGTTGATAGGCACTTGGGTTGTTTCCATGTCTTGGCTACTGTAAATAGTGCTACTATGAACATACAAACTACTGTACACAAAATAGATAAGCAAAAAGGATTTACTGTATAACACAGGGAACTATATTAAATATCTTATAATTACCTATAATGGAAAATAGTCTGAAGAGATATATATATATAACTGAATCACTTTGCTATGCACCTGAGACTCAAAATTGTATATCAGCTATACTTCAATAAAAGGAAGAAATTAAAATAGCAGCTAAAACAGCAACAAGGTCAGTTTAGAGGTTAATTGTTATAGTACAAAGTCCTGTTGAATATGGAATTTCAAAGTTTTTTAGCCATGTGTCACTAGATATGGAAACTTTTAAACAGATACATACTGTTACTTTAGAGATATATCCTTGACAGGCGATAATTATGCTTGTCACACCACAATCTACTATCAGGATGAGTTTGTATTTGCTACTTTCTTTATTCACAGAGCAAGCCAAAGACAGAATTCTTTTTAATTTTAGCATTACTTTTACTTTGCCTTTTTCTTTGTTGCTCTTGCCGCCTCTGACTTCAGTGAAAAACCAGCTGTGTTGTGTGTTTCTTCATATTTGGAAAAGGACAGGGTCCTCATGGGTCACCTTGTCAGAACTACCAGGAGTAAATCTGAGGTATGCTCTGAAAAGGAAGGCACATGGTGCATCCAAAGAGATGGCTTTGTGCCATTGCGATCATGCAAGACTTCATGGAAAAGGGATCATTTTAGTTGTGAATCCCAATGCCCATCTCGAGAATCTGGGCTCTGTAACCAACTGCCAGATTGTAAGACTGTATCCTCTACCAAATACCTAGTGACTAATAAAACCTTTTGCTATTCTGTGTTCAAGCCACTTTATACAAATAAAACAGTTAATCATTAAAACAAGCCTAGAAATGATGTTCACCATTTTACAAATGAAGAACAGGAAGGGTAAGAAACTTGCTCAAGGTCACACAGCCACTTAGTGGTAAAAGCAGGATTCAAAGCCACGCAATTTGATTCTAAAGCCTGGGCTTTTGGCCACTATACCATCTTCTCTCTACCTAATGCCCCAGTAAATAGTTGGATTTAACCTGGGCTCAGGAGGATGATTTGTGGCAGGTTTCCTCTTGTACTGCATTTCTCATTTTCTACATATTCCATGCTTTAATGTTTTTCCACCAGATGCTTTTAGCTGACAAATTTCTAAGGTCCTTACCTTGGTGGGAGCTTTCCTGGCCTTCTCATGTGAAGTGGAAGCAGCCTTCCTCCCCTGGCACTGTGAAGGGCATTAGGGCCTGGACGACAGAAGCACGGAGTGTGTGTTGTACCCTCCCTTTTATATCACAACACACCAGAGGCTCAGAGCCACTAAGTGCTTTTTAATCACCCCAGATTTGCAAGAGTATGTCCTAATGACACTTCCTAAAGGGCATCATTACTTCTGCAAAAATGTTTTCTCATAAAATATTTGTTAAAAATGCCTAATAAATCCTGTCTGGGGCAATTACACCCTCACCCTTCACACTGCTGTCAGTAAATTAGGTCTTGTTCTTCCTCTTTCTCATAGTTGCCCTCAGCTCCAGTTGGGCGGTGGCACGTTCTGTTGGCAGCTGGATCCTAATATTTGGCCTCACTTTGACGCACTCCATAAATTAAGTGGCAGACAGTGGCCCCAAGGATTCTAACCTGTTTCAGTCTCATGGCCACTTTTACCATCTTTGAAAAGGAAACTAAAAGCAGCAGATTATAAAAAGCTAGTGATGAGTCAGTGAGAGTGTCCATAAGAAACCGAAAAGGGGGTTCTGGTCACATTTTAAGACCTCCATGAACACTGCTAAACCCTCAAGACTCAGGAAATGCCCTATAGTTATTAACTGTGAGGGAGAAACATCAGTATACTCAATACTAGCCAATTCAGGATGTCCTGTGGTGTTTAAATAATGGCCTAAAGTAAACATGTTTAGTGTTTTGAATCAACTGCATTCAAAGAAAAAGAGGTAATATTTAAATAAACAATCAAATGGGGTCTATCAAGTGTGTTTTGGAACAGAATTACAAAATCAGTTGAAACAAGGAAGAAGGTACAAATCAGTAATTTAATCAAATTGTCTCTAATTATATAAAATAGTGGGGTATTTGTTTGTGGAGTTAACCACATTTTTATGTTTTTTATTTTTTAAATGAATTCCCCAGGTGTAGGTAGATGGCAGGAAATTTACGGTTCATGATGACTCTTGCTAAGAATCAGGAGAATCTGCAAACAGCAGTGTTTATTTTGAGAGTGGAGATATTATATAGAAGAATGTATGCAATGGAGGAGAATCAAAGAGATGAGAAAAATTAGCAGAGTAAGAATGTGTGTGTGTGTGTGTGTGTGTGTGTGTGTTCCCACCTACTACTGATGGTGCTATGGAATGGTTTTGAGAAGATACTGGAGTCCTTGAGCCAGTATGAAAGGTTTTTTTTGTCCTCACTCCCCTCCCCCATCCTAGAATTAGTACCATACTGTCATTGGCAGTGATATTCAGAATATTTAAAAACGAGCATGACAAAGATGCCAGCCAGTCAGAGCGGACAAGCTATCTAGTCAGAATGGACTCCTTTGGGAAACACTTGGTACGTAATTAATGGTCTGGAGCCTGGAGGTGCCTGTCTTAACTGCCTCCGGTTTCTGGTTGCTTCTGGTCACTGTGGTTCTGGGAACATTTCCTGTGCTTCAGAGGGGCATGGGCACAGGCGGGGGAGAAGGGGACGTTGAAGAAGTGATTGACTCTAGATTTGCCTCCTATTATAAAATGTAACTACACGTAAAGGTTCTTTGTTAATTGGACTTTTTTCCCCCTGTAATAGGGATCACGTTTTCTATCAATGAAAAAGGGACACAGTGAAAAAGCAAAGAGTAGAAAGAATATTCAGCCCGGGTGAGAAACCTTGGATTCTTTCCTTTTCTTTACCACTTACTAGCTGAATGACTGTGATGAAAAATGCTGTCTCTGAGAACCAGGTTCCTTATCTGGAACAAAAACCCATAACGGAGTCCCTCCGATGAGACACTGTGTATAGATGTGCTTTGTAATCTGCTTTTAAAAATTTTACATACACACACACACACACACACACACACACACACACAGAGAGAGAGAATACACACACATAGAGAGAATACATGCACATACACACAGTATACTTGTATTATACCTTAGCAAAATTAATACTTTTTTTAAAACCCTGAAATAATTATCGTTTTAAGGGAATAACCAACCCTAAATCCAGCAAGCCTGTATTTTCATATATTGAGTTAAAAAAAAAAAAAAGAGAAGTAAATTTCATGAACCAGCTCTTCTCCAGATCACCTTGGAACTTAATCAGATATATATTTTGTGTAATTCTGCCTGCTTTTCTGTCTCCATAGCCCTCACCTGCTGACCTCAAAGAGCACATTGTTAAGTTTGAGCCACCATAAAGAATGCGGTTGATGGCTCCAAAGACACATGCGTGCATTAGTCTGGTGGCCGAGAAATGGAGGTTCCTCTGCCCCAGTGGTGGCTATGGTAGGAGACTGTGGTCCAGTTCCACAAGTTGCCTTTAGCCGCTTGGGACCTTTGTCCTGCATGTCAGTAAATTTTGAGATTACAAAATTCACGCTACTGGAAGGCATTTTGCCAGCATTCGAATTCAGGATCTGAGGCTAGGCTCCAATTAGGTGACAGAAGAAGGAGGGGCTTACAGTAAGAAGGCTGAGTTGGGAATGACTCCCAGGGAAATCTCTGAGGACTAGAGAGGCCACACGTGGAAGAAGGTGGGAACACGTGGCAGACTCCTTCATTTCCTGGAAAAGGGTTACTCCAGGATGGCTCCAGTTCTGTAAGATTCCTGGAGCTTTGAGCATGAGCTCAGCTGGATTAGCTGGATTAACCACGATATACAAAGAGAAAAAAAAAAAAAAATCCCGTAATTTGAGCCCTCGGGAACCTTTAAAAAGGGCTCTAGGTTGGGTTACTTCTCCTGCCAGAAAAACAGGATGTTTTGGCAGTTCTGAAGATCTTTCTAGGACCAGAGGACAGAGCCTTAAAAAAAAAAAAAAAAGTGTTCTAGTAAAAGAGGAAATATTTGATTATTTTAGCCTTAAGGAAGAAGCAAATTAGATCTGAGTAGGCATAATAGCAGGGGGCAAGAGATTTCTGTATGATTTTGAGTTTTATTTGAATAGACATTAAAAAAATGGGCTAGAGTGGTGATGTTCCACTGGCAAGACTTTACTAATGCTATTTGACAGCTGCATATTCTGAGTGCCTGGATTTAAAGAAAGACAAATTTAGGGAAGGCTCTTTTAAAGAGCTAACTATAAATATTTATCTCATTTTCACTCATAAGCCAATTCTCTACCAGTAAAGTACCTCTCATTTAAAGCAAACAAACAAACAAAAAAATCAAGGAGGCTAAAATATTACTAGGGGATGACCTAATAGAGATGAAAATGAGATGGGTTAAAATTCAAAAACAGATTTGTGCTAATTGAAACAGTTATAAAAATTTGATTCTGCAATACAATCCATTTAATATACTTTCCTATTGATTAGTGTTGGCTGACAGCTCTAGCTAGACCATCCCTGGTAAGGGAATTTCATTCTTTTCAAAGACCTTTAAAGTAGATGCTTACGCTATTAAACTATTTTTCCCACAGAAATTATTTTTCTATTGGACTCCAAGTAGGAAGCATATACATTTCAATATCAGTGGGTTGAAACTGACTTATTATGGCATTTATGAATGGAGAGGAAAAAGCTCTATCGTTAAATTTGGAATATTGGGAGTTATTTTAGAAACCAGCTTGAAAGATTTTTTTTTTTTTTTTTTTACAGCTTTAGAGTAGAGAATAAGGCTGTATGAATAATTTATATAGTCCTGGAAATATTAATCAAATAGTTTGGACAGTGATGTATCTTTTTGTTTTGACTAATTCACTGAGTTCCTGGCCAGCTATGAATTTTTTTCCTTTGGTGTTTGGAATGTTCATCGAGGTTCTTGAATTAAAATTCCATACCAGATGTTAGTTTGTATTGACTGTATCGTGAGTAGGCTGGTGCTGGCAGCTGAAGAACTTGCTCCGCCTTCTTGTCATTTTGTGAATGGATTGTGAAGAGTTTGTTCATTTGCTCTAAACTCCACTGAAGCAGATACTCCCAAGTATCTGCTATGTTGCAAGACTGTTTTATTTGCATAATGAGAACAATGGTTTGGGGGAGGGTTGTTTGGGAAATAGGATAATAAGGTACTTTACAAATAGAAATACCTGGCCTTGTTTGCTTTTACTCCTGGTACCTTTAGAAACTGTCTTGACTGTGTTACTTTCCAGCCAAGTCCTTTTTTGGAAAGGGTGATTAAAGGGGCTGGGATTCCATCTGCCTGATGATCGCCTTGCCTGCACCCTTTCCCCGAGCCCTTCTTGCATTTCCTCTCTCCATGTAGACTGGCTTGACCCTCATAGATTTGTAAACTGCCACATTGTGCTGTCTTTCTGACTGTCATAGGGCTGCATCTCTTCTGTAGGCAAAAATCCTATTCTCTACGGCATCCCAGAGATAGACTGCCTCCCTCCTTTGCCTTTCTTTTTTGTTGTTAAGAGAACATAGTATATGATACATACGGTTCCCCCTAAAGTAAGAGTGCAAGCATTTCACACTTGCATTTCCCCTTAAATGAGAAGCCCTGAAGCACACTGACCTGATGCTGAGCCGGAAAGGGAAGGGGGTGGAGGGCTGAACTGACTGGAAAACATAGCCCTTTGCCTAAAACTGTAGGTATTGCTCAGTGTTTAGTATTAGATTTATGGAATGGCTCCTCTCCCAGGGTTGTCCCCGCTTTCTACAATTTGGCGCTTTATTGCTATCGAAACAGCCTCACTTTCTAAACCATTGTGATTGTGCAGGGGGAGGAGGCTGTGGCGGGCAGGGGTGCCAGGAGTTGTGAATGACACAGGTTTGCCAGATGACAAGTAGCGGACCTCTGCATCAGCCAAGAGGAATTAAGCTTTGTCACTCCCCGCTGGGACTACCTTTCTCCTGGTATGTGCGCAAGGAATTCATATGCTGCTGCTGCAGCCACCAGAGCAGAGCCCGGAGTACACCTTGCCACGCACTGCAAGCAGTGAGCAAGAATGATAGCTGTCTCTTTTAAATGCCGTTGTCAAATTCTGAGGCGACTTACTAAAGGTACCGTAATTTCCTTGTTATTCACTCCGCGAGTCCGTCGCAGTAGCCTATAAACACAGTTTAATGGTTTTTACTTTCAAATATGACTGCCTTTACAATTTATTGTCAGGCAACAAAGAACTCTGAAATAGGTGTAGATAGAGAGATATGGACTGGTAGACTGGGCTTTGCTTGCTGTCCTTACGTCCTGATTGTGTTCATGCTGAAATCATGAACCCGGCTTGTGTGTGTGTGTGTGTGTGTCTGTGTGTGTGTGTGTGTGTCTGTGTGTGTGTCTGTGTGTGTGTCTGTGTTTTTTCTTAGCAACTTCATTCATTGCTGGAAAGAAAATGCGTTTGCGTCCGGTGCTGAAGTTATCATGGGAACCTGTCATTTTGCATGCTGATTAACTGGGCAAGAAAATTCATGTGTGTGTTACTGTCCTTTCCATGACACACGTGCTAAATGCAGCTGGCAGCTTCAGGACCCACACAGCTGACGAATGCACAGAATCATTGTTTATTCTGTTAATTTCTGACATCTCATGAGCTTTTTCCCAGGACAGCTTTAGTTGTTTTGTTTTTTGTGTTTTTTTTTAGAATTGCATGTTCAGAAATGTAGGTAATTTGAAATGCTTTGGTCTTATGTGCTGTTTGAAGAAGTTTATTTGAAAGTAAAAAACCATTGCTTTGTATCCTCCCTTCAAGAATTCCTGGCTTGTGATTGTCTCTCTTAGAATCTAAAATATTAATTAAATCTCTCTGTACTATTTTAAATATGCTTTTCTTTGAAATCACTCTCCCTATGCCATCTCATTTACTTTGTGAGCATTCTTTTGCAAAGTTAGTGAATGTTGCTTTTAAAAATCTTGCCTTAGGTGCGGATAGACGTGTGAGCTCTTTTGCCTTATTTCCTTTAGATAGAATCTTCTTTAGAGGGAATTTATTATTTAAAAAAACTTCACTCTGAGTAAAAGTGTGTAGCTGCAAATGCCTTTCTTTTTCAGCCTGTAACATGAGTAGTGTCAAGTAATTAATGGATGTAATTATGCTCTAGAAGCTCTGAACCTATAAATATGTTAATGGATGCTGTTTCTATCAGTTTAGCTTGACATATCAGAGTTCTTTTATCACCAGCAGTACAGCTAAAAATGCAATTAATATTTTATTTGGCAGAAGAATGAGCACAAAGCAAATAGTGAGGAATAGATCTTGAGTCAATAACAGGAAAGAGAATAAATACTATAGCCAAACTTACCGAATGCATTTGCAAGTTGTTTGGATAGCAGAGCAAGTCCTTTGAAAAGGTACTTTGGGGAAAATATAGGAAAGACTATCCATTTTAAATTAGGCTGTTAGCATGGGGTAGTAAATTCTGTTTTGACTTTATCCTCTTCACTTGGTACAAATGTACCATTTCTGTTTATGAATCACTATTAACAGACTATCTTTTATGTGATGGTTTGGGCTAAGACTTAGAAGGTCTCTTATTCTAAAAAGTTCTTAGCTGATTTTAGCATTTACTCATCTTGATGTTAAGAAGTTGATGCTCTTCTTAGATTTTAATCATAAAACAATTGATATTTTCTGTTCATGTGTATCAGAGATTCTTTTACAAATCCTACATACTAGGATGAAAGTGAACCTAAGCAATTTTTAGTTTTTACAAATATTTTTAAACTTTGTCCAGTTTTCTGTGTCTTACGGAAGCATTGCTGTCCGTTAGTGAAAGGAGATTTAAATGTTTACTAAGATAGTTTTAGAAATCTAGATAAATGAGGAAAGTATTGATACCTTCTTTGTCATTGCTATTTCACTTTTCTTCCCCAAAGTCTTTATATCTGCCTCTTTTCTCTTCGGCATCTGGCTGAAGACTGCCAGTTGATGACTGCAGTAAAATCTCTATGTGGAATCAATTTGCCATCGTTTGGCTCCTCTGTGCATTTGATTGGATGTTCAGATGTTGGCCAGGAATGTGTCTGAGTAATGCACCACCTACCTTGTCATCTCCTTACCGTCCTGTCAAACAAAGTTCAAGTCCCACCAATGCTACCTGTTGTTCCAAACTGGATACATTGAGTTCCAGCACCCCACCCCTACCTGTTGTGCTATTTTTCTTAGGCTGTAGTAATGAAACCAAGAACTATATGTAATTACAATCTTAAATTACCCTTCTTTGGTTTTTTTTTTTTTTTGGGTGGGAGTAATGTGCAGATATGCACTTGGATGAAGTTTCTTTCCTGCCTTGTCCCCCTCCTCACACAGCTCCCACACCCTCACTCTCAACCCCCAAAGGCACATATTTCTTTATACCCATTGAAGGCTGCACCTAATACACCTCCTCCAGATATTTACCCCAGTGCCCTGCAACTTGTCTATTAAAAGGGATTAGATTTGCCTAGTTGAAAGTGGTAGGACTTTTGAATTTTCTGTGAGTTTTTAGCAAATGCTTCAAGTTCCTTATTGGACCCCTTGTGGCTAGAACCTTGCGCAGCTCTTAGGAGGCGCAGGGAAGATTTGCTTTGTGTTTCTGAGACTACTTTGCTATTTGTGGTTGATATCACCCACAAGAAAAAACAGTATGGCAATTATAATATCTTTTCGATTCTCTTAAAGAAAAAAGGATGCAGTTAAAGGTAAACTATTATCTACACACACACACCAATTCTTAGCAGTTTACTTGTGGTTTAGGGTTCTTCATTCATTCATCTATTGTCCATTTAACAAATACCTGCTGAGTATCTACTGCGTATGCCAGGTACCGCCATTTTTGTACTAAAATCCTGGGCTGGGACACTTTATAAGGGTATCAAGCATTTTAAAGTCAATATTTACATACAAATCCTTTGATCACCCTGCATAGAAGCGTGACCCACAAGGTTTATGGCAGAACATATTTTAGGTGGCCTTAGTACTTTTCAGACTTGGGAACTGAGTCTGTTTTCTTATTAAGGCTTCGAGTGACTGTTTCAATTTGTTTGCCTTATGGACCTCCTACCAAGGTAGACCAAGAAAATAACCTTTTCTTAAAAGGCCTGGTCCTACAGTTAAGATACGAACTTCGGGCCATTAAGAGACCAAAATTGTCAAAAGTATTCTTTTACATCTAATAATGAAATCTAAAGAGATGCTGTCTTCTGCCTCTGTTCTAACTCCACAATGAGACTGTCTACTGATTACCTAGCGTTGGAGCCAAATCCAAAAATAATATTTTCTCAGCTTTCCAGGCACATCGAACAAAGGCATTTTCTTGAGCAAGTAAAGCTAGGCTTCTTGGCATCTACCTTCACAACTGTTTACCTCTGAGAGCCTGCTTTCTTTGCCAGGGGTTACAGTACCTTAAGGGAAGTGAATGTGTTCTTGGAGAAGGGAATATATTTTCACAGCTTCTACAGCCATTGTTCTTTTTTCTCACGTCATGTTTGTGTCATTTTATTCTCCTTGAAATTGGTTGGCCTCCTCTGCAAAGATTCATTTCCTGTAGTGGTAACTGGTGTGACCCCACTTCTTTCTCAGGTGCCACTGTTTTTAGTTGGGAGATCGGAACTTCCATGCTCCACTGGTAATGGCATTTTTCTTTCACAAGCTTTCCTCTGTCTACCAAAGTCAACGTCAGCCAACAAATATTTACTGACACTCCACAGGGAGCATGCGGCTCTGGTCACCTCTTGTTTTTGGTCTCCATTCATTTTATCTCCCCATCTTCTCTTTAGTGGCTCAGGACCCATGTCCAAAAGTCTCTGCCTTCACTTTAGTATAGATTTCAAAATCATTTCTCATAGCTGGCCTAAGTGTCATTTTATTTTCCTTTTTTTTAAAAAATTTTATTTATTTTTTACTGCGTTGGGTCTTAGTTGCTTCACACAGGCTTTCTCTAGTTGCGGGCGAGCGGGGGCTACTCTTTATTGCGATGCAGTGGCTTCTCTTGTTGCGGAGCATGGGCTCTAGGTACGCGGGCTTCGGTAGTTGCGGTGCACGGTCTCAGTAGTTGTGGCTCACAGGCTCTAGAGCGCAGGTGCAGTACTTGTGGCGCACGGGCTTAGTTGCTCCGTGGCATGTGGGATCTTCCTGGACCAGGGCTCAAACCCATGTCCCCTGCATTGGCAGGTAGATTCTTAACTACTGCACCACCAGGGAAGTCCCTCATTTTATTTTCTACTTGCCTTCTCTTCCTCTCTCTTCCCAAACACACATATGGCCTAGAATAGAATGAGCGTTCCCTGTCCCTTTCCCATTAGCTTACTTCAGGCAGCCCTGTTGAGTCCCAGTGGGGCATCTGAGCTTGTGGCTGGCATCCCACTGCCCCCTGCTTTGCACTCTTTCTTTCTCCTTCCTGATTACTCCTCCCAACCTGGGTATCCTCTCTTCTCCCCTGCTGCCTGGGCATTCCTGGGCCTTACTTTATCCACTGGCACTGGGCAGGATTAAAAGGCACTTCCTCTCAGTCTTTGCTCCTTACCCTTCCCCCAGTCATGGAATCATCGTGCTTGAAAGGGAAGGTCAGACATTAATCTAGGACTTGTCTCCTGATGGAACTGAAACTCAACCACTTTAGGCAGCCAGCAATCTTATTCTTAATTCTCTTCAATAAGAACAGTCTCACGATGTGTCTGATAATCTTTCAAAGGACTATTTAAGTGACCTCTGAGCCTTTTTAAACTCTTCGGCACTCATCCAATGTTTAAAACTTTTTCTATTCAGAAATTCATCTTCTATGTGTAATCTCCATCAATTTCAACAATACATTTAATTTTTTTTTTTTTGGTCTTGATGGAAGAGGAAAAATATTTCCTATGTCTTCCCTTCTGCAATATTCTTTTAATCCAAGGAATTCTGTATCAGCCACTGAGTTCAATGTCATTGTTCTGAATGTGATTGCTCCTCTTTTGATGGCTTCGAATTTTCTGCTCAGGTCCCTCTGCACTTCACCATCTGTCTGTGTCTAGTCTCCCAGCTCCTCTGGCATTCTCCCCTGATGACTCCTCATCCACTCCGTGATATGATTCAGAATTGATTATCATCTGGGTTAAGAATGTTCTCTGTCCCTGCTGGACCTCATTACTCGCATTTCCCCATCCCCGTTTCTTCTGCTAACCCATGCTCTCCTCCTCTGTCAGATCCTGCCATCTGGAACAGCTTGACTGTATCTCTCTACCTCATTAACTTTCCATCCCTTTTCACATCTCACCTGAAAACATATCCTTTCTCCTTTGCCTCTAATTTCATCCCCTCGAAGCTAGTTTCCTCATGCATCATTCCAGCCTATAAACTTTAAAAAATTCCATGCCCTTAAAAGTTGTTGCACAAAATAAGATTGTCTTATTTTGTTGAAGTGTCCTCTGTTGCTAGGACACGAGCATATTTCTCTCACAAATGGAGAGACCCCACTTGAATAGGAGAATTCTGCAACTGGATCTCAGGCAAGTCTTGCTGTTTCCCCACAAGTGCTGCTAACTGAGGGGATGGTGATGGATTTCTAGAAGCTGTGATTCTAGTCCAGTGCTCTGAGGGAGTTTACATGGAACTGCGGCTTGGACCACATTACTCCTAGTGGTCTGAAGCTTTCCTTTTGTAAAACTGGCTAGGCTTGTCATAGTTGCAGGTTTATTTCTCCCCCATCTTCTTGGATGGGAATTGCATGCTGGAAATGCTTTTCCTCCTTCCAGAAGCCACGCATCCTTCTGATGGAGTAACAGGCTATCCTTCACATAACCTCCTATGAACAGGAGTCCAGACTCTTCTGATATGATTGTGGCTGTTCCGAGAGGAAAAGCTGATTCGTTACTGAGAAAAGGAATTCCAATTCAGGATAGGCATTCTCACTTTAGGAAAATGAGACCCAATGTTTCATTGTTGCCCCACTTTTTCTAGAGTAGGAAAAGGGGATGGGAACCATATATTGATACCTGCTCACCCAGAATATTAAAGGGAAATCAACCAAGGTAATACATCACTAATCCCTCAGTGTTCCACATGGTATAGGGGCAACAGAATTGACTTAGAAGTGAGATGTCATGTGATCTTGTCCCAGCTCTTCTGTTTTTACCTGTGTGGCCAAAAAAAAGAACTGAGCCTCCTCATTAAACCTCAGTTTCCTCATCTATAAATTAAAAATCATATGCAAAAGCTTTTATATGGCCTTATGCTCATGTTAGCTATAAGAAAATTCTTTCATTCTAATTTTCTACGGCAATTGATTTGAATTTCTATCTTAGTCAATTTACTTTATTCTGGCAGTAAACATATTTTTGGTAATTCGAGAGAAGGCAAAATATGTATTCTGAAAATTTCTAGAAATATAAGGGAGCAGTCAATGCTTAGATCCTTCTCCTTTTTCTCTCTTTCATTCAGTCTCTTGGCATTATTCTGCCCATATGCATGAGAATTATATGTTCGCCTAAAAATTAATCATCTGTGCCTTCTTAAATCTACAGAAGAAAATATATTGTTGCAAAATTTGTTTGGTAATTACTTTAAAGTTTCAATACTACATGTATCTCAAAGAAAAGCCACGCACACTTAGCTTCTTGAAGGATGTGACTTCACCTTTCAAATGCAAAGAGAAACTTTGACCTTGCCATTAAAAAAGCAATTGAAACAAAATGGTCTCATATTTCTCAAGTCACTTGTAACCACCTAAATTCAGACAAAGCTTCTCAGGCTACTAGAAAATGAGAAAAAGTATTAATTTGTTATTATAATAATAAGAATTACTGTTATTAGTTCTTATTAATAATTCAAACTAGATTATTAAACAGCTGAACATATGAAGAAAAGCACAATAATTAAAATTTGTACAGAGTAAATTTTCTACCCATTTTTCAAAACAAAGATGAATTAGGAGAAAATGTAAAATCTAACGTCATGTCGCTAAAAATACATTGCCGGTGTTATAATGGAAACCTGGAACCTGGTGTGGGGGGCAAGGTGATTTGCAATTTATCCTATTCTATATGCTTTTTAATAAGAGTTGAAGTTATACTATATGTGAACACATATCTTTGCCCTACATTTTCTTCTTAAAATTCTACCCACTTGTGTGTGTTAGCACACTGTTGTCATAAGATGTTACTGACTCTGTAGTATTCCATTATGTGGATTACCATACTTAACATATCACCCTAGTTTGTTGCCACATTTTCACTCAAATAAATGATGGTGTTGAGTATCTTTAAAGAATTGCTTTGTATCATTTTTTTTTAGATTCCACATATAAGCAATATCATACGATATCTGTCTTTCTCTGCCTGGCTTACCTCAGTGTGATCCATGCTGCTAGGTCCATCCATGTTGCTGCAAATGGCATTATTTCATTCTTTTTTATGGCTGAGTAATAATCCGCTGTATAAATATACCACATCTTCTTCATCCATTCATCTGTCGATGGACATTTAGGTTGCTTCCATGTCTTGGCTATTGTAAATAGTGCTGTAGTGAACGTTGGGGTGTATATATCTTCTTGAATTATGGTTTTCTCCAGATATATGCCCAGGAGTGGGATTGTAGGATCATATGATACAAATGAAATTATATATAAAACAGAAATAGGCCCACAAACATAGAAAATAAACTTATGGTTACCAAAGGGAAGGGAGAAAGGGATAAATTAGGAGTTTGGGAGTAACATATACACACTATTATATATAAAAGAGATAACCAACAAGGACCTACTATGTAACACAGGGAACTATACTCAATATTTCATAATAACCTATAAGGGAAAAAGAATCCTTTGTGTTCTAAATTGTTGCCTCAGTATATTTCACTTTAAAATCTCCTGACACACATCTCCTGAGAAATGTGTTCAGGATACGTACCTCACATGTGTTCTCAAATGCTTTTTAAAGCTAACAAAGGTGGCAGAAATGTGTTTGGAATACATAGCCCATATGTGTTCTCAAAGGCAGAAAGAAAAACAGTAAGGGAAGCAGCATTTGGATGCCATAATATCCAAAAAGCGAAGCAAGGATCATATTTCATACAGGAGAGAGAGAGCAGCCTTCAGTGAGAAGGAGAGTGAGAAATGAACAGCCGTTCAGCTTTGTAAGTGGGTCATCATTGACCTTTGAGAGAACAGTTTCAGCAGAGTGGTGATGTCCACAACCAGATTATAAGGGCTTCAGGCACACCTAAAGGTCGTGAGTGCACACCTCTCTTCCAAGGTGGACAGTGGAGGTGAGGCTGTGGTCTGGGAGTAGCCTCTAGGGGTGGAGGGTGGGACCACAGGGAATAGGGAAGGGTATTATGAGATAGAGATGTGGGCATTTTTTTAGGTTTAGAGGAAAGAGTTTGCAGAGAGGTGAAACTTCAAGATGCAAATCAGAGGAGAGATGATTCCAGAGCAAGGCAAGGCAAGGTGAGAGGGAGTGAGAGCCAAATGCAGATGAAAGATGCAGATGGAAGATGCAGATGGAGACCAACCAGCCTGGGCCAGCAAGAAGAATGCCTTCATCATGGAGATGGTACAGCACAGGAAGAAAGCTTTTGAGGTAGACACTAAGAAAGTTAACCTAACTCAACTTTCTTAATAAATTAGAAGGAGATTGTAAAAACTCATATTCTTAGGAGCTCCTAATGTAGGGGTTTCTAAATTTGTCTATGCACTGGAATCACCTGGGAGCTTAAAAAATAATGACACCTGTGTCAACCCCAGAGCTTGTGATTTAATTGACTGGGGATGTGGTCTACACTTGGGAATTTTTAAAAATTTCCCAGGCGATTCTGCTTTGCAGGTGCATTTGGGCGCCACCAACCATTTAGGAAGCCCCATGGGGACATCACACTGGTCCTTGGGAATCAGACATGTTTCCGCCAAAGACAGGCCCAGGATTTTGTTCAACTGCTGGGAGGGAGAAATTGAGCAGATTCGACTTCCTGTGACCTTGAAGGCAGAGACCATCTGAAAATGGAAATGGAGCCAAAAGAAAGAGACACCAGGTCCCAGTATCATCACCTGAGCCTCTGGTCAAGAACTACCTTAAGTGAGCTCTGATCTCTGCCCTAGACTTCTTCCATTATATTAGCCAATAATTTTCCCCAATACCTAAGCTAATTACAGCCAGGTTTTTTTCAGTCACTTGCAATCAAAAGAAGCCTGATATATGGGTGGTAACAGTTGAGCATACACATTTTGATAACCAGAATCACTCACGTTCCCCAGAACACCAGTACAGCCTCAACAAATCTTGGTCCCCCAGCTTCCGTGCTGAGTTATGAGCACCACTGCTCATTTAGGATTTCCTTTGGATCATTTTGTTTAGTGGACCACTGATCAAGTGCACCCCTCCCCCCACTTGGTGGTCCACATCAGCATAAACTAGAAGCAATGTCCAGATAGGGATGGAAAGGAATGTTTTATTTCCATGTGGTTTTTCTGTCTTTACTATCCCAGCAGCTAATTCCTCCCCTCCCCTCCCCACTAAGCAGAAGGTGATTGTTTAACGAATTCTGATGTAGACCTACTTACGGTAAAGGAGTCCACCCTCATTTGTGTTCTTCAGGAAGTCTGTCACCCCAGCCCCCAGATAGAGGTAGTTGCATGCTGAAGCCGGCTTATACTAGCTTAAAAGAGCTAATGGTTAAATTTTCAAGAGTTTTGTGAGCCAGTTGTTAAACATATCTGTTATTAAACATCATTTTATATAAACTTATGGTTAAATAAATTATATTAAAAACAAAGGTAATAAATGCTCAAACTTCATCACTTCCCAATCATTGCCTAATTATTATTTTACAACATTTTATTCTCTGTACTCTTAAGGTCTAGTGTATCAGTATGGTGGAAATACTATATAATGGTGTGCTACTGTACATTTCTCCCCAATTCCACAGTCAGTAACATCACATTAATAGCTTTAAATTGGCTATGGTGTGTTTACACCATGGAAATTGGCACACGCAATAAATCAAGGCTTCCCCATAAGCCCCAGAAAGCCAGTTGTTAAACATTTACCAACACAACACTGAATAGGTACCTCTGCTCTACGTATTCATAAAACATGTGTAGATGTCTTTCCTTTTGCTTTCCAAGTGGAATTGTGATTGTCCGTTTATCTGTATACAACCATCAGACTATGAATTCCTTGAAATTAATAAACATGCTTTACTTATCATTATATCCCCAGCAAATACACAGTATTTGGTGCAAAGAAAATGCCCTGTTGAAGGGATAGTGTTAATTTCTAAAGGTCTCCTGGATTAACCAATCTCATGTGTTCATTTTGGACTTGGAATGTTTCAGTTAACTCCTTCCTTTTCTCCAGAGCTCTTGATGTTTGAAAATATTCTTTCAGGTTTTCACATCACATGAGAAAGTAAGCACCAGGACTATTCCAAGGAGCTTCAGCATCCTCTAACACCTGCTGATTTCCCAGTTTCCCTCCTAACTAGAGGGGTGTTCAACATCCTCCTCCTTTCTCTCCTTCTCTGGAAGCCTGCTCTGGGCAGTCTAGAGGAAGAGTCTGGCAGGAGGCCAGGAACAGCACCTGGGGTCTGGAAGCTGAAGGACAAACTACTGTTGAATTCTGCATGACCAGGTTCCCAATTGAATTCAATCTGGGGAATATTTAGGACCCCACAGAGTTACTGATTGAATTGAATTTTTCCCATTCTGTAAAGCTAAGGGACCTCATATAGATCAAAGTGAAGTTCATTTATTGCCTTTGTTTTCTAAATGCTTTGTTGGTAAGTTTGGTTCCTAAACTGTGAAAATTCAGTTATAAAGTCTCAAAATCAAAAGAGTTTCCAAGAGTATTAATTCCTAATGATATTTTTATGTTGATGATATTTATTTGTTTTAGATGTATGCCTCCCAAATGTTAAAATCTGTATAAGGATTAGGGGCTCAAATCACACTGACCAAAAACTTTCCCTCAGCTACATCCCAAACATCAACATGAAAGCAAAAAGGGCAGTTCTAAAAATGGAAGTAATGGATGGATATCAAGAGACCAGAGATTTTCAGAAATTTCTGAAAGATGGAAAGTAGATAAACCAAAGCAGACATTACAGTCCAGGACAAATACAAGAAAAATGGAATGGGGCGGGAGGGAGTCATGCTTCCTGGGAGTGGAGGCACAGATAGGCTCTAAATCTGTGTTGATTTGGGAGATCAGGAAGAAGAAGGGGGTAGAAAATCATGTGATTTTTTTTGAAGGATGAAACACCTGGGAAAGTCAACCCCACTCCCCTTTAATCACCTTCCATTATAGTATTGTTCCCTAATCTAAAACTAGAAAACTAGCCTTTTAAGATATTCCTGGATATGTAGTGATGATGACCCTTAGAGTAAAACCCTCCTCATTTTGGCATGAAGTTAGTGAGGAATAGGCAGGTATAACATGCCTGTTTACCTTACTGTCTGTTCCCAGCCCGAGGGATTCAGGTAAAGCCTGCCAGTTTTCACATCCTGTCATTCTGAGGAAAGGTTGATTGAAGAAATATATCTATATAATCCACACTAGCTACTTGTATTAGCAACTTAGTTTTCTATTAATAAATGTAAACTGATAACAACTGACATTTGAGGGCTAACAACTAACTTGAAGAAAGGAGAGGTGATTCAAGAACAAAAGATACATTTTTAAACATTCTAATTATTAACCTCAGAAACATTCAAGAAGGTATAATACTACATACATAAAACAAGACCAGCTATAATGATAAGGGGGCAAAAAATATGCAGAATTGTTAGAATATAAAAATATGACTACTGGGACTTCCCTGGCAGTCCAGTGGTTAAGACTTCACACTCCCACTGCAGGGGGCACGGGTTCGATCCTGGTTGGGGAACTGAGATCCCACATGCTGCATGGTACAGAAAAAAAAAAAAAAAAAAAAGAAGAAAGATATTTTTTAAAAGTAGGTACATAGAAGATCAATTGGAAAGACACAGCAGCAACCTAAAAAGACATTGGGAGAGCAGAGAGAAAAAGAAATTATAATGGATATGATTGATATTAGTTCCTGAAACAAAAGAAAGTTTTCAGATTGAAAAGGCCCATTGAGCCCTAAGCAAGATGACTGAAAAAAGACCTAGACAAATTCTCTTGAAATTCTAGGACATTATGAAAAAGAGAAGATCCGAAGAGTTTCTCAAGAGAAATAAATATAGACTTCCTATAAAGGAATGAGAGTCAACTTGGTATCAGACTTTTTATTAACACTAGATTCTAGAAGATTTTTTCAATGCTTTCAACGTTTTGAGGAGGTGTGCTTTTAAACCTAGAACTGTCAATCAAGGGTGAGCATAAAATAAAGATATATTTGGGCATGCAATGATTCAGACGATTTATATCCAAATGCACTTTTAGAAAAAAGCCACTGAGCACTTTTAGAAAAAACTTGCTGAGATACTTAAGCAAAGAAAAAATATGTATATGTATATGTATCTCTCTCTCTCTATATATATATATGTATATATATAAATATGTATATATATTATATATATACATATATATATATATATATGTCTAAAAGTGGAGAAGCAGTGTGTCTAATTTAAGAGTATGGTAGAAAGATATCCCAGAATGGCAGTTATGTAGTACAGAGCAGTCAATTCAAATTAGGACATATCACCAGAGTCAGAGGTCCTGAAGAATAACATCTTCCAAAGAACATGGATTTCTTACAATTATTAATGCATAAATTTGATAAAATTAATGATGAGATAGAGATATAAGTATTCTTTTGTCAGCAAGAAAAACAAAGGCAATTAGAAACCCTAAAGAGTACGAAAGCGGGACAAAAAAGTAAAAGCCCAAATATGAAGCAGTGTAAAATGTGTCATGTTTTTGAACAGTTGTTGGAGAATGACCTTGACCTTTACACTTGGAAGATTTCCATTGAGTAGCACAGATATAGTAACTTAAAACTGCATCCCTGGTTGGAGAACCAAGATGGTGGAGTAGAAGGACGTGCTCTCACTCCCTCTTTCGACAACACCAGAATCACAGCTAACTGCTGAACAGTCATTGACAGGAAGACACTGGAACTCACCAAAAAAGATACCCCACATCCAAAGACAAAGGAAAAGCCACAGTGAGATGGTAGGAGGGGCGCAATCACAATAAAATCAAGTCCCATAACTGCTGGGTGGGTGACTCACAAACTAGAGAACACTTATACCACAGAAGTCCACCCACTGGAGTGAAGGTTCTGAGCCCGACATCAGTCTTCCCAACCTGGAGGTCTGGCAATGGGAGGAGGAATTCCTAGAGAATCAGACTTTGAAGGCTAGCAGGATTTGATTGCAGGACTTCGACAGGACTGGGGGAAACAGAGACTCCACTCTTGGAGGGCACACACAAAGTAGTGTGTGCATCAGGACCCAGGGGAAGGGGCAGTGACCCCAGGGGAGACTGAGGGTCTGCTGCAGAGGGGGGGGGGGGTGGCTGTGGCTCACCGTGAGGACAAGGACACTGGCAGCAGAAGTTCTGGGAAGTACTCCTTGCCATGAGCCCTCCCAGAGTCTGCCATTAGTCCCACCAGAAAGCCCAGATAGGCTCCAGTGTTGGGTTGCCTCAGGCCAAACAACCAACAGGGCGGGAACCCAGCCCCACCCATCATCAGACAAGCAGATTAAAATTTTACTGAGATCTGCCCACCAGAGCAACACTCAACTCTACCCACCATCAGTCCCTCCCATCAGGAAACTTGCTCAAGCCTCTTAGAAAGCCTCATCCACCAGAGGGCAGACAGCAGAAGAAAGAAGAACTACAATCCTGCAGCCTGTGGAACAAAAACCACATTCACAGAAAGTTAGACAAGATGAAAAGGCAGAGGGCTGTGTACCAGATGAAGGAACAAGATAAAACCCCAGAAAAACCAACTAAATGAAGTGGAGCTAGGCAACCTTCCAGAAAAAGAATTCAGAATATGAGAGTGAAGATGATCCAGGACGTCAGAAAAAGAATGGAGACAAAGATCGAGAAGATGCAAGAAATATTTAACAAAGACCTAGAAGAATTAAAGAACAAACAAACAGAGATGAACAATACAATAACTGAAATGAAAAATACACTAGAAGGAATCAATAGCAGGTTAACTGAGGCAGAAGAACGGATAAGTGACCTGGAAGACAGAATGGTGGAATTCACTGCTGTGGAACAGAATAAAGAAAAAAGAACGAAAAGCAATGAAGACAGCCTAAGAGACCTCTGGGACAACATTAATCACACAAACATTTGCATTATAGGGGTCCCAGAAGAAGAGAGAGAGAAAGGACCTGAGAAAATATTTGAAGAGATTATAGTCGAAAACTTCCCTAACATGGGAAAGGAAATAGCCACCCAAGTCCAGGAAGCACAGAGAGTTCCATGCAGGATAAACCCAAGGAGAAACAGGCTGAGACACATAGTAATCAAATTGGCAAAAATTAAAGACAAAGAAAAATTATTAAAAGCAGCAAGGGAAAAACGACAAATAACATACAAAGGAATCCCCATAAGGTTCACAGCTGATATCTCAGCAGAAACTCTACAAGCCAGAAGGGAGTGGCATGATATACTTAAAGTGATGAAAGGGAAGAACCTACAACCAAGATTACTCTACCCAGCAAGGATCTCATTCAGATTCGATGGAGAAATCAAAAGTTTTACAGACAAGCAAAAGCTAAGAGAATTCAGCACCACCAAACCAGCTCTACAACAAACGCTAAAGGAACTTCTCTAAGTGGGAAACACAAGAGAAGAAAAGGATCTACAAAAACAAACCAAACACAATTAAGAAAATGGTCATAGGAACATACATATCGATAATTACCTTAAACGTGGATGGATTAAATGCTCCAACCGAAAGACACAGGCTTGCTGAATGGATACAAAAACAAGACCCATATATATGCTGTCTACAAGAGACCCACTTTAGACCTAGGGACACATACAGACTGAAAGTGAGGGGATGGAAAAAGATATTCCATGCAAATGGAAATCAAAAGAAAGCTGGAGTAGCAATACTCATATCAGATAAAATAGACTTTAACATAAAGAATGTTACAAGAGACAAGGAAGGACACTACATAATGATCAAGGGATCAATCCAAGAAGAAGATATAACAATTCTAAATATATATGCACCCAACATAGGAGCACCTCAAAACATAAGGCAACTGCTAACAGCTATAAAAGAGGAAATCGACAGTAACACAATAATAGTGGGGGACTTTAACACCTCACTTACACCAATGGACAGATCATCCAAAATGAAAATTAATAAGGAAACAGAAGCTTTAATTGACACAATAGACCAGATAGATTTAGTTGATATTTATAGGACATTCCATCCAAAAACAGCAGATTACACTTTCTTCTCAAGTGCACACGGAACATTCTCCAGGATAGATCACATCTTGGGTCACAAATCAAGCCTCAGTAAATTTAAGAAATTTGAAATCATATCAAGCATCTTTTCTGACCACAACGCTATGAGATTAGAAATCAATTACATGGGAAAAAGTGTAAAAAACACAAACACATGGAGGCTAAACAATACGTTACTAAATAACCAAGAGATCACTGAAGAAATCAAAGAGGAAATCAAAAAATACCTAGAGACAAATGACAATGAAAACACGACGACCCAAAACCTATGGGATGCAGCAAAAGCAGTTCTGAGAGGGAAGTTTATAGCTATACAAGCCTACCTCAAGAAACAAGAAAAATCTCAAATAAACAATCTATCCTTACACCTAAAGGAACTAGAGAAAGAAGAAGAAACAAAACCCAAAGTTAGCAGAAGGAAAGAAATCATAAAGATCAGAGCAGAAATAAATGAAATAGAAACAAAGAAAACAATAGCAAAGATCAATAAAACTAAAAGCTGGTTCTTTGAGAAAATAAACAAAATTGATAAGCCATTAGCCAGACTCATCAAGAAAAAGAGGGAGAGGACTCAAATCAATAAAATTAGAAATGAAAAAGGAGAAGTCACAACAGACACCGCAGAAATACAAAGCATCCTAAGAGACTACTACAAGCAACTCTACGCCAATAAAATGGACAACCTGGAAGAAATGGACAAATTCTTAGGTATAACCTTCCAAGACTGAACCAGGAAGAAATAGAAAATATGAACAGACCAATCACAAGTAATGAAATTGAAACTGTGATTAAAAATCTTCCAACAAACAAAAGTCCAGGACCAGATGGCTTCTCAGGTGAATTCCATCAAACATTTAGAGAAGAGCTAACACCCATCCTTCTCAAACTCTTCCAAAAAATTGCAGAGGAAGGAACACTCCCAAACTCATCCTATGAGGCCGCCATTACCCTGATACCAAAACCAGACAAAGATACTACAAAAAAAGAAAATTAGAGACCAATATCACTGATGAATATAGATGCAAAAATCCTCAACAAAATACTAGCAAACAGAATCCAACAACACATTAAAAGGATCATACACCACAATCAAGTGGGATTTATCCCAGGGATGCAAGAATTCTTCAATATACACAAATCAATCAGTGTGATACACCATATTAACAAATTGAAGAATAAAAACCATATGATCATCTCAATAGATCCAGAAAAACCTTTTGACAAATTCAACACCGTTTTATGATAAAAACTCTCCAGAAAGTGGGCATAGAGGGAACCTACCTCAACATAATAAAGACCATATATGACAAGCCCACAGCAAACATCATCCTCAATGGTGAAAAACTGAAAGCATTTCCTCTAAGATCAGGAAAAAGACAAGGATGTCCACTCTCACCACTATTATTCAACATAGTTTTGGAAGTCCTAGCCTTGGCAATCAGAGAAGAAAAAGAAATAAAATGAACACAAATTGGAAAAGAAGAAGTAAAGCTGTCACTGTTTGCAGATGACATGATACTATACATAGAGAATCCTAAAGATGCCACCAGAAAACTAGTAGAGCTAATCAATAAATTTGGTAAAGTAGCAGGATACGGAATTAATGCACAGAAATCTCTTGCATTCCTGTACACTAATGATGAAAAATCTGAAAGAGAAATTAAGGAAACACCCCCATTTACCATTACAACAAAAAGAATAAAATACCTAGGCATAAACCTACCTAAGGAGACAAAAGACCTGTATGCAGAAAACTATAAGACCCTGATGAAAGGAATTAAAGATGATACCAACAGATAGAGAGATATGCCATGTTCTTGGATTGGAAGAATCAATACTGTGAAAATGACTATACTACGCAAAGCAATCTACAGATTCAATGCAATCCCTATCAAATTACCAATGGCATTTTTTACAGAACTAGAACAAAAAATCTTAAAATTTGTGTGGCGACACAGAAGACCCCGAATAGCCAAAGCAATCTTGAGGGAAAAAAACGGAGCTGGAGGAATCAGACTCCCTGACTTCAGACTATACTACAAAGCTACAGTTATCAAGACAATATGGTACTGGCACAAAAACAGAAACATAGATCAATGGAACAAGATAGAAAGCCCAGAGATAAACCCACACAGCTATGGTCAACTAATGTATGACAAAGGAGGCAAGGATATACAGTGGAGAAAAGACAGTCTCTTCAATAAGTGGTGCTGGGAAAACTGGACAGCAACATGTAAATGAATGAAATTAGAACCCTCCCTAACACCATTCACAAAAATAAACTCAAAATAGATTAGAGACCTAAATGTAAGACCAGACACTATAAAACTCTTAGAGGAAAACATAGGAAGAACACTCTTTGACATAAATCACAGCAAGATCTTTTTTGATCCACCTCCTAGAGTAATGGAAATAAAAACAAAAATAAACAAATGGTACCTAATGAAACTTAAAAGCTTTTGCACAGCAAAGGAAACCATAAACAAGACGAAAAGGCAACCCTCAGAATGGGAGAAAATATTTGCAAATGAATCAATGGACAAAGGATTAATCTCCAAAATATACAAACAGCTCATGCAGCTCAATATCAAAAAAACAAACAACCCAATCCTAAAATGGGCAAAAGACCTAAATAGACATTTCTCCAAAGAAGACATACATATGGCCAAGAAGCACATGAAAAGCTGCTCAACATCACTAATTATTAGATAAATGCAAATCACAACTACAATGAGGTATCACCTCACACCAGTCAGAATGGGCATCATCAAAAAATCTACAAACAACAAATGCTGGAGAGTGTGTGGAGAAAAGGGAACCCTCTTGCACTGTTGGTGGGAATGTAAATTGATACAGCCACTATGGAGAACAGGATGGAGGTTCCTTAAAAAATTAAAAATAGAATTACCATATGATCCAGCAATCCCTCTACTGGGCGTATACCCTGAGAAAACCATAATTCAAAAAGACACATGCACCCCAGTGTTCATTGCAGCACTATTTACAATAGCCAGGTCATGGAAGCAACCTAAATGCCCATCGACAGATGAACGGATAAAGAAGATGTGGTACATATGTACAATGGAGTATTACTCAGCCATAAAAAGGAACGATATTGGGTCATTTGTAGAGATGTGGATGGACCTAGAGCCTGTCATACAGCGTGAAGTAAGTCAGAAAGAGAAAAAGAAATATTGTATATTAACGCATATATGTGGAACCTAGAAAAATGGTACAGATGAACCGGTTTGCAGGGCAGAAGTTGAGACACAGATGTAGAGAACAAACATATGGACACCAAGGGGGGAAAGTGGCGGTGGTTGGTGGTGGTGGTGTGATGAATTGGGCGATTGGGATTGACATGTATACACTGATGTGTATAAAATTGATGACTAATAAGAACCTGCTGTATAAAAAAAAAAAGAAGAAGAAGTTCATTTGGTTGAACCCTGAGTGATTGACAGCTGAAACTGAAAACAAATGTGCCATGCTTACCAATGTGAAGCTGTGTTCTCCCTCTTCACCCACTGGACTCTCACTCCCCTTCTATTCCAATTTCATCCGCTTTAAGGATAAGGAGGATTCGTGGTGGGGCCCAGGTCTCTCTGGCCCCAAGGAAGACCAAAGGCCCCATACACTCTGAACTATGACATGGAGAGGGTTTTAAACTTTTATAACTATTGGTTCCGGCACCCAAAGTGCCAGCCTTCTCGCTTCCATGGGAGAGGAGGTGTCCAATTATAGCTAACGCAGTTAGGCTAGGGTTCATAGGGTCACAGTAGGTGAGAGAAGTTTGGACCAACTCAATGTACTTTTTTTGGCTGCTTCTACATCTCATGTATATAGTAGGAATTGGTATATTATATGCATGTACTTCCCATCCCAGTAGTGTCAGGGGGGTTCTCCTAGGAGTTGCGGTAGAAAAGTTGCTTCTACCTCTGGGTTACTGCAACCCTAGCTCTTTGAATTTCAGTGACTGATGATTTTGCTGATTGGAGCCTGCTGTGGGTTGAATTGTATCCTCATAAAAAAATATGCTGATGTTCTAACCAAAAAAAAAAAAAAACTGCATCCCCTGCTTTAGGGATTCCATCACATTATTTTATTTTGCAACGAATCATATTTATATAATCGTAATTTTATAATTGTCATTTATTGGATTTTTAATTTTTATAGTCTAGCTGTACAGAGAAAGCACAAAACTAAATTACAATTAGGGAAGAGAATGTAAATGCTATATACTTTTATAATATAAAGATAATTATATACCTAATAAGCTTGGAGGTTTATGGAGAAGAGAGAAGTGGAAGGAAGTACAGGGCTGCTAATTTCCTCAGTTTATGTGGAATATATCTTAAGGTATTATGTAAAGTTAACATGTTACGGAAACAAAAAGACCACAGTTAGAAAGTCTGGCGCTGTGAAATGTTGACGTGGATATGAGGCAACTGAACATTTCATGCACTTCTCAGGGAAGTAAAATTTAGTACAATCACTTTTGGAAAACTGTTTGGTGATGTCTACTGAAGTGTAACTGCTACATATTATCTCGCCCAGCAAGTCCACTCCTAGTTTTATACCCAACAAAAATGCATAAATATATGATTCAAGACTTGCACAAGAATGGCTATTGCATTAGTATTAGTATAAGGCTAGAAACAACCCAGATATCCTTTAACAATAGAATGGCTACATATATTATGGTATTCAATGGCATACTGTATGTAATTAAAAAGAAAACAGTACTGCTTCATTCAATAAAATGCATGAATCTCACCAGCATAATTTTGAGTGAAAGAGGCTAAACACGAAAAAGTATACGATTCATGTATTAAAAGGTTTAAAAACACTCAAAATCAAACTATGAGGTTAGAAATCAAGATAATGGTGGAGACGGGAAGGAAATTGATCGGACACTGGTACAGGTCTGTATCTTCATCTGGGCTGTGGTTACATGAGTGTGTTTACTTTGTGAAAACTCATGTAGCTGTTCACTTTTACTTCATGCACTTTGTGTGTACAATAAAAAGTTTATTTTAAAAATCCCAAAGTTGAAGAGTACACTATTTATACTTCATAAATATAACTAATAGAACTACCAATATGAGAGGAAGAGGGAGGAGTGGGCGGTGCAAATTTCCCTCTTTCACAGACAACATTGACAAACACTGTTTTAAAATGATAAACGAAGAAATGGTAACATTTATTTTGGTAGTTTCAGAAGTTTGGAAACTGAAACAAAAAAAAAAATGTTTCCCATTGAGGAATGGGAGTGAGAATGAGAAATAATGAGGAAGGAAATTTTTACTTTTTATCTTTTACTCTTCTCTACCATAACATTAAAAAGAGAAAGACAAAACAAAAGTAATACTAACAATAATAATCATAGCTACCATTTATTTCATGTTTACCATTATTGAGATACTGGACTAGATATTCTGTATAATTTATCTCAGTTAAATCTTCACACTTGATATTCTTCACTGCATTTATTAGGGTGGAATTTATTAACCCAGTTATAGTGATATAACCTAAACATCAAGATACCCAATTATAATGCAAAAGACATAAAACATTATTTAGAAAGAAAAATTCTCAGCAACCCAGAATATATTTGTTATAAGATTAAGGTACATATATTTGAGTTTGAGCTCCCTAGCAGTTGGGGGCAGGGGAAGCTCTTATTGTGGTTATAAGTCTCATTGCCCATTTAAAAACCTGGAGAGCTAACCGGTACCTGGCAACAAATTCTGGAAGGAACGTACACTATGAATGTTTGTCTAAGGTGTGATAGATGCTATAATTATGTTATGGCAAAAAGATAGAAAAGTTATTTGAAAAACTGTCTTATTGACTCACTATAAAAGCCAAGAGCATCATATTATATCATAATGCAGGGAAGTAATTTCTTTAGGAAATGCAGGTAGTAGAGTCAGGACATATTGATTTCTGGAGAGTTTCCCAACCTTTGTTCTTCAGAAAACTAATTATGCTCGATGTTAATAGTTACTTCATCAAAAAGTGGGTTAAATTGTCTTCGAAAATGCAGCAAAATGTAATCTCCCTTTCATAGACTCAAAACTGTCCTAGCATATTAAAGAGCCTTAGAAGTTCAGTAGAAAATAAAGCTAATTTATTTCGTTTGACCCAGTTTTTCCCCCAGTTTACTTAATGATAGGACCTTTCTTCAAGTAACACTGATACTGCAGATACCAGAGTTTGGGAAACATTCGTTTACCTAGTACAGGTTGGAAGGTAGCAAGCATACAAGCACCAGTGATAGTAGCTTTCAAAACTAGTTGTTTCAGATACACTTTTGGCAAGTACTGGAAGATGAATTTTCTGAGAATTGCCTCAAGTGCCAGTATTCTCTGGTATCATGTATAAAATTAGGCCCGTAGGATACAGAGTTCAAAAGTATAGAAAACAAAGTTTGTGTCCTGTTAACAGAAACTTAGGACTCTGACAAATTCTTTCCTAGACATACTTCTCCTATTTTTACACAGAAATAAACCGCAGGGTTGTCTGCTGCTAGATGATGCACACACCCACCCCCCATCCCTCCAAAGTGCAGAGCTGTCTGCATTTTGAATCTGTCAAATCATTTCAACTCAATTCTAGGAAACCTCTAGGATCTGTGCCATGAAGCACAAAAGAAATGATTCGATTCATAACATTTAAAAGGCACTGTTACAAACTGGCCACCCAATGAAAGAGGCAGATGACCCCCAGACACTGTCTAGTTTTTACTGCAACTACTTCCTAAGGAACCTGGCAAACTGAGTTCTCTACAAAGTATGCCCTACACCCAGAGAGCTGAATGAGTAAACTTCGGGGTAGAGTTTCAGTTTTTCATTTATATATTAGAGAATGTCTGCCAAATATAAAAATTTTATTATGAGTATATCTTATGCTAAATTCTTTATAGCGGAATTAATCAGTATATCCTGATAACAATGGCATATGGTCAGCTTTCAGTGTGGTAGAATCTGTGGGCATAATTCTAATGGAGCTCAAATGTTATCAGGTTACCTTGATAAAGGTTAACAGGAAGGGAGATGCCACACCATTTAGAATTAGAATTTGATCTGTCAGACAAGCGTTATTATCCGTGCTGATTCTGACAGTGGTATTATGGTATACCCTTTGAAAAAGCGTTAATAGCTTGGACTTTCAATCCAAGAGTGTACAGCTTGACTCATAGATAGTTCTGTTTATGAATCAAAGGCAAAAAAGATCAATGAACACAACAAAAAGTCTTACCTCATCTCAGTGTGGTAAAGCAAGGGGAGAACAGTAATCAGCAATGGAAGAGTGTCTCCTTAATGCAAGGTAGTAGATTGAGGGACCCAGACTTACCATTTTTCTTTGTTTCTATGAAGAAAATGAGTCATAGTTTTGCACTTTGTTTCTTTTTTTTTTTTTTTAATAAATTTATCCATTTATTTATTTTTGACTGCTTTGGGTCTTCATTGCTGCATGCGGGCTTCTCTAGTTGTGGCGAGCGGGGGCTACTCTTTGTTGCAGTGCGTGGGCTTCTCTTGTTGCGGTGGCTCCTCTTGTTGTGGAGCACGGGCTCTAGAGCGCAGGCTCAGTACTTGTGGCACACGGGCTTCAGTAGTTGTGGCTTGCGGGCTCTAGAGCGCAGGCTCAGTAGCTGTGGCGCACGGGCTTAGTTGCTCCGAGGCATGTGGGATCTTCCCAGACCAGGGCTCGAACATGCGTCCCCTGCATTGGCAGGCAGATTCCCAACCACTGCGCCACCAGGGAAGCCCTAGTTTTGCACTTTGAATGAAATATAAGATGGTTTCCTACTTTGAAAGGCGAGCCCACCAGGAAGGAATTATGTGCTAAGAAAGTCATTACAGTAAGTGGCCTGATAGAAAAGACACAGGCACATGGGACAGAACTGTAATAATTCTTGGAGGAAAAGGTATTTTTCTGGGATCTTTTTCAACATTTAGGCAAGTGATAGAAATTTTTAGAAGAGGTTTTTGGGGAAAGAAATAACAGGCGTTGGCGAGGATGTGGAGAAAAGGGATCCTTCATACACTCTTGGTGAGAATGTTCATTGGTGCAGCCACTATGGAGAACAGTATGGCGGTTCCTCAAAAAATTAAGCATAGAACTACCACATGATCCAGGTATCCCATTTCTGGGTATTTATCCAAAGAATATGAAAACACTAATTCGAAAAGATATATGCATCCCTATGTGCATCACAGCATTATTTATAATAGCCAAGATATGGTAACAACCTAAGTGGCCATCAGTGGATGAATGGATAAAGAAGATGTGGAATATATATATACAATGGAATATTACTCAGTTATAAAAAAATAAAATCTTGCCATTTGCAGCAACACAAATGGACCTTAAGGGTATGATGCTAAGTGAAGTAAGTCTGGTGGAGAAAGACAAATACCATATTATTTCACTCTTATGTGGAATATAAAAAACAAACAAACAACAACAAAAAAAACAGATGAACAAACCAAACCAAAACAAAATGTAGATACAGAGAACAGAGTTGTAGTTATCAGAGGGGAAGGGGGGAGGGTGAAATGGGTAAAGGGGGTCAACTGTATGGTGATGGGTGGAAACTAAATTTTGGTAGTAAGCATGCTGTAGTGTATATAGAAGTCGAAATATAATGTTATGCACATAAAACATATGTTGTTATAAACCAATGTTCCCTCAATAAAAAATAAATAAAAGAGGTTTGGGTTTGTTGTTTTTTGGTTTGTTTTAACCAAATTTTAGGAAGAGACAGGCCTGTAAACTATAAAATGTGGGTAAAGCATCATGAAATAATTCACCCAACCATCTGAAGAAACATGTGCTTCTACTCTTCCTCCTGGGGACATTATAACTCAGATGACAATGCACAAGACCCTCAACTCTTGTCAGCCAAAATTGTTCACAGAAACTTACTAGGACCCTTCCCCTGCCCCCAAAGGAATATGTTGCACTGAAAAGATTTTGAAGTTTAACAGTTTATGCATGATTTCCTCCATACTGTACAGACTTTCGGTGGGAGGGTAGAGTGGGGAAATGGGCAGGGAACCTGGTAAAGAAGAGGGAGAGGGAGGAAGCAGGATTCCTGACTTCAGCAGACAGTGAACTGACAAATAACAAAGGGGCCATCAAGATGAGTAGATACTGGTCAGCCATGGTTAGAAGGGAAACCCCTCCAGAAGGACATTTTGAATGGAGTGAATCTGGATCTTCTCAGCCTAGCTCCTCATTTGAAACACAGAAGACAGAAAATATTTTGAGTGGTTATTTTCTTAATCCTTACTAGGATGATACACAATTACTGTCATTCTACATGTGCAGGGGTATGGACACCTTAGAATATTAGGGCTTAATTCTCTCACTGAACCCAGAGTGGGAAAGGCTGCAGTGTTATTGATGGGAAAGAAAAGATTTGGCTTTATGTAAACCTTACAGGCCCCAAATTTCACTGTTCAACTGATACATATGGTGAAATCTTAAAATAGTTATATTAAGCGCTAAAGATTAATTTGAGGCTGAATTAATCATTTTATTTAAAATCTCTTAAGGGCAGAGGTGGAAAAAAGTGGATTGGTAATTGTATAAATAGGACACTGGTCATTGTAAAGCCTTGAGAGGGTGATTTTTAGTGATGCTTAAAATAAAACTAAATGAGGACTCAGAAAAATATTAGTTTGGGGAAAAGAAAATGTTTCAATTATCTTTTTCATTACTTTGGTGAAATTCTAGACAATACTGAGTGTAAAATGTTTGTTATATGGCGTCTGATATTCAAATGAAGTCCATCTGAGATTTTAATGAAGACTATGATGAATTTTCTAGACTGGGCTGTCTGTCCCCAAGGCAAATTGAAAAATTGTAGTAGGTATGGTTTGTTTTGGTTTCTTTGCCACCTCCCCTATTTTTCCAGAATCTAACCAGGGTTTTATTTTCACAGGACCTAGCTTTCAGAGCTAGTTTTTTTGTTTGTTTGTTTGTTTTGGAGAGAAGTAGTCTCTGCTTTGAGAGATTAACTCCAAGGGACTTTGGTGGTTTGACCACTCCAGCACTTGACCTTTTTCATTGGAAATTCTAGATGAGCAAAATCTCCTTAAGACTCAAATCTCTAGGGGCAGAACTTTGAACTCTCTGGCCGGCTGATATTTAGCATTAGGAAGTTCAAATCAGCTACATAGATTGCTCCCTACTCATAAAAATAATTCTGCTTTCAGATTACTCTATAGAAGCCATTTTTCCCCAAATATTCTTTAATTTCTATAAGGTCATGGATCTTTCATCACAGCTGGGCACTTGAGCATATTTCTGTGTTTCTAGGAAAACCACCATATATCTGCATATTTTAACTTGTATTTTCCTTAAAATTATAGCATCCATTCCAACTTCAGAATTTATGTGTGTTCAGAGTATAACTAGTGACTTACATAGATCAGAAGATATATGTATGTGTAATCTGTAATATATATTTGTATATATGTAATACATATGTATAATTTGTATATATATAACATATATACATGAATACACATATATACACATACAAACATGCACACACAAATTTATTTGATGCTGTGCAAAAATACATTTATTTTTTTCCATACTTAAACCATCAATACTGTAATGGGCACAGCCCATATCTTACTCCTCTCAGTCTCTCCAGCACCAGGCAAAATGCCTAGAACATATCAGGCAATCAATAAATATAAATATATAAATAAATGAAATGAAATTGATATTAAATTAGTAACTTATTTTCTGTTCACACATCTCCCCCCAAAACGGAAATGTGTTAGTGAAATGAAATAGTGGGCTGAAAATGACTTACGAGAAATGTATGTAAAAGTGCTATGTAAAATTTTATATAAATATGGTGTAGTGTTATGTTCCCATGAAATATTAACATTTGAAATGTTATAACTGTACAATATACGTAGTTTTAATAATAGAATCTGGATTAATAATAGTTAATTGAGACTAGGTCATTAGCTGAGGAATAGGTCCTTGACTTAAAATATCAGTAAGGATAATTCATGGGTGTAATCATTTTTCTTCCTTGCCTCAAATAGCATTAAATGTTGTTCTGTGACATAGAAACAATTTGATAGCTATTCTAATATTAAGATGCTGCTAATCATTTGACTATGTAGGCACATCATTTTAATGGGTGGTGTGTTATGGTATTGATTTCATTATTTACTATTTAGCTTTTATTTTAGGGTATGAGTGCTAGAGATTAGTTTTTGTTTGTTTTTAATTGAAGTATAGTTGATTCACAATTTTGTATTAGTTTCTAGTGTACAGCAAAGTGATTCAGGTGTGTGTGTGTGTGTGTGTGTATACTTTATTCATATTCTTCTCCTTTACGGTTTATTACAGGATATTGAATATAGTTCCCTGTGCTACACAGTAGGTCCTTGTTATCCTTGTTGTTTATCTCTTTTATATATAATAGTTTGTATCTGCTAATCCCAAACTCCTAATTTATCCCTCCCCCTTGCTTTCCCCTTTGGTAACCATAAGTTTGCTTTCTATGGAGATTGTTTTAACAGCATAACTAAGGTTTTAAGATATATGAAGAAAATTCTAATAAGGACACATTATTGATTCCTTATCCTCAACGATGGCCAACAGTTCACCAGAGAAGAGTTGGGCTGAGGCTGTTGAATTGTATGCAGTGTAGGCACCAACATGAGAATCATGGGAAACAATAGATAGTTTAGTTTTTCTCTCTAGAGAAGCATGAGCATTGATTTATTTTGATGGCTATCTTTGTACAGCAAATGGGATCTTTTAATAGAAGAACAATCCTTTGTTTATTTTGTGTGTAGAACCTATGTGTTAACTTGAGATATATTTGGAGAGTTTGTACTGTAAAATACCATTTTTATGGTCTAAAATCCAGGTAGAACTTCTTTTTATTTTCCACTGGAGAGAGTGTACATTACATAGCAACAGTTCACCAGGAGTTAATAGTTATTGAGCCTCTAGTGGGTACATGGTACAACTGGGTCCTTCAAGAAATGTATCTTTTAAATGTCCATTTTTAGAGGACATACTAGATACACTGTCAGAATGAACAGCC
Organism: Balaenoptera ricei; assembly: GCF_028023285.1. Lineage (NCBI taxonomy): Eukaryota > Metazoa > Chordata > Mammalia > Artiodactyla > Balaenopteridae > Balaenoptera > Balaenoptera ricei. Next base: position 55,870,605 of record NC_082648.1, on the reverse strand, counting down.
ATTTGAAAGGGAAAAGAACTGTTCTCTTAGATTGAGTTCAGTGTATATATATAGTTTATGTTAAATTAGAATCTATATTGAGACGTGTCCTTTTTTAGTAACCTATAAAATAAAAATAGTACATTAATAGTCACATCCTCAAGGATTGTGTGACACTATATTACATGCATGTGGAAGTGTAGCTTTTAAATGTTTTGTTTTGAAGGAAATAAAGTTGTTTTCAAAAAGGAATGTACAGTGACAGCTTCATTCATTCCTTCACAAATATTTATTGAGCACCCAAATGTCAGATAAAGCTGTGGGTGGTGGGTATTCACACCACTGTGAGCAAAACAAGTGTTGCTCTTAAACTATGGAGGCTAACTTTTTTTTTTTTCTTTTTTTTAATTTTTGGTCTTCGTTTCCGTGCAAGGGCTTTCTCTAGTTGCGCCAAGCGGGGACCACTGTTCATCGTGGTGCGCGGGCCTCTCACTATCGCGGACTCTCTTGTTGTGGAGCACAGGCTACAGACACGCAGGCTCAGTAGTTGTGGCTCACCGGCCTAGTTGCTCCACGGCATGTGGGATCTTCCCAGACCAGGGCTCGAACCCGTGTCCCCTGCATTGGCAGGCAGATTCTCAACCACTGCGCCACCAGGGAAGCCCTGGAGGCTAACTTTTAATGGTAAAGTCAGACAGTAAACAAATACACGAATAAATGCACACTCTCAGTGTTATGCAAAAGTTAAAGGAGGACATAGGGGTAGAGAGTAAGGGGCAAGGCACTAAGTGAGATGGGGGATGTCATCTCATCAGGGATGGCCTCTGATGAGATAATATCTGGGCCAAGACCTGATAGCCATGTGATTATCTGGGGGAAGAATGTTCTGCACAGAGGGAACAGCAAGTGCAAAGGCCCTGAGGTAGGAATGAGCTTGGTGTGTGAGGCTCACCAAGAGGACAATATTGTTAGAGCAGAGTAAGAGTTGAGTAAAGTAAGCAAAGCAAAGAGTTGAGGAGCTACTTTTTAAATAGGGATTTTAAGTTGATTGCTTATCATCTCCATATGCAGTCACACCCCTGAGATCTCTAAAAAGGTACAGATTACAAGAATACAAGGCTTCAAGCTTATTTAGTACCATACTTTACTTTCTAGGCATTTCTTCATGTTTATGAGGACCGTTCCTAGCTGCAAAGAGAGCCCTCATCCAGATCCACAGTCAGCATAGACTGCATTAAGTTCTCAAAGTAATTTGCTAATTAATAGTAGCAATAATCCTGTGCATTGTTTCCATTGTTCTTATTGATTCCTTTTTTTTTTTTTAATTAGGATGAGCTGTGGTTTAACAACTTTTTTTTTTTATACAGCATGTTCTTATTAGTCATCAGTTTTATACACATCAGTGTATACATGTCAGTCCCAATCGCCCAATTCATCCCACCACCACCACCCCCTCCACTTTCCCCCCTTGGTGTCCGTACGTTTGTTCTCTACCTCTGTGTCTCTATTTCTGCCCTGCAAACTGGTTGATCTGTACCATTTTTCTAGGTTCCGCATATATGCGTTAATATACGATATTTCTCTTTCTGACTTACCTTATTGATTCCTTTTGTATCTACCTCTCTGGGGTCTTTTTGGCATTAACATGTCAATCAAATAAACATTCTTCATCATGTATGTTGTTTGTTAACTATTGAAATCATTGTGTACCATTAATTTCACTAATAAGTACATTTTAAACTTGAGAATTTGCCTTCCTAAGGGTTTATGAGGAAGGAATTACCTTCTAAGGGTGAGAGAAGACAGTAAACTATTCACTCATGAAATTTAAAATATCTTTGGTTCTGTAAGAACCAAAATTTAAGTTAAATCCCCCAAACAAATCACTTTTTCAAGTATTTAAGAGTAAACTTTAAAATCACGTAAAATAAAGTCCCTCCTGTTGTCTGGAAGAGAGTATGGCTATCATGCTTTGTGTATTGTCTTTCTCTTATCCATCTGAGAAGATTTTACTAATTGTCATGGCAGTTTGGTACATGTGGGGTTGGGGGATCTTTAAATGCAGTGAAAAGGAAGCCTGTTGTAGCTGGAAATAAACCAGCTCAAACCCATCTAAACAGAGGAGTGGGGATGGTGCAGCTTTTAGAATCTGCTTCTCCAACCAGAGTCAGATGTCCTCTGTTTTTAAGCCTGGAAAAAATTATCTTCTAATCAAAAATCATTAACTCAATAAAAATAATCTTCTATTGATGGGAAGGACCTAAAAGGACTTTACTTCATTTGAACAGAAAGTTGGAGTAAAGCTTGGATTTTCAGCCACAAGGACACCTCACTTAAAGACATAGCCTGCGTGTCCCCACCACCTTTTCTGATGCTGTTTTCTGTCCAGCTATGAGCATTAGGCACCAAAGCAACCCCCGAAGACAGAAATGTTCCACTTTGCGTGGGGTCCTCTTGAAGTCTGAGAGGGACTTCTCCGGGGGATCACACCACATGCTGACAGTTCATCATGTTTCTCCTCTCAGGACCCTTGCTGGGAATGCATCTTTGATGGAGAAATGGTCATTAGAGAGTTGTCTCACATCATTAAAAATGACAACTTGAGGAGGCAAATCTAACCTTTTGATTAATTCCCTACAACTGGCAATGCTAGACTAGAGTTGAAATGAACAACTCCCATAGTTTCTTATTTAAATCAAACTACAGTTTCAACTTTTAGAAATATTATATGTGCTGCCAGAGTCATGACTGGTGCTACTGGGTCATTCTAGTAGAGAAAATAGAGAATAGGAAGACTTCCAGATTATTACGATTTTCTACTGGGATGAAAACCCCATGAGACTAAACACTAAAAAGCTAAAGAGAAAGTGTCTTTTGTAAATATTGCATTCCTAAAAGAATCTGAGGAGAGAACTGGGTTGCAAACTGAAATGCTGACAAGAGCCAGGCATTTCATATCTATTTAATAAATAAGGGCCATCCTGCATGACCTAGACTGACCTGGACACACTGTTTGCATGTTAAACACCTAAGGGCACAGTCTTTACGTTTGCAAAGAAATATGTTCTCTCCAATCTGCGTGAAACACTGGGCCCTCTCAGTCCGTCTGTATTTTTCCCTTTCTTGGAGGCTAGGATACAATGAAAAATTTCCAAACAACAGTTCAAGCAATAATCCATGTTAACTGACAGTTGGCCTTGGTGTCACAGTGGCAATGGGAAGGAAGCGGTCGTGTCACCTTGGAAACATACGGCCTGTTTAAAGGTGGCTGCAGCTCCTCACCTTGATCGCTGCCAGGCAGAAGTACAAGCCTGGTATTGTTAGATATTTAGGTTTTGTGATAAAAGCCAGGAATCTGGTTTTTTAATAGGAAACCTCCCAATTTTAAAATGTTGCTTCTGTTTAAAAAATACTGTGTTGGCAAACGAAATTCACTTCTAACTCAGATTTTGCACGTGGTTGCCAGTTTCCAAGCTGTGCATTTGTATATTCTGTAGCAAAAACAGAAGTTGTTTATACATCCATCCATTCCTTTATTCATTCAACAAACACTTACTGAGTATTGCATCATGATTAGTGCTATGGGGCTTTCAAAGATAAATGAAATATGGGGTCTTTGCACCAAAGAACTGAGTCTAGTGGATGCCTCCCCGCTAACCTGGAAAACCGTACTCATCATTCAGTTATTCCCTATAGTTTTATAGGATTCAAATCAACACCTACACTTCCAGCCTCTCACCTGACCTACGGTATATCTGTTTTCCTTCGACTATGATATATCAGTAAACCAAGACTACTTGTGTCAGCATGAATACATGTTCAAAGCATAATAGTGAGAAAAAAATTTTAAGTTGCAAAGAAATATGCAGAATGATTTTATGTGATTTTTAAGGCATACAAAACAATACTATATATTATAGGAACATTCAACTGTAGGAAAAGGTATAAAAACCTCCACAGCTGAAGGATAACAACACCCACTTAAGGACAGTGGTTGCCTCTGGGGGAAGAGGGAGGGAAATGTGATGGAGATGTTGGTCTGTAGTTGTATTTGCAACACTTTGTTTCTTAAAAATTATCTAACAAATGTAAACATTTGTTAAATCTTGATGATGGGGGACTTAGGCATCCCATGTTTTCTCCATCATCCTGCTTACAATATTTTAAATAGATAATAAAAATAAAATAATGTAAAACACAACGTGACTAAATTAGATTTTTTTTTTTATTCCTGAGAGAATGCCTTTTCTAATTTTCACCATTGCTTTAGTGGCACTAGCCTCTCCCAGACTTAAAATATTTAAAATTTCCCTCTTGTTTATCCCTGGGGGCTAATCCAGTCTGTTACTTATAAAATCTACCTACAAAACATCTCTTTCCAAGTGAACCTATGGTTACCAGGGGGGAAGGGGGTAGGGATAGATTGGGAGTTTGGGATTGACATGTATAATACATACTGCTATATTTAAAATAGATAACCAACAAGGACCTTCTGTGTAGCACAGGGAACTCTGCTCAATATTCTGTAATAACCTAAATGGGAAAAAAATTTGAAAAAGAATAGATACATGTATATGTATAACTGAATCACTTTGCGTACACCTGAAACTAACACAACATTGTTAATCAACTATACTCCAATATAAAATAAAAATTAAAAAAAAATCTCTTTCCATTTTTATTGTATCATTGTGGCACACACATCATCATTTAATCCTCTCATCACCTCCCAAAATGTCTGATGACCTCCACATTCCCCCTCTTCTCCATCCTGTGTAATGCCGTTACTTTTTGTTCATCACATTGTCACCCTGCTCCCATTGTTCACAAAGCAAATTCAGCTCCTCTTCCTGGCACTTAGGCATCACCTTGGCTTGGCTCCATCTTAATTTACAAAGCGTGTCTCCCTCTCACACAGTCCCTCTTTTCTCACCAACCCTCCATGGCTTCCCAGAAACCAAGCACCATTCCACGTTCAACTTCCATGATTTTGCATACGTTGTTTCTCCTTTCCAAAATGCCCTTTCCTCTTCTACTGTTCCAGAACTTATTCCTGTAAGTCTGGTTCACATTCTACCTCTTCTATAGAACTTGACCTGTATTTGTTGTTGTTATTATATTTGGGGCACTGATTGCATTCACTTTGGTACTTTTTTATGCCTTTTCTTTGCAAGTTTATCTTAGGTAGAAGTTTTGGTTTGGTTGTTTTTGTTGGGTTTTTGTTGTTGAGTTGGGGGTTCCTTTCCATTTCCTTAAGATCACCTCTCCTTGCCACAAATTTTTGTAGTTACCTCCTTCTGTCCTTCTGGGGTCAACCATTGAGAAGTAGGTCTTCTTAGGACTGCTAGGAGTTCTCTTCCTAAGTCTGAGAGTTTAAATCTAGAACTAGGTTCGGTGCCTGGCAGCTCTGCTTTGTCCCTCTTCCCCCGTCAAGCAGTGATTATCGTCCTGGGCGGCGGTCACAGCATTTTCAGCCTCTGCTTGCTAACAGGGTTGGCCGTCTCAGCTGCTCTTTCATGCAGTGATCCTGCATCCATTGACTTGTGCGAGTGAAGGGCTTTTAGTTCCTGTTTTCTCTGAGCCTGTGTGTATCAGATCACTGTAGTCTGTATCTAGTCCTGAGACCAGTAGGCCACTCGTCTCTACCCAGTGATGTACATTCCAGCTCAAAATTCAGTCCACAGAGAAACTTACCTTGTTTTTAAGTGTGGCTCTGCCCCCTTAATTTTGCTTTAAATTTTCATTGCTATGTGTCTAGCATGAGCCAGAGGAATGCTTCTCTTGGATAGGGTTTATGGTAGATCTGCCACGTTCTTATAGCAAATAGTTTCTTCCTTTAGGTCTAGTGTGGATCAACAATTTCTTGGGTTCTGTATCCTCTGAGCGACCTAAATGCTGAGCTGCTAAATTGAGGTGTGTAAGAAACTGAAGAAAGGGCATACTGGGATGAAGCTTCTATTCTACTACATTAGATTAATAAATGGAGGAATTGCTAATCCAGAGATGTTATTATTCACTGATTTTATTTCCCAAATTGGTATCAGTACTCGTTCGAGGTGATACTTTCAGGAGACAGGTGGGCTAGTATAAAACGGCTAAATATTCTGTGAGAACGTGCACTATTCAGCTTACAGGGGTACCTCACATTTATAAAGTGCCTGGTTTAAGCTATTTGGTGTTTGGCAAACAGATGCTTGGAAAGTTATAATAGGGTAGTAATTAGATCAATTATATATTCATACTTATGGGAAAGAGTTTTTTTAAAATTATTATGCCATTTTAAATTTAGAAACTGAAAATTGTATGTGGAAACTGAGAGCCTGAGATCTAGAAATCAATGTCAAGGAATCCAAAGACTCAGCCCTTACCATTGCACCTCCGTCAGCCACAACTTTTCTGGCACAATAGAATTGTAAGCACAATAGGATTTATCACAGAACAACCAAGTTAAAATACATGAGTGTGGGATGTTTTAAAGATAGTCTTCTTTACCTCTGGAATCTTTCAAGTAAAACAACTGACATTTGTATTTTATAGATCAAGCAAACTAGAGGTGAAAACTGTAGCCTGTTTCATAATCCTCATGTGCTCCTTTCCACCATTTGCAAGGTATACATAGGCCCTAAAGAAAATCCCAAGTAAGCATCTCTGGGGTGGAAATCTTTCATCACATTCTAAGAAGAAAAGCCAAACTTCTGGTGAGTCAAATCGGCTTTGGTCCCAGAAGGGAAAGCATATGTGTGGAGAGCACATGGGCATAGGCACCAGCTCACAGGTGAGATGCTTTCCCAGCATCCTCTGTGCAAAGGCTCCACTTGTTAACTCTACTCATGGACAACCCAACACTAACTGCCCAACGTCAATTAACTTTCAAACTCATGTTTTCCCTCTCTCGCTATATTAGAATATCCATGAAGGCAAAGAACTATCTCCTTGTATTTCCTCGATTTCCTCCATAGCTTCCACTGTAGGACTTGCGTATTGGAGTAGTGGAATAAACATTTGTTTCATATTATTTGACTTTTCATTAAGAAAATTTTTCACCTTTCCCAGAAAGCAGAATACTTCTCTATCATTCAGTTTGAACATACTACCCAGAACCCATTTTGCTTCCTAGTATTTAAATTTTTCCCACGGTAATTCCCAGATGCCACCTCTGCTAACAAAACTCTTAAAATACAATGCACATTATAGTGGGAAATGGATCTGGCAGCCCCATGTGCTTCTGTCCTGATTCTAATACTTTTTCTTTAAAAAAAACAATGTATTCAGAAGTGATGGATGGTATTGTTTAGTTTAGAATGAGTGAGTAAAGGCTCCCCTCCCTTCTGCTTAAAATTATGTCCATAGAGATTGCCACCAAGCAAAGGAATTTTTTTGCTTATTACCCAATACTGTGAAATTCTGCTTAATGTGTTGCCAGAGTGCCAGTGAATGGTCACAGGCCTGCAGATATAATCCTAATGTGCTTGTTTCCTGTTTTCCCCCAATTAGTCATGGTGTATTAAAGTGAATAACATCTTTTAAACTCTATTGGCAGCTATTTTTGCTGAAGCACTCATATCCGTGCCTTTTAAAAAGAACAGTAATTGTGAGCATTCTGATTTGGAAATAAAGAGAATTTGAAAATGGGGTGGGGGGAAGCTAAATGATGTAGGGAGAAGAACAGTCCTTAGAGCAGAACACAATAGCTCTTAAAGCTTAAGATTTAGGAAATAATTTAAATTTTGCTGATGCCTCTCCTCCAGCCTCCGACTTTCCTGGGCTCTACAGAAGATTGTAGGATGTGAAATGAGTTAAGTATCCGTCCTGCTTTAGGATAATCCTTACATCTATGGACTGTGAATTTAAGGAGATTAATGGATACATTGAGTGAAATTCTAGGATTCTTATTTTGGTGCTTAATATTCCAGAGTTGCTACGCCACTGGTTGTCTGGGCAAAGTGGAATCCGATAAAGCCACAAAGTATTTGCATCCTGATGGGAAATGAATGTTCTAGCAGTAGCAGGGGCACCTAACACATGTAGGTGATATATACTAACATATACTAGGCAATAATAAAAATAACTGCTAACTCTGTTTCCTGAGCACTTTCCATGGAATTAGGCATTGTTCTAAGCATTACCCGTGTTATCCCCTTTAATCCCTGTAACAGTGCTGTGAGTCGGCTATTATTACCATATTTTAGAGATGAGGAAGTTTAGGGACAGAGAAGTTAAGTATTTTGCCCAAAGTTATGCAGCTAGATTTGAAATTGGTCTGTGTGGTACCAGAGCCTGACTCCTGACCTCCACTCTGTACCACCTTCCTACATGTACATTAAATACTTGTTGAATCAATGAGAAGGAGAAGGAGTTTGTGGAAGGCATTTAATCCTCAAGTGTATAGGGGGTTGCCAGTTGGGTTTGTAAAAGAATGTTACACAACACTGCAGTAATCTGTTACTCTAAAATATTATATACCCAAAACTACAAGTCCCAAGAGGCACACCAGTATATGTTGGTGTTCATTACATACCATGTACCAAATTGCTAGCAGACAAGTCTCAGAGTATCTTTGATCTGTAATGTCCTATGTGTTTCAAACATTGGTTTCTTGTCGAATTCTTCCTTAATAATTAAAATCAGTCTGTGGTCTAAACTCTGAATAGGTAATAATAGTGACCAGTATGTGTAAACTATCCTTCAAAGAAGGTATTTACGTGTCACAGTGCCTGGCAATTGAGGTAACGTTTGAAGTATTTCCATTAGCTTCTTTCTACTGAGAAAATTTAAGTTGCCTCTCTCTGACTGTCTTTTACTAAAATTCATATTCCAAAACATAGCATGTTCATCCCTTGATCTTTGAGGGCTCAAAATTTCCTCCGAAGCAGACTGACAATGGATATGATAATATCTCTCTAGTAAAATATGCTTTGATTACTAAATTTCTTGGAGGAAGCCCACAAGATTAAGACATATTTCTGTCCTGTTGCTTCTTGTCTCCCCTCATCATCTTGAGACACATAGATGGACCTTGGCCAGTGAGGTATCCCATTGGCCAGATGACCCAAGCAGACTTGTAAAAGCATTAGTCTATGAATGACTTAAACTGGCATACAGATTTCTGGTTGCTGCATGGGTGGGGTGGGGTACTCTCACTTGGATGTGGAGCTGACCACCATGGGGTACAGGAAAGGAGTGGCCAGGAACATCTGTGCTTGTTCATTCAGATGTTGGGGAAAGACAGGCAGGGAAAGGACACTGGGATGTGATGGAAAGGATATGAGCTCTGAAGCTTTAAGTCTCAGATCTATCACTCACTACATGTATTCCCTTAGAGCACTCTAAAAGCTTTCTAAGGCTCAGTTTTCCTTTTCTTTAAAATAGATATAATACTTAGCCCTAAAAGTCACAACTTTGCTCCATGCGGTATGGAATAGAGTATTTCCAGCCTTTTCTGTCACTACCTGACAACGCAAGAAATTCGGATATATTCCTCCGTCTAAATTACGTATGCAGTTTTTCTATTTCAATGTCTTTGATTATGTTGTTCCTTCTTCCTGGCATATCCACTTTCCTCATTTGCATGGGCCTGAAACCTACTTCTTTTGCAAGTCCTAGTTTTAAATACTCTGTCTGAAAATGAAACTTTCCCCGATTCTACGACACAGAAGTAATTTCTCTCTTCTCTGTGTTCCAGCCACCCTTTGGGGCACTCGGTGACATTTAGCACGCCCTTCCTTGGATTATACTCATTTATATGCTGCTTTTATCTTTCCTGCTGGATTTCAAGCTCCTTGTGAGGGAGATAATGTCTAGCCCATCACTGTTTCCCTATCCAGTGCTAAGCATGGCTCCTTGCACATCGGCAGTCAATAATTGTGTGTTTAATTGAGTTGAATGAGAGAGGGAAACTGAACTTTGTGCAAATCTCTGGACCTTTCTTTCTGTCCAGGCTTGAGGGACTCAGCTACTTTGACTGAGTCTGCTTTAACCTAAGGTGATAAGGGAGACAGAGCTGATGACTTTCTCTACTCCTCTTACCTGTATGATCTTCTCTGTTCTTCAAGTATTGGTTGCCTGCTGGTAGATGGATTTTATGTATTGAATACATTTTTTAAATACTATCGAAGAGAATCAAGCCAGACCAACTTCAAACATGAAATTGCCAGGGGAAATATCCAAACAATCTGCATTTTATTTGATTTATGACTAGGAAATGTATTGATTCTTTTTTCTTTTCTTAGTTATTGCATATGGTATTCTTGCTTTTTAAACTGCAAGAGTGATCATCCCTTTCTTTGCTTCTTAGCCCCTATGAGTCTATAATGATGAGAAACCAAGAGAATGAATTTGCACATTGCCATGTATTTGATAAAATGAAATTTACAAAATAAACTCAAACTTATAGTGTTCATTTATTAGAATCATCAACATATTTTACACATTGATTTTTTTCCTCTTACTGTTTTAGAAATATTTAGTTATCAAGCTTCCTTCACAGTGTTATTCATGCACTTAGGTGATACAGAAAATGCCTTTAAATGTCCAGTTGAAACTGGACTTTGAGCTGTGGATGCATATTGGACAGTCTGGTGCTAAAGATTTGCCATAAGTGAACCTCCAAAATATAACCAACATGGGAGATAATCTTACCAACTCTCTCATCAACTTCTTGCTCTCCGTGCATTCAGCCCTTCTCTCATTAAATCCTTGACTTAAATACATTATTGTATTCACCTGTTTTATTGCATCTCAGCAGCTACTAATAAACCCAAAGGACTCCATCTTTCAGAGCATTTTAACGACTACAGTAATCACACAGGAATGCTTTACAGTGAAAAGAACATTTTGGCTGAAATTCAATTCAGCTAACGTCTATCCGGCAACTGCCATGGGCTGGAAGACCAGAGATACCATTCCTTATTTTGCTTGAGCTTAGAGAGGGAAAAAGACACATACCCAGCTATCATATAGGTCAAACCATGATGAATATGAGGCAAAGCACCAAGGATGAGGAAAGGAAAAACATGCACACTTGCTGCATACCACAGCTTCTCAGGGATCTATTCAAAACATTTAACCATCTGTATGCCCAGGGCTTCCCTGGTGGCGCAGTGGTTAAGAATCCTCCTGCTAATGCAGCGGACATGGGTTTGAGCCCTGGTCTGGGAAGATCCCACGTGCCGCAAAGCAACTAAGCCCGTGCACCACAACTACTGAGCCTGCGCTCTAGAGCCCACGAGCCACAACTACTGAGCCCGTGAGCCACAACTACTGAAGCCCGCGCACCTAGAGCCCGTGCTCCTCAACAAGAGAAGCCACCACAATGAGAAACCCACGCACCGCAACGAAGAGTGGCCCCCGCTCGCCGCAACTAAAGAAAGACCGCGTGCAGCAATGAAGACCCGATGCAGCCAAAAATAAATAAATAAAATTTTAAAAAAAAATCTGTATGTCCAGACACTAACCAAATAGATTGGGCATCGACCATAGCCTGGAGCAGAGTCCTGCAGAGCCAGGCGGTAGCCCTTACATTGCCAGATCATGGGAAGGTCTGAGGGCTTCCGGGTGAAGAGGGCTAGAGCTGGAGTAGCTAGAAGGCGCTGTGGTGTGTGTTGAGCGGTATGGGTGCAAGTGAAGGGCAGCAGCTTTTTCCAGCTGATTTCAAAGTATTTCAACATGTTACCCCTGATAGGGCCGTCCTGGTGCAAAACAGCAGAAGATCAAACACAGCCACCCCAGGAGCTAAGTATTATTAAGCAGAATTTAAAATGAGGAAATCACCTTTGAGGGAGGAGATGGAGGCATACAGCTAGTAAAGGGTAGAACTGAGACTAACCCACATCTCCCTCATTCTAAAGCCCATTGTCTGTAATGGTAACTAATTCATACCGACAAATCCAGAGGAGGAGGAGGAGAAGAGGAAGATGATCATGGCCATGGTTTACAAAGAAAGGGCCTTTTGAGCTGTACCTTTAAATTCAAAAGATATATTATCATCATATCTCCAAGAATGTGATACCAGGTGTTTGTTCCATCCCTAGTAAGGATCTTCTACTCATTCTTTTCCTAGCTATCCTTCTTTCCCTTCCTTTCTTCCCTCACCTGTCACTTTCTTTAGATGAAAGTTCTTAATTTAGGGTTCACAGGGGGCCATGCATGAGCTTCAGGAATCTTAGAACCCATTGCATTTGTGTCTACTAACGTACATTTTTGTGGGAAGGTGATCCGTAGTTTTCTTCTGGTTGTCAAAGGCTTCTGTTTCCTCCATTACATTAGAGGAAACTAAAAAACATTACACAGATGAAAACTGTAGGTATGATGATGTCACATAATGTAACATTCTGAAAATTCAGCATATCCACTTGAATTTCAAAGACCAAAAAAGTGAGTACTCTCTCTTTGACACTTGCACATATATTATTATCCAATAACTGGCATTTTCCATTGCACACAGTAAATACTCTAAGCATTTTAGAGAAATGAGAGACCACAGAATTTAGGCACCCAACCTTGGTAGACCTTGCTGGCACATTAGATGTGGCTGACATTAAAGAAATCACCAGTTACATGGGCCATTCCAGCACATGTGAGGTGATGATCTAGTGCAATGGTTAAGTTCAAGCTTGGAATCCGACCACTGAGGTTCAACCTTGGCTGTTGTTTCCCTGCTCTGTAGCTTTGGACAAGTTACTTAATCTCCATGTGTCACCATATTCTCATTTTGAAAAGGAGGGCACTGTATTGCCCGTTTTTAGTAGTTAGTGTGGAGAGTTTGCCGTCACTCTTGTGCTGGGGTCCCCTGTTGCTGTCTTCTTGTCTTCACATGGGGCTTTCCCTGCCCCATCAATGAGGTGGCAACAGGCGTAGGGAATGAAAACTGACATGATTCTGAAGGCTTGTCCTGTCTTCATGTAGCAAATAAAAATATCTCGAGATTCCAGAACTACTTATTCAATCGAGGAAAACTAAAGACAAAGGAAAGCAAACCCCCCAGTTTTCTGCTTTACCTGACAAGGCTTCTATTCTTAGTTCCCTAATATGTTTCTCAAGCAGAGTTTACAGTTGTGGCCATAGCAGTGAAACTGTCAGTCAACAAACATTGCTTGAGAGTGCAATACATAAAACACAAAGGGGAATAAAAAGTAATTTCATTTGTAAAAAAGCAAATGTATAAGATATGAAGATTAGCAAGGATTCTGTATTATCATCCATTACCTGTATTAACTGAAATCATGTGTACCTCTTCGTGTTTAGAGTTTTTTGGAAAATGAATGGACCTTGCAGCCCATTTTGAGAAAGCCATGGCAAAGTCAGTTAAGAAACATCACTTTAGCACTTCTGAACCTTCTGTTGCAGCATCTTTAATCCTCAACAACATCTCCTTTAATATTGATGGTTCCATCCAATACAAAGAAAAGCCATATTCCTCTGCCTCTGGAGCCCCAGAAGCTTACACTGATGATTTTCATTGAAGCTGTGAGCTTCCTGAAATTAATGATACAAAGGTTAACCTGGATCAGAGCCCTCTTGAATTTCTTGCTAAACTAAACAAGGGTAAGCTTTCATTATTCTCTGAGTTCAGTTTTTAATTATCTGTAGGAAGCTGATGCTTTGAAAAGACATATGAGATAAAAGAGTTTTTTCCTTAGGAAATAATTGTGTTAACAGTTCGTGAACCTTTTTATCAGATTGCTATATAATTTTAAGTTTCCAAAGCTTTTTCAGCAATGGATTCCTTCGAATTGAGAGTTAGAGAAAACACATCCCAGTCTTGATTTCAGAGTGAAAAAGTTCTGGTCCTGGTATAAAGCCTTGGGCTTTGTGACTGAAAGTATTACTGAGTCACTTAAATTCTCCAAGTGACAGTTACCTCTTTATAAAATGAGAATAATATTCATCATCATCATCATCATATAACCATACCTCACACAGTGATTGTGGGAACTGAGTGTGTGGGAGCACAGTCTGTAAATTGCTATGGCTGGGGGTTGCTCAGGCTCTCTCTCTAGCACAGTGAGCACTTGTAATAGAGGAAGGGCACTGAGGTCTGGTTCCCATCCCGCTAATGACACTTGAGATGTGAGGAGAGTCGCTTACTCTCCCTGCACTTTAGTTTCTTTGTCAATATGATGAGGCGACCAAACTTGACATCTCCATAATTATTCAATTATTATATTATGTAGATGGCAGAAAAATAAAATTGGTCAACTCCAGTATTACTCATTGAAAAAGCATCATTCATATTAGAAGCTGAAAAAAATACCATCATGCAAGCAGTACTGGGTGTGAATCTGAATTTGTGGCTGATTGACTGTGAAACCCTTGGGAGAATAAACTCTAATCGTAACTTCTCTTTTCTATATAAGTAGGGATAATAATAATAATAATAATATTAAAAATGCCTGCTCCTCCACGAAACATGGTCTTTTTGAGACTATAGGTTATGTGCACAAAAGAATATTGGAAAACTGCGTTACAAAAGTAAGGTGGTATTTATTGGTTTTGGTCTTAGATTATTATGAAAAAGACATTTACCATATTAGTGCTTCATATGCAAAGTTAGAGTACATGAAACAACTTCTTGTTGTTTCATAAGTGAAAAAACAGAGAAACATGAGGATTCGTACGAATATGACAGAGTCCCACACGAGAGAAATGTTCCTCAAAGCTAAGTTGTACTGTGTATGGTATTTGACACAGTTTGATAAATGGGCAGGCATGATATGGGGATTGCGTCTGAAAGTGTGGTTTGAGTGTCTGCATTACCTATGCAATTGAAGTGCAAAATATGTTGTAATTTATTCAGTAATGCTGCTGGTTTTCGTGGCAGGGATTTTCATTCTCCTTTTGAGGTTCGGTGGTAGAAGGAGTTTTTCTGTGTCGGTTTTCCTCCTTGAATCCAGAGAGAAGAGACTTTCTAGCTGTCACTTGTCAATGGCTTGGAATGTGATGCAGGCACTTGCTCTTTCCTTTTGAGTTATTAACTCCACTCTCAGTGCTATTCTTGACACTTCTTTGTAAAGGCAAATAGAGTTTGTACTTTTTTACGATTATAAAAGTAATATATACTCTTGGCGAGAAAATTTCATAAAACACCTAAGAAGAAAACAGAAACCAACCATAATCCCAATACCAGAGAAGACGGCTGTTAATTGTTCTATGTAAATTTCCCCTTTTTATATACAAATATATAATAGAGTTGTAATAATCCACACTGTACCACAACCTGGTTTATTCACTTGCCAATGTATTGTGAATATCTCTTCATGTCATTAAAATAATTCTTTATCTTTACATTAAATGGCTCTACAGTACTTCACTGTCTCATGATACTTTAGTTATCATTAATATCTTTACTATTCAAAATGTTGCACTTGCCACCATTGTACGTATATGTTTGGGTGGTTATTCAGTTATTTCCTCAGGATAAATTCTTAGGAATAGAGTTTCTGAGTCAAATGGCATAACATTTTCAAGGATTTGTTTTATACTGTTAAATTGTCTTCCAGAAAGGACATACCAATTTTATACATTCTCACCAGTAGAGTAGACGCATCCTTATTCCCCTGTAATCTCACTGCCCATGGGTATTATGAACTTTTTAAATCATTGCCAATCTGCTGGGTAAAAATTGGTATCTATGTTTATTTACCATTTGCTTTTCTTCTTTTGTGAATTGCCTAGTAATGATTTTTACCTGTTTTCTATTCTGTACATTTAAATCTTTACTTTACCTAGAATCTATTTTGTTGTTAGGTATGGTGAAAGCCTAATTATTTTTTAAAACGGTTCCACTTGCCACCTTTATCATAACCTAAATTTCCATAAATACTTGGGCTTATTTCCTGACTTTTTGTCCCACTCATCTGTCTATACCACTTCTATACTTTTATCACTCTATTTTAATTACGGTAGTTTTAAAATGGATTTAGTGTCTTGACTAGGACAGAGGGTGGAGGGCTTAGAAGCAGCCATGCCTGTTCTCATTCATTCATTCTTCCAAATGGACTTCAAAATCATCCTTCACAATTTCCAAATGCTGGCTTTCGGATTACTTGGATTGGATTCCTAACCGCACCCCCACCCCAGGCCTTGCCTGGTTCCCCCCAGGCTGTTCTCCACCTGCAGCTAGAGGGACCTTCTACATCACAGATCTGCTTCTGTCATGTGTGTGCTGCAGGTGCTGTAACAGCACCTCCCTGGCCGGGAAATAAGGCTCAACCCCCTAATGTGCTCTCAAGGCCTTTTGTGATCTGGCTCCTGCTTGACAATCTAGCTTCAGTTTCTCACCTCTGCTGCCACCACACGCCATACACACACACACACCACACACACCACCACCACACCATATACACACCACACACACCACCCAACATATACACACCACACACCATATACACACATACCACACACACGCACTCACGCACACTTGCCGTCCCACTGCGCTCCTTGTTCCATTCTGGTCTGCCTCGCTACTTCTTTTTTTTTTTTTTAATGAGGAAGGCAGAATAATTATTTATTTATTTATTTATTTTCGGCTGTGTTGGGTCTTCGTTTCTGTGCGAGGGCTTTCCCTAGTTGCGGCGAGCGGGGGCCACTCTTCATCGCGGTGCGCGGGCCTCTCACTGTCGCGGCCTCTCTTGTTGCGGAGCACAGGCTCCAGACGCGCAGGCTCAGTAGTTGTGGCTCACGGGCCCAGTTGCTCCGCGGCATGTGGGATCTTCCCAGACCAGGGCTCGAACCCGTGTCCCCTGCATTGGCGGCAGATTCTCAACCACTGCGCCACCAGGGAAGCCCTGCCTCGCTACTTCTTGCCTCTGGACCTTTCGCATGCTGTTTCCTCTCCCTGGAGTTCTCTCCTTCTCCTCCTCCTCCCCTTCTTGTGGTAAACTCTTCTTTCTGCCCTCAGTTTAGATGTCACTTTTCTCCCTCTCCCCCTAAAGTCCAGTTTAGTTGCTCCTGTTGTGTTTTCCCTTAGCACCTGCAGTGTCCCCAGGGCGACGTTGAATGCTGTTTTGTCAGACCCTGTTCACTGCCTGGTCTCCCCCACTAGATTGATGAGGCCCTCTAAGCTCGAAGTCTTGTCTACCATTGTCATATCCCCCCTTGTAACCTGGCACTGAGGGTGCACAGTCACCTCTGGTTGAAGAATGAAGCAGTGGATGAAGCATTGCTGCTATGGTCATATCGTGTATTGTCTGTGACTCCATGAGCTTTTTTCTTCAATTTTGGGCTATACCCATTCTATTCACAATATGGCCATTATAGAAACTATTGTCCTCCCCTTTTGCATCTTTATGTCATTGTCATTAATCTAATTTATGATTTTCTTATTCAGAATAGCGAGTGGTACTCTTTATTTCCCCTTCATCAGATCAACCTGAGCATGATCTGCACAGTGCCAGGGACTGGTAACACTGAGAACCTTCTAAGTTATGTCCGAAGTAAGGGAGAGGGATGGCCCATGACATTAACACCTTTGGGAATCCTTTCAGGTCTTTTCGAAATTCTCAACTGATGATTTCTTTTTTTTTTTTTTGGTTACTTTTGTCTTTTTCTTAACATCTTTATTGGAGTATAATTGCTTTACAATGGTGTGTTAGTTTCTGCTGTATAACAAACTGAATCAGCTATATGTATACATATATCCCCATATCCCCTCCCTCTTGCGTCTCCCTCCACCCTCCCTATCCCACCCCTCTAGGTGGTCACAAAGCACCGAGCTGATCTCCCTGTGCTATGCGGCTGCTTCCAACTAGCCATCTATTTTACATTTGGTAGGGTATATATGTCCATGCCACTCTCACTTTGTCCCAGCTTACCCTTCCCCCTCCCCGTGTCCTCAAATCCATTCTCTACGTCTGCATCTTTATTCCTGTCCTGTCCCTAAGTTCTTCAGAACCATTTTTTTTTTTTAGATTCCATATATATGTGTTAGCATATGGTATTTGTTTTTCTCTTTCTGCCTTACTTCACTCTGTATGACAGACTCTAGGTCCATCCACCTCACTACAAATAACTCAATTTCGTTTCTTTTTATGGCTGAGTAATATTCCACTGTATATATTTGCTACATCTTCTTTATCCATTCATCTGTCCATGGACACTTAGGTTGCTTCCATGTCCTGGCTATTGTAAATAGTGCTGCAGTGAACATTGTGGTACATGACTCTTTTTGAATTGTGGTTTTCTCTGGGTATATGCCCAGTAGTGGGATTGCTGGGTCGTATGGTAGTTCTGTTTTTAGTCAACTGATGATTTCTTTGGGCCAACCTGTCAGAGACCTTCGCCCACCACCTCTTTACTCAATGGGACTCATTTAGGCTCGTCTTGTAAGACTCACCTCACATGTTAACATGTGAGACTCACCTCAGATGTTTCGCATGTAAGACTCACCTCAGATGTTTCGCATGTAAGACTCACCTCAGATGTTTCGCATGTAAGACTCACCTCAGATGTTTCGCATGTAAGACTCACCTCACATGTTTCGCATGTAAGACTCACCTCACATGTTAACATGTAAGACTCACCTCACATGTTTCGCATGTAAGACTCACCTCACACGTTTCGCAGTTTTCTCAGCCCCCACCAGCTGGTGCTCCTGAGTGGTGGTAACACCTGTGCAGACCTTCTCACCACGTCTGCCTTCATGTGTCTGTTTCTGAGTCAGTTCTGTGAGGCATCAACACTGTCTCGGTTATTACTGTTTCCACAGAGTCTGGCATAGTTAAGTGAACCGAACTAAACTGACAAACAACCCTAAAGGATTCCTACCCGAATGTGTCAGATAAAGCTGTATTTGTCTAAAAGGAGGGGGAAAATGTGACTGTATCTACTAGATGCACTTATACTCAGCCCACTCTGGCACATCTTAGGAATGGCACAGAAATGTGGGTGATCCTCTTTAAGAAGGGCCTAAATTGATAGACAGTTTTCATGTTTTATTTCCTTGGTTCATCTTAGAAAGAACTAATTGATGAGCAGGAATAGCTCAGAAGATAGGAAAAGCCCATAAAGTTGAGGGAAAAGCTAAGAACCTGGCTAATTAACTCTTGACTTGTTAATTATTTTTGCTGTCATTTAAAAAAATTATATTTTAAGGCAGTCATAAGGAAACAGTATAATGGCAAAAAGTACTGAACTTTGAGTGAGACGAAATAGGTTTGGATTCCATCACGCACTGTCTCTCTGGGAAGGTCCTCTCTCTCTCTCTCTCTCTCTCTCTCTCTCTCTCTCTCTCTCTCTCTCTCTCTCTCTCTCCTTCTCTCTCCCTCCCACAGCCCTTCCTCCCTCCCTCCCTCCCTCCCTCCATATATAAAATAGGAAAAGTAATACCTGTCAAGGGTGATGTATTGAGGATTAAAGTGATAAATGTGAACTAAATAGTCATGTGTCACGTTTTCAGTGTACCCAGTATAATTTGTTTACCCGGGTGGAAGAAAATGTAAAATATGACGTTTCTTAGTGGTTTTGATGTTGTTTTTTTAACTCTTGGTTCTCACTTTCTAACATCTTAACATCACTCCCACCTCCAACCATAACAAAAATAACTCTGTTTTCACATGGGCAACGACATTCTCACACCAAGGGGAAGAGGTTGCTCTTGATGTTTGTGTATGTAGGCCTGTGGCATATATCTGAGTGGCCCTCGGGCTTTACATATATGATGTGGAGTCTCGGTGAGCATCATACAAGCGATTTTTATACTGTTCACGGTGCACTTGGATTTCGCAGCACCTCTGGTAAAATTGTAACGTATGTAGCCCACTCTTTTAACCAGTTCAAGTAATTTATTATATCAGAGTTGTGCTTGCTTACTTATCTGTCCCAGTTATGCCCTGAAACTTGAAGTTTTATACTCTATTTATTTATGATCTTCCATTTCCCTCCTGCGTTATCATATTGTAGACACGCTGGGAAATTGTATAACAGTTTGAGATCAGTGGAGGATTTCACTTTCTTCGTGGCAAATTGGTTCCCAGGGGGCTCAGTATTTTAATGGACAAAATATGAAGTTGAGATCTTTAAACTGAGTAAAATTACTTTTTAAAGCTCTGTACCATTTTTTGTAAATTAAAAAAAACAAACAAACAGCATAAGAACATAGCAAGGGGAGAGACATAAAAATTTTTAACAAAAATTTTGGACCAAAATGGATGAAAGATAGTTAAGCTCTATGCTTTGGGTATTGTATATTGTTATTAATTTCATTTATTTAATTGTTAATAAATAGTCTATGTATGTAAAGTATGAGTATGCAGAGTGGATATTTATGTTTTAAAGAATAATAATAATAGGACATCTACACACCCACCACCCAACTTAAAATACAGAATATTGGTGACCATGTGAAGCCCCTATACTCCCCTGAAGGATATATTGTTCTTTGTTTTCCTAGATGTAATATTATCCTGTGTTTTTCAATTTATTATTCTCCTATTTTATGTATAGTTTCTATCCTCCTTTCAGTGTCCATTTTGGTTATTTCCAGATTTTCCTAATACAAAAGCTGTCCCAGTCAACTTCCATGTTTTTATCTTATGTTGCACACATGCTGGAATTTCTCTGGAGTGCACCCCAGGCAATGGAGTCACCGGGTTATGACTGTACACCTAGACCTGGCAACACTTTCCCTGTGTCTACTCTTATCAGCAGCATATGAGCTCTCACTGCTCCATTATTACTGTCTTAGTCTGCTTGGGCTGCCATAACAAAATATCATAGGCTGGCTGGCTTAAACAACTGAAATTTATTTTCTCACTGTTCTGGAGACTGGAAAGACTAAGATCAAGGTTCCAGCAGGGTTCAGGTTCTGGTGAGGCCTCTCTTTCTGACTTGCAGACTGCAGCCTTCTCACTGTATCCTTAAGGGTGGAGAGAGAGAGCAAGCTTTCTGATGTCTCTTCCTCTTTAATAAGGACACCAGTTCTGTTGGATCAGGACTCTACACTTATGAGTTCATTTAACTTTAATCTCCTCCTTACAGGCCTGCCTCCAATACAGTCACATGACGAGGGGCTGGGGGGGCTCAGGGCTTCAACATTTGAATTTATAGGGGTATGCATTTTAGTCTATAGCAATTATAAACACTTGCTATTGTCAGAAGTTTTGGGTTTTATTTTTTTGTCAGTCTAGTATAATAAATTGATATCTCATTGTGGTTTCGTTTTTTGTGGTAAAACATATATAACATAAAATTTACCACTTTGACCATTTTTAAGGGTACAGTTCAGTAGCATTAAGTACATTCATATTGTTGTTCAACCATTACGGCAGTTCATTTCCAGAACTATTTTCATCTTCTCAAACTGAAATTCATACCCATTGAACAATAACTTCCCATCCCCCACTTCTGCCAACCCCTGACTATCTTCCTTCTATTTCTGTTTCTATGGATTTGACCATGTACCTCACATAGTAAAATCATACAATATTTGTCCTTTTGTGCTTGACCTGTTTTCACCTAGCACAATATCTTCAAGGTTCATGTATGTTGTAGCATGTGTCAAAATTTCCTTCTTTTTAAAGGCCAAATAATATTCCACTGTTAGTATTCCATTTGTCATCAAAATACAATTTGTTTATCCACTCATCTGTCCATGGACACAGATTGCTGCCACCTTTTGGCTATTGTGAGTAATGCTGCTATGGACATTGATATACAAATAAGTGTACAAAAAATGGGTGTATTGTTTGAGTCTCTGCTTTCAGGGTTTTTTTTGAGTATATATTATTGAGGTCTTTAATTTTCATTTCCCTGATTACTAAAGAGGTTGAATATTGATCTTATTTTTATTGGTCATTATTGGCCATTATTAGCCATGTGTGTTTTCTTTTCTTTAAATTGTATGCTCCTATCTTTCACCATTTTATTTTTCTAATGTGTAACTTGTATTTATTTTCCTTATTGAATTTTAGAAGTATTTGTGTATTCTAGGTACTAATTCTTTGTTACTTATATGTGTGGCAATTTTCTTCTCCTTGTTTGTAGACTTGTATTGACAATCTCTTTGTGGTAGCTTTTTGTTGAATAGAAGCCCTTAATTTTAGTGTAGCAGAATTTATCATTTTTTGCTTCTATGACTTCTTATTTAAGAAGTCTTGTACCTTGAGGATATTAAGTTTTTTTTTTTTTAATTCTAGGTAAAGCAAACGGATATTTTAGGGAATACAATATAAATTATGGGAGAAATTTAAGGCTATATTAAAAACTTCCTTTATCAGATATTTATTGAATCCTACTACATACCAGACACCATTAGAGGCAACAGATTCTTTGTCCTCATGGAACTTACATTCTTTCTAGGAGAAAGACAATAGCCAAGTGAATATATAACATGGCGCCAAGTTGTCAAGAATGCTATGATGAGAGCCTCAAAGAAGTTCCTGTCATCAGGGCCAGAACACTCCCGGCGTGTGAGCTATTTGCAAAACAAAAGAAGAAGGGTACATGTTCAAAGCAGAGTGAGGCTGAAAGGGCACAATGGCAGCCCATAGATAGGACTTCTAATCCAGGCTTGCTCCCTATTTCTGTGAGTTGGGTGAAACTCATCTTATTTATTAGTTAAATGTGTGGTTTGAATCACATAACTGGTATGACTCCTTTCCCCTTGAAGATTTTTCTAGAATCTAAAAAGTTTTTGCTTTACTAAACCTCCTTGGGATAAACTGTTTAGAAGGAAATAATAGGGTATTTAAAATTTTCATAAAGCTAAAAGAACATGGTTCACTTCCAATCGTAATTCTTAACTCTGTGTCCCGGGAAGAGTGATTTTTCATCATTTCCAATAAAACCAACGTTAGATTCCAGCTGAAGCACTGTAAATGGATAGCCATTTATAAAGGAATTTCCCTATAATTAAGATGACTCTGCAGAGAAAGCTATAAAAGCAAGTCTTCCATGATTGGCTGCAAAAAGCAAAGCACTAAAATTGCTAAGTAATACTATAGATTTCAAAATTTATATGTACCTTTAGAGCTAGTCTCATAAAAGGAATGATTATTTAGCAGTCTAAATTCTCGAAAATGGTTTTCATATTGGGAAAAAAGAATGTAACGCATACTGCTATACTTCTTTATCTATGGACATTAAAATGTAGATTTCACCTTGGAGCGTGTGGAAAATCTTTTCATGGAATGAATGCTAAATTAAGTGTAACAGGTGATTGTGATTAATCACTACTTATTACCAGGAGAGGAAAAAAAGAAACCTTTGTTGCCTAATGAAATATAACACAACGCAAAAGGAAAATGCAAAGATGGACCATTTTTGAAGTAAAATATAAACTATTTCACATGTTTTTGAAATACTGAGTGAAAGCATATGCATCTCATGTGTCCCATCATCTGAAGGTTACACTGGGCTCTGACCCTCTTGAACTTGAAGGTTCAGAGTTCCTTCAAGATAATAATCCTCAAGTGTGAAGTATGTTATTTGACTGCCAGTGGCAACTTTACTTTGAGATGTTGCCAATAGAGATGGATGAAGCCAGTGGTTGCTGAGGCTGTGACCAGATGTTACACAGGGTAGATAATAGCAAAGCCTCTGGAACATAGCTTCCTGTTCAAATTTAGTTCCATCACTTGTAGCTAAGAAAACTTGAGCAAGTTGTTTAACCTCAGGTAATTTCTACCCTTCAGTAAAATGGGGATAGTGGTAAATTAATCCATGTCTTTACTAATTAAAAGAAAGTTTTGGCCATCTTTAAATGCTCAAAAGTTATACCCATTTCCCTTTTTCTCCACTCACCCCTTTTTGATTTTTTTTGAACTGGAGATGAAATTTTCATTTATAAAGAGTAATTTTAAAAATTGAAGGTAGTCTTATACCTACTGTAGACATTGATAAATTTCTTATTCTGTCCTTTACTGGCTGGCCCTAGAGCAGGTCACTGAACCTTCCTGAGCTTCTGTTTTCTTATTTATGAAATGGAATTGATACCAGTTCATAAGGATCATAGGTCTCATAGACTCTAAGTATTACCCTTTATCAATATGTAATGGGTCAGAACAAGAATATGCACATTTATCTTAAGCAATGATTTTAAACCTTGGATTCAAGTATGAGTTTCTAGAATTCTGGAAATAATATATATTTGTATTTGTGTACATGGCTTTTTCTGGAGAGAAACTCCTTATCTTTCAAAACATTCTTAAAGGAGTTTATGACTCAATAAAGGTTAAAAACCACTTCCTCAACATGAGACCAAATAACTGCTTAAAAAGCAAGACTTTTCTGTAACCTGACCAAATGTATTAATATATAAGGATGTATAAATATATATCTATATAAGGAAAATGTTCATAAGAACAGAATTTGGTGCTCATTGGAAGCATAGTAGAAAGGAGGATCACAGAAGTAAATACTGGCACCATCCAGGGAGGAGAGGAAATCTTAGCTAATGGTTTCAAGTGGTCCAACCCGAATACCTAGATCATTCCTAACGTATAGAGAGGAGTGTTGTCAAGCTCTTCTTGTTGCAAGCGTTCCTACTTCAATAGTGTTGCCATCCATTTAGATATAGTTCCTTTCGTTTTCATTCCCTTCTCACCCAGCAACCTTCAGAATATATCTTGCCTCCCATGTAGTTTTGCTTACAGCAAATATTCTTGTACCCATGACAGCTTTCTCATTATACATCCATCTCAATATACATCAGTCTCCTCAGTTTGATAACATGTTTCTTACCTCTGAGAAATGGAGCCATGCTGGGTGAGCCAACAAAGCAAGTTTCTAGACCTGCAAGGCAGACAGCTTGAAGGAGAACCAGGGTAAAATCACCAAGGAGTTGAGTGCCACCTTGGAGGGCCTCATAGAAGACGGGAGACTGGGACCCCAGTCTACTTACTACCCCTGTGCAGTACTTCATATGTCATTTTCCATGTTGAACTTCTCCAGGAAAGAATACCTACCTCATAAGGCTATACAAGAATGAAATAAAATAATACATGTAAAATACTAACCAGCCCTGGGCACAAATTCAGTGTTAATCCCTGCTCATTCCACTTTTCCTCTACTTCTATCACCTTAAAAAACTCACCTGTGACAATCCTCTGCTTAGATGGAAATTTCTGATTCAACTAGTTCACAAGGTGGGACCCCCATGCTACGATTTGTCACCAGTCTCCCAGAATAATGACAAAGATAGTATCATTTGTCCCTTTTTTTGTGTTATGTAGAAATCAGGTGGCCACAGTAGATGGCATTGTAATAGGAAAGAGAGAGAAAAATCTTGCCTCTTTCTAATGCTTACTAAATGAAGGAAAACAACAACAAAAATCAGTGCTACACTATATATGTCTCTAGTAATGCTGTTGTAGTCATAAAAAGGTTGGGTACAGGTACTGTTTCTTTTTCTCATTAATACGTTTTCATGTTCTATTTCAATACTACCTGTAATATCTCTTGTATCTGAGCAGTAAGCAAAAGTCAATAAACAAATACTTATTAAGCACCTAAAATGTATGAGATATTTTGTGGGGAACAAAAATGAATTTGAAAATGGTCCCAGAGTCACTCCGAAGGGATTCTCTTAGCTCCTGCTCTGCCCCCAGCTTTCCACAGGCCCAAGGTGGTTTAGAAGGTTCCCTCTCAGGACCACTGCTCCTTTTCCCCTCCCCAGCTCTCCCCCACAACCTCAGTCCCGTGCCCCGCTGTAAAGGCAACCTCTAGCTCCTGCTTTGGAAGCTCTCTCTCAGTTCACCTGCCCTGCCTCCAGTCTCCTGAATGAGCCCATGATGAAGAACCATGGGAAAGAGTTGATAGTACAGGAGACCTTCAAGATGGCGGCAGAGTAAAACATGGAGATCAACTTCCCCCCCACAGATACATCAGAAATACATCTACATGTGGAACAACTTCTACAGAACACCTACTGAATGCTGGCAGAAGATCTCAGACTTCCCAAAAGGCAAGAAACTCCCCACGTACCTGACCATGTGGCTGACAGGGTCGTGGTGCTCCGGCCGGGTGTCAGACCTGTGCCTCTGAGGTGGGAGAGTTGAGTTCAGGACATTGGTCCACCAGAGACCTCCCGGCTCCATGTAATATCAAATGGTGAAAGCTCTCCCAGAGATCACCATCTCAACGTTAAGACCCAGCTCCACTCAATGACCAGCAAGCTACAGTGCTGGACACCATATGCCAAACAACTAGCAAGACAGGAACACAACCCCACCCATTAGCAGAGAGGCTGCCTAAAATCATAATAAGTTCACAGACACCCCAAAACACACCACCAGACGCAGTCCTGCCCACCAGAAAGACAAGGTCCAGCCTCATCCACCAGAACACAGGCACTAGTCCCCTCCATCAGGAAGCCTACACAACCCACTGAACCAACCTTAGCCACTGGGGGCAGACACCAAAAACAACGGGAAGTACGAACCTGCAACCTGTGAAAAGGAGACCCCAAACACAGTAAGTGAAGCAAAATGAGAAGACAGAGAAACACACAGCAGATGAAGGAGCAAGGTAAAAACCCACCAGACCAAACAAATGAAGATGAAATAGGCAGTCTATCTGAAAAAGAATTCAGAGTAATGAGAGTAAAGATGATCCAAAATCTTGGAAATAGAATGGAGAAAATACAAGAAACATTTAACAAGGACCTAGGAGAACTAAAGAGCAAACAAACAATGATGAACAACACAATAAATGAAATTAAAAATTCTCTAGAAGGAGTCAATAGCAGAATAACTGAGGCAGGAGAACGGATAAGTGACCTGGAAGATAAAATACTGCAAATAACTACCACAGAGCAGAATAAAGAAAAAAGAATGAAAAGAATTGAGGACAGTCTTAGAGACCTCTGGGACAACATCAAATGCACCAACATTCGAATTATAGGGGTCCCAGAAGAAGAAGAGAAAAAGAAAGGGGCTGAGAAAATATTTGAAGACATTATAGTTGAAAACTTCCCTAATATGGGAAAGGAAATAGTCAATCAGCTCCCATGGGAAGCGCAGAGTGTCCCATACAGAATAAATCCAAGGAGAAACATGCCAAGACACATATTAATCAAGCTATCAAAAATTAAATACAAAGAAAAAATATTAAAAGCAGCAAGGGAAAAATGACAAATAACATACAAGGGAATCCCCATAAGGTTAACAGCTGATCTTTCAGCAGAAACTCTGCAAGCTACAAGGGAGTGGCAGGACATATTTAAACTGATGAAAGGGAAAAACCTACAACCAAGAGTACCCAGCAAGGATCGCATTCAGATTCGACGGAGAAATTAAAACCTTTACAGACAAGCAAAAGCTAAGAGAATTCATCGACCACCAAACCAGCTTTACAACAAATGCTAAAGGAACTTCTCTAGGCAGGAAACACAAGAGAAGGAAAAGACCTACAATAACAAACCCAAAACAATTAAGAAAATGGTAATAGAAACATACATACCGATAATTACCTTAAATGTAAATGGATTAAATGCTCCAACCAAAAGACATACACTGGCTGAATGGATACAAAAACAAGACTCATACAAGAGACCCACTTTAGACCTGGGGACACATATAGACTGAAAGTGAGGGGATGGAAAAAGATATTCCATTCAAATTGAAATCAAAAGAAAGCTGGAGTAGTAATTCTCATATCAGACAAAATAGGCTTTAAAATAAAGACTATTACAAGAGACAAAGAAGGACACTACATAATGATCAAGGGATCAATCCAAGAAGAAGATATAACAATTGTAAATATTTATGCACCCAACACAGGAGCACCACAATACGTAAGGCAAATGCTAACAGCCATAAAAGGGGAAATCGACAGTAACACAATCATAGTAGGGGACTTTAACACCCCACTTTCACCAATGGACAGATCATCCAAAATGAAAATAAATAAGGAAACACAATCTTTACCTGTTACATTAAACAAGATGGACTTAATTGATATTTATAGAACATTCCATCCAAAAACAACAGAATACACTTTATTCTCAAGTGCTCATGGAACATTCTCCAGAATAGATCATACCTTGGGTCAAAAATCAAGCCTCGCTATATTTAAGAAAATTGAAATCATATCAAATATCTTTTCCAACCACAACACTATGAGACTAGATACCAATTACAGGAAAAAATCTGTAAAAAATACAAACACATGGAGGCTAAACAATGCACTACTAAATAACCAAGAGATCACTGAAGAAATCAAAGAGGAAATCAAAAAATACCTAGAAACAAATGACAATGAAAACACAATGACCCAAAACCTATGGGATGCAGCAAAAGCAGTTCTAAGAGGAAAGTTTATAGTAATACAATACTACCTCAAGAAACAAGAAACATCTCAAATTAACAACCTTAACTTACACCTAAAGCAATTAGAGAAAGAAGAGCAAAAAAAACCCCAAAGTTAGCAGAAGGAAAGAAATCATAAAGATCAGATCAGAAATAAATGAAAAGAAATGAAGAAAGCAGTAGCAAAGATCAATAAAACTAAAAGGTGGTTCTTTGAGAAGATAAACAAAATTGATAAACTGTTAGCCAGACTCATGAAGCAAAAAAGGGTGAAGACTCAACTCAATAGAATTAGAAATGAAAAAGGAGAAGTAACAACTGACACTGCAGAAATACAAAGGATCATGAGAGATTACTGCAAGCAAATCTATGCCAATAAAATGGACAACCTGGAAGAAATGGACAAATTCTTAGAAGAGCACAACCTTCTGAGACTGAACCAGGAAGAAATAGAAAATACAGACAGTCCAATCACAAGCACTGAAATTAAGACTGTGATTAGAAATCTTCGAACAAACAAAAACCCAGGACCAGATGGCTTCACAGGCCACTTCTATCAAACATTTAGAGAAGAGCTAACACCCATCCTTCTCAAACTCTTCCAAAATATAGCAGAGGGAGGAACACTCCCAAACTCATTCTACAAGACCACAATCATCACCCTGTTACCAAACCGGACAAAGATGTCACAAAGAAAGAAAACTACAGGCCAATATCACTGATGAGCATAGATACAAAAATCCTCCACAAAATACTAGCAAACAGAATCCAACAGCACATTAAAAGGATCATACACCATGATCAAGTGGGGTTTATCCCAGGAATGCAAGGATTCTTCAGTATACACAAATCAATCCATGTGATAAACCATATTAACAAATTGAAGGATAAAAACCATATGATCATCTCAATAGATGCAGAAAAAGCTTTCGACAAAATTCAACACTCATTTATGATAAAAACCCTCCAGAAAGTAGGCATAGAGGGAACTTACCTCAACATACTAAAGGCCATATATGACAAACCCACAGCCAACATCGTTCTCAATGGTGAAAAACTGAAACCAATTTCACTAAGATTAGGAACAAGACAAGATTGCCCACTCTCACCACTATTATTCAACATAGTTTTGGAATTTTTGTCCACAGCAATCAGAGAAGAAAAAGAAATAAAAGGAATCCAAATCGGAAAACAAGAAGTAAAACAGTCACCTTTTACAAATGACGTGATACTATGCATAGAGAGTCCTAAAGACGCTACCAGAAAACTACTAGAGCCAATCAATGAATTTGGTAAAGTAGCAGGATACAAAATTAATGCACAGAAATCTCTTGCATTCCTATACATTAACGACGAAAACTCTGAAAGAGAAATTAAGGAAACACTCCCATTTGACATTGCAAGAAAAAGAATAAAATACCTAGGCATAAACCTACCTACGGAGACAAAAGACCCATATGCAGAAAACTATAAGACACTGATGAAAGAAAGTAAAGATGATACAAACAGATGGAGAGATATACCATGTTCATGGATTGGAAGAATCAACATTATGGAAATGACTATACTACACAAAGCAATCTACAGATTCAATGCAATCCCTATCAAACTACCAATGGCATTTTTCACAGAACTAGAACAAAAAATTTCACAATTTGTGTGGAAACACAAAATACCCTGAATAGCCAAAGCAATCTTGAGAAAGAAAAACAGAGCTGGAGGAATCAGGCTCCCTGACTTCAGACTATACTACAAAGCTACAGTAATCAAGACAGTATGGTGCTGGCACAAAAACAGAAATATAGATCAATGGAACAGGATAGAAATCCCAGACATAAACCCATGCACTTATGGTCACCTTATTTTTGATAAAGGAGGCAAGAATATACAATGGAGAAAAGACAGCCTGTTCAATAAGTGGTGCTAGGAAAACTGGGCAGCTACATGTAAAAGAATGAAATTAGAACACTCCCTAACACCATACAAAAATAAACTCAAAATGGATTAAAGACCTAAATGTAAAGCCAGACACTATAAAACTCTTAGAGTAAAACATAGGCAGAACACTCTATGACATAAATCACAGCAAGATTCTTTTTGACCCACCTCCTAGAGAAATGGAAATAAAAACAAAAATAAATAAATGGGACCTAATGAAACTTAAAAGTTTTTGCACACTAGAGGAAACCATAAACAAGACCAAAAGACAACCCTCAGAATGGGAGAAAATATTTGCAAATGAAGCAACTGACAAAGGATTAATCTCCAAAATATACAAACAGCTCATGCAGCTCAATATCAAAAAAACAAACAATCCAATCCAAAAATGGGCAGAAGACCTAAATATACATTTCTCTAAAGAAGATATACAGATTGCCAAAAAACACGTGAAAGAATGCTCAACATCACTAATCATTAGAGAAATGCCAATCAAAACTACAATGAGGTATCACCTCACACCGGTCAGAATGGCCATCATCAAAAAAATCTACAAACAATAAATGCTGGAGAGGGTGTGGAGAAAAGGGAACTCTCTTGCACTGTTGGTGGGAATGTAAATTGATACAGCCACTATGGAGAACAGTATGGAGGTTCCTTAAAAAACTAAAAATAGAACTACCATATGACCCAGCAATCCCACTACTGGGCATATACCCTGAGAAAACCATAATTCAAAAAGAGTCATGTACCACAGTGTTCATTGCAACTCTATTTAGCCAGGACATGGAAGCAACCTATGTGTCCATCGACAGATGAATGGATAAAGAAGATGTGGCACATATATACAATGGAATATTACTCAGCCATAAAAAGAAACGAAATTGAGTTATTTGTAGTGAGGTGGATGGACCTAGAGTCTGTCATACAGAGTGAAGTAAGTCAGCAAGAGAAAAACAAATAACCGTATGCTAACACATATATATGGAATCTAAAAAAAAAAGAAAAAAAGAGTTCTGAAGAACCTAGGGGCAGGACAGGAATAAGGACGCAGACGTAGAGAATGGACTTGAGGACACAGGGAGGGGAAAGGGTAAGCTGGGATGAAGTGAGAGAGTGGCATGGACATATATACACTACCAAATGTAAAATAGATAGCTAGTGAGAAGCAGCCGCATAGCAAAGGGAGATCAGCTCGGTGCTCTGTGACCACCTAGAGGGGTGGGATGGGGGGGTGGGAGGGAGATGCAAGAGGGAGGAGATATGGAGATATATGTATATGTATAGCTGATTCACCTTATTATAAAGCAGAAACTAACACACCACTGTAAAGCAATTATACTCCAATAAAGATGTTTAAAAAAAAAAATGGTCCCAGGTCCAATGTATTCCAATCAAGCCATTGCCCATGGAAACACTAGCTTTACTGTAATGTTGGGAAGCTTCCTTCCTATCATTATAGTAATAGGAAGTTTCACTTTCCTCAACTACTGCTTTCAAAGTTATCCCAATAAATGCAGCCAACATATATGGAAATTTGCTTTTGCAGGAATGTTTTTCGGCTTTTTCTTCTCTATAGGACAATCCCAATAAATGCTAAGAACAGACATTTCTCCTCCAATAGTGACTTTCATCTGTTGGAGAACATCTTTTACTGAATCTTAAAGTGCAATGAGAGGCTGAAGCAGATACTGCTCTGTGATTCATAAGATTGTAACTGAACCATTCTGAGGTCTCTTCTCCCTGCCTACATGGACCATGAAGTCTTGTAATGGTAGAATGACTACGTTTTCAGTGTACTCCCTTAAAAGACCCAGAAAGGTATACTCTGTTTTAAGGTGCTTTTTAAACTAACCTCTCTAAGCCTTACTTTTCTTACTAGTTAGAGGAGATCTATTCTTTCACTCAAAAGAAATTTGTTTGCGCAAATTGAACTCAAAAGTCCATGCTTTTCTTTCTGCCCCACAAGAATTTAAGCTTCTTGAGGGCAAAGAGCGGAGTGAAAAAAAAATTAAGGGAGGCTCTAAGTTGGGATTGAGGACAAGAATTCTGAATTTTTTACATCTTCTTCAGTACCTAGCCAAAAGGGCCTTGTATATTGGAGTTGCCGAATACAAAAACCAAAAGAAAAGGTGCTTAAAGTTTCCCAAGTGTTATATTTGATAGAGTGAGAACCAGAGACTCAAGGATTTTCAAGGGGGAAAAAAACCTTTTTAAAGTCAAATTAAGCTTGTATCATTTAAAACTAGAATCTTGAGGCCTTTGTTTCATAGAAAAATTTCAACAGGGAAATATAACAGATGAATGCATGCTTTCAAATGCAGGCTCTGTGTGTATTTAAAGAATTCACTAACCCATGGAGAAGGAAAACATCTCTGGTTGAAAATAGGCCCAGTGTGCCTTTGTAGCATGTTTTTAAAGATGATCTAGGTCTATAAACTAGTTACTTTTTATTTTTATATAGTAGTGTATTTTAGTACATTGTTTTAGATTTGCTTTAATAATTAACCGGCTCCTTTCCCCAATGTTTTTACATTGTAGCTCTTCCAGAAATTGACTTCTATATAAAAATCACATTTGAATGTTCACTTGAGGTAAAGCTCTAAAGCAAATATTATGACTCAAGATTGTAATTAGAGGCTTTAGAACTACGAGGCACTGAGGACTTGGCTTGGTAGAATGCAAGCTTCCTGTTCTTAGGGAGCAGATGGGAAGTATAGGAGGCTGAATTAACATTTACGTAAGGGATATTTTGATGACATCACTGTGCAAACTCTGTGACATGCCAGTCATCGCATGTTAGGTTTCCTGCTATTTGTGTCATGGAGGCTTGTCAGTTCTATATACTGCAAAGTATGAGCGATTATTACTGCAGCCGGAGCCATACATTCTATAGGTCTTGTCAACCTCCCAAGAATTTCCTAATACATTAAAACAAATATTTTCATATGGGATATTTTCATTTTGGAATGGAACTTCTTCAATTAAACTAAATTACAGCCATGCAACCGACAAATATTTTTTCTAGAAAATGATAATTGAGTACAGAGAATTACATTTGTCTTGCTAGCATACATACTTACAGTAAAGGAGAAATTGCTTGAATATTGTATTCTGTTTCAGAGAGAGTTAACATTTCTTTAAAGACAACGTTCAGTAAATGATTGTTGAGCGCCTACTACTTGTAAGTCTTTGGGAATATAATGGTGCAAAACAGACTTAGTCCCTGCTTTTTTGGAACTTATGGTTCGGTGGAGGAAAATACATCAATCAAATAATGACAAAAATAGATCAGCAGTTCTAAACTGTGAAGATTTGTATAAGAGTTTCTCAGCCTCAGCACTACTGACGTTTGGACCAGATAGTTCTTTGTCATGGGGAGCTGTCTTCTTCTGTAGCATCCTTATCCTTACTCACTGTATGCCACCGGCCACCTCTCTCAGTAGTAACAATCAAAAATGTCTCCAGATGTGGTCAGATGTCCTTGGGAAGGGGAAGCAAAATCACCCCTGGTTGAGAACACTGATTTCTATAAAAGAGAAATACAAAGCATTTTGAGAACCTGTAACAGGGAACCTGGACCTAAATTGGCAAAGCTTTCCGATAAGTGACAGGGAGATACTTATGTTAAGCTCTGATGGAAGGTTAGCTAGACTAGAATGCTGGGGGAGAGGGGGGAAAGGACATGGGGAGGGGGAGGGGAAAATGAAAAAAAGAATAAGTTATCTTAGGTTTCTTTCTGAAGGCGGTTCTCCAAACATGAGAGTTACCCTGGCAAATTCCGCAAGGGCGGGGCCAGCATTCTACTCCTGTTTGAACCCCCTGCCTTCAGTGTAGGGCTGGGGACATAGAGGCACTCAAGGAATTTTTCTTGAAGGCATACTGTGTATCCAATCTAACAGGCACAGTGCTGTGCTAGGAGATACATATATGACCAAGCCATGTTCTCTGGTGTCTGTGAGCTCATGATCTCTTAAGAACAAAGTCAAGGTAGCAAGTAATCCTTCTGGGAGGAAGGAAAGTCTCCCCTGAAGAAGTGACATTTGAGGAACAGTGAAGAAGAGGCAGGTGCCAGGTGGATGTGCATTTCCCCAGCTGCTCCAGAGTTGGTTACTTACCACTTGACACTCATGGTGTGGTTTATCAGAGCTTCTATCACTGCCCTTAAAACTTTGGAGCACAAAGAGATCTAAACACTCAAATGTTGGAATTAGCACCTAATTAAATAGATAGATAGATAGATATAGACATATCTATTTATATACCTATATATCCAAGTCTATCTATCTGTATAAAGAGGTGCTAATAAAGGGAGAAATGGTTGCTAATTAGACAAAAACATCACTTGTTCACTACAGTCACCTACCTGATTCACCCCTTCCTGACTACACTGTGAGCCCTGCTACCGTGACATTGACACTTGTAAGACATGTGCTTGACACCTGGAAGCTATTCAGTAAATATTGTGAATTATTATTGAATTAATGAGTGAATAAGCAAGTAGCCTGGTAGTTTCATTTTGTTTTACATGTAGAGCTCCGGTGATGGAAGAAGAGTCAGGAAAACCAGTTAGGAGCCTGGTAGGAGCCAAGATAGAGATTTGGTAGACTTTGGGCATTGTGTTGAATTTCAGGGTAGCAGTTTCCTTCCTAGCTCAGTACATAACATCCTAAGGTTAGATACTGATCTCTGCCATGGAGAAACCAACTGATGAAGAGACAATAGTAATATGGTCTTCCTAAGGTGGGCGTTGACCTGCCTTGAGAGATGAGCAAGAACACCTAAGTATTCTTCATCAAAGGAAAGAGTACAGCTGTCTTCATGTCTGTAGGACGGATAATGGCTCAACAGCCAGTGGCAGATTGATCAAGGGCCTGATCTGTGGTCAGAAAATGGGAAGGCACAGTGTGCAGTGACATTTGGAGCTTAATGTCCATGCAAATGAATTACTTGGATCAAGCAGAGATGGTCAGAGAGCATAAGAGCACAAATTCTGGCAAAATAGCATCTGTGCCAAGTCCCTGGGTGTCCCCGCTCAGTGCCCCTTCTTTTTACCACCTGCAGAGTCACCTCTGTAGAAAGAAGCAGACCTCTCTCTCATCAGGATTCCATGCTCGTTTCAGCACAGTGGAACGTGGAGTTGTGGTGCTGACTCTAGCTGTTTTGAATTGAGACATGAAGGCCTTTTCACCTTCCCTAGCTCACAGGAGGGAGGGACACAATATGAGACACTGGCAGAAAGAGAGACCAAGAGAAGTAAGGACAAGGCAGGTGTATTAGGACAAACCATAAGCAAATGTTTTCAGGATATGGGTTATCCAGCTACTCCTAGCTTCTGCTGGCTTACGTTCAAAACATTTAAGAACTATATCCTCAGTTTTCTTTATAGAAATACTATTTATTTATGTACATCCATTCAGTATATACATGTGTATAGATATGTATAATTATATATGTATACATATATATGTGTGCATGTATATTGTCAGAACACAATATATATGCACCTTACTTATAGATATATTAATTTGTAATTGAATTTTTGTTTAACTCTTTTAGCATTTGGTTTAAAAATAAGTATACTTTTTTTTTATTTTTTTTATTTTTATGGCTGTGTTGGG
Organism: Balaenoptera ricei; assembly: GCF_028023285.1. NCBI lineage: Eukaryota > Metazoa > Chordata > Mammalia > Artiodactyla > Balaenopteridae > Balaenoptera > Balaenoptera ricei. The sequence goes on along the minus strand of NC_082648.1, from coordinate 55,834,826 downwards.
TCTTCGTTTCTGTGCGAGGGCTTTCTCTAGTTGTGGCAAGCGGGGGCCACTCTTCATCGCGGTGCGCGGGCCTCTCACTATCGCGGCCTCTGTTGTTGCGGAGCACAGGCTCCAGACGCGCAGGCTCAGTAATTGCGGCTCACGGGCCTAGTCACTCCGCGGCATGTGGGATCTTCCCAGACCAGGGCTCGAACCCGTGTCCCCTGCATTGGCAGGCAGATTCTCAACCACTGCGCCACCAGGGAAGCCCCAAAAATAAGTATACTTTTAATGTGCGTTTGAGACTGATGTTCTTGCTCTGGCCTCTGCCTGGAACCGTCCTCCCCAGAGGTGGGCTGCTCCATGTCCTTCTTTGGGTCTCAGCATTTCCTGCCTAATGGTGCGTCCTCCCTCCCACTCAGGAACTCTCGGTATCTGAAATTCTTAGTAGACGTGAGACAGATATTTGTTGAATCCTGTTTGGAAGATACTTGCAAATGTCTCTGTATACTCTTTATGCTATTTATATTTTTGGCAGAATTCTTATCTAAATAATGCCTGACTCCTCAAATTTGATAGGTTATCTTAAAATTATTCCTTTCTAGAAGCTCCATTTAAAATTTATGTTTGCAAAATTATTCTACCTCAGTAACATTTTCCACTAGACTCTAACATTTAAAAAGCTACTTACATGGTCTCAAACTTTAAGATTAATTGCATCATTTTGAATTTCTTCATTTTATGCATATTGTCAGAGGGTCATTATATTAAAAAATCACTAATACCAACTCTGGTTTTCCTTATATAACAGTACAAATGACTATATTTCAATCTAAGTTTGTAAATATTCTATCATTTTATTGAGTCTCTTTGAAAATTAGTGTAGGTAATTTGTAATATTATAAATACTCAGAAAAGAATGTTATAAGACCTACTGGTCATCAGTTCATATGGGAAAGTACATATGTGAAAATCTGTCCATTTGCACGTCTGACGCATGAGCCAGATTAAGGAGTCAGTTCAGTTTGGGCAAAACATAATGTAAGCTATCCATAATGAACGGATTATAGAAATATAAAAGACAACATTTGAGCTATACTGGTTAACAAAAAATGAAGCTAGTATAATATATGTGAACATGGCCGCTCATCTGGCCCTTTGAAGGCCTGTCTTCAAATGGCAGATTTATAACTATAGGGTCATGACAGATGTGCACATATGTCTTCTCCTCCCTGAGACCTTTCTGCCATGTGTTTTAAAGAAAGAATAACATTACAAGCTTACCACCTACATCAAACCTATTTTTCTGGAAAAGGAACTGAAATACATGATCTAAAAGTAAAATATAGCCTTGCCTTGGTTTTTATTTGCATTTGGCTTTTAAACATGGCAAAAACCAATAGTGGGTTTTCACTTTGAGCTGTTTCTAAATGTTATGTTGGAAATTAGCTACAAATGTTACATTCTCTGCAACAAGTTAAATTGGAAATGTTGTCCAAGCTAAATGAAATATGCCCCCAAGCATTCTCAACCATGAATGAGAATTCATGAAAGAAAAATGTACTTTTCATATAACTTTTAAAGATTTACTGCGTAATATGAGAAACTGCACATGGGGAAAACCAAATAATAACCACTGTCTTTCCTTAGAGATATATTTAAAAGGGCAAGAGGTATGAAAATGAATGTATGTGCTGTTAACCATCAGCCTGGTGCTTGCTGCAGAGAATAATTTTGATTCTTTTACTGTATGTCCTTAGTATAAATGATTATTTTATAGGCTTTATTTCTCTAATACATTCAGAGAGAATCAATAAATTATATTTATTATTCAGATGCAAGAGACATTTTGCAATCTATCTAATGATAAATTTCTAATGCATCCATCTTGCCTTAAAATGTTACTTTACTTATAATTTTTTTCTCTCCTTAAGAGGATAATTCACAACTATAGTACCTGTTATATACTTTGACTTAAAAGCTGTAAATCATTTTGTTACATATTTTTGTACTTCCTGAAATGAGATGTTTTGTTTAATTATTCAAACCAAAGTAATGATATCAACCTCTATGCCACCGTATTCTAGCCTTTTGAGAGGGCAGATATGAGTATGGAAAAAGAGGAACCAATTGAAATAATTTATTTTCTTACAAATTATTTAATACCTCAAATCATAGAATGGTTTAATTTCCACGGTATTGGACAAACCTTTTTAAATGGGAAGATACTGAGAATAAAAGTTATATTTCCATCATCTAGCATAGTGCCTGGCACCTTGAAAATACTGAATAAATATTTAAATAAATGATTGAATGAATGAATGAGGAAAGAAAGGAGGAAGGAAGGAAGGAGAGAAAGAAGGAACTATGTTTAAAGAGACACCATGCTATGTAACAATAATAATGTGGCTGAAGATTACTTTTATTGAAGGCAACTGATAAATAATAATTTTAAAAGAAAATAATTCAAATATCCCTTAGGGTAATAAGCTGAGGTACTACCAGCTAAAATTGAGAAAAGGACCTAAGGGTTATTTTAGGTAGTTATTTAAATACATTGATCAAATTTAAAGTAAAGAGGTATCAGAAACCAAGTAAAACATTTTATTTTTAATCCTGAAAATGAATATTTTTTTAAAAGCTCTGGTCTGCAGCTTTGTGAAGGTCTTATTTTTGTCCTTGCTCTCATGAAAGGCACAATATACCCTGCGTATAAGATCAGTCCTGCCGTCTCCTTAATTGTGTATTGTTCTTTGAACATGTCTAATTGTTAACATCTGTCTGATATTGAAGTGGGATGTCCAGAAGGTGAGAGCAGAGCTTTCTGAGGATTTCAGAGCCGCCTACTCAGGAATTTGAACCAAAGGAAAATCAATTTCTTGTTCAACTCATGGCTCAAAATTATATTGGCCTTTAGGGTGGAGGGAATTTGAGGGTCCTGGATGGTGGCAGTGTATCAGTGCATCTTTGTAACTATCATTGAACCAATTTTTGAGAACTCTCTCAGCACAGCATTGGCGCAGACTGTCAAAATACCTTTAGTCCCTGGCTGGTTACTCTAGAGGAAAACTGAATACCTTATTTTTTTTTTTTTTTAAAGATTACTTGCACATATTCTTAAGGATCTATGGAGAACAGAGCACAGAATTTGTGGAGTCGTGAACTGGATTTGAATCTCTGGCTCCACTATTTTCTACCTGTGCTACCTTGAGCAGGTAGTTTAATGCCTCTGAGTTTTGGTGTCTATATATTATCTGTATTACAGGGATGATAATATCAGCTCATCAAATGAAAAAATGAATCTAAAATTGCACTGAAATTGTAAATGCCTTCTAAATAAGAATTGTTTCTATTAGAGGTTTGTAAGAGGCAGTAATTTCATCCCCAAACAATGAATTACTTTTAACTCTTCTTTGATAATCAAAACCATGTAATAGTAAACCAGTATTCTTTAAATCTCATTCTTTTTTTTTTTGTTGTTGTTGTTGTTAAATTTATTTATTTATTTATTTATTTATTTTATTTTTGGCTGTGTTGGGTCTTCGTTTCTGTGCGAGGGCTTCTCCAGTTGCGGCAAGCGGGGGCCACTCTTCATCGCGGTGCGCGGCCCTGTCACTATCGCGGCCTCTCTTGTTGCGGAGCACAGGCTCCAGATGCGCAGGCTCAGTAGTTGTGGCTCACGGGCCCAGTCACTCCGCGGCATGTGGGATCTTCCCAGACCAGGGCTCGAACCCGTGTCCCCTGCATTAGCAGGCAGATTCTCAACCACTGCGCCACCAGAGAAGCCCTCTCATTCTTTTTTAATCCTCTGTACATGTAGAATTCTCTTTGGATGTTTGCTTTCTTGCTGGAGAATAAAATTAGCTGGACAATATGCAGTCACGCTTTTTGTAACCATTTTGAGAAGGTTGTTCCTACATAACTATCCTCAAATGTTTTTTTCTTTCTCCTTTTGGTTTCTTGTACAAGGCAGATAAAAATGCAAAGTTTAATGTTTTGGCCATTTTATCGGCTTCACTGATTTCACCTTCAGTGTTCATTTATTGTTCTTTATTTTACCCAATACATGGCAAATGCTAGAAACTTACTGCTCCATTCTTTCCGAAGTGGGCCTTGAGTACAAATACTGTAAGCTGCTACATTTGTCAAAGATGCCACCAGGGAGAAAGCAAAAATTCCCTAATGTGTTCTGTTGATTCAGGGAGACCAAGAAAAACCATCCCTAATGGCTGCCGCTACTTATGTCCACTTTTTCCTACTCCACTTGCCCGTTAGGCTTGATGATCTAGTACCCAGTTCTCAATGTGTCATTTTAAAGTTGTGTACTGTTAACATTAGGTGCCCATCTAAAAATACCTTATGTGAGTTTTTGGTTGCCTTTTAAAAGAGAAATATAACTCTTACATTGTAGTACTTCTTGCCCTGTGGCTCCTGAGCTATTTCTCTAATCACAGTGTTTCCTTTGATTTTAACGTGTACATTTTAGTTTATCTTATTTTGTCTATGTCTTCATTTAGATACCTTCTTAACTATCCAGGCAAGACTTCAAGTAACTGCAACAGCAACAGACTTGGAGGAAATGCTGTTTATACTTTTATCTGAGTGTTTTAAATACCCTTTGTTCACATCTGCCTGAACATCATTTTTAAGCATAATAGAGTAAGAGGATTTGTAACTTCCTCATATTAGAAACCTGTAAAAATAAAATAAACAGATCCTTTATTTGTCTTACTAAGATATGTGATAGTGATAGCTACTGAATGTTTCATTTTTTCTCTTTTACCGTAGGTGACAGTGGTGCTTGTCTTTTTTCAGCATTCTCTATCTAATAAGCTTCAGATCCTAATTGTTTTACAAATATGACATTTAATCAATGCTCATTCTCAAGAAACTTCATTCACTACATGCATCAGTGGCTCTTTGTGTTTCATTATGCACATGCATTCATGTAATGGCTTTCACTGTTTATCTTTTGATACTTATTAGACTTCCTTGGCAAAGAAAGCTGTCAGAAAAATTTTAAGTATGTTCAGTTTTAGATATATACATATATATATATCAATACGGTTTCGGATATTGTGACATCCTAATCAATAATGCTTTACTTTTACTTTATTTTTTTGAAGAGGTAGATTCAAATGAGGTAGATTCTGGTACAAACAGATGGTTCAAAACACAGAACATATAAAAAGGTATAAAATAAAAAGATTAATTCTCTTCCACATCCCCCAGCCAGCCCGTTCCCACCACTATGTACACAAAATGGAAATCACATTTTTTCGTTTCTTAGAATTCCTCCAGATGTTCTTTATGCAAATATAAGCAAATATAAATTCATATTCAAAACTTTCCTTTTGAAAACAAAATATAGCATTCTTTGCACACTCTTCTATATATGGCTTTTTTCACTGAAAAAGTAAATCTTGAAAGTCGTTCCGTATTGGCACAAAAAGTGGTTCATCATTCTTTGTTTATAGCTGCATGATGCTCTATTGTATGAATACATTCTAATTTATTTAACCAATCCCTCATTTGTGAACATGTGAGTTGTTTCCAGTCTTTACTTATGCACATTTGAGTTGTTTCCAATATCTTGCTATTATGAAATTGCTGTAATTAATATCCTTTTACATGTATTATTTTATACATGTATAAGTATATTTGTAAGATAAATCACAGTAATGGAAATCTGGGTCAAAGATTATAGTATGAATTTATATTGTTGATAAGTATTGACAGATTGCCCTCTTTAAAGGTTATACTGGTTCATATTCCCACCTACAATGTGTGACAGTACCTGTTTCCCCATAGCCTTACCAATATGTATGTTATCCAACTTGTAGAATTTTGCTAATCTTAGAAGTGAAAAAAAATGGTATTTTATGTGGCCTTAATTTGCATTTCTTATGAGTAAGATTGAACATCTTTTCTTACCTTTAAGAGGCATTTGTATTTCTTTTTCTGTGAATTTTTGTTAATATCACAGGCCCATTTTTCTACTGGGTTTTGGTTATAGTGTATTAAAATCAAGTATGTGTAAATATCTCAGATTTGGGCAAATGTTAGAAACTGTTTTCTAACCAAAACCAGTCTTTCTTTATCCTGCCAGACTCTTGGAATATGCCCACTTTTGGATGAAAAGTGGGATATCTAGGTCATCCCTGAGATTTTTACTTTCTTTGGGAAATGATTCTAATTAATACTGAGAAAAATAAAGAGAGAATGTGATGAAGCATTCATATTGCTAAATTAAATGATATGGTGATTCAAGTACCCCGATATCATTAGCTTCAATTAAACATCGTTCTTGTAAAACCAATTAAGAACTAAAGCTTGTTAGATGGTAATGTCACTAAAGAAAGATGAATAGGACCACCAACACAGTAGTTTACCAGCATCTTTTTTTTTCCTTAGGCTATGTGCAGGAAAGAGCCAGACCTGAACTGGGGTCTCTTTGGATAAATAGAACTGAGTTATCCCCAGCCTCACTGTAGAGCTGATTTTCTGAAGTTGAAACAGACCTCAGGCTATACATCTCTTCACCTTCTCCAGAAAGACAGACAGACAGACAGACACACACACACACACACACACACACATTTGTACCTAAAGCTTGTCACATTGCTCCCTAACTCTTGAGGAAATGAATTTGGTTTCCTTTCTCCTATAACTTGCCTCTCAGGACCCAACAGACCTTTCAGAACACACTTCTGCAGTACCAATACAGCCCTTTGGGATTCATCCTAATAAATAGATATTTTGCTCTAATTTCAGTTTATGCCTGGAATGCACGTGCAAGTCAGGATATGGCCATGGCCAGAGAAGGTTGTCCTCATTCAGGGTTAGGCCACAGTAACTGCTAATCCCAAACAGCTACTCATTTTTCCCCCAGAGTATCAGAGAGGCAGTGGATTGAGAAAGCTAAAAAGAGTCACATCAGTTATTTTCACTTATTTGGTCAGTTGGTTTTCAAGTTCTGAGACCAGAAAGAGTCTGTCCCTCCTCACTTCTTGTACACTGGATTTCAGCTGCCTTTTGGTGGCTAAGATCTCCCCCCATCGCCTGCCATCCTCTCCCCACATGACTTGCTTGCAGTTGGCGTGAAGGCAGAAAGAAAATCAGATATACAGGGTCTGTCCTGGGTGCTAGGAGGATCACTTGGCCCAGGTTTTACCATCATAAAGGACTGCAATCTTGGATTTTTACCATTATTTTCATGTATTCATCCTAGAGATTCACAGACAGCATTGCAAGGAGTAGGTGTTCCTCTTAAATTTTTAAAATATTGTCCCTGCAGTAGATCATAGAGCCTCCAGTGCATGACGAATAAACTTTTTTAAAAAATCCTATAATAATAAGGCACTCTTTCAGAGGTTAATATGTATAATGTAAATATTTAAAATATTCCATAACTTTGTTAACTTCATCTAAATATTTTTTTATTTTAAAAAATGCCTATTGTCTCAAATATTTAAAGTGGCCCAGACCTCTCTCAGTGTCCAGGAAATTCCTGGGCACTCAAGAGGGCTATATTATATATATCATTATGTCTCTTAACTGAAGTCACCCAGATAGTGAAATGCAGTTATGCAGGTTTTTGGAAGTGATGTTTATGGACATTTTTGGAGAGAAACTATGAAAGTCAGTTAAAACATTCCTGGTTATATTTTTAAGAGACATGTGCCATTTGGTTGTCCCTGAAAAGGTTTCTAAATTCTAATGCAAGCATACGGTTAATTTAAAGGTTGCCATTTATTATGAACACTAGCATATTCATTTAAGATAAATCAAATTTATGATTCAAAATAATATTTTTACTTGCTGTGCATAATGAGTTGCATTTTGGTGCTGGATTTGGGTTTCTTGTATAGTCAGTGAGGTCTATAAAATCATTTATGTGTGTTGTATAATAACAGGCAACCAGCTGTATTTGATGCTGTAGTGGGGACCTGGCCAGGCCTGACTCTGCCTCTCTTTCACTTTGTGAGCTCTTTTTGGCTCACTGCCCCCCACTAAGCCGCATGACATTGTAAAATAAGAGGGTTCATTATAATTTCTAGGACCCTTCCCAGTCCTTGAACTCTATGACCAGGAGCATGATTTCATTATTTTAAATTATTATAAAGAATTTTAGTTGTTATGTTTGACTCTAGTATATGGTATATCTATACTACCTTACATATATATGATGGTCAGGAACGCATTCAAAATATATATTCAACAAGTATTTATCGAGCATCCACTATGTGCCAAGACACATAGACTATATACGCCAGGACCCTACTCTCACGGAGTTCATATTCTAGTGGAGAAGACAGACATTAGAAAAGCAAATAAATAGACATTTCAGGTAGTTATAGGTATTGGGAAGAAAGTGAAAATAAGTTAATGGATAGAGAGTGACTTGAGAAGAGAGGACCTGGGAAAGGATGCTCAGGGATAAAGAGATGATATTTTAGCAAGATCAGAATAAGAAGAGGCTGGTTGTGCAAAGGCCTGGAGGAATAATGTTCCAGGTAGAGGGAATAGCAAAAGTAAAAGCTCTAAGGCGAGAATGACCTTAGCATGGTCGAGGAGTGGGAGGAATGCCCATGTGGCCAGAGTGGAGGGAAAAATATACAAGATGAGGTGAGAAAGTTGGGTAGAGGGCAGATTACACCTGACATGGTGGTCAGGTGTCTGGATAGTTCTCTCAGTATAGTGGGAAGCCTCTGGATAACTTTAAGCCAAAGAATAATGTGATTTTGCTGGGGGAGCGAGTTAAATGATAATTCTGGCAGTCAAGTGGGCAGTAGATAGGCAAGTTTCAGGGTCTGTTTTCATAGTGCAGAGAGGTGTTGGTGGCTTAGACCAGGTTGGTAGCACGGTAGGTCGTGAGAAGTATATGAATTGGGGAAATAGTCTAAGGAAGAACCAGCAGAATTTGCTTAGGGATTCAAGGTAGAATGTAAGGGCAAGAAAGAATCCAAGATAACTCAGAGATTTCTAGCCTGAGTAACTGGTTGAATGGGCATGTCATGGGGTTGGCATGGGGGGGAAATCAATCATTCTGTGTTGGACATCTTAAGATTAAAATGCCTTTTTGATGTTCAAGCAGAGATGCCAGATAGACAGTTGTATGTTGTGAGTCTGGAGCTCAGGGGGAGGTCATGGCAACAGATAGAAATGTGGGAGTCTTTTGCATCTTAGAAATGGATGAGAGAAGGAGAGAGAGGTGTAGATAAGTGAAGGTGGGTCATATCTGTATTTCCAGGTCTGAGAGAAGGAGGAGTAAAAGAGAGGGAGGCACCAATAGAGGCTGAGAAGGTGTGGTCATCAAGGCATGGGGGAAGCAAAGACCAACTGCTATATCCAAAGCCAAGAGGATGGAGAGATTGATTCCAGTAATGCTGCCAAAATGTCAAGAATGAAGAGATCAGGGAATATTTTAAAGATAATATTAATGCTAATATGTCTTAAGACATGATTTCTAGAGAACCTTCAGACCAGAAGTGAGTGCTACCTATACTGAATTTTAAATGTGTGCTATTTCTATAGTTTTAAACTCCAGGATGCAGAAGCATTTTTCTTTAATGCTTGCACAGAATAAGCCTAAATCCAATGAAAAGTAATTGCCCTCTAATAGTGATTCAGGAAAAAGAACAAATCAGTGTGCCCTGGGCAGCCTTCCAGCAGATCTGTTTCTAGCTGGGAGATAAATGATTTATAATACCCAAGAGTACTCACATTTTGCCGTATTTCACTTTTGAAAGTAAAATTTCATGGAAAGAAATTTGAAAGTTCTTTTTTTTTTTGTAGCTGTTGCCAAACTGGATAAGGATTCCATTCTGTCCTTTGACATCATTTATCACGTGAAGCAAGGAGTCTAGTGCATATTCATTATTTAAAAGCTGTGGATGCCTTGTTATTGGATTGTTTCTCATTTATTTAATAAAAATTTGAACTGAATTGTAACACATAGGAAACTTCCTATATGTAGACAGAGTGTGCGTCCCAGAGTTGGTCTGTATACAAAACGATGTCATTGGAGGTACATAATGGAACAAATACAAACCAGATTTGTGCAATTAGCGATAATTATGCATAAAGGATCAGGTGAGCAAATCATCTCCCTCATTCTAACTTAAACCTTTACAAGGAGCATTAGTTCTAGGGCCACCAGGGTGCTGTGAAAGTGGTAATTTAATAAATGATATCCTAGTACCATGAAAGAATTGGCATTTGCCCACCTGATATGTCTGGTTTAGGGGACTAAGTTATGCCTCTGGGAGGATTTACCCCATAACATTTTAAAGATATGTTTTATACTTAATAGGTTTCTTGTGTATTTTTTGGATTATTTAACTAAGCTTTTAAGGAGCCATTTTTAGCCCTCTCAGAACTCATCTCTAATCAATTCAATTATGTGTGAAGAGCAGTAGTTTTGTTTCCTGTTGTTGGGTTCTGTCTTTCCCTCATCAAAAAATAAAAACATATGAAAAAAATTCTAGGCTTTAAAAAAATCTCTATTCACATGATTTTTATTTCTACCAAATATGATCAATTAACATGTATCAAATGCCCAAGAGGTCCATGAAATCATACCAGGCCAAAGTGGCATGAGAAGCTGGTATAATTGAGGCTGGGCTATATACCAAGGTCTTTACATGCATTCTCCCAATTCTCATAAGTTTGAAAAATAGATATTGTTATCCCCATTTAAGAGATAAGAAAATCACAGCTTATATAACTTGTCCAAAGTCAATGGAGAAATCGAGTTTCAAATATTTTATGAACATAAAACCTGTGTGCTTTCCACATTAGTGAGTTAACTCTCTACAAAAGAACCCCCGTTCCTCTGCTCGAATTGTTTGCAGTTATATTAGCCAAGAAACATTAAACACTGCATGTGTGTACTATTAAGACAGTACACTCATGCTCTGTTGCTGTAAACTTTAAGAAGAAAACCTTTAGAAGAAAATAAAGAATTGCTTCTCTCACCTATTTCCAATTGGCTTATCTTTGCCGATGGCAGAAAAAACAAATGTGGTCAATGCATGCCTCCTTCTATTTATAAAATTTCTAATAGGCCCACGTGACTCACAGTCACAGATGAGAAGAGATCGTTTAGTGGATGTGTATCCAATCCTGAAGTTTGTTACTCACAGAAGAGCTTGCCCTCAAATGATTCTGAGGGCTCCTAGGATGAGTTCAGCCTTTGCTTCATACTTCTTCTCAGTTATGCAAAAATATGCAATACAAGAAGGAAATTCTGGGGTCAGAAGGATAAAACATAAAGGAAATGGAAAAGAAGATGGTTTAATTATGCGAATTGCTCGAGACTTTCTGGTATTTCTCCAACTAGTTTAACGTCTTTTTTTTTTTCAATTAAGTTTGTAGGTATTTAACAAAGGTGGCAAAGCTTTCTACTTCGTTTAACAAAGAATTTTTTGACCTAATAGATTTTTAGCTAAAATCTCTAATAATTGGAATTTATAAAAGTGTCCCTTGAAATTGTTTCCTACAGGAAAGATGCTGACAGGAGTAGCACCAGCAATGCTTACATATATCAGTTTTATTAAGTCTGTTTACATAAGTGGAGTGTTTTTCAGATAATGCACAAATGCTTGCAATACATCCCTAATTGTCAAAGAAGCAAATATCTGAGCTTTATGGTACCCAGAATAGCCATTATGTGTTGTTTACTCTTTCTATCGCAATAAATATCAAATGTTTTGTTAAGCTTGTCTTCAGCAAAATCGAAGCCAATAAAGGCTGCTGTTATACAGTGAAGAAATGTGAAGGCAGGCTACTCTTGAAGTCAGTACCCAAATTGTTCAATAGATCTACACACACGTGCGTAACCTTTCTAAGCTACTTCTTTATGCAGTGGATGTGTGGATAGTGCATGTCAAATGGTAACCATGCCCACCTCTACAATGTCTGCTTTGCTGTGCTTGAATTATTCACTTTGGACCACTGAGATCAACTCATTTCTCACATAACGCTTTTGTGCTTCTACAAGCTGTGTCATTACATATTTATAGGCTGTCTCCAAGAGAAATTACAGTTTCTCTGAAAACATCTTTTGCTAGAATATGGCAATCCTAGGTGTAGAATTCCAAAGTCTATGAATTATATAAATTAAGGCACAAGTTTGCATATATTTTCTAAAAGTTGAAGTTTCTGGACTATTACGAAAGCTTTTCCATCTTGGGCCTTGCCATTAGCCCTAAGCTTCTTGTTATTCTACTATAAGGCTAATAAATAAGACGTCACTGCGTTAAAGACGGTAGTCTCCAACTTTTCCTCATTATATTTTGCCCTGCAGAATAGGAGAGGATGACTTGGGGCTGAGGGGTCCTTTTAGATCTCCTGTTCATATGTGTACTTACTTATTCCTAGCAGTGCTCATAAATAGATACATATATATGGATGAATATATCTATGAAATATATATGTATGTATGGATGTATGGATGTGCATATGTGTGTTTGTGTGTGTATATCTTTGTGTTTTTCTCATATAGCATTGATGAACTGATCTGGAAAATTTAAACAACGTTTGTATTGAAAAATGCTGAGTGATTTGCGTGTCAATATGGGATTTCATAAAATATCTGTGTTTCAAAATATACTGTGGCTCAGTGTTAAATGCTTATTAGGAGTGTCCTTCTAAAGCTTTGACAATGTAATTTTCAAATTTTCACCTTAAAATACCTTAAGGTGAACTACATGGCAGAAGAGAGAGAGTCAGAGAAAGTTTCAGTTTTCATAAATGAACCTCCTCTATGGTATTATTGCTAACATAACCCAATATAGTTTTACATGATTACTTTCATGATTGAAGTATCCCAAAGCAGACCCAAAATTCAATAATGAAGCTGACCAACAGTGATGGAAGGAAAGGTTTCTTTTATTCTAGATGTTTGTAAAATGTCAGTAACTCGTTAATTGGAAAACTGCACGAGTCCTACTGAGTATAATGCTACAAAATCAGTTTAAAATTAAACATTCACATTTTGTGGAGTTGAACTGCATTTTTCTTGTTTGTCCTAATCAACTATAAAAGCTGAATCTTTGCTCAGGCAGGGTTTATGGGGAAAAGTAGTGAAGTTGATGAAGTAGACATAACCCAAGGAGAGTTAGACAAGCAAGTAATTCGTGAGGAAATTGTACGTCTGAATAATTTGTCTCAGAAGCAAATGAAGATAATTTGATAATCTTTGGACTATTAAATCTAGGTTCCTGGGTTTTAATTTTTATTTTGCCACTGACAAATTGAGTCATAACAGACCATTTAATATCAATGAATTTCTCTAACTAGAAATTCAGCAAATCGTAGCCCATAATGGGCCTTGAAAAAAAGATGTGTCAAGTGTCTGCATCTTTATTATGATAGAAAGTGGAAGGACAGGTTTGGGCAACACTCAGATTGGTCTGCAATGGCCAAATAACAGACTTTCCTCTCCACTAAGGGTTGTTTGTCCTGCAGACTCTCTTTATCGAGGCAATGGGTCCGTATTGGGAAAAGAATGGTCTTTGCCGTCAGACAGACCTCGGTTGGAATCATGTCTCTGCCACTTATTAGCTATTTAGCCTTAGATTTTTAACTTCCCCGAGATTCAGTTTTCTCATCTGTAAAAATGGGGATAGTAATATTTGTGACTGTAGAAGTAAATTCCTGCTCAGAGGCGTTCATACCTTAAAGATGAGCAGGTTGATGTTTACAAGGCAGTTCGGTAAGTGCTGTCATGGGAACATGTGTTTGTTGCCGTGGGATCCCTGTTAACTCTGGTCTATCACTCAGCTTCCTCACCCACCACATAAAGGGATGCAGCCACCATCTCTTGAACTCAGCCAGTCCTGGTGCTTCATTTACACTATTTTATTCAATCCTCACAGCAATTCTGTGAGGTAGGTACTATTCCCATTTTATAGGTGACAAAACTGAAGCTCAGGGAGAAGAAGGGACTTGTCCAAGGTCACACAGCTAATAAACGGCAGTGCAGTATGAACTATGAAAATTGCATTACAGGAAAACCTAGTGTATTAAAACTGGGTTTGTGTTTTCCATACAAAAGTTATCTCTGTTCTAACATCCTGGTAAGGTTTTGTCTGTGTAATCACCGCCTCTCACTGTAAAACCAGAGAAGTCTCCAAAGTACGGCTTTAAATAATGAAAATCACAGACTTCCAGCCTTCCGACATCCATGATAAATCCTGCTTTAATCATGCATTAAAAACGTCATCTGTTTGATAAGCAGTCATTCTGCTATTGCTTGACCTAGCAATGAATTAATGAAGCAAAATATGTGACAACTCAAGGCATATGTATGAAATATGTTATTCCCAAGGCATCCAAACGTGATCCTCACCCACAATCCTGGGTGCAAAAAGGTGTTGGTTCTAAGATAGTATATAACAACACCAGCTCACGCTTAGAAATTGAGCTTAAATCTGGGAATTTTCAAAACTAAAAGGAGTTCAGAGATAGGTCCTGAAATGAGCCAAGGCCTAAAGAGATGACAATATTGGAAAGAATGGCTGATAAGTGCTCATCAGCTGGTTTCCAAAAGCTCTCTGTGAAATTCTTAAGTTCAGCAAAGAGTCTGCCCCTGTCTGCCCGGTAACTCTGCTGCACAGAGCCTCTCCTGAGTCTGAGAACAGAGACTGCAGCCTCCCTACCTTGGAGCCTGGCTATTTGTAGGGGTGGCTGGGAGAGCCAGAGGGAGAGGAAAGACAGATTCAGTGATCTTTGCTAACCGCACAAGTCATTCCACCATTTTCTTCGTTGCATTGCTCCGTGTCGCCGGGTCTAAGATTTATTTTACCCCTCTAGCTGCGTGAACACTAATGAAAAGTTTGACATACTGTTAGCAGCAGGCTGTGAACCTGTTGTCTGGAATACGAAAGGAGAAAAAAGAGGGTCCCACTATTTATTCATTTTAAGATGATAAACCCCTTGTAGGAACCAGTTCATAAATGCTCTCTCGGGGACAATGGTGGGCATAGAGGAGGAGTTGAGAGATAAATTCAGCCAAATTTCATCTCCTAAAATGCTTGGAGCTTCTTGGCCAAAAGGCATTCTTCCAAGTGATTTGTTTATGTGCTGGAAAAAAAAAAACTTGAATCTTATAAAGTAAACCAAGAACTCATGATGAGGAAGTGAGATGTGAAAACTTGGAGAAATGATATGTTTTCTCAACTGAAATTTTAGGGAATCTTCAAATGCAGCCTCAAGTCCCTATTCTGTATCAGTGATAGATGGTCACCCAGAATACATCCAGTAGTGATTACTATATGAAAATGTGCCTTTCTTTACACATACATACACACACTATAAAAAAGGATGTCAATCAAATTTGGGCAAATAGTATATCATAGTGGTAAAGAGCATGTAAGTTAAAGCTTTATTTCTACACTTTGCTTCCTGGGAACATTTAGGCACCTTGTTTCATCTCTATAAGCCTCTGTATCCTCAAATTTTCGGAAGTGTTATTGTACCTGCACCTGTGCAATTACATCGTCCTAAGTATTGATAATGTATATGAAGTATTAAGCACAGTGCTAGGCGTGTATGTACACCCACGCTGCTCTCGGCAGCAATATAATAGTAATGCCATTTAGAATTCACCATGGAATCTATTTAGCATGAGCAATGGCCAATTCTTCCTGAAAACCAGGACTCCTTTTGTAAAATGAAGTTATCATTTTTTACAATTTTAAATATTATTGAGTTGTTGAAAAGAAAAAAGATTACACATATAGAGGATTTAGACTCGTGCTGACACACAGTGAGTGCTCAGTGTTAGCTATCATTGTGTATAGGAGTATTAGTATTACTGGCATAAAAAATCTTCTAGTTGACTCAAGTATGCTTTTTTTTTTTTTTCTTGTAACTTATATCCTTCACATACAACCCAGGGCTTCAACCTGATGTTTACTTTTCCTTCCATCTACTTTGCGTTCTGATAACTTCTGGCTTAATCCATTTTCTCCATTACCACTAAGTCTCATCTCTTGTTTCAGTGTTTTGATTATTAATGAAAGTAGACTCTCAGAAAAAGCGTTGCTTTTCCTCAGCATATTGGAAACATTCTTTGGAGTATTTTTTCTAAGACCACTGCACACTTCAGCCATGAAGGAAGGAGTTGGGGGTCACAGAGTGGGTTTTGGCACACATATGGCCCTTGTTCTGCAGTCAGATCAATGACCCTGGGGAGAAGAGTGTGTGCTCCTAGCTCCAAAATGTTACTCAAGATTATAAATGTACACTATTCATTTTGCCTTTTCTATTACGCCAGGGTGCTAGATATAGAGACCGATTTTCAGCTTGTATTTTGGAAACTGAGTCTGGACAATATTTATTTTTCCAGTTTCATTAGGAATTTGTCAGCAGTAGGGACTATCTGATCATTTATTTGTATAAAGTAATTTTTCAGCAGTTGACATTTGTTTCCATTTACACGACACTTGGTTAACAGGAAAAAGAAAGAAAGAAAAAAAGAAGAAAAAATACTGAGCCACTGAACCAGGTTGGAAAGTTACCTTAGTTATAAGATTTCATCATGTCACTGATTGTCAAAGCAACAGGTGAGGGTTTAAAAGCTATTTTCATGGCAATCAAACCTAGACAAGAATGCTCCTCTCCACAGATCAATATGAATCATTCTTTTCTTCTAATGACACCCAGCATTCATTCACACACTGGCACAAGATTCAGACCTCTTAAAATAAAGTCATCCTGATTGCATTTTGCTTCCTCTCATTTTCCCATCAATCTTGACCCCATTCTAGAAACTACCATACTGAAATTTTCTAAATGTAGAAATCTTTGCAGTAATATCACGTAAAAGAAGAGTTCTTGGAGAGCCCTGATTTTACAGAGAGCTCCATCTTTCTCTCTACAGTTTACATTAGAAATGCAAAAAAGTTCCCAGACAAGGGGCAAAAAAAAAAAGTGATTTAAGTAATCAGAGATATGATCATTTAAATGATCCAGTTTTGAAGCTGTGACCATGGTTATTGGAATGTTAAAAAAACACTCTCAATCTTTTTTTTTAATTTTAAAATCTTTTTTTTTTAATTTATTCTTTTTTCACTCTCAGTCTTTTTAATGAAAATATTTTTAACATTTTTCATTAGTTACCTCAAGAAAATCTATGTACTGTTTTAATTATTTTCCTTCAGTCTAAATTGTGATCAATATGTATCCAAGTAACTTAATTTTCTATTATTCATTGGTCAAAAAATTGGAGGGAACCCTAATTTCTCCAAATGTCTTATTTATTTCTATTGATCCTACCATACAGGTCTAGTTGCTATTACATAAAATCATTGATTCATATGACCCTCCAAGAATACTCAGATATGGTATAGCCTATTTATGCCCACATGAATACTTTCTCCTGAAGAATGGTACACTTTTAAAATAAGAATTAACACGTGTGGTTTTAAACAGTCAATACTCACTACGCTGAAGTAATTCATATTTTTTATCAGATTATTATTCTAACGCTTAGAATTTATTGAACCTAGGCATATTTCACAGTGTTGAGGTACGGAGAATGCCAGCTGGCATAATCTGATGATCAAACCAAAGATTTACAGCAGATAGGCCTCCCTACATATAGAAAATGCAGAAGCTGTACTGCAAATAAGATTTTAAAGTTTTTAGTTGGAGTCTGATATGGTAATGAAAATGAGTTTTATGGCACGGAGTCCATCCCTCTAGAAATTTTTGGTGATGAAGTCTATGACTCTTTTTCATCTGTCCTTGCTGGAAACACTACTAAGAAGAAGCATCGGAGTTATGATTTGTGATTCAGACACACAAGCAATAGGAATGCTAGAGGCAGAAAATGTGCAATTTCATGCTCATTAGTTTCAGAGAGGATTTACAAATTAACCTGGCTCGAGATACTACTCTTCCAAAAGGCCTGCAGGCATCATGGGGCAGCACAGTTACCACAGACCACGTCCACAAGGTTGACCAGATGCTTGGGGGCCACAGTGGTCTTATTTATTCCCACGTGAAGATTATAGGTCAAGTTCTGTGCTGGAGACCTTCCTTGCAGATGCATGGAAGCGACTTTGTGTCTGAAACAAAAGAGTTTAAAGAGATAGTACCATGGAAGATGCTTTCCCCCATGTCCCTTCTACGAGGTAGGACGTAAGTTTTCATTTTCAGTTGTTCTTTACTAGCTAAGGGGTAGTAACTCAATGCTATTTTCTCTCTCCACTTTAAAGTGTAAGTTGACTAATAGATTATTATTACAGTCAATCAACTGCTGTAGGTAATCTGACCTTAGATGTATCCAGGTACCTCCATAAATCAGCCATGTTAGGACTGTTAAAGGGTTTAAAGTGGATCAAGAGAAGATGAAATTTACTCAAAACCATACATTGCAACAGTTTCATTTCCATTTGTGGAGTCCATTCCATAAGCAATTTGATAATTCTAATATTTGAGGTCTGGGGATAGTATTGAAGCCATTCTGCCAGCTTCTTTATGGGCTGTCACTGACACAATCAGGTGACAATCAGGACAGGTGGATCCTCACTACTTTTGCCTTTGCTGTTGGTCAAATCAATTAGAGCAGGTCTTTCTTCAATGTGTGTGCAGATCACCTGGAGATTTTGTTAAATGTAGGCTCTGACTGCATAGGTCTGGAGCGGGGCCTGAGATTCTCCATTTCTGACAAGCTCCTAGGTGGTGCCCATGCTTCTCATCTGTGGACCTCATTTTGAGTAGCAAGGCATTAGATAATGGAGCAGTGAGGGAGGAAGATGGTCTTAGAAGACAGGCCAGCAGCAACATGGGCTGTATGGTTGGCATTCTTTTTAGCTGTAATATTTAATCCCTGAAATGGCAATGTGATTGCAATTAATATAATTTTACAGGACATTCTATCATTGTGAATAAACCACCATACGTTTGGGTTTTTTAAAATCTGTTAACATTTTTTAAATTGTTATTTTATATTGGAGTGTAGTTGATTTACAGTGTTGTTAGTTTCAGGTGTACAGCAAAGTGATTCAGTTATACATATACATATATCCATTCTTTTTCAGATTCCTTTCCCATATAGGTTATTAGAGAGTACTGAGTAGCGTTCCCTATGCTATACAGTAGGTCCTTGTTGATTATCTATTGTATATATAGTAGTGTGTATATGTTAATCCCAAACTGCTAATTTATTCCTCCCCCCTACTTTTCCCCTTTGGTAACCATAAGTTTGTTTTCTAAGTCTGTGAGTCTGTTTCTGTTTTGTAAATAAGTTCATTTGTATTATTTTTTCAGATTCCACATAAGTTACATCATATGATATTTTTCTTTCTCTGTCTGACTTACTTCACTTAGCATGATAATCTCTAGGTCCATCCATGTTGCTGAAAATGGCATTATTTCATTCTTTTTTATGGCTGAGTAGTTTTCCATTGTGTGTGTGTGTGTGTGTGTGTGTGTGTGTGTGTGTGTATACAATATCTTCTTTATTTTATAAGATGGTCTTATAAGACAGGCCTGCAGCAATATGGGCTGTATGGTTGGCATTCTTTTTACTTTTTATTTTTTTGTTTTCCTTTTCTTTTTTTTTTTGAATTTTTGAATTTTATTTTATTTATTTTTTTATACAGCAGGTTCTTATTAGTTATCCATTTTATGCATATTAGTGTATACAGGTCAATCCCAATCTGCCAATTAATCCCACCACCACCACCCCTGCCGCTTTCCCCCCTTGGTGTCCATACGTTTGCTCTCTACATCTGTGTCTCAATTTCTGCCCTGCAAACCAGTTCAT
Source organism: Balaenoptera ricei (assembly GCF_028023285.1). Taxonomy (NCBI): domain Eukaryota; kingdom Metazoa; phylum Chordata; class Mammalia; order Artiodactyla; family Balaenopteridae; genus Balaenoptera; species Balaenoptera ricei. Next base: position 55,815,064 of record NC_082648.1, on the reverse strand, counting down.
CTGTACCATTTGTCTAGGTTCCACATATATGCGTTAATATACGATATTTCTTTTTCTCTTTCTGACTTACTTCACTCTGTATGACAGTCTCTACATTCATCCATGTCTCTACAAATGACCCAATTTCGTTCCTTTTTATACCTGAGTAATATTCCATTGTATATATGAACCACATCTTCTTTATCCATTCATCTGTCGATGGGCATTTAGGTTGCTTCCGTGACCTGGCTACTGTAAATGGTGCTGCAATGAACATTGGGGTGCATGTGTCTTTTTTTTTTTTTTT